>NC_090265.1:54302456-54964543 GCF_040414725.1 Anabrus simplex | reverse complement strand
GTGGAGCTGTGGGTACTGCTAGTAAATTACGAAAATTTCATTCTTTCCTTGTATGATGCCAGCTGTTGAACCAGTTGTCGATGGGTCAATTTTTAAACAATTGCAGTGGTAATGAATGCTACACAGTGGATGAGAGAGAGAGAGAGAGCGCGCGCGCGCGCTCATCTCAATAACAGCCAGTGCAATGTAATTGTCAATTAGTTTTACAGGCTTAAGACATTGTAGTCTAGTGAATTTAGTTTTCTTCTGGCTCCTTACTATTAAGGTAATCAAGTTCAAGGAAATTAATTTCTACCTCCTTTCACAACTGTCTTTCCTCATATTAGATTTCATAGTGTTTCCCCCTCTCATTTTGATAATTTTTCCAATTATCTTCATGACCAATATGAGCTGGTGATCATGTAGTTTTGTACCTTGTAAAAATAATGACATACCTGCCAACTTTACAAAACCAAAGATCAGGAGGTTTTGATATGAAAATCAGGAGAAATCAGGAGATACAACTGGTCAAAATTGCTTATTTACATGTCTTGTGCAATACAGTACTACAATATATTTATAACACTTATTGTCTCAAAGCCCAACTGTTGCCATACGAGGCTACAAGGTTAAAAATTACACATCTCTATTCCCTCACAGGAAGTACATGAATGAGATGATCAGTCTCTGATAAGCCTTCCAAACAAAAATAGAATGAATTCATGCTCCACACGTGTGAATCAGTCATGCCATTACTTAGCAAATGCATAGATTAATATATTGCATCAAGCGCCCGTGTGATTATGCAAAGGGCAATGCTATCTGTATTAAGCAACTAGCTGATGTACTCGTGCTTCACTAAGGAATTCTCAGAAAGACTGACTGATGATTGATGTTTGTTTAAAGGGGCCTAACATCAAGGTCATCGGCCCCTAATGCCACAAAATGAGACGAAATGAAATGACAAATTAAAAGTCCAAAATCCTCCACTGACCAGAATTCAAAGTGTGAGGACAAAGAATGAATGGATGGAGATGAATTTAAAACGATCAGTGGATCTGACCCACAGTGCCTCACATGCACAGAAGCTGGCACAAAACAATAGTATTACTGACCAAGGGACTGCTCCTATAGCACGATGCTGAATCGATTATACTTATTGTTGAAACGCATCCAAAATCCAGGTCACTGGCCTCTCATAATGGTATTTATCGCTAGGAAAGTAGAACCATGCTATTGGTCATGTTGCGGTACTAATCAAGAGTAGCGTAGACTCTTAGTATTCCACACATTATGGTACTATTCACAGGTAGTGTAATACGGACATGTAACACAGACCTATGGTGTTTCGCACATTGTGGCGCTATTTACAGGCAACGGAAACCTATGGCATTCCGCACAGAAGTGGACTAACCACAGGGACTCGCACTATTCCGTGGTATTCCTCACATACTAGGAAATGAGCATAGGTAAGGCAGAACCATGGTGTCGCTCATATAGGGGTATGAATCACAGGTACTGTAGGACCCACATCCCGTTTCACACACAGTCACTACTAATCACAAACCTATTGCGTACCTAACATAGTTGTACTGCGCGCAAGTAAATGCGACCCACGGTGTTCCCTGCGTGATGGCACTAATTACAAGTAGTCTCATGGTTCTAATTTGATCATTCCTTGGTCGCATCTTTTAGTCGCCTCTTACGACAGGCAGGGGATACGGTGGGTGTATTCTTCGTCTGCGCCCCCCACCCACAGGGGGTCTCGGAAAGACTGTCCTTATAGCTTTCTCAACTGAAGTCAACAGTCAACATGGGTCATTACAATGACGCCAGTATGAATGTTGCGATTAAAAGCAATGCTGTCATATGAAATATTTGATAAAATGAAAAACAGCACATTTTCTTACTTTTGATGGAAAGTACTACGGTTTTTGACTTTATATAATAACAAAAATTTATTTTATTATTTTATCCACCTAATCAATACATTAAACACAAACAATTAGGACTTTGTCATTAAAAAATTTTTTGTTGACATTATTTTAAAATATGGTACATGTTTTGCCTTTATGTAGGCATCATCAGCCATGATTTGACCTTAAAAAATAAAATCAGGCACCTGATTGACTTATAAATTAATGTTAAAATAGGACTGTATTAAAAAAAATCCTAAAAGGTCGCGTATAAAATTAACATGTGGCAAAAAAAATTATTAAATTAGTGGTTTTACAAGGCTTGTAACTAAGAATAAGGTGAATAATACAACAGTTAATTGTGAACTTGTGAATTTAAGGAAGTTGATACATGAAATGAAATGGCGTATGGCTTTTAGTGCCGGGAGTGTCCGAGGACATGTTCGGCTCTCCAGGTGCAGGTCTTTTGATTTGACGCCCATAGGCGACCTGCACGTCGTGATGAGGATGAAATGATGAAGACAACACATACGCCCAGCCCCCGTGCCAGCAAAATTAACCAATGAAGGTTAAAATTACCAATCCTGCCGGGAATCGAACCCGGGACCCTTGTGACCTAAGGCCAGCATGCTAACCATTTAGCCATGGAGCCGGACAGTTGATACATGATAATATTTAACTAGCAAGTTGTTAAAAACTGAAAAACATTCCGAAGTGCAGCGAGAGTAACACAGTAAGTTATTATTCAAGCGATCGTTTCTTCATGACTTTTTTCTCATTCACAATTTAATCACCATCACAAATATTATTATAGTCAGTACGGTAAAACTGAATAAAATATAATCAGAAATTGTATTCTCTATCACTTTTTTTATGTAGTACTTTTCGATATGACCAATCATCATGATCTTCCTTCCAAGTATTGGGCCATGTGTCCCGTTACGGTCTTGCATTTTCCTTTTTGCAAGACTTGTGTTGAACGCCATGTGTTTTTTTCGTCAGAGGTCAGCACAATCAGACTGCTACAACCCCAGTGGAAGGAGGACAGATTCACGCGCCTCACCAGCGTCAGCGAGTCCCGAGACTTGGACGAGCGTGGGTAACGGTATTGTGTTTGTGTGCTACAACGTGGACCACGGCGTACTAATGTATATTTTGTACAGTGTAAATAGTTTTGTGAATAAATGAAGTATGTAATGTACATTATGTTGGCCTTCCCTTTGCACTTAATGAAGTACATTTCGTGGACTGTGGGAAGAGCTAGGCCTCGTTCAACACGAGTAAGCAACTCGAAAACAAGACCGAACAACTTGAAAGCAATCAACTGTCCTTCCAACGGGTTGCTAGCCTGAAGGAAGTAAGACCACCGGTGGAGCTGCCACCTTTCAGCTAATGGACTAGCTGAAATTACAGCATTTCCTCCGTAATTGATGTAACGGTTATACCGCCGTGACTCGGTCGACAGAGCCTCATCTGTGGGAACAGGTTTGTTCATCCTGGGAAGGAGAGGTTATCATCATCATCATCATCATCATCATCATCATCATCCTTTTTCTTCTTCCAAGTAATGGGCCGTGGCCCATTACGGGCTTGCATTTTCTTTCCATCGCTTCATTGGACATCCTATAGATCTTTGTCCTCTTGGTTGATAGTGTACGATCTCCTTTGGTAGTCTTCCAGATTCCATCCTTTGCACGTGACACTTCCAGTTTTCTTGGTAATCATAGATGTAATTGATTACTGGTTTCACATTCAGTCCCTTAAGAATATCTCCATTTCTTATACGATCCCATTTTGTATAGCCTGCTGTTCTGTGCATGAATGTCATTTCACGCGCTGTAATTCTGGAAATGTCTTGAGTTCTTATTGTCCATGCCTCACTGCCGTAGCAAAGGGTTGGTCTGGCTAAAGTGTTATAAAGACGTAAGCGAGTGTGTTTTTGGACAAGAGATGGCTTCATGATGTGATTTATGATTCCTGTTCTGGTAAATTTGATTATTTTTGCAGAGATATCAATTTCCCCTTGGTAAGATAAATTGTATCCCAGATAATTGAATTTGTTGACTCTTTCCAAAATTTTATTATCTAAACAGATTTTACTGGGGATAGGATCCTTCCCTTAAAGGCCATTATTTTGCTCTTTTGTGGTGAAATGATCATGTCGAATTTTGAAGAGACTTTCTGGAGATTAAATACTGACCAATGAAGATCATTTTCTGATGATGCTACCAACGCAACATCATCAGCAAAGATTATGGCATCTAGTTGTGTGAGATATCTGGTGACTGGGATTGAACCATGCCTTCCATGCCTCCATTCCTGCATTATATTGTTCATATAGGAGAAAGTCTAATCTGACCTTTCCCTTCTTTCTCCCCTCTAGTCATAACAAGAGTTTTACTCTTTTCTACACTTATTTTCAATCCACAGATTAGACTTACAGACAAGCCCCTGGAAGTAGTGGAAACGTTTAAATACCTGGGGAGTGAATTAATGGAGAATGCTCGACTGGATGCTGAGATTAGTAAAAGGATTCAAGCTGGAAGTTGTTTCTATCATAGTGTAAGAAATATGTTATGGGACAAAGATGTGCCAATGGAAGCAAAGGATACTATGTACAAGATGTATTACGTACCCATAACAACTTACGGAGCAGAAACTTGGACAATGACAAAGAAGGAAGAGAGTCGAATACAGGCAGCCGAAATGAAATTCTTGAGGAGTATGATACAGAAGAGTAGAAGAGACAAAATAAGGAATGAGAAAATCCGGGAAGAAATTGGAGTGGAAAAAATGAATGATAGAATAGAGAAGAGCCGACTAAGATGGTTTGGGCACATAAAGCGAATGAGCGACGAAAGAATGCCAAAAAAAGGTGATGGAAATGCAAATCCAAGGAAGGAGAGGCCATGTACGACCACGATTGAGATGGAAGGATACCATCCAACGCAGCATTATAGAAAGAAACCTGGAGTGGGACACAGTGTTGGAGGAGGAGTGGTGGAAAGACCGAAGAAAGTGGAGAGGAACCATATTTGCCCCTACCCGGCTACAGCTGGATAAAGGGAAATGATGATGATGAGGAGAAAGTCCATAACCTTGTCTCACATCTCTGCTGATCGGTTCCCATTCAGTCTGATGATTACCTAACTTTACTGCAATAAGGTTGTCACTGTACATGTTGTACATGTTGTATATGTTATCCATTAACTGTTGTGGGATATTATCTTCTGCTAAGATATTAAGAAGTCTGTTCCTGTTAACTAGGTCAAAGGCTTTCTTAAAATCAACAAATGATATGTGAGTTACCAAGTCAAATTCTCTGTGTTTTTCTACCAAGATTTTCAAGGTAAAGTAAGCATCAGCACATGAGCGTCCCTTTCTAAATCCATGTTGTTCATTTCCAATCACATTTTCATAATACCTGAATAATTTTTCTTTCACAATATTAAGTTAAATTTTGTAACCTGAGTTGAGTACACTTATCCCTCTGTAATTTCCACAATCTTTCAAACTGGCCTTTTTGTGAAGAGGAATAACTCTAACTTTTTCCCAGTTCTCTGGTGGTCTGTTGCCATTTCAAATTAAATTGATGTTTTTGAGAAATCTTTGCTTGAAGATGTCACTGGAGTACTTGAATAATTCTGCATTTACTGAGTCTTCTCCAGATGCTTTTCCATTTCTAAGTTTTCTGAGTACTAGCTACTAGTGTAATGGTTTCCGAAAACTTGTTAAGAGATGTTGGCAGAAGAAATGGTTCAATATTTGAACCCCTCCAAAGGTTCCGAAAATAAATGAGCCACTCCGTTTGAGGTATTGCATTAATGTGTATGTCTTCTTTTACATTATTATTCAGTTTCTTGAGTATTTTATAGGTCTGTGGTTGTGGTCTTGTTATATCAGTCTCCAGGTGTGAAACAAAGTTTTCCCAACTCTTTCTGTGCTTTTTCCGTACTTCCCTTTTTGCTATTGCTCTCTTGTGGTGATACTCTATTTCATCTTCTAATTTACTAGTTGACAAAAAATTTTATAAGTATTTCTTTTGTCTGAAATAACTTTTTCAATCTCTTCATCCCAGATTCTTAAACCCTTTTTTTCTCTGCCATTTTTTCTTAACTCCCAAACTCTCAAGATCAGACCGCTTTAAAACTGAACACAAATTAGACCACTCCATGTCCATGTTGTCACTAACTGGTGTCATCTGTGTAAGATTATTAAGTCTGTTCTGGTACAGCCATTTTATATTGGGATCTCTTCACAGGTTAACCTTGTGAGAAGTTTTAATTTCTTGTGTTATTTGTTTCTTTTATACCATCTAGGCCTCAGACGAATAGGTAATTATTGTTTAAATGTGATGGTAAACATTGACATTTAAAATGTCATTAAATGGTAGTCTTAATACTGATGAATAATCAGTCATGTGCATGATCTAAATGTCAATAAAATATGGTACAATATTTTCACTTAATTAATGGTGTGAAAGCTGGTAGCTCTTAGTTGATGTTCAAATTTGATTTGGACTCCTATGAACCATCTCATTTGATGTGATGTTCTGATGTTACTACGAACTGAAAGTTTTGTTGACGTGTTTTTAGGGGTTGTAGTAAGGATGTAAAGGAGAGCATATTTGTTTCTGGTGAGACCCCCAACTAGAGTATGGTTTCCAGTGGACGGGACCCTCACCAGGATTACTTGATTCAAGAACTGGAAAAAATCCAAAGAAAAGCAGCTTGATTTGTTCTGGGCGATTTCCGACAAAAGAGTAGCGTTACAAAAATGTTGCAAAGTTTGGGCTGGGAAGATTTGGGAGAAAGGAGACGAGCTGCTCGATTAAATGGTATGTTCCGAGCTGTCAGAGGAGAGATGGCGTGGGAGGACATCAGTAGATGAATAAGTTTGAGTGGTGTCTTTAAAAGTAGGAAAGATCACAATATGAAGATAAAGTTGGAGTTCAAGAGGACAAATTGGGGCAAATATTCGTTTATAGGAAGGGGAGTTAGGGATTGGAATAACTTACCAAGGGAGATGTTCAATAAATTTCCAATTTCTTTGCAATCATTTAACCTAAATGCAGATCAGTAGTGATTGATTGAGCTGGTCAAAAGCGACGAAGCTAGAGTTGTGTGTAGGTAAGCATATTAATCGTTGATTCTAAGGTGAAGTCTCTTGTCTTGCAGTGAGAGTAACAAAAGAAGTTATTATTCAAGCAATCTTTCCTTCATGACTTTTTTCTCATTCTTCACAATTTAATCACCATCACCAATAATATTATAGTCAGTATGGTAAAATTGAATAAGATATAATCTGAAATTGTATTCTCTATAACTCTTGTTATGTAGTACTTTTCAATATGACCAATAAGATAGGTACCAGCTACCATTTTGAACAGGGTGAATAAAATTATTTACAGCGTAGATTGTAGTTCCTTATTCCCCGACTTTACATATAGATTTTCATTAAATTCTGTTTAGCCATTTGCTTGCACCTCGGCGCTGATATGGACTTAGCAACAAAAATCCAAAATCTTTACGTCGCACCGACACAGATAGGTCTTATGGCGACGATGGGACAGGAAATGTCTAGGAGTGGGAAGGAAGCAGCCGTGGCCTTAATTAAGGTACAGCCCCAGCATTTGCCTGGTGTGAAAATGGGAAACCACAGAAAACCACCTTCAGGGTTACCGACAGTGGGGTTCGAACCCACTATCTCCCGAATACTGAATACTGGCCGCACTTAAGCAACTGCAGCTATCAAGCTCGGTTAAAAATACAAATTCACTAATATTTCTGTTATTATAGCCGGTATGGTAAAAATGTATAAGACACAAATGATAGGAAATTTTAGTTATGTAGTATTTATCAATAGGGCCAATAATAACAAATATTTGGGAATTAAATTTTAGTCCTTCCCCTAAACTACCATTTCACTCAGCGTGAATAAAATTATTCATGGCCTAGATTGTAGCGACTTATTCCCGAACTTCATATACCGATTTTCATTACTTTCTCTTTAGCCGTCTTCTCGTGATGAGCACACATATATACATACATACAGACGGACAGAAATTACGGAAAATTAAAACGTGTATTTCCCCTTGTTAGGTACTGTGGTCACGACCGGTACATAAATATCATTCTTTTTAAATTCTCAGCAATGTACAGACAAAACTTATTTTACTTATATTGAGATAAATTAAAATTAGAATTGTCTCCAAATGGCTCCTAAAATCTCTAGAAAAGTCACTAGTCATTTTAATTGAAATTCTGTCACTAAATTACTAAAAAAGACTCCATGTCTAGCGACTAGTCTCTAGAATCGACTAGACTGATGTGAAATGTGAACGAACATGAACATAACATGAGAGAATGAGAGACTGACAATCGATATACGCACCACGATATACAGGTTTCAATAAACATCGCACATTTGCGCACATTTCTTGCATTAATAAACATCAATATTTCGTTTGAATGGAGCCTCCGTGGCTCAGACGGCAGCGTGTCCGCCTCTCACTGCTGGATACCGTGGTTCAAATCCTGGTCACTCCAAGCAAGATTTGTGCTGGACAAAGCGGAGACGGGACAGGTTTTTCTCCGGGTACTCCGGTTTTCCCTGTCATCTTTCATTCCAGCAACACTCTCCATCCTCATTTCATCGCCTCTGTCAGTCATTACTAAATCACTTTGGGAGTGGCAACCCCATCGAAGTAATACCCTATATATGATTTATTCATTCCATCCCTGACCCGGTCAATGACTGGAAAACAGGTTGTAGGTTTTCATTTTCATTTCGTTTGAAAGCGGCCAATGAGCGAAGGACTTCTGGCCACTGGCGTAAAAAAAGCTGAAATGGCGGGATTTGAAAACAAATGTTTGAAGTTCACCAAAAAATAAGCTAAAATCGGGAGAAATAATAGAATAATCGGGAGGTGGAAAAAACTATCAAAAATCAGGAGTCTCCCGCCTAAATCGGGAAAGTTGGCAGGTATTCAATGACCATCATTGCCATTAACTCTATATCATGACTGGTCTTGACGGATTTGAACTTAAAATGTACGAGAGATGAATGACAGGAAATTATAGTTCTTACAGCTTCCATTATGTAGAGGTTTTAGATGGCACAAACGTTTCTGGAGATATTTGGATTTTGTGATAAATGAAATTGAAAATATCTCCATCATCATCATTATCATTTGTAAAGCAAAATGACAGGAAACATAACAGGGCAGAAATTATATTTAAACTCTTTTTTAATATATAGAGCAATTTGTCATTTCATGTTTTGGTTCTGTAACTTTGCTACTGAAATGTATACTAATCAAATAATATTTAGCCTAGTGCACTCCCCAGACATTCCTGAACATACAGAATTTCAAAAATTTCAGTCATGTCATTTTTCTGTGATGTTCAAACAAACATCCCGGACAAAAAGACAAATATTGATCCGAGCACCACTTCTGACTTTTATACATCTAATCTGAGATTAAAACGAAGAACGAGGCATGGACAAAATCACCATGTTTATATACAGTAGATGATACAAGTTCAGCATTATGATACATAAAACAGGAGCACACATTGTAACACACAACTACAAGCTCACCTTGATTGTCTTCAGTCGTCCAGACATATCAATATCGGCCACCTGTTTGAACCAAGAAGCAGAGAGGTTACGCCTGACTATTAGCATAAAGCTAATTGGTTCAAGTAGAACACATTCATGCAACACTTCCCCAGATTCATCCAGTGTTACTCTGCAACAAGGAGAACATTATAGTTAGAACACAGGAACTACTACTGTAAGGTAAATATACAGGATTGCAATCACAATTATAAGGCTGGATTTCCCATATGATCAATACTTAAAAAAAAAAAAAAAAAAAAAAAAAAAAAAAAAAAAAAAAAAAAAAAAAAAAAAAAAAAAAATGATGTATTTAATACATTTTGCTATACTGGCTTCAGCCTGTATTATAGGCCATCTCCAACTGCTGAAGAACCTTAATTTGGTAAAATAACATACAATGTTAAAACACTACCTATTTCTAAGTTTAAACATGACTTATTTCTAAGTTTAAATCATATGATTTGTAATAAAACTTGCATCAAGTTGGAGTTGTAAGAGTCTAAAATTATACCTAAAAGTTTGTTTGTGAAGTGTCACTGATATGGTCTTGATGCTCTATTAAAAAGCTCTATCATTTTAACTTCCCTATTTTTCTGTTACAAAACATCTACGCACTGATTTTTACAAATCATCATCATAATATGCAGTTTCTAGCTGTCGGCCAGGTCTGCTTGGAACATAAGCCTCTCCATCTCCTCTTGTCTTCCAACCACTTCTCCCTCTTCGCTCTTGCTCAGTCCTCTCTTCTTTTCTGTACACACTCCTCCACATCTTTTATCCAACTGACTCTTGGTCTTCTTCTGGTTAGTTTTCCTGTAATCTACATTTCATGCATCTTCCTGGGCAGCCTTTCCTCTATCACTCTGTTCATATGCCCATACCATCTAAATCTAAATGCCTCTATCCTGTTCACTTTTGCAAATAATTTTACGTATGGTAAGTGAAGGTTGAGAGTGCAGGAGAAGGCCACAACGCTGGTGCAGTGGCAACAATGTGGGCATGGTTGACAATGTTAGTTTCAAGGACCCTGATAACCCACTACATTATTCATGAAGTAACTTAAATGAAGAAATAATTACAACCTACTATTATAAATCTATTATTAATCTACAAGATGCTTGAAAGAATGATACTTAACCATATCCAGGAAGCAATAGAAAGAGTCATCCCAGTTGAACAAGGGGGTTTCAGAAAGAACCGCAGTTGTTGTGATCAGGTGTTAACACTGACAACACAGATTGAAGCAGGATTCCAGAAAAGACTGAAGACTGCTGCAGCTTTGTCGACCTCACATCAGCCTATGAGACGGTCTGGAGAGAGGGACTGTTGCTCAAGTATGTTCAAGTCATCCCTTGTCAGAGGTTAGCATGCTTACTAAACAACATGTTATCCAATCGTCGGCGTGCTGTATTTCTGAATGGTGAAAGAAGCAGGTGGAGATCTCTAAATAATGGTTTACCTCAAGGGTCATTACTATCTCCCATTCTATTCAATGTTTACATCCGTGACCTGCCAAGAACAACTTCAAAGAAGATACAGTTTGCAGACGATCTAGCTTTAATTACTCAGAGTAAGGATTTGGCACATTGTGAGAATGTATTTACAGAGGACCTTGCTACCATGTGCGACTATTTCCACAAATGGAGACTTCAGCCAAATCCTAGTAAAACGGAAGTAACAGCATTCCACTTGCATAACACGGAAGCTAATCGGAAGTTACATGTGGTTTTTAACGGAACAGAAGTCTCCCACAACTTCTTCCGAAAATATCAGGGTGTTACACTGGATCAATCAGTGTTGTTCAAACAGCATTACCTGGATCTGTCAAAGAAGCTGAGTACAAGAGTAAATCTGCTGCATAAACTAGCGGGCAGCAGCTGGGGTGCAGATGCAAACACTCTTCGCACTGCTTTACTTTCTCTAGCATACTCAACTGGTGAGTACTGTGCTCCTGTGTGGGAAAACAGCATACATTCGAGCAAGATTGCTCAATGAAACCATGAAAGTTGTTACTGGTACAGTGAGGTCCACTCCTACTCAGTGACTGCCTGTTTTAGTAAACATTACTCCTCCAGATCTGAGGAGAAAAGCAGTAAAAGTACAGTTGCTCAAGAAGACCTTAGCACACAGGAACTCACTCTTGTTCAATGCCTTACAAGATTCACCTGTGATGACGTTAAAATCCCGGAGTCCACTCTGGACTGATCTATATTCCCATGAAAAATTCAGTGCAACAGCAGAATGGAGATAGCGATGGGAACAACGTCCACCCACCAACGCCTTTCTGATTAAAGACCCAACGAAGAAAGGGCCAGGTTTTGATCTTCCTCGAAATGAGTGGTCAAAACTGAATTGTTTCCAAATAGACCATGGCAGGTGCCGATATATGATGAAAAAGTGGGGATGTTGTGAAAGTGCTGCATGTGAGTGTGGTGCTGAGAAGCAGACATTGTTTCATATTGTTGAAAGCTGTCCACGGTCAGCATTTGTTGATGGTTTACGGGCTCTGGATGTATTGATGGCAAGTGCAGTGGACCAGTTGTCGAAGCTGGACATTCTAGTCTAATTACTTCTATGATAAAATTTTGGGTAAAAGCTCCACCTTTTTAATAGAATATGTGTTGTACAAGATTGTTAATAACATATTTTATTTAAGGTACAGGTTTTGACACCTGTATATGGTGTCGTCATCAGCCTAAAATTGTAACCAAGCAAAAGAACATACTAAATTGTCTTTACAATGTACACAAATGACAACACATGGTACAGAATTACATGATAAAGTTAAAATAATATGAATTATGTGGCACTTGTTTCCTTTACAATGCGTTAAAGCGTTATAGTCTTATATGATTTTTGTACTATAAGATCACTGGTAATGGAACCAAGATGTGATTAAATATAGGTTAAAAGTCTGATGTACAAATTAAAATCCTGATGAACATGTCAAAATCTTGTTCTTCTAGTGAACGTGAGGAAAAGCAGTTGTTATCAAGCAGGTTCTTCAAATTCTTTGTATTACCAGCACATTATGAGGTGGTGGGATTATACAAGTGGGCCTTAGATGTTTAGGCCACTGTTATTCCCATTCCAGTAGGGATTGCAAAGCCTATAAGAAAAAGGAGCCTATTTAGACGAATTTAAATTTAAGATGGGGCAAGACGAACGTGTAAACTGTATAGTAAGATATGTATGGGGTTTACCTTGTGCAGCGTGCCTCACAGCTTGTCGTGTTGAGAGGAAGAGTGAACTGGAGCGTGTGTGTTAGTACAAACTGGTTGGATGTGTTGGGGAAGGTGGGAAGAGTGAGGGTTAGGATGGGGAAGGTGTTTTAAGGCAGGTCAGGAGGGCAGTGAGGTAGGGGCGTGATGTGCAAGAGGGTATTATTCATAGCATTAAGGATCGTACGCCCATTTGAAAGCTTGATAATTTTAAAAACTCTAATTAAGAAGTCAAACAGGATGTTAGCTTTTTCTGAAATACCATTAAGATTTGAATTGCAGCAGGGTTGAGAAACTGGTCAAAGTGAATAAAACATTTTTATGTAGTGTCAAGGAGGGGGCCTTTGCTTATGTTCCTAAGAATTTCCATATCCTGATCTATAGTACAAAAGTTGTGTTTTGATTCATGAATATGTTGACCCAACTGCTGAATTGACATGTTCCATGTATCTAATTTTCAAGTTGCATCCAGTCTGTCCGATGTATGAGGATTCACAGCCATTGCACCTAAAACGGTAGTCACGTGATCTCGAGAAGATATTGGTTTTGTCAACTGACTTGGAATTGTGCATAACTTCCAAGTTCCTGTTGTTAGTTCTAAAGGAAATCTTGATGTTATGCTTCTTGAAGATATTTACAACACTATATATGTCCTCGTTAAATGTGAAGGTGGAATAAGCGGCCGGTTTAAGTCTTTCTTTTTGTAATGTTGACTGATCGATGTTTGAATTAATTGATAATTCGATCTATGAACGAATTGTTGTATTCATTGATTTTTTTTTGCTTTATATCACACCGACACAAATAGGTCTTATGGCGATGATGGGATAGGAAGGGCCTAGGAAGTGGAAGAAAGCGGCCGTGGCCTTAATTAAGGTATAGCCCCGGCATTTGCCTGGTGTGAAAATGAGAAACTATGGAAAGCCATCTTCAAGGCTTCCGACAGAGGGGCTCGAACCCACCATCTCCCGATTACTGGATACTGGCTGCAGTTAAGCGACTGCAGCTATCGAGCTCGGTATCCATTGGTTTTGGCTATGGCGTGGATGATGTTCAATTCTTTATTTAGGTTTTCCTTAGAAAGAGGTATTTTGAAAGCTTGATCAACCATGCTATTATAAGAGGCGCACTTATGTGCATGCGGGTGTGATGAGTCATTCCTAATAGTGGTTACTGTGTGCGTAGGTTTTCTGTATATTTCATATGCTAATGAAAATGTCAGTCTACTTATTGTGAGGTCTAGAAAATTTATTGTTTTGTTAGATTCAGGTTCCAAAGTGAATTTGATATGAGGATCGATGTTGTTTAAGTTGTTTAGAATGGAGGTTGCATTGACGATTCTATCATCTAGGATAACTAATGTATCATCCACATACCTGGCCCAAAAGCATGTTTTCAAAGGTATTGTTGTTGTTAACCTATATGAACCCACCTGCCCTTTGCTCTGACATTGCTAGGAATCCGCTAACTTTTTAGTATGCAACCTGGGTGTTGCAAGTTTTCGGTGAAAAGAGTATAGTGGGTGATTTACTGCGCGTATTATCACGGGACCTGTTTTATATTATTGAGAAATTCCACACTATTGCTCATGACACAAAAAACAGAACAATACAGAAATATAACACATAAAAAAATCCCTTGAAATCTTAAATTTTTCATTAACTTATCTCACCTCGGAAGTTCTTTAGTGTGTGTTATGGCCTTAATTATACGACACGAGCCTAACATTTGCCTGATTTTGAAATAAGGAAATAATAGGAAACCAATACGACATGAGCCTAACATTTGCCTGATTTGGAAATAAGGAACTAATGGGGAAACAAATCACGAGTAAATGAATGATGAGATTCAAACCTATATCCCAAATACGAACTTAGAGCCGTATGTCTCACTCAGTGTGTTATTATTATTATTATTATTATTATTATTATTATTATTATTAAGTCTGAGGATCAGTGGTAAAGTGTTCACATCCAGGTACCAAGATCGTAGGTCCAAATCTGGCAGTTGCAACCGGATCTTGAGGGGCGGGAGAAAGTTCATTCGGCATTCCATGTCGTACGATATTACTACGCGAAAGATCTCTGGTGATATATTTCGTGTTCATTCATGCACAGGATCACTAGTAACTTCTTCCTCACTAACACTGCTGAAATCAGAGCCTAAAATATCAAATATGCTTTGAATTTCGCTATTACTGAGGATATCACGCGAGCAAGCAACTTCCTTCTCAGCCATTTTGTCAACAACAGAATACAGATTTCTCGATTGATATTTTAATCAATTCTCTTTGCCAAAGAAGCATACCAGAGCACTCTGGTGACACTTTGAGACTCCAAGAACAGATTTCAATCACAAATGTTTCCGGGAAAAGCCAACAGATGTTACAAATGTCTCCAATATGCGACCTTGCATCCCGGCGTACCAGTCCGCTTGTGGAGTCCTGACCCAGCCGCTCGAGCACATACCAGTCCACTTGCGGGTGCATGGGGGTTGATTACTGTATGTTCTAGAAAATCTATATATATCTCCACCAAAATCCCCGAGGCCTGGTGACCCATGCTGATAAATATGGTTGCCAAGGGTGAAAAAATTGTTTACCACCAATTTTAACAGTCATAAAATCTTGGACCTCAAGTTTGCTTAAGCTGCTGTATGTGTAAGTTATTTAGAATGATGGGGAAGAGTTTTTTAGTACTGTTACTAGGGTACATATTGGCAATATCAAATGAGTGAATGGAATGGTAGGGTTTTATTTCAATTTATCTCGTTTCTCAATTATTTCTAAAGTGTTCTTGACAGATTTGTTTGATAGAAATCTGTAGTTTTTTGTAAGAAATTTCTGAATAAATTGAGCTAGTTTATACAGTGGGCTGGGTCTATAATTAATAATGGGGCGGATGGAGACATCGGCCTTGTGGATTTTGGGGAGAGCTTTGGCGGTGGGCAGGCTGGGGTTCATATTAGTTAATCGTGTTTTTTCCTGTTCTGTGAATAAAAATTGTGTGTTCTTAAGTGTTTGTTTCAAAAGGCATTGGATCTGTTGAGTCGAATCTTTTTTAACTACAGAAAAGGAGTCATTGTTGAAAAAGTTTTTAGTTTTGTCAATGTATTCGGCTTTGTCCATGATGACAGTCTTTTTTCCTTTGTCTGCCTTTGTAATTATGAGGTTATTATCTTCGATTTTCTTTTCAAGTTTGATAACGTAATCTTGTTCGGCAAAAGATGTTCAGATAGTGTTACTCTTAGCGGTTACAGTTTTACTTTTGGAAGTGTGGATCTTATTTCATTTTCTTTTCACATCAAATCTTACCTCATCTTGTAAGTGGGGTACCTTACTGATAGCAATTTCTGACGATGACCAAGTTGGTGGCTGCATTAATCTTATTTAAATTTGGCCAGTTTTGCTTCAGACTTTTTGCTAGGATCACGTATTCCTCTTACGCTAACTTCGTTTTTGACTAGTTGACCACCGACTGGTGAAATCGTTCGGTTAGAGTGTCAGGATTCCTAGGTTTTTTGGGCGTTTTTATATTGATCCTATTTAACACTGCGTTGTTCTTCAGTGTATTAAGTTTCATCTCTAGTGTTGTTTTTTGGCTAGTGCTCCGAATAATCGGTTTCCAACTTGGGTGTGAAATATGTCCCAATGAGTTCTTGTGAGTAGGCAGGCTGCCTGAATATGTGTCTCGTAAAGCCAGTTATTCAAGAAATATTTTTTCTTGTACAAAAATCTAATTTCGTTCTTTATCCAAATTTTATTTACATGGATTTGGGTTCTCAAATGTTGGGAAGAATTATTGTGTTATTTTACATTGGTTTTAAGGAAACTGGGTATTAGGTTGTGTTTCATACATTGTTTCAAAAAGCCGATGTCTTTGCCCAATTTTGCAATTTTGGTTTTTAGGCCCTTATAATAGTAGGCCTTAGGTTTTGCCTGGTAAGCTGTGTTATTTAAAATTAAAAACTTCATTACATTCTGTACTTAGCATATTGCTAAGCAACTAACACTTTTGTCACCTGCAGTGGGACGCCAAGCTGGAAATTATTATGATTGAGTTTTGTAAAATTACGTTATCTAAGTTTGGACATGTAAACTGTTCATCTTTTATTTTAAGAAAAGTATGAACCGTTAAGAGAGGTGTGTTTTATTGAATTTTGAAAGAAAGGTTGTGTATCATTCTATTTAACCCATTAAGCCCTGCATATTTGTTGGATTGAAACTGCATTGGCGCTGGGATTATTTTGGAGGAAATATAGTGTCGCTTCATATCGTGAGAAATGTCTTACTTACAAGACCATTAAAGATTTAAATATACATGAAAAGGCTTTCATACCACAAACTGCGGAACAAGGAACACTGTAAAACATTTTATTTTATTAGCATCACGGGTCCGTACCCAGTCCGCATGCTGAGCTACAACACAGCCTTCTCTTTGCATTTCCTCTTCAATTTCCACATCTATTTGTTCTTCAGGAGCATTGCTCACACTAGTACTAATATTACTACTAATTTCAATGAAAAAATTACATTCCTAATCATCATTACTTCCTAAAAGGGGTTATATATCGGTAAATATCAGTTCTATACTGGCAGCCATCTTGTTTACAAGCGAATCTCAAAGTCAAGAGATAGCCCACTTCAAACTAATATTACCAAGCACACTATCGATATATATTAGCAAAGAGCGTATAACATTGCAAAGAAAGAGTCCCTACACAAAGCACAAATGCAACCCACTCTGCCATCTCTTGAGGAAAAGTTGAATTACGTAGTAAAATGAGACAACGGAACAGTTCCGTGGTCCGGCATTTGGTCCACCGAGACGAAGCACGGAACGGTTCCGTGGCTCGGGCCCAATGAGTTAATTTTGGAAGCCTCAAGAAAAGACTAAGGACACTGAAATCTCATTCATTGTTATATATATAAGTTTATGTGTGTGGGGATTTTTTAATATCGAAATTTGGAAATGTGAAGAAAAAGAGACATTATGAACTGGTAATCATGAGGAAGTTTCAGTCTGTGAGGATGTGAAGGTTCAATGTTTGTTTTAAGGGATTTTGTAATGTTGAGTTACTGTGCATTTAAAATTGGTAACTTTTGTACCAGCTTGTACTGGCATGTGTAATTTTAATAACGAAATTTCTGTATCTTTCGCAATCCAACTCTCTAGAACTTGCCCATGTAAGGAAGAGTATTTTTATTGGTTGGAATAACAACGATTTTAATTGGTGAATATGGAGAATATGGAGATCCGGGGAATTTCTGTGCCCCTATTGGTTACTTTGTGATCGGTCCATTTCCGACCTCTGCCATCTTTGTGTGTGCGATGCGTGTGTTCCGAGTCTTTTCCATCAGATCGACCTAGCAAGTGCACGTGCTTGGGGTCTACTCCGTCTGGGGGTCCCCGGTCTCTCCAGGTAAGCGCTATCATCTTATATTTGAATTAAGTTAAATTTTTTCTTGTGTTTCAGCCCTTTCTCATTTGAAGCAAATTTCTGTGATAATGTAAATTTTATTCTGCATATCGGAGTTTCTAGACTTCCGCATTCACCAATTTTGGGTTTTTGAATGACTGTGCCCCGATGGGCAGTCATAGCATTTTGTTGTTGGAGACAAGTCTCTTTACTTGTTCAGTATTTGTAACTAAATGTAAATTTAACTTCCTTTTCTTGATTAATGATGTTATGTAAAAATTTGTTCTTTTTTGAGATTGCCTCCCATCATGCAGTATCAACTTCTATATTCAAGTTTAATCCATATCATCGGAAGATTACCATTTGTGTTTTATAAATTTATTTAAATATCCTTTGTTTTAAATGTGCTTAATTGTAGTTTGTTTATTTTGTTTTATTTCATTTGTATTCTCTTCTTTTGTTAATAATCATATGGTTTTACGGGTGTTTGCTGTGTGCTTCCCTTTCCCCACAACGAGATACAATCTCATGGCCTAGTAGGGTTCCTTCCACGTTTCCACATCCTTCTGTAGTTGTCGTTTGTTAGACCTGTAAGTTAAAGCTTTCTGCAACGCGAACATGGTGTTAATTTTCATTTTTATTCTACAATTTTCTATTTTCTTCTTATTATTAATACATGTATGCGCTCAACAAGTGCTACATCGGTAGCAGAGCACGGTTGTGGAAGAAATGGAGATTGCGCCAATTATCCTTAGCTAAATTTCAAAATTCGAGTCCATTTCATGCTGTCTGTTATGTTCTTGTAACTCTGAGAAAAGTATTATTTCTAGCATGCTTGGGCAAAAGGGGATAAGTAAAAAAATGGCCAAAATGAGATAAGTCCAGATTCTGTGAGGTTGAGTCATTGCACAGCTGTGGTAAAAATGACATAAGTCTGAGGAGAAGTAATGAGCTGTAAGGGCACATTGTAGAAATAGTATAACTGAGAAAGGAATTTTTTGCTTGGTCAGAACAGTACATTATAATCTATCAGTTTCATGTCCGTATTGATACTTGGTACCCATTCTTTGTGATAAGAACAGTACATGTCAACATGTACTGTTTATAGTACTGCACCTTCCTATAAAGCATACCGAGTAAAAGAGAACAAGTCATATCCCTCCTTGATTACGATTGTTGGATACAATTCTGTGCCACAGATTGATGCATTAACAATACCAAAGAACAATTTTGGTTATTGTTGTTGTTCATTACAGTGAATAATGTCCAGCTCCATGGCTAAGTGGTTAGCGTGCTGGCCTTTGGCCACAGGGGTCCCGGGTTCGATTCCCAGCAAGGTCGGGAATTTTAACCTTCATTGGTTACTTTTGCTGGCACGAGGGATGGTTGTATGTGTCGTCTTCATAATTTCATCCTCATCACGACACGCAGGTCGCCTACGGGCGTCAAATCAAAATACCTGCCACTGGCGACCGAACATGTCCTCGGACACTTCTGGCACTAAAATCCATATGCTATTTCATTTCATTACAGTGAATAACAATATCAGAAGGATTAGTTCAGCTGTGACTTGCTGCTGCTAATAAACTAGCTTTTCCTGCTGTATGAGTGAGTGTTTTATGATGCAACATGGTATCACTGGCTAAGATTTCGGAGATGGTTCTGGCTCATGATGAGGACATCTCCGATACAGAAGGTATAATTTTACAAATTCTTGTCCATACATCATAATATTTTTTAGTGTCAGGATGGTGGTTGTTCATGTCATTTCAGATCAGCAAGAATCCAGGCGAGTTTTCATAAGTTAACACAGAGAAGTCGGTTCATGGCCTTCCTCAGAACTTAACGATGAACAGATAAAATCAAAAGAAGTTTAGAAGCTCCTGAACAGTGACAGTAACAAACAGTGTGCCACAGAATTTAGTTCACTGACTTTGACCACTCCTAAAAATGCCAGCAACATGTGTACAGAATTGATTACAAGCAGTCCACAAACCGAAGGCACTACCAGCTTGCAAATTCATACCAAAAAAAAGTGAGAAATCATGTTGCAGTTTTTTCCAGAAAACTTAAGAGTTGAGCAGAAATTGAATAAATCAAATCAAATCAAATCAAAATCTCTTTATTTGCAAATGAGGTGTCTACCTCGGTGGCAAATGGTACACTAAAATACATTATTGTCAAGCACTAAATATTAAATTAACAAGAGAAGAAAATTTTTCCTATAATACAATATTATACAATTTACGCTAACAATGTTTTCTATTAAACACACAGCTCATCCTTAATAAATTTATATTGTTTACAAAATTCTAATTATAATATCTCCTGTACTACTTACAAATATAGTCAACTGATGTACAGTATGTGGAATTGCTTCAAATGATACTATAAAACTGGTATAACATTGATATTTACATTGCATTTATTTATTTACTATTTTTTTTTTTACCCGTTCTGGATCCTAAGTAGCATAACGACCTGCTGCGTCTTAACCAGAGCCCCTTTTGCCACCACTTTTCAGAGTTCCTGAAGGGCCTTCACAGCTACCGTAGCGGTCCCAGGGCCCTCGAAGTCCCCACTGTACTTCACCCCTACAGGCAGTCCCCTACTTTGGCTGTCCAAACTCCTTAGACCAGGGGATGGAATTAATTTATTCACACACATTTTTTTTTTATTTACAATAACCTCCACCGGTCGAATGCCCTCTAACACTTCATTTATTTTCTCTGTTGCTGTTTATTCTCTTCTTGAATATCTGTACAGATTTTGGAAAAGGATCAAACACTACCCCTGGTAAACTGTTCCACTCCTTCACACCCTTCCCAATGAATGAAAATTTACCCCAATCGCTTCTGCTAAAATTCCTTCTAATTTTATATTTGTGGTCAGTCCTGCCGATATAATTATTTTCCAACTGAAGCCTCTCACGGATATCTCCCCATGCTTCTTCTCCTGTATAGGCTCTATATAATCCTGTAAGTCTAGTTTTCTCCCTTCTCTTACTTAAAGTTTCCCACCCAAGTTCCTTTAACATTTCTGATACACTACTCTTTCTCCTGAAATCCCCTGTTACAAATCTTGCTGCTTTCCTCTGCACACTATCTATTTCTTTTATTAGGTATTCTTGGTGAGGATCCCAAACACTGTTTGCATATTCCAATAATGGATGAACCATACTCAAGTAACTTTTTTCTTTTAATTCTTTGTTGCATCCTTTAAGTAGCCTCATTATGACATGTAATGATCTGTATGCTTTCCCAACAATGTCATCAATATGACCCTTCCAGTGCAAATTACTTTCAAATCTCACACCTAAGTATTTGCACTTGCCATCTTTTGGGATAACTACCTCATCCAAAGTATATTCAAATTCAGTTTTAAAGCTCCTGTTTGTAAAAGTTGTAACAGTTGATTTGCCTCCATTAACCTTCATATTATTTTCTTCAACCCATTGTTGGATACTTTCAAGGTCCCTTTGTAATTCTGAACAATCCTCAATGTTGTTTATTTCTCTATAAACAATTATGTCATCTGCATACAATCTTATTTTTGATGTTATATTGTTCCCTAAATCATTTGCGTATATTAAGAAAAGTAACGGACCGATTATACTACCCTGTGCAATTCCCTTCCAAACTTTCTCTTCCTGCGATACATTATTTCCTACTTTGACTTTCTGAACCCTTGAATTTAGAAATGCTTTTATCCAACGTGTAACCCTTACGTCCAATCCTATTCCCTCCAATTTCTTTAATAATATTCCATGTTCCACTCTATCAAAGGCTTTGGAAAGATCTATGGCTATGCAATCTAACTGACCTCCTGAATCCAACTGATCTGATATGTCCTGCTGAAATCCCACCAGTTGTGCCTCACAAGAAAATTTCTTTCTAAATCCATACTGGCTCCTCATGAACCAATTTTTATCATCACATATCCCTCTGATGTACTTCGATATTAAACTCTCCAGAATTTTACAAACTATACTGGTCAGGCTGATTGGTCTGTAGTTCTCTGGTTTCCTTTTATCACCCTTTCCTTTATAAATTGGTATTATTATAGATTCCTTCCATTCCTTTGGTATTACACTATTATTTATGACATAGTCAAAGAGAAATTTTAAATAAGGCACTATGTACCACCCCATTGTCTTTAATACCTCCCCAGTAATTTGATCACTTCCTGCAGCTTTTCCTTGCTGAAGCAGTTTGATTTCTCTGAAAATATCTTCGTTTGTGAATGAGAAGCTTCTTGTTTCCCTCTGTCTCTCTCCCTCTCTATCTTCTGTTTCGGTTTCCAACTCTTGACAATCATCTACTGAATCTCTAAATTCCCTACTAAATAGGTTTGCTTTCTCAGTATCTGTTAAATAGTGTTCACCCCCTTCTCCCACCATTGTAGGAATTTGGACTCCTTTTCCTTTTTGATTCCTGATATATGAATACAGCTTTTTCCATTTCCCTTTGTGGTCATTACACTCTTGAAGTATGCCATTCATATAATTCTCTTTTGCTTCCTTTTTCACTCTATTCAGTTTCCTCATTAGCTGTTTTCTAGTTTCTCTACTCTCCCTACCCTCTTTGATTTTTCTGTTTACTATTCTACATTTTCTTTTTAATTTTCTTATTTCCCTTGTATAATAAACAGGGTCTGAGGTCATTTTACCCTTCTTAACAGGTACAAATCTCCTCTCCTTCCCAAATAATTCCTTTAAATTTAGCCCAAAGTGTATCCACGTTACTCCCTTCACTTATCCAACAACTGAATTGTGATTTAAGGTAAGTCCCAAATTCATCAACTTTAGTATTTCTGTACAATTTCTTGTCTTGTGTAACCCTCTTATTAAGCCTTTTTGGTACGAGTCCTACATCCATTATTACAGCCTTATGGTCTCCTATTCCTTCAATTACCTCAGTTTTATCAACAATTTCCCATGGTTTAACCAAGAATACATCTAGTAAGTTATTGAGACGAGTCGGTTCTTGTACTACTTGTGTAAATCCTCCCTCCCAAATTAACTTATTTGCCAGTTTCTGTTCATGGGCTTCACTTGCAGCTCCTTTCCATTCAACTTCAGGCAAATTTAGATCTCCCCCAATTATTACCATATCATTATTATTGTTTTTATGAGTATAATCTATTATTTTTTCAAAGATTTCCATGTCTCCTCTCTTCCAGGCCTGTATGTTCCTATAATTCCCACCTCCTTCATATTATCACAAACTAATTTTATCCCTAATATTTCATCCCTTTCATCGGTAAACCATTCATGTGAACAGTAATTTTCCTTCACCAGAATGAACACCCCCCCCTCCCTTTTTATCTCCTCGGTCTCTACGATAGACTGTGTACCCTTCTGGAAATACTTCTCTATTACCCACCCCTTCTTTCAACCACGATTCCACTCCTATCACCACATCAGTCTCATAAGATTCCATCAATGTACCGAATTTTAATTGTTTATTTACTACACTTTGACAGTTTACCAAGAGCAATCTCAGACCCCCTTCCTCCCTAAAACTTGACTGTTGCAATTGGGTAACTTGAAATTCCTTACTATCCTGAGTTTCTTTTTCTAGTTGACTGAGCCAGCTTGAAGTACAGCTGGCTCTTTCTACTAGTTTTCCTGGTCAGTATTATAACTCAAGGGAGTTGCCTGTTTTACAGTACATATCTTAAGATTAATAAAATCTAGAACAATATTTGCTATCTTTCGTTTACCTGAATTGTTTAGATGGAGGCCATGTTTTGTATAACAGTATCTCTCAAAACTGCTGCATTCAATAACCTGAGTATTCCGAAAATGTTTACAAATTTTAACAATATCTGTATTGATCTTGTCCACTTCAATGTTCACACACGAGTCTCTACTCAAATCATGCCTGTGGGGCACGTTCACTACAAAAACGTTAGTGTGGGTCAGCTTCCCTAGTGTATGTTTAAGTTGTGATCTTACATTCTTGGCGTCGTCGCGAGCTACGTCGTTCGTCCCACCGATGATAAGCACTGCATCGCCGCTCCCGAAGTTCCTAGTTGCTGCTTCTACGTTTTCCACAACACTGCTGATAGATGCTCCTGGATATATTTCTCCGGTTGCTGCTATATTCTCGTCGTTAATAACTCCCGCAATTCCCCTTCCTTGGCTATCACCAAACACAGCTACCTTCGCTGATTTAGGCCTAACTGGGTCTTGAATCTGAATTCTAGGCCTAAATTTTAAACTCGGCACGGCAACGGCAGCGGATCGCGATGATTTGGTTTCACGCGCACGATCACTTTCTTCCATGATTAGATTATTTAGGGCAGAAAACCTATTTCTAATGTTTATTTCCGGAAATTCAGTTGTAGATTTCTTCTTAGCCGGCCATCCACGAACTACTTGACACCACGTGCTCGAGTTTGTTACTTGTACCGGTATATCACTCGAAGAATGGTCAGTCCCAAATTCTAGCGATCGCAGTCTTTCTTTTAATTCTTGATTTTCAACTTTAAGAGTCTCTTTGTCCTTTTTTAGAATGTTTATAATTTCTAATGCACTTTTATATTCCTCATCGACTGTTTTCGGTGCTTCGTCAACGCCGTCCCCAACAACAACATTCCGAACACACTGCTCACAAATCCAGTCAACATTTTCATTAGTTTTTACGTCTCTAGGGCAATTTCCGCACTTATAATGCCACCATCGATCACATGAATCACACAACATTCCATTTTTCTCTAATTTTCGACATTTTCCGCACTTTTCGTCACATTTTACGGTTAATTTACTCGGAGAATAAAACACTACGTCGTCATTACCGGGCGCCATTTTCAATAGAAATAAGGAAAGGAATATGTAATCGCAAAGGGAAATGTTACAAGTAACAACTCTCATTATTGTTCCATATTGAAGATGACGCTACGCATAGAATCTCAACGATAATATAATAAAACCACCTATTTAATACTTTCCACTTTTTAATGTGGTTTGAATCTACATGAATTTATGTAGACCTATCAGATCAGGTACATGTTTCACCCATTATTTGGGCATCTTCAGCCTGTAGACAACCTTTAGGTCAAGGTTTGAGACCTTTTTAACCATATATAGTGTAGTATATAAACCTTAATAATTTCTTAAGACTAACATACCAGGACAACCATTTTTAAATGTGAACAAATCATGACTGTGGGTAACAAATTAATGGTGATTTAACACATTTAAAACTTGTCAGTACTATTCTACCTAACTTATAATATGTCTAAAACTAATATGGATCTACTTCCTCTATCATAAGTTTTGGGTAAAGAGGATATTACAAACCGGGGTTTATTTGACCCTCCTATATCATTTTATGTTCTTGATGGTTCCAGTGTATGGGACCCACAACAGGATTACTTGATTCAAGAACGGGAAAAAATCCGAAGAAAAGCAGCTCGATTTGTTCTGGGTGATTTTCGACAAAAGAGTAGCGTTACAAAAATGTTTCCAAGTTTGGGCTGGAAGAACTGGGAGAAAGGAGACGAGCTGCTTGACTGAGTGGTATGTTAATTTCTTCTTCTTCTTCTTCTTCTATGATCACATAGGATCACTTTAGTCAGTCCGTCGTTCAGGTCTCTTTGAAGGGATTGTTTGGGCTTTGTGGTCCTCCCAGTACTTCTTCAGACGCTCCGATCTTCGTGCCCTTTCCTCAGTTGAAAATGTGCGTGTTGTTGGTTTGTTTTGTGTAAGGGTAAAGCGGAGGTTTGTATTCTTGAGTTTTGTATTCAATTTTAACTTATTTGTGGTGTCTTCTGTTGTAAGGCCTATTTCCTTCAGATCCTCTCTTACTTCTCTGATCCATTTACATCCTGTTGTGGTATTTTTTGAGACGAGATTGTGTTGTACTAGTTGTTTCAGAAGTCTCGAATCCTGCATCCTCATGATACGTCCAAAGAATCCCAGTCTCTTCTTACGCATAGTATCTGTAATGGGTTCTAGCTCTTTGTACACGACTTTGTTAGGTATTAACCGCTACTGTCCATCTTTCTGGTATTTTTTGTTGATGCAGGTTCTTCCAATCCTCCTTTCAATTTTCTGAAGTCTGTCAGTCTTTGATTGTTTATTCAGGTAAAAGAGTGTTTCTGCTGCATATGTAGCTTCCAGTTTTATAACTGTGTTGTAGTGTTTTATTTGTGTATTTATTTGGGAGACATTTCTTTTTGTAGATATCCCATGTTAATTTTTGTGCTTTAGCTAATCTATTTGTTCTTATTTGGATTGAGATTTTTTCATTTAGGTTATGTGTTATTACTTCTCCAAGATATTTAAATTGAGTTACTATTTTGATTTTTTTGTTAATTTATAATAATATAAGAAATGTATATTAACTCAACCTATTCAATACAGTACAAGATGTTAACGTATTAGTTAAACATCGTTAAAAATCGTTGAGACATGTTTCGCTCCTTCTGTGGGGCATCATCAGTCATATCAAATACCTCAAAATTCTACCAGACGTCTGGTTGGAAATAATAAAAATATGTTACCTGAGTGAATACATTAAAAAACATTTACAATCTTATTAACAAAATATCAAAATTAATTAAAAAATGTTACACTAGTGAACACGTTGGTGAATTTTCACTCAAAACAAGGCCGTCCTATTGTACAGTATTGACAATAATGGTAGTTAAAGTCTTATTTGGTGCTAAGTTCGAAGACAGTTCAAAAATTTTTTTTTTTGTACAAATGTTGAGAATGAATGCAGAATACATATAATTGCAATTTACTGTACGTGTATTTTACATTGTAAAATAATGTGGAAAAAACATTCCAAATTTGTATTAATATCCATGGAAGAAAAAAAATTTTTTTTTTTTACTCCGGACCTCAATATTACGGTGCTGGTGCATTCTAATCAGAAATGGCTTCAAGATGTGAAATTTTGTATGTGATTTATGATCAGCTCATGTAAAAAATTTTGCATTACGTCATAATTCAACTTGGATGCTTATATTGACTAATTATGTTTTAGACTCAAAAAACAAAATAGTTCGTCGAAGTATCCATGGGCTAATCACCTCCGTTGGACACACTCTATGAAGACGGAGTGCCTAGTGCATGTAAACAACAGTTGATATTGGATTCAAAAGGAACCATGTTGAAAACAGTAAAAATAATGGCTTGAATGAGGGCGGTTGAAATGTCGGTAAGTCTTCCCAAGTGACTAGTGTTTTTAAGTTTCTCCGTGTGTTTATGTTGTAAGTATGGGGTTGCAGTTTTATTGGTTGAATGGGCGACAGTCAAGACGTTGTCCGATGTAATTAATGTTGAGCTGTCTTACGTATGGGAAAATCTGAAAGGAAGGATAAGTCCTTAATTAGTTGGGTGAAATGACAGGAAAAGAGAAAGAATGAATGTGTTGGATAGTTGAGACTGTGAACTTAAAAACTTACCTTAAGTGTTGTTGGGCTGTTACCTTATTGTTAAGAGGTTTTTGAAGCACTGGCTGTCACTAACGTCTTGCTCCTCGTATTGTTTGTGTGACGTCTTGGTGGAGGGGTGTGGGTCTGAGAAGGCGGGGCTGTGGGCCTGTGATTGGCGCATGGGAAGGAGTTGTGTGTATTGGAGGGAGAACAGGGGTGTGATAAGTTGAACGGCTTAGTGGGGGTACTTGAGGTTGTTTTGAGGACGTCAACTAATCTTTTGTCTTCCAGATTTAACTTGTTGAATGAAATTATTAATTGTTCATAAAGAGGGCTTCGGTTGTCTATTGGATCATTTAAGTTTTTATTACTATTGTATCTTTGGTCCAAGAAAATGTACAAATTTTCGAACTCGGTCATGAGTCTGCCTTTATCTAGTCTTTTTAAAATTTGGAGATCTTGTTCAATTGTGGTGAAACTGTGTCCTGTGTCCTTCATATGGATGCTATTGCTGAGTGTTTGTTGTGTTTCTGGGCATTAAAATGTTCTGCATATCTAGTTGTGAAGCTTCTTCCGGTTTGACCGATGTACGAACTATTGCACTCAGCGCATTTCAGTCTGTAAATGCCGGAACCCGAAAATTTATTGTTGTCCGAGTTTATCTTCTTGTGGTTGAAGAATAACTTTTGATTTGAATTTTGGGTCTTAAAGGCTATCTTAATATCATGTTTCCTTAAAGGGGTAGCGATTTGATGTATGATGGGATTAGTATAGGTAAAGGTTGCGTACTTTGATTTGTTTTTTTTCCATTGGGGAGAGGTTCGTGGTCAATTTCAATTTTACTTTATTGATTATTTTATGTATGATTGAGGGATTGTATCCGTTGAAAATAGCTATTTCTTTTATGGTACTTATTTCTTTTTTCAAGTTGGCGGTTGACATGGGGATTTTTAGCGCTCTGTACACTAAGCTGTAAAATGAGGCTTGTTTGTGTGACTGTGGGTGAAGAGAATTTTGTTTTATGGTTGTGGGAGTGAACGAAGATTTTCTGTAAATTTGGAAATCAAAATTGTTTAAGGTCCTGGTAACTGTAATGTCGAGAAAATTGATTAAATTATTGTCCTCGTCCTCTTTGGTGAACTTGATGCAGTTGTCTAGGCTATTTAAATAGGTTAGTATGTCTTCACTATTGTTGCAATTTTTATCTATTATTGTTAATGTGTCATCGACATAGCGTAGCCAGACACAATCTGTTAATGCTATTTGTTATTTTATTATTTATTGTGTGACTGTGGGTGAAAAGAATTTTGTTTTATGGTTGTGGGAGTGAACGAAGATTTTCTGTAAATTTGGAAATCAAAATTGTTTAAGGTCCTGGTAACTGTAATGTCGAGAAAATTGATTAAATTATTGTCCTCGTCCTCTTTGGTGAACTTGATGCAGTTGTCTAGGTGAAAATTTCCCGGCGAGTATTCCCGAGATGGGATCTCCCATGGCTAGACCTTCTTGTTTGTATATCTTGTTGTTGAAAATGAAATAATTATTATGAAGAACGAAATTTAGCAATTTGAAGCATTCTTCTATTTCTATAAAACTTAAGGTGCTGTGTTTGGTAAGATTATTTCGTATGATTTCTATAATTTCCTTAGCGGGGTTGTTCGAATACATGTTGGTAATGTCGAAAGAACACATTATGTGGTTAGGTTGTAAATTAAATTTATTTAAGGTTTCACATAGTTCTATTGAGTTTTTTATAGGGTGTTTGTTGTGGAATGTAAAATGTTTCTCGAGAAATTTCTGAAGGAATTGTGAAGTTTTGTGCATCGGACTATTTCGGCTATTTATGATGGGTCGAATGGGAATGTCCTTTTTATGTATTTTTGGCAATGATCTGACGGTGTGTAATTTGGGGTTCATGTTGATGAGTTTTGATATTCGTGTTTGTTAAATAAGAAAGGTGAGTTTTTTAGGAGTGTTTTTAGACTACATTGAGTTTTTAAGGTAGGCTCTTTAGAGATTATCGAGTAAGAATTGTCGGAAAAGAAATCCTCCGTTTTTTGGATGTAGTCATGTTTATTCATTAGGACTACGGTATTGCCTTTGTCGGCTTTCGTTACTATAACGTTATTGGTGTCCACCTTTTTTCTTAATTCATGGGTTTGCTTTAGTGAGGTGAAATTATTGATGTTAGAAAATTCTTTTACAAGAGTGGGTAATTTCTTTTTTATCTCATATCTCATGTCGTTCTGTTTGTCAAAGGGAATTCGTTTGTTTATGTTTGATTCGGCTTCCGCTATTGTGGTAATTATGTCCTCGGCTTTATGTGGACTAGGCCAATTATATTTTAGGCCTTGGTCAAACAGATGTATTTCATCGTCCAAAAATGTGGTGTTGGATAAGTTGATCGTGGTTGGAGTGTTGTTCCATGAGGAAATGGGAGTTTCTCCGTTTTTGTTTTGGTTTAATGATTTAGCTTTCTCTTCCATTATGCATGTTAACTTGTGGTTTAAGGTTTTTTGCTTTTTGTCCAATATGTTCTGTAACTTATGTGCGATGTGTCTTTGGTATGAATTCCATTCAAGAGGTGATAGTGATTGAGCAGTGGTCAAATGTTCTTGGTAAAGTTGCAGGTTTAATAGGGATTTAGTTTTATTTCATTTCTGAGCCAGATGGTGTTGACTTTGTTTTGGATGTCTTTAGATTTGTGTTTTGGAATGTTTTTCCTTTGGGTTGATTTTAAAAACTTCGGTATCAGACCTTGTCTTAAACATTCCTTTAAGAATAGAATATCTTTTGAAATTTTACTGATTTTGATTTTGAGGTTTTGATACCTATTTTTGGTTTTATTAGCCTGGTTGGCCTTATCATTACAAACAATGACAATCATTTTTTTCCGTATTGAAAGTATCTTAATTTATAACAATATAAGAAATTTATTTTAACTCAACCTATTCAATACAGTACAGGATGTTAACGTATTAGTTAAACATTGTTAAAAATCGTTGAGATATGATTTTCATTGTTTGTAATGAGTGGTATGTTCCGAGCTGTCAGCGGAGAAATGGCGTGGAATGACAGTAAACGAATAAGTTTGAGCGGCGTCTTTAAAAGTAGGAAAGATCACAATATGAAGATAAAGTTGGAATACAAGAGGACAAATTGGGGCAAATATTCATGTATAGGAAGGGGAGTTAGGGATTGGAATAACTTACCAATAAAATTTCCAATGTCATTGAAATCATTTATGAAAAGGCTAGGAAAACAACAGATAGGGAATCTGCCAACTGGGTGACTGCCCTAAATGCAGATCAGTATTGACCGATTGTCAGTTTCTGCTAATCTTGTACCGCGTAAATTAGGCCTACATCGACTTTTAAAGGTTATGTTGAACTCGAGAACATGGTTTCGAATGTAAGTATCGATTCTCAAAAGTTCTCAAATGCATTATATTCAATTCTACCCCTCACTAATCCAATCAAATTGAAAAAAATAATCAAAACTTCAGAAATTACGGTTATCTGTGTCCTTGAGCTCAGCTGGAAAGCACGCTCACTGCACATGTCAGTACGAGTTGGAAACGATACAAACCATTTAAATGTAACATGCGCAAATAAAACAACTATGCTTTTTGACATTTTAATATGAAAACGCAAAGTTCCCAGTCTTATTTTAGGACCAAAACAGTAATAGGCAATCCAGAGACCTTCCAAGGCCTTTTGTGTGTAAGGTGCAACATCTGTTCTGGTCTCGATAACATAACATTATCGAATACTAGATTTGTGTTAAGGAGCAGTTTCGATTCCTGCCTGAAAGCCCAGTTACTATACAGTGCCGTGAGGAAAATGCCGAAAATCTGTTCAGCAATACAATTGAAAAAAGTAAAAATATCAACATTTACCCTGGACATAATGTGGACGTTTTATAATTGTGAACATTTGACGAAACTCGTTCCATCTTCAAGTAGAGCTGTTGAAATGTGCTCTCTCTCCTCACAATTGTGGCCACTCTCTGCTTTATGATTTCTGAAATTCTCTAAACAATACCACCCAAATGCAATGCTAAGATGGTTCCTTGTGCAAGTTCACCGCCGATCGCTTTTTCAGTACAGTACTTGCTCTAATTATTGCACTGACAGGGCGTTAATGCCACGATCTGTAAGTATGCATAGCTGTCCTTTCATGAGAGCAGTTTATTGAAAGACGCTTGATCGAGGATTTAGCGCTGATAGGACTGAAATTTTTAGACGGTTGATCTGGGAAATTATTTCTTTGAGGAAAGGATAATGCTGGATTTTTAAAACGTGGTTTAATTACGATGCTCGCGGGACCATGTAATATGAACGCAGTACCCGGGAAAACATAGTTTCCAAGAACGGATAATGGAGGTTCCAGTGTATAATGTATATTTATTTTTCTAATAAAGACCACATTTCAAGTCAAGTCCTCAAACATCTAGTCTCCTTAATTTTAATCATACTGTGGTAATGTAGGCTGAGAGTACACAAGGCAGACGAGGTTACAATGCTAGCGTAGTGGCAATAATGTGTGCAGAACCAGCAACAATCAAAACGATATTGCCAGCAAACTGATGAGGCTCACAATGCCTTTTAAAATAATAATAGAGAAGGCATGTAGAATGATTTGATATGGCAACTACAAGAATCTTCTGCGGGGCTATATAAAGAGCGAAGCTGTGGAAGCGCGCATCAGTCTTGAATCAGCTGTGGGTAGTTACGAGATGGATGCGAGTCCATGAAGAGTTATTCAGCGAGGAGCGAGTCTGTCAGACTGATACACAGAGTTAAACAAGGCTTGTTAGACATGAAATAAACTCTTCTGAAATGATACTGCACTGTGAGAAGCCATGGTGGACAGCAAGAATTCGATGTACCAAAAGACTGTGTGTTAGATTATGTCTGAGTAAAATCTGTGTCCAATGAAAAACTTAAACACGAGTGAACCTGTAAGTAACTGTAAATAGTACTTTTAATAAATTCATTTGACAGAAAAACATGCTAACTTTGTAGTAAAATAATTATTATTTCTTGCACATCTTAAGATTATCAGAAAACAGGGAAAGAAGACAGGAGGGCATTGGATCAAAGAAATTCAAGAGGATCTCAAAACAGTTGGACTCAAAATTACAGATGCAGAGAACAATAAAATAACAACCCGTCTTAAGAATCACAAATTTTCTACTGAAATGATGCACAGAAGGCCTTTAGAGATTTCAGACGAATTAAGAACACTGCGATCAGAGAGAATGAACACATAATGGGCAGATAAGAAGAATAAAACAGTATGACCTTCAAAGAGAAAGTGTACATGGAAGACAAATGGTCCAATGTGACATGTGGCTGTTGTTAGCCTCGTGCAGCCCTTCTAAGGCAGACCATCCATCGAGGATGGACGGCATCCGTTGTGATTGGGAAACTGCATGTTACTGTGGTAGAGGATAGTGTTTTGTGTGGTGTATCAGTTGCAGGGATGTTGGGGACAGTACAAACACCCAGTTACAGAGTCTGGGAAATTAAATCACTTAATATTTAAATTCCTTACCCAGCCAGGAATCAAACCCAGCATCCTCTAAACTTAAGACCACTATGCTGACCATTCAGCAAAGGAGCCAGGCACCTTTGTAGTGATAATTTTAAGGATGCAGATAACCTGCATAATCTACAATGGGGATTCCAATTTGAAAGAAAATGATATGGAAACAACAGGGACTATAATGTTAGCAGTGACAGAGAATCACAGTGGTTTGCAGAGCGAGAGAATCAAAGTGGTTTGCAAAGTGAATGGTGAACGACAGAAAAGACTAAGAAAATTGTTTACCTTTTTTTTTATATTTTGTTTTCAAAATATCTAAACCACATAACACAGGCCTTAGTTTAGCTCACCTGCACATTTTCATGTTCTGTAAACCCACTTGCATTTCATCAATAACTGGATTATGACCTTGTCCTTCCTTCACCATCAATGTCTCAAATTTATTTTTGACAGTGAGGTTTCCAAAATCCATGAATAGAGCATCCAAACTGGCTGAGTTCTGGGGTACCAAAATCACAGGGGCCTGAAACAAAACACAACTACACTCATCATGAAATTTTCTGCATTTCACTGTTAAAAGACTTGATAGAATAACTAAAAACTGGAAGTTACACATGTAACAGTATTAAGTGTATAGAACCTCCCCAGCAAACCTTTCGGCCAGGTATTTTTACCATTGGAAATTCATATCAACGGTTTTTGGCCATGAAGATTGTCATATCACATTTAATGTGCAATATCTTGCCATCTTCATTTGGATTTGATTATCTTATGTACTCGATCTATGAGGTGCTGTGCTCTGGTGCCTAGCCTTTGAACTTTCAAGAGCGCCTCAGGCATTCTGCGCGCACGCTGGCAGCAGCAGGGTAAGCCAAGCTTGTCGGCTTGGGCATGCTAGCAGTGAGTTGAGCCGCCATGAAAGGAAGGTGTCTGTGGTTGTCCAGCGATATGGCGTGGGTCGGCTGCTTTGACCCGTGAAACTGGGCCTCTACGGGCATTGGAGCCCTTTAACCTGGACGTTGGCCTCAATTTGATTAATATATTGAACCCTATTGGTCATTATTATTGAGGCATGATTTTAGCCTGTGGTATCAAGTACATTCAAGACCACCCTGAAACATCTTAGAGATCCTTGTATTCTAAGTTATTGCCTGGGAGTGGTTGAGTGCTGCAGAGCTCGTGGGAAAGAAACGGCTAAACGATTAAAGAAATCTCTGGAACCTCATAAGACAAATTTACGACCCCAAGCCAAGCGCTGTAATTTAGACGTGGGACGCGAAACCCTTGACAAAGATAGCGTGTCAACAAAGATTTGGAGCGAAAGGGAAATTAATTTATATCTTGAAGCACAGAAGAAATGCATTCAATCCGAGAAGAATATTGCAACCTCCGTAAAATGAGCAAAATTTTGATATGCGTTATTAGCAAAAGTATAAGTGCATATGCCAGATTATTACTTAGCGCGCTTCCTGCACGAAGACCGCCGGAGGGAATATCTCGCGGGGAAATCTTAGCTTGGGTACGCGTGACGGGTTATAAATATGCAGGAGTAGTGCACTCGAGACCTGACTCTCTGACTGTCTCGCGACTGCGACGGAGTGAGACTACGCCAGGAGAACATCGTGTATCGGGCCTGAGCAGCGAGCTGTTAACATCCAGTACTATCTACTTGGGAATAGAAGTAAGTGTATAATCTGCATAATCAAGTTGAATTTTTCTGACTACATGTGTTTGTTTGCCTGTCATGTAGATGTACTGCCAATAACTCCACGATCTCGCTTGTAGTTTCGTATAACTTTGAGGGCCAAGTATTCGAAACGAGGTTCGTAATCTGGTAATAGCTCAGATGATTTCTGGCCGCTTGGAATAACACTTCTGTTGTAGAAAGAATGAATTTAGGCACTATTTGTGAATGTGTGTATGTTGGGTGGTCTTGACGTTGCTGAGAAAGGAGCTTTAAAACGTGTGGAATGGGACGTAATTGGAGACTGACATTTAAGCAGAACTCTTGGTAACTTATGTCTCTTTTACGGTTTCCCTTCACGTATACCACGTGAAACATCACCGAGAACGGGACAGAAGGACAGCAGGCTACAGAAACGGAACAGCTGTCAAGACAATCGAGCATCGACGCGGGGACTCCAGAAGCAGTGCTCAACGCAATACTGGTAGAGCCACTGGACCACCTTCACGGGAGCTGTTAGAAGATCCTTCACCAGCCAACATGGACCCAGTGATCTACATCCCTTCGCAATGGGCAGTGTCATCTGTCAGCATGGGCTAAGTTTCATGGTTCCATAGAGAGCCGCCTCACAATGTCATCGGTATTCCCAGGTCAGGCAATTCCAATTTTTTTTAGTAGCATGGGCTAGATTGAAATTAAAATTCAAGGTGGTGTCAGCCACAATAGTCTTGTAAATAATGGTTGATATAGGATAGGGATGCACAGACCTCGAACTCTGGATGGTAGAATTTGTTATATATTTTATGTTTTCCCCTTGTATTATGTTTGTTTCTGTTAGTGACATCTTCATTCATTGGTCACGTTAGCTAGGTCTTTTTAGTAGACACGGGAATTTCGGAAGCTGTGGATTTCCTTTTATTTCCTTAGTTTTTTGTATTTAAGTTTTTCAAACTGAAGACTGATCCCTTGACTTGCACAGGTTAGCATGGCTGGAGGTGTTAATCGTGAGAGATAGCTAAGCGCACGCATGGAAGTTATATGAATGAGTGCTGTTGATATGAGGAAATAGCCTATGGAGGCAGATGTGAAATATGAATAATTTTGGTAGAGCCAGGGAATTGAACCCAGGTGTCATGAGGAAATAGCCTATGGAGGCAGATGTGAAATATGAATAAGTCTGGTAGTGCCAGGGATTGAACCCAGGTGTCATGATGAAAAAGGCCATGGAGGCAAAGGAGGTGAAAGTAATATGTATGTCTGAGCCCTATGAAGGCAGTGATAGATGATTTCAGCACTAAATGATTAAATGCGGGTTAATATAAGGTGGTAAGAATTCCCTAGGGTTGAACAGCTGTGCATAATGTAAGATGCGGGTGGAACACTCAGCCATGTAAGTTGGGTGAAGCAGGACAGTCGAGTGTGACGTCAGAGACGAGGTGTTTGTCTCTGTCTGTGTGTTTATATTTCAAGTGCTAGGGGAAGTCGCCCTGGGTTTGTGACCTTGAGTAGAGCGGCTGGTTTGGACCGCAGTTCGTTTAACTTACATTTTTTTTTCCTGTCTGCGTAATCTTGCTGCTTGTCTGTTTAGCCATGTATTGAGGGAGCGGGGAAATCTCTGGTTGTTATTGATATGTGTGGATACCTTTATTGGGTTGGACGGTGAGCTTTCATCCTGTCCAGGTCTTATACTGTATAGCTTTGTTTACGGATGGGTACGGGTTCGAGGTCGTGCGATGCAACGTTTACGCATGGGAGATTGCTTTTGATTGTTTTCCATTTGCACAGATAGGGATCTTATCTTCCTGTTTAGTCTTATTCTGTTGTTCAACCCTTGTTCCAGTCTGGCAGACCGATGGTGTTGGGAGATGAAGGCCCTCGACATGATCAATTTTGAACATATCAGATATTCGATTACTTTGTGTACATTCTTTTGGATTTGAGAATTTTTGTAATAAATTCATTGTTATTTTTTTTATGAATGCAGCTTGGTCTTTCGTATTTTTTTCACTTTATTGTAGCTGATTCTTACCTGATTAGTCACATATCCTATTGTTTTATCATAATTTTGCCCTTTGTTCCCTTTGTATCCCTGAGATGTGCACGACTGTGCGGCCGAGCGAGGATATGTGTTCAGGTAAGACTATGTGCACAAGCCCACGTTTGTGGGAGTTCTTTCACTACTGTACTCTGGGTTCGAGCCGGCATTCGCCTGGCCGGAACCATAGGGTCCTGTAGGGCACAATATATTCTACGAGCAGTTAATCTGCACTTTCTTCTTTTTATTGGTCTGGTTGTGGAAGGTATCCTTCTGGAGCCTGTGTGTTGCTCTGTTGCCGACGGATCAAAAAAATTGTAAGTCTCATCTTTTCATTACTCATGGGAATTCTACATTGAATGGAACTCTACAGTGGAAGAACTCCAAAGGAGTTATTTTGGTTATGCGCATTAAAAGTGAATTACATCTATAATAATAATCTTCGACTCGTACAATGACTGCACGTTCATTGCATTACCATGGTTTCAATTAAGGAACTTTGTCTTGGCATTTTAAAAGAAGTGTGGTGTGGACAGTTTTTCAAAATTAATTTTAAATTTTACTATAATTTTAGCCCGGAAATATTCCTAAAATTCTTTGTGTAAATTGAGGATAGTTCACACAAGGACCTATTTAATTCTGGTTAACCTTTCTAAATTTTATTTTTTGTTGGGCTTTTGGGTTTATATATCTTATTCTTTTCTGCTTATTTTGGCACTTTTTATTTTTACTATTTGGACTGGTTCTGTGTCGTTTCGCATTTGGAGGACATGCTGTTTGTTGTTGCCTTAGCAACGGGTTGTTGATTTGATTGTTGGGATTACTTGGATTTTGAGTGGCCCAGTTGGACTAACTGTGTCTTCAATTGTGTGGATATGTTCTGATTTTCGTGTGCACCAAGTGAGATGTGATCCTATATTTTATTTTCACCATCTATTTATCTCAGCTTTGCATTTTTTTTTGAAAGGGTATTAGTGTTATTGTTTGGTGAAAATACTATCCTTGCGTTGGCTCCTTGAAGTAGAATGGAGTTTTAATTGTGTGAGATTTTAAAGCAACCTAAGGCAAATAATTTTCTAGATGTAGGCGAATCTAAGTTTAATTAAGATGATGTTAAGTTTAATTAATTTTAAGGTAGGTGACCAGTCACGTTATTAAGCTTTAATCCTTTCCGTTTTTACCTGAATTCTTATCGAGGTCAACATTTTATTTTATTTTAACAAACTTAAATTGGTTTTCATTTAATTGTTCCTTTAAAACTCGTCAGCCTAACCAACATTTCATTTTCTTTTAGCAAACTTAAATTGCTCTTCAACTTGTTCTTTTAGAAACCTTCCTAGCTAACCGATGTTTTATGGTTTCTAAGAATTATTCAGAAAGTTTTAATTGATGCTTTCAAAAGATTTTACTTTCAATTAGAGTTTTTTTTATAAATTTCCTCTTTTGAGTTGTTGCAACCAATTTTTTTCTTCTTATGAATTAAAGTTACATTGTGTTACCAAAGATGTTGATTTTCATTTCAATGAATCAATGGAGTACTGTCACTGTTTCTTTTTTGAATTTTTGACCATGGCCTTAAGCTGCTTACTCCCACCTTCTACGGTAAGTGTGCGTTTTTCTCCTATTCGGTGGATTTTATGTTGAGTTGATGTTTGTTTTTACCTGGCTGTTTCTGGTTCTCTCTCTCTCTCTCTCTCTCTCTCTCTCTCTCTCTCTCTCTCTCTGGTGTTCGCTTTAATCCCCCTTTGGGGGCTAATAAGCTGCCAACCTTCTCACCTGGGGGCCTCACCTCTAGGTGTGTAAGGTTAATTGCTCATCATCCGAAGGGTTCCTCTGGTTGCCCTGAGGATGGTGCCGGTTTGACACAGTAACATATATTGAAAAGAATGAACACTACACAGCAGATGTCATTCTTATGTTAACACTGATGCTTTCACGGCCTAAACTTGTAGACATAAGGGCTTTTGGGCTTAAACAGTGTCAAGAAAACAAGGTGAAACTCTTTACGTTTCACAGAAAACTTTGATCCAAGTCTTCAGAAGAAAATCTTGACTGTTCCTGAGGAAGTATTCTACAATAATGAGGGGTTGAATTTAAGACTGCATGACCATTGGAGATGTAGTGGTAAGCTCGCTCATCACCAGGTGACTCACTGTATGCTGGCACAGCACTCCAAGAGGGAACTGATGACAACATTAAGCTCCAATGAATATGTTCATCACACCATGTGTGTGTGTGAGGAGCAAGAGAGAGGACATCAGACAAATCAGGGACGAATCTGGTAGAAGAAATAAATAGAAAGGTATAAAATAAAATGCAATGAAATGTACCAGGATAAAATAGAACAGAGCTGAAGAATGAAAAAGTATGTGGATAGAACCAGAGGATGATGTGAAACGGTGTGAGACAGGGAGGGTATGACACATAACTTGGAATGTCCACCTCCATGGATAAATGGTTAGTGTGCTGGCCTTTGGTCACAGGGGTCCCGGGTTCGTGGGTTCCCGGCAGGGTCGGGAATTTTAACCCTCATTGGTTAATTTCGCTGGCATGAGGGCTAGATGTATGTGTCATCATCATCATAATTTCATCGTCATCACAATGCGCAGGTCGCCTATGGGAGTCGAATAAAAAGACCTGCACCTGGTGAGCCGAACTTGTCCTCGGGCACTCCTAGCACTAAAAGCCATACGCTATTTCATTTCATAGCTTGGAATGAACCAACTTACAATGACGAACGTACAAAATGGTAAAACACCAAAATGAAAAAACAATATAGAAAGGACAGGGAAGAGAACTACCAACGTAATTCCTTAATGGCTGGCAACCACTTATTACTTAATTGATAGCCAATGTCCCTGTTGGAATTGTTAGGATTTTAACGTATTTCCAGCACTTCCTGTATAATCCTAGACCTGTAGTGTTTAGTGTGGGTAAGAGCTCAAACATCTTGGAACATGACATCATGGCCTGATGATAGGGCGTGCTCGGCTATTGCTGGTCTGTCTGGCTGGTTGAGACGGATGTTTATTTGGTGTTCTTTGATGCGAGTCCCAATGGACCGGCATGTTTGGCCAATGTATACCTTGCTTCAAGTACAGGGAATTTTGTACACCCCAGGGTGTAATAGTGGGGACAATTTGTCTTTGCTTTGACCAAAACTGTGAGCAATATTTGTGATGGTGCCAAACACAGGTTTTATACTGTTGCACAGGACCTTGACAATTCCGTCTATGGTATTGCAAATGTAAGGCAGGTAGGCAGTTTCCTTCACTACTACTTTCTGTGAGCTTTGCTTAGTTGTCTCTCTGAGATGCAGGGCTCTATGAATCAATACATTATTATACCATTACCCTCGAACGTGACCTTGAGCATGTCCATCTCCTCCTGGATATCTGATGGCTCACAAATTTGTAATAATAATAATAACTTAAATGTTTCCACCTTTTCAATACAATATATTCACAAGATTACAAAATTATACGGTACTAGTTTCGACCCATCTAGGGGTCATCATCAGCCGTATTGGAGCAAAGATCATTTGTGGCGAAATCCTAAGACAATATTATTTTAAAGAATAACAAGTGAAATGAGATGTTATGGTAATAGTTAATAATACAAGGAATATACATAATAAGAGGTTTTTAACAAAGAATAAAGTATAAATGGGGTGTTGTAAAAATTATAATCATGGAAATCAGTAAGTTCTTGTATTGAAATGAAATATGGCTTAGGAAGAGGGCTTAAGGTGGGGCTGAAGGGTGCGGGAGAAAGTGTAATTGTCTTGGAAAAGTACCTTTGATTAAATTTAGGATTGAGTTTAGGTTGGCTGCATTATTGTTTCTGAGGAAAGTGATAAATAGATCGAAGAGTATGTTGGGTTTCTCTGAGATTTCATTGAGATTGTGACTGGCATTAAAGTATTGGTCTAGGTGTATGTAGTAATTTTCCATTATGTTCAGTAAAGGGCCCTTGTTTGCTAATACGAGGATGTCCATGTCTTGTTCAATATTGGTGAAATTATGGTTATAATCTTGCATGTGTTGGCCGATGGCTGAAAACTTGCTGTATTTTATTGCGTTAGTGTGCTCGTGGTATCTGATAATGAAGTTTCTCCCGGTTTGCCCGATGTAGGTTTTTTTACAGGTGGTACATTTGATCCTATAAACTCCTGATTTTAAAAAACTGCTGGTCTTGTTGATGTGTGAAGTATTGTATAAAACATTCATGTTCTTATTGTTGGTTTTGAAAGCTATTTTAACGCCTTGTTTCTTAAAGATGTTGGTTAACTTGTAGATATCATTGTTGAACGTGAAGGTGGAAAATGTTAGAGGTTTGGTTATTTCTTTTTTGAGGGTAGTTTTTGGGCGATGTTTGTGTTTATTGATTATCCTTTCTATAAAATGATTGCTGAAGCCGTTGAATTTTGTGTTGCTCTCGTTGTGAGTGTCGTGAGAATGCCCTGGAATGTGTCACCTGGTGACAAGCGAGCATACCACTACAGCTCCAATGGTAAAACAATCTTAAATTCAAACCCTCATTATTGTAGAAGACTTCCTCGGGAACAGTCAAGATTTCCTTCAGAATACGCGGAGCAAAATTCTCTGCAAAGCGAAAAGCGTTTTTCCTTGTTTTCTTGACACGGCATAAGCCCATAAGCCCATGTCATGTCTAGATGTCATTCTTAATAGTGGCTCAGGTAATTACCGAGTTTGAAACTTCATATGGTCCTGTTGGACTACATTAGCCGACACCAGTAACTCTCATCCTTCCTTTGCCTTTAAGGCCACAGTGCCACAGTATATGTGTAGTACTAAGCCAAAAGGCTGGTTTGATCTTGAACAGATCAGCCAACAGCTACCACAAATACCCAAGGAATCACTGAACTGTACTAGGGAAATGAGGAATAAGGTAGTTTCCTTATTTAATTTAATTCCCGGGTTGAACCGTGTTGTACTTGTACGCACTACTACGTGATGTGCGTACAAGTACAACACGGTTCAACCCGGAAATTAAATTAAATAATTCTTCACACTGTGGAAGCTTCACTTCTAAGGTAGTTTCCTGTTGCATTTCTGACTGAGCCTGAAAGTGGTATTGCATATAAGTCTGTAAAACCCATTAAACGTACACCAACCAACCCAACGAGCAACATTTTCACACCATTCTTCACCGAGATTGATTTTATATGGAATGGTGCTACCAGCATTGCTTCTACCTCAGTCAATTCCATATTGTCAAAGTCACAGACGAGACAGAGACAAATCTATGAAAGCAACAACATTGTTCTAGCTAGTGTAGGCCTACTTGAAACACTGAACACCTAACTGAAACAACTCTAAAAATGTGGACCATATCTCTGACAGATAGTGCCATTTTCTCAAGTGCAGCTGTCTTTAAGATGGACAGTCAAGAAACTCGACATAGTTAATAACAAAATCAACAGATCTCTTACACCTAGTTTGGTTTTGTTTCCTGGGCCAGGCTAGGGAATTTAAGTAATTCCTCTGGCTTGGGCAGTGGGTGTTTGTATTTGTCTTAACGCACTCCTTTTGTTTTACAAATACCACACTGTCAACCACCAAAGAAAATTTAATACTGAGCAATCCATATAGTTAAAATCTTTTATCATTTCAATGACTTCTAACTTCTGAACCAATAAGAGCAAACGTGTGCAATCAGTTTTGAATTATGGAGTAACTATGGAAGAATAATTTTGTCAGAGTAAATGTTGGAAATGTCTTCCACTTCCACCCTAATACAACTGTATCCAATGCATCAACTCTGTGCCACTGTCCCAAGTGTATCCTTGGTAAGGTTGTTTATTTCATTACTGACAATCTCTCTGAGCTCGGGAAGAGTTGTTGGTCCATTCTCATATATTCTATACTTAAGGTAGCTCCACACGAAGATGTCTGGAGGGGGTAGCTGAAGTGATTTTGTGTGTGTGTGTGTGTGTGTGTGTGTGTGTGTGTGTGTGGAGAGGGGCACAGATCTTTTTAAACTAGACTTGGTAGACATGACATGTTGCATCATCTTGTTGAAAGTAACCTCCAGTCAAATCTGTGTCATCCAGTTGAACCATGAATGTAATCAATCAATCAATCAATCAATCAATCAATCAATCAATCAATCAATCAATCAATCAATGATCTGCATTTAGGGCCACCAACTAAGTGGTAGATTCCCTAACAGTTGTTTACATAGTCTTTTCTTGAATGCTTTTGAATTAGTTGGAAATTTATCAAAAGGTGTCTACAGATTTGAGCAAACCATTTTTCATGACCATTTCCTAAAATATTTCATGACTCGATCGAAACAAGCAATAATGAATTAGAAAGAATGACAACTCAACCCTTTGGCACTTTCAACAAGTGTCCCCACTCACTCTCTTTCAATCTAATTATTTTTATTTATTTGCAATTATTATGTAATAAATTTTACATGGTAATTGCACAACAATATTGCACTTAAAATGATACACAATTAAAAATGACCAGTACCTACCTATATTCAATTAGTAATTAATTTTAAATTAAGGGTATTACTATGATAATTATAATTATAGTATCCAGAAGTCTTACACTTTCAACCATATGACAAAATATGTGGTTTATAAAGAAGAATAGAAAATCCACTACACAATATAGTTGGGGTAAGAGAAGGTCAAAGACAGTAATTGATCACTTCAAGGTGGAAAATGTAAGTCGCTGTAGATAGATAGGTCTACCGGGAGAAGCATTTGGCGCAGACCATCCAGAGGTGGTAGCAATAATGAGTGAGAAAACTGAAAGAATAAAGGGAATAAGAGAGAAGAAATAAAAGTATGGAAATTGAAAGATAAAAATATACAGAAGATATCGAAACAACAAATTCCAGCAATGGAATTTTTAAGTGAGGAAGGGTCCAAATTTAAAGAGACATTTGTAAGCTGTGCAGAGAACACTTCTGTTAGAACATTTGCAAAGGTAAACAGGGTGTGTACAGATTTGAGCAAACCATTTTTCATGACATTTTCATGACCATTTTCTAAAATATTTCAGGACTCGATCAATAACAATAACAAATTAGAAAGAAAGCATGCCCACAACTCGACCTTTTGGCACTTTGAAGAAGTGTCCCCACTTGCATTCTTTCTTTCTTTTTTATTTTTGACACAGGTGTAGAATATATTGGAAGTGGGAAAGTGTTTGTAGAAGATTTTATTTGTAAATCTTTTTAAGTGGTACTTACTGAATGATCTGGAGTGTTGTGCTAGAGTATTTTATTTGTATTCCATTCTGCTAACCTGTACAGTGTAAGAAATATTGCTCTACATAAGCTGATTGTAACTAGTAGATTACATTTTTATATTAACTGGAACTGTTCAGAAAGTTTGTGACGTGAATGTTTGAACAGGGCGTGTTGGCCTTTGTTAGTTATGAATTCTAGAAATATGTTCTTACTATTCTGGAAATGGAAGATTCGCGATCGTATGTATTCAAGAAAGTGATTTAAAGATCGTAAACGCAGAAAGAGTTGTGAATGGTCAATCCGGGCAAGCTCCTATGTTCTGACTGGCTACTCCAAGGCCAGATTTCCCTTTAAAAGGGGCTAGGCAGCTTTTTGTGAGAGTCTTAAGTCTGTGAGCTGTCTTGGTCTTGGCCTACCGAAGTTTTGACGGGGTCGACGTCGTCTTGCTACCAGAATGGGCTGCCTTAGGGTAAGCGCTATTGTTTTCTGTCCGGTATTAAGTTCCATTTACTTTTCATTGGTGTATTCACAGAAGATTGCCCTAATCACCACTATTATGTTGTTCAAATGTTTTGAAAGGTTAGTTTAACTTCACTCTATATGGTAAAAGTGTATTGTGTTTCCTCTTACCTTCAAGATTGTATTGCCAACTTGCTTTATAATCAGATGTACCGTACAGTAATTTGTATTTTACTACTGGTATTGGTATTTTCGCATTGCTGAAACTGTTAAATCTCTGATTCCACTTCTTTCCTCATATCATTTATATATATAAGAAACCATAAAGGTCAAAAAATACTGCCTTGAGAAATGTTCCTCTTAATTATTACAGAGTCAGATAAAGCTTCGCCTACTCTAATTCTCTGACTTCTATTTTCTAGAAATATAGTTACCCAATCACCGGGAGCTGGCAAGTTACTTCAATTGATCTACTCATCTTCAGCACGATTATGGATCTTCATATGTGTTCGATTGTATTATGACTTTGTGCCTGACAGTGTATACAAGCTAGCTCATTTAACCGTTCTCCACTTTTCATAAACATTATAAGACTATGCCTAACAATGCGTGTGCCATACTGCCGTTCAGAAAATTATGCACTGTTTCTTTTAAGTGACTTACATTTCACTTCTTCTGAATTTTACAGTGTCTACCCCCGTCATTTTTATATCGCCTCTTCTACTGATCCGGAGTGAACTTGGTCTTTTATTTTCTTTTTCCTATGCATTGTTTTTCATGTTTTAATCGACTGACGATGACCTGGACTAGGGTCGAAACTGGTACCACTTCTACTTATTATTAAATAAGAATTTAATCACTGCATTTCTTATTCTTTTGTATTGAATAGGTTGAACCTCTATTTATTATTTCAATTTTAACTGTGATACATTTCAATATGGAACAATGAAATTTTAATCTTTAATTTCTGAAACTGTTCGTAAATTATTTTGTAAGGTACATTTGGGAAATAATATTTTTGAAAATACAATTTCATTGTTTCTTTGTCTGAAGTTTCCTCTTCCTCCAGTATTCCTTCACATGGGCACCATGCTGTTTCTTCTGTTCATCTGTCAAGGTTCTTCTCATCTTTGTAGTTCTTTCGACTTGAAACCCTTACAAATTTTGAATCATGGTCTGAAATGCTTTCCTGTCTAACATCTGAACTTCCTGGATGTAGGACTTCTCCAGATCTTTATGACCTTCCTTACTCCAGACCGTCATCTTCTTTTTGTTCCACAGGTCGTCAAATAACTTTTTGGTTAGTCTGGTTTTGACCATTCTGTACAAATGTCCGAGAAATGACAACCTTCTCTTTTCCATGGTTTCTAAAATTTCCTCCACATTTTTGTAGAACTTCTTTATCTGAAGTTTCCTCTTCCTCCAGTACCCCTTCATATGGGCACCATGCTGTTTCTTCTGTTCATCCATCAAGGTTCTTCTCGTCTTTGCAGTTCTTTCGACTTGAAACCCTTCCAAATTTTGAATCATGGTCCGAAATGCTTTCCTGTCTAACATCTGAACTTCCCGGTTCATGTTTGTGGGTTACTGTAGTCACATCCTAGTTCGTGAACCATGGGCAACAGCTGAGTGGCCTAGTAAGTGGTCCTGAGAGTCGGGATACCAGTTGCTATGGAATGGGAGTGGGCATCTCGGACATATTCTGAGTCATGGCCCACCTTGTGCTCAGGGGGCTAGGACTATACAATTCACCGATGGTCCATAACCCATTAGAGGAGAGATCCTCACTTGGACTATGTTCAAGTAGGGTAGCATCCTGCTTCATGAATTTACTGAGCTCAGAACATTTTAAGCACACCTCGGACCTATGCGAATGGAGTCCCACTCCCGTTTGACAGGCGAGGGACTTCTTGGAAACAACTTGGCGAACGAAATGGAATTCGATGGGGAGCTATCAATATTAATGGGGCTTATGGAAGAAAGAAGCCTCTGTGGCTCAGGCGGCAACGCGTCGGCCTCTCACCGCTGGATACCGTGGTTCAAATCCCGGTCGTTCCATGTGAGATTTGTGCTGGACAAAGCGGAGGCGGGACAGGTTTTTCTCCAGGTACTCCGGTTTTCCCTGTCATCTTTCATTCCAGCAACACTCTCCATTCTCATTTCGTAGCATCTATCAGTCATTAATATACATCACTTTGGGAGTGGCGACCCCATCGTAAAAATAGCCTATGTATAATTCATTCATTACATCCCTGACCTGGTCAATGAGAGGAAAACAGGTTGTAGGTTTTCATTTTCATGGAAGAAAAACATTGAAAAGTCATATGACAGTGTCCCCAGGATGAAAGTTTGGGACAGTCTGGTGCAAACAGGAATTGGACAGGGATTAATAAAAATGATCATGGCATTGTATAAGGAATGTTGTAGTTGCGTGCAAACACAAGTTGGCAGGACAAGTTGGTTCAAAATAACTAGTGGGCTCAGACAGGGAAGTGTTCTATCACCAAACTGTTTACAATAGTAATGGATGACATCATGAGAACAGCAAAAGCAGCATATGGAGGAAGAGAAATGAACATGATGATATTTGCAGATGATATTGTGATTTGGGGAGAAGACGACAGGAAGGTTCAAGAACAGTTGAATGTGGTGAATGGGAAGATCGAAGAATGTGGATTGAAAATAAGTGTAGAAAAGAGTAAAACCCTTGTTATGACTAGAGGGGAGAAAGAAGGGAAAGGTCAGATTAGACTTGCAGACAAGCCCCTGGAAGTAGTGGAAACGTTTAAATACCTGGGGAGTGAATTAATAGAGAATGTTCGACTGGATGCTGAGATTAGTAAAAGGATTCAAGCTGGAAGTTGTTTCTATCATAGTGTAAGAAACATGTTATGGGACAAAGATGTGCCAACGGAAGCAAAGGATATTATGTACAAGATGTATTACGTACCCAGAACAACTTACGGAGCAGAAACTTGGACAATGACAAAGAAGGATGAGAGTCGAATACAGGCAGCCGAAATGAAGTTCTTGAGGAGTATGATACAGAAGAGTAGAAGAGACAAAATAAGGAATGAGAAAATCCGGGAAGAAATTGGAGTGGAAAAAATGAATGATAGGATAGAGAAGAGCCGACTAAGATGGTTTGTTACATACTATCCAATTCATATCCGTATCGACTATATGATCCAGTTAATTAATTGAAGGAACAAGAATCCACCTGATCGATACTTTCACTTTTATTTAGCCTTAGGCTATTTCAATAGACATTAAATTAAAAGTTCAGAACATGTTTCGAATGCATTGCATTCATCATCAGCTGCTTACATTTGGCAAAAATAAAATTAGCTAAGAACAGTCTCACAATTTTCTTAAAACCTTAAAAACAAGTGTTAGTCGTGCATGTGTGAATGGATATGGGGGGGTAGAGTGGGGATGCATTGAAGGCAATTGTTAGTCAAACTATAACTTATTATTAAAAATCTTAATGTTAGAAACACTGATGGACTAAAATATAGTTCACTATAAGTCTTGTGAATTTTCCATAAGTTCGTTGATTACTGAAGAACTTGTATGCACTATGTGAAGTATTTCTGTTGAACTGTTAGTAAGGAAGTTTCCTTAAGAAGGCATCCGGTGTTTTCACGTCTCTTGTCTCCTGTTGGGTGGAGAGGTGTGGCTTGTTTCGAATATAAAGTTTGCTATTTGTAATTTGAATTGAAAAAAGTTGGATCATCTGTATCACGACCTGTAACCGGCAGGAAAAAATGCGGCTATTAGTTGGAATTTGAAAAACGTGACTGATAATAAGTCTTTGAGTGTTGGAAAGTATGGAAGTATGAACTTACCCTTGTCTTGCGTGTTTGTTTAACTTCCCGTGCTACGGGAGTGGGTTTAATCCGGCTGCCTTCAACGTTGTATTGTAACTGTGTGCTGTAGTTCGTGAGTTAGCCTGGTTAGGAGGGAGGGGAAATGCGGACGTGTTGTCATTTGCTATATCGGGCAGGGAGGAGGTTACTGCTTGTGAGGTGTCGGCCTTGTGATTGCTTGAAGTGTGCGCTGGGCGTGTTTGCTTCCTTCGTAATAACTCAATATATCTCAATATGCATTCGAATAAGGGGTTTCTCTGTTCGTTTACTTCATTCAAATTCTTGTCCTTATTAAATGACTTGTCTAGAAGGATTTGAATATTTTCTAGACTGTTCATTAACCTTCCCTTGTTTAGCCTATTGAGAATTGCTAGGTCTTGTTTAATGTCTGTGAATCTATGGCCTGTTTCACTCATGTGTACTCCCATTGCAGAGAATCTTATGTTTCTCCGCATTGACGTGTTCTAAGTACCTTATTGTGAAGTTACGTCCTGATTGCCCTATGTATGTGGCCTTGCACTGATTGCATGTTAGTTTATAAACACCTGAATCCTGGAACCGCTCCTCGCTATTTCGATTGACTATATTGTGGTTGAAAAAATGTCTTGTATTGTTATTTGTTGAGAACGCTATTTTGATGTCATGCTTCTTGAATAAATTGGTAATTGCATAAATGTTGGGATTGTTAAAGGTGAACCTTACGTACTTTTTTGTTTGTTCTGATTGTTTTGTTAAGTTTGTTTGTAGTTTATGCTTGCGTTTGGCAATTAATCCGTTAATGGTTTTTAAATTAAAACCATTAATAAGGGCCTGCTGTCGAATAAAGGCTAGTTCTTTATTTCTCTCTTTGTTGTTTAACGGGATTTCTAAAGCTCTATTGATAAAACTGTGGTCCGCTGATTTTTTGTGTGAATCGGGGTGTAGGGAGTTACTATGAATGATTGTTGGGGTGAATGTAGGTTTTCTATAAATTCCAAAGTGAAATTGGTTGTCTTTTTTAGTTGTGGTCACGTCTAAAAAATTGATCGAACCATTATTTTCTTCTTCAACAGTAAACTGTATATTGGGGTCTAAGGTGTTCAACGTGTGTAAAATGCTAGAACTGTCATTATGATCGTTGTCAATTATGGCGTACGTATCATCAACGTAGCATACCCATAAATGAAGTCCTTTGATATGGTCTATAATGTAGGAATGTTCCAAGTAATCCAAATAAATGTTTGCTAGTTTGCCCGAGGCTGGAGCGCCAATGGGGAGGCCATCCTGCCGATAAATCTTACTGTTAAACATAAAATAGTTCTGACTAAGTACGAATTCAAGGATAACCATAAACTCTTCTATTTCGGGTATGCTTACCCTTTTAAGTTCTAATAGGTTGGTTTTTATGATTTTAATAGCCTTCTCTATGGGGATATTGGTATACATGTCTTTTATATCGAAGGAACATATTGTGTGAGAGGATTTGAGTTTAAAGTCCTTAATTTTCTTGCAGAAATCGCTAGAATTTTTTACGGCTGTGTTGGCGTAGTAGACGTAATTTTGTGTTAAGAATCTATGAATGTATTGCGATGTTTTATATGTAGGGCTCTTACGAAAGTTGATTATCGGTTTATGCAATTTGGGCAAGGCTCTTGCAGTAGGGAGTCCTGGGTTCATATTAATCAGCTTTTGTGATTCCTGCTCACTAAGAAGAAAACAAGGTACTTTGTTTGAGTATACTTTTCAAATTTCTCTGAATCCTTAGGGTGGGATCTTTACTTACTATTTTGAACTTGTTGTTATTAAAAAAAGTTTCGGTTTTCTCAATGTAATCGGATTTGTTCAGAATAACTATTGATTCTCCCTTATCGGCCTTGGTTACGACTACGTTATGGATGTTATGGATAACACTAGAGCAAACAATGAATTACAACGGAAAATCAAGCAAAACGACATAGTCATAACCAAGGCAGATAAGGGAGAATCAATAGTTATTCTGAACAAATCTGATTACATTGAGAAAACCGAAACCTTTTTTAATAACAAGAAGTTCAAAATAGTAAGTAAAGATCCCACCCTAAGGATTCAGAGAAATTTGAAAAGTATACACAAACAAAGTACCTTTTTTCCTTCTTAGTGAGCAGGAATCACAAAAGCTGATTAATATGAACCCAGGACTCCCTACTGCAAGAGCTTTGCCCAAATTGCATAAAAAAGATATACCTATTAGACCGATAATCAACTTTCGTAAGAGCCCTACATATAAAACATCTTAATACATTCATAGATTCTTAACACAAAATTATGTCTACTACGCCAACACAGCCGTAAAAAATTCTAGCGATTTCTGCAAGAAAATTAAGGACTTCAAACTCAAATCCTCTCACACAATATGTTCCTTCGATATAAAAGACATGTATACCAATATCCCCATAGAGAAGGCTATTAAAATCATAAAAACCAACCTATTAGAACATAAAAAGGTAAGCATACCCGAAATAGAAGAGTTTATGGTTATCCTTGAATTCGTACTTAGTCAGAACTATTTTATGTTTAACAGTAAGATTTATCGGCAGGATGGCCTCCCCATTGGCGCTCCAGCCTTGGGCATACTAGCAAACATTTATTTGGATTACTTGGAACATTCCTACATTATAGACCATATCAAAGGACTTCATTTATGGGTACGCTACGTTGATGATACGTACACCATAATTGACAAGGATCATAATGACAGTTCTAGCAATTTACACACGATGAACACCTTAGACCCCAATATACAGTTTACTGTTGAAGAAGAAAATAATGGTTCGATCAATTTTTTAAACGTGACCACAACTAAAAAAGACAACCAATTTCACTTTGGAATTTATAGAAAACCTACATTCACCCCAACAATCATTCATAGTAACTCCCTACACCCCGATTCACACAAAAAATCAGCGGACCACAGTTTTATCAATAGAGCTTTAGAAATCCTGTTAAACAACAAAGAGAGAAATAAAGAACTAGCCTTTATTCGACAGCAGGCCCTTATTAATGGTTTTAATTTAAAAACCATTAACGGATTAATTGCCAAACGCAAGCATAAACCACAAACAAACTTAACAAAACAATCGGAGCAAACAAGTACGTAAGGTTCACCTTTAACAATCCCAACATTTATGCAATTACCAATTTATTCAAGAAGCATGACATCAAAATAGCGTTCTCAACAAATAACAATACAAGTCATAAGTTTTTCAACCACAATATGGTCAATCGAAATAGCGAGGAGCGGTTCCAGGATTCAGGTGTTTATAAACTAACATGCAATCAGTGCAAGGCCACGTACATTGGGCAATCAGGACGTAACTTCACAATAAGGTACTTAGAACACGTCAATGCGTAAAAACATAAAAGATTCTCTGCAATGGGAGTACACGTGAGTGAAACAGGCCATAGATTCACAGACATTAAACAAGACCTAGCAATTCTCAATAGGCTAAACAAGGGAAGGTTAATGAACAGTCTAGAAAATATTCATATCCTTCTAGACAAGTCATTTAATAAGGACAAGAATTTGAATGAAGTAAACGAACAGAGGAACCCCTTATTCGAATGCATAGTGAGATATATTGAGTTATTACGAAGGAAGCAAACACGCCCAGCGCACACTTCAAGCAATCACAAGGCCGACACCTCACAAGCAGTAACCTCCTCCCTGCCCGATATAGCAAATGACAACACGTCCGCATTTCCCCTCCCTCCTAACCAGGCTAACTCACGAACTACAGCACACAGTTACAATACAACGTTGAAGGCAGCCGGATTAAACCCACTCCCGTAGCACGGGAAGTTAAACAAACACGCAAGACAAGGGTAAGTTCATACTTCCATACTTTCCAACACTCAAAGACTTATTATCCGTCACGTTTTTCAAATTCCAACTAATAGCCGCATTTTTTCCTGCCGGTTACAGGTCGTGATACAGACGATCCAACTTTTTTCAATTCAAATTACAAATAGCAAACTTTATATTCGAAACAAGCCACACCTCTCCACCCAACAGGAGACAAGAGACGTGAAAACACCGGATGCCTTCTTAAGGAAACTTTTTTACCAACAGTTCAACAGAAATACTTCACATAGTGCATACAAGTTCTTCAGTAATCAACGAACTTATGGAAAATTCACAAGACTTATAGTGAACTATATTTTAGTCCATCAGTGTTTCTAACATTAAGATTTTTAATAATAAGTTATAGTTTGACTAACAAATGCCTTCAATGCACCCCCCTCTAGCCCCCCCACATCCATTCACACATGCACGACTAACACTTGTTTTTAAGGTTTTAAGAAAATTGTGAGACTGTTCTTAGCTAATTTTACTTTTGCCAAATGTAAGCAGCTGATGATCAATGCAATGCATTCGAAACATGTTCTGAACTTTTAATTTAATGTCTATTGAAATAGCCTAAGGCTAAATAAAAGTGAAAGTATCGATCAGGTGGATTCTTGTTCCTTCAATTAATTAATTAATTAAGATGGTTTGGGCACATAAAGCGAATGAGCGACGAAAGAATGCCAAAAAAAGGTGATGGAAATGCAAATCCAAGGAAGGAGAGGCCGTGGATGACCACGATTGAGATGGAAGGATACCATCCAACGTAGCATTATAGAAAGAAACCTGGACTGGGACACAATGTTGGAGGAGGAGTGGTGGAAAGACCGAAGAATGTGGAGAGGAACCATATTTGCCCCTACCCGGCTACAGCTGGATAAAGGGAAATGATGATGATGGAAGAAAGAAAGTAGAACTGGCTGAGTCAGCAAAGAAGATGCATCTGGATGTGCTAGGAATAAGTGATATTCGGGTAAGGGGAGATAACGAGGAAGAGATAGGAGATTATAAAGGGTACTTGACGGGTGTTAGGAAGGGAAGGGCAGTCTGGGGGTAGGGCTCTTTATCAGGAATACCATTGCACACAACATAGTTTCTGTTAGGCACATAAATGAGCGAATGATGTGGGTAGATTTGTCAGTTGGAGGAATTAGGACAAGAATTGTGTCCATGTATTCACCATGTGAGGGTGCAGATGAGGATGAAGTTGACAAGTTTTATGAAGCATTGAGCGACATTGTGGTCAGGGTCAACAGCAAGGATAGAATAGTGCTAATGGGTCATTTCAATGCGAGAGTTGGGAATAGAACTGAAGGATACGAAAGGGTGATTGGTAAATGTGGGGAAGATATGGAAGCTAAGGGGAATGGGAAGCATTTGCTGGACCTCTGTGCTAATATGAGTATAGCTGTTACGAATACATTCTTCAAGCATAAGGCTATTCACCGCTACACATGGGAGGCTAGGGGTACCAGATCCATAATAGACTATATCTTAACAGACTTTGAAATCAGGAAATCTGTTAGGAATGTAAGAGTTTTTCGCGGATTTTTCGATGATACAGACCAATGTCTGATCTATAGTAAACGAAGTATCTCTAGACCTAGGGTAGAGAAAGTGACATCTGTCTGCAAGTGAATAAGGGTAGAAAATCTCCAGGATGAGGAAATTAGACAGAAGTACATGGATGTGATTAGTGAGAAGTTTCGAACAGTAGACAGTAAGCATGTTCAGGATATATAAAGTGAATGGGTGGCATACAGGGATGCTGTAGTAGAAACAGCAAGGGAATGCCTAGGAACAACTGTGTGTAAAGATGGGAAAAGGCGAACATCTTGGTGGAATGATGAAGTGAGAGCAGCCTGTAAACGTAAGGAGAAGGCTTATCAGAAATGGCTCCAAACAAGGGCCGAGGCAGACAGGGAGTTGTATGTAGATGAAAGAAACAGAGCAAAACAAATAGTTGTTGAATCCAAAAAGAAGTCATGGGAAGATTTTGGTAATAATCCGGAAAGGCTAGGTCAAGCAGCAGGGAAACCTTTCTAGACAGTAATAAGAATCTTAGGAAGGGAGGGAAAAAGGAAATGAACAGTGTTTTGAGTAATTCAGGTGAACTCATAATAGATCCCAGTGAATCAGTGGAGAGGTGGAGGGAATATTTTGAACATCTTCTCAATGTAAAAGGAAATTATCCTAGTGGTGTTGCAAACAGCCAAGCTCATGGGAAGGAGGAAAATGATGTTGGTGAAATTATGCTTGAGAAAGTGGAAAGGATGGTAAATAAACTCCACTGTCATAAGGCAGCAGGAAGAGATAAAATTAGACCTGAAATGGTGAAGTATAGTGGGAAGGCAGGGATGAAATGGCTTCATAGAGTAGTAAATTTAGCGTGGAGTGTTGGTAAGGTACCTTCAGATTGGACAAAAGCAGTAATTGCACCTATCTATAAGCAAGGGAACAGGAAGGATTGCAACAACTATCGAGGTATCTCATTGATTAGTATACCAGGCAAAGTATTCACATGCATCTTGGGAGGGAGCATGCGATCAGTCGTTGAGAGGAAGTTAGATGAAAACCAGTGTGGTTTCAGACCACAGATAGGCTGTCAGGATCAGATTTTCAGTATGCGCCAGGTAATTGAAAAATGCTACGAGAGGAATAGGCAGTTGCATTTATGTTTCGTAGATCTAGAGAAAGCATATGACAGGGTACCGAGGGAAAAGATGTTCACTATACCGGGGGACTATGGAATTAAATGTAGATTATAAAAATCAATCAAAGGCATTTATGCTGACAATTGGGCTTCAGTGAGAATTGATGGTAGAATGAGTTCTTGGTTCAGGGTACTTACAGGAGTTAGACAAGGCTGTAATCTTTCACCTTTGCTGTTCGTAGTTTACATGGATCATTTGCTGAAAGGTATAAAATGGCAGGGAGGGATTCAGTTAGGTGGAAATGTAGTAAGTAGTTCGGCCTATGCTGACGACTTGGTCTTAATGGCAGACTGTGCCGAAAGCCTGCAGTCTAATATCTTGGAACTTTAAAATAGGTGCAATAAGTATGGTATGAAAATTAGCCTCTCGAAGACTAAATTAATGTCAGTAGGTAAGAAATTCAACAGAATTGAATGTCAGATTGGTGATACAATGCTAGAACAGGTCGATAATTTCAAGTATTTAGGTTGTGTGTTCTCCCAGGATGGTAATATAGTAAGTGAGATTGAATCAAGGTGTAGTAAAGCTAATGCAGTGAGCTTGCAGTTGCGTTCAGCAGTATTCTGTAAGAAAGAAGTCAGCTCCCAGACGAAACTATCTTTACATCGGTCTGTTTTCAGACCAACTTTGCCTTATGGGAGCGAAAGCTGGGTACACTCAGGATATCTTATTCATAAGTTATAAGTAACAGACATGAAAGCAGCAAGAATGATTGCTGGTACAAACAGGTGGGAACAATGGCAGGAGGGTACTCGGAATGAGATAAAGGCTAATTTAGGAATGAACTCGATGGATGAAGCTGTACGCATAAGCCGACTTCGGTGGTGGGGTCATGTGAGGCAAATGGAGGAGGATAGGTTACCTAGGAGAATAATGGACTCTGCCATGGAGGGTAAGAGAAGTAGAGGGAGACCAAGACGATGATGGTTAGACTCTGTTTCTAACGATTTTAAGATAAGAGGTATAGAACTAAACGAGGCCACAACACTAGATGCAAATCGAGGATTGTGGCGACGTTTAGTAAATTCTCAGAGGCTTGCAGACTGAACGCTGAAAGGCATAACAGTCTATAATGATAATGTATGTATGTAATGTATGTGTATGTATGTTTTGTAGAACTTCATTCTTGTGCCGAAGTTTTCCGTATTATTATTCTTCTTTCTAGGATCTCCAGCTTCTCCAATTTGTAATTCATCGAGAGGCATTCGCTGGCACACAGACATTCTGTTTTTACTACAGTGTTGTAATGCCTTATTTTGGCATTCCATGAGATGCATTTCCTGTTGTAGATGTTTTAGTCAGACTATAAGCTCTCTCCGTTTTTGAGATACGATTGTCTACATCAGCTTTCTCTAGTCCGTTCTCTTGTATGATTTCACCAATGTATTTATTTATTTATTTATTTATTTATTTATTTATTTATTTATTTTGTAAAACATTTAGCAGGGTAATTCCATAAAAATATTGCACTTCCAATGATCCACAATAAAAATATTACCTACCTATATTTATTTAGTAATTCATTTTAAATTAGGGGTGTCACTATGTCAATTACAGTATCCAGAAGTCTTACACCGAAAAATATGTTAATTATTATTTAAAAGTCTTACACTTTCAAAATAGGTGGTTTTGAAAGAATAACAGCAAATCCAGTGAACAATACAGTTGCAGTGACAGAAGGACAAAGGCTGTAATTTATTGCTTCATGGTGGAAAGTACAAGTTGCAGTTGATGGATGGCTCTACTGGGAGAAGCATTTGGTGGAGACCAAACAGTGGTTGCAGTAATGAGTGAGAAATTGAAAGAATACGGGAAATAAAAGTATGGAAACTAAAAGGTAAAAATGTACAATAGTGAAACAACAAATTCCAACAATGGAAATTGGAAATGTGGACGAGTCCAAATTTAAAGAGACATTTGTAAGCTGTGCAGAGAATATCTGCAAGAGTAAAAGAAAATGAGACACCATGGTCGAGAGAAACATTGAAGGAAGTTGTGAAAGAAATGAAGAAAGCAAGGCAAGAAAGATAAAAAAGAAGGATGAAGGAAATAGAGAGAGATGTACAAAATACTTACTTTACTTTCCGTGTCCAGGAGAGACATTAAATTCTTCCTCTCCAGAACTCTGCAGCTCTTATCCCTCGGTCTGTGGCAAGCATAAGATCATCTTCGGTACAGCCCCTTGTGGGTGGGTGCGGTAGAATAACACCCATGGTATCCCCTGCCTGTCGTAAGAGGCGACTAAAAGGGGCCCCAGGGGCTCCGAACTTTGGAGCATGGGTTGGCGACCACGGGGCTCTTAGCCGAGTCCTGGCATTGCTTCCACTTGTGCCAGGCTCCTCACTTTCATCTATAGTCCGACCTCCCTTGGTCAACTCTCGTTCTTTTCCGACCCCGACGGTATTACGTACGGAGGCCTAGGGAGTCATTTTCACGCCCTTCATGGCCCTTGTCTTCCTTTGGCGATACCTTCATTTTTCGAAGTGTCGGACCTCTTCCATGTTTTTTTCTATGATTAGTGTCATGTAGAGGATGGTTGCCTAGTTGTACTTCCTCTTAAAACAATAATCACCACCACCATCTTGGGTAAAGGAGTCATTCATCTCCTGACATATGAGTAGGTTTTGTGAATCTGGATATCTCCACAGTCACATCTTCGATCTTCCATATAAACCCATTTCACAAGATTACTATGGCACTTGGATACCTGTTCTCATCCGATTTAATGACCTCCAGGTGATACAGGACAAATGGCTTCCACTACTCAGTTCTTCCTTAGGAGTAAACCTCTCTGGCAGTACTTGTTTCCAGAGTGATATACGTTGAACTTCTGGTTTGGTGTGGAGGGGTACTCTTCTCTTCATAAAGCTTTTCCCGGATCTTAGGTGAGATGTGGTCACCTTGTAGTTATACATTGGATGTCTGGGATCTTACTCAATCTTGTGTGTCTCTTTCTCAGCTGCCACCTTGCGTTAAATAGCTGGAGGTGCAATACCAGCGAGAGGGTAGATCTGCACTGGAGTAGGTCGTAAACACCGAGTGACAATACTGGTCGACTCGTTGAGGGCTGTATCCACTAGCTTGGTATGGGCAGGTACTTCCTACACTGATGATCCATACTCTCCTGCAGCAAAGCACAGCCCCACAGCAGTTAAACGCAGACCATGAGGGTTCGCTCCCCATGTTAAACCGGTCAACTACCACAGTATACTATTCCTTGAGATAGAGGTATGTACAAAATTTAGTAACTGAAGAAGAGGGGAAAGCTGGGAGAAATTCACAAGAGAGACAGAAGAATATGTAGATGGGAGCAAAACAATACAATGCTTTATGGGATTGTGAGAAGCAAGACATGACAGATGAAGGTTGAGAGTTACCAACACAGCTAAAGATATAAAGAATTTTCTTTTTTTTTTGCTAGGGGCTTTACGTCGCACCGACACAGATAGGTCTTGTGGCGACGATGGGATAGGAAAGGCCTAGGAGTTGGAAGGAAGTGGCCGTGGCCTTAATTAAGGTACAGCCCCAGCATTTGCCTGGTGTGAAAATGGGAAACCATGGAAAACCATCTTCAGGGCTGCCGATAGTGGGATTCAAACCTACTATCTCCCGGATGCAAGCACACAGCCGCGCACCTCTACGCGCACGGCCAACACGCCCAGTAAAGAGATAAAGAAAACATGAAGACTATCTTGACAAATTCCTGAATGTGAGAAATGCCTAGTGTGTGCGAGAGAATAGTGGTAGAGTATGAAGAGACATAAATAGAAAATTAGCTGTTAATTCCACTTATAACAGGTCAGCTCAGATGGCATTCACTTTAACTGCAGTGGTACATATTAATTAGAAGGTTTGTTTAGAAAGGTTATAAAGAGATATATATAAAGGGAAATGGGGTGGCCTAAGGAGCAGTGATGAACGTACAGAGAGCTGGAATTTGCATAAGGATGATGAAGTTGTTTGTAGTAAACTATAAAGGTATTGTAAAGAAAAGAACAGAATTTATTTAATAGATATATATACTTTATTTACTAGGTATTGTAATAGGAGTTGAATCATAGCTAAGAAGTGACATTATGGAAGTACAAATTTTCTGCTGGAACTGAAGGATATATCAGAGAGAGAAGATAGATTTGAAAGAAGGGGAGTATTTATTCTGGTGAAGGAAGAATTGTAAGCTATGAAAAAGTTTAGGATGAGAAACATGAGATCAGATAAGAGCCATGTTTCCATTCGAAGTAAAAAGGTTTCTGGATTCTTGCTGATAATTTTAAATCAGCAGTGGACGATATATCAAGTATATTTATAACATTGTGTAGCACTTATGTACCTGTGCCATCAATGGTGCATGGCAGTAGGCGAGGGTGGTATTGTCTCAAGGTAGTTATTATGCTATTTCCATGAGGAATATCAGTTTGTTGCTTGTCATGGGCAATAACTGAAGGTAATAGAGTATCAGGTGGCACTACCGGTATATAGAGGGTTGATTGTATTTCAATATGGCATCTTAAGAGGACTATCTTTTTCTTTCCTGCTGGTAGACTGCTGCTGAAAAGAAATTCTACCTCTCTCAACGTGAGTGAAACTGTCCAACTCTAGCTCGTTCCCTGTTATCGAGATGGAAAGCACAAACCAGAGTCTTTGATAGGTTAGGTTAGGTTAGAGTTGATTCTCTCTGTAGTACATGGAAAGATCCACCTCTGCAAACATTTCATCTTGTGCTGTCGGACAGAGATCATCTGCATAGATAAACTTCTTGGTATCTGCACAAGTTCAAAATGTGTTTTGAATTCTTCAATTGCTGAGTTTGAAAAAATGTTAGTTTTTGACCACAAAAGTACAAGTTTCTATGGAATAAACAACTGTTACAAAATACACCAATTCAAACCACTTGATGCCTGAGTTACACTTTCTGCCACTAATGAACAGTCTTACAGAGTTTAAATAACATTTTCCAAAATGCAACCATCTGCTATGATACACATCCACACAGTAAAGAACCATTCATGTCATTCTATAAAGCTACACATGGATGTCTGATTTCTGAAGCAACATGTATGGTGTGTGCAAGAAGCTCATTACTCAGCTCAGAACATGAGCCAATTAAATAAAGGAACTTTTGTAAAGAGTTCGTTTAATATTATATTATATTACCATTCAAATGAAAGGAACTAAAAACAAATTTGTTTTACAAACAACTTTCAATTATTCCCCCCCCCATTTGCTTTACATCGCAACGACACAGATAGATCTTATGGCGACAATGGGACAGGAAAGGGCTACGAGTGGGAAGGAAGTGGATGTGAACTTAATTAAAGTACAGACCCAGCATTTGCCTGGTGTGAAAATGGGAAACCACGGAAAAAAATCTTCAAGGCTGCCAACAGTGGGCTTCGAACCCGCTATCTCCCAGGTGCAAGTTCACAGCCGCACATCCCTAACTGCATGGCCAACTTGCCCGGTAATTTTAAATGACTGTAAATGTAAATAGCGAGAGCAGGACGTAGGTTCATATGACAATTTTTGATCAAAATGGCTTTTAAGAAAAAGCTCTATAAGTGGTGGTAACTCCTCATGTAACATCCTACATAACAATACTTATCTATTGGTATAAAAATAACCTCGACTGGATACTCCTGTTTCTCTTCCAAAGTGATAATTTATAAGGATATCTCACCTTAATATCTATGTCAAGGGACATACGGGACGCTTTGGCATAGGCCTGCTGCATGTTTTGACGAGCTGCTTCAGCTGCCTCAGCTGCAGCTTCTGCAATAACCTTCTGAGCTGCTTGGAATGAGCTCAGAAAACCCTAGAACAGAATGAGGCACTTATTAAACTTGTACAATATTCCCGGCAGTAAGGAACGTACAGGAGAGTTTAGCAAAATTACAGTACAGTACAATACAAGATGAAAATGGACATCATGAAATAACTCGAAACAGTGACATTGTTATCACAGGAAACCAGAGACAGAGGAATATATTTTATTAAGAATGAAGCCATTCTTTTTCAGTGTATAAATTATACAGGAATATCTGTGGTACCAAGGCATAACCCGATATGTGAAAAAAATCAATTTTTTTGTTTTAATGCCAATACGTTCGATTTTGTGTTGAAGAGTATGATGGCAAAGCCCAGTGTAGTTCTGGTGCCCTTAGAATACACTTCCAAAATAAAGATTCCGATATATTCAGTACATACACATTGAGGCAACTGAGTAATTTGTTCTCTGAACATGCTGAATAAATAAAAGTAAAACTTGTTCCTCCTTTTTATTACATTCACAAATATATGCCACTTCAATTTGGAGGTCATTGAGATACAATATGAATTTCAGTGAGCTCATCAACTTTTAAAAACAGCTCCTGAAAATTTAATTTCTTTGACATACAGGGTTCTGTCTTACTACCACAGATATTGTATTGAAATTTTTGTTTACATTGTATCGACACAGAGAGGGAAGGTAGCGACCGTGGCCTTGATTTAGTTACAACTCCAGCATTTGCTTAGTGTGAAAACTGAAAAACTTGTGAAAATTTAAATTTATAATTCCACCTTTACAATACTGTAATTGTATTTATTGAAGAGACTACATTGGACTATATTCGTGATACACGTTTCGTTTGAAAATAAGGTGAGGACATGTTGAAATAAGTAAATAAAAATAGATCTTGTAATGCGGCGTGCTGGCGTCTTGTCAATCCTGAATGTTAAAATGGTGCATAATATGAAGCAAGTCCAGTTAAAACACAGATTAAAATGTTGTTATATGCATAGAATTGCCCAACTTGTTTGGAGCAAAGAAGTAACAAGGTAAAGTAAAGATATAATGTACAAAATATACTATGTACCCATACCGACTTATGCAGCTGAGACTTTGCTTAGCAGGCAAAAGAGTAGAATTCAAGGCAGTGAGATGAAATTCCTAAGATAGGAAAGACAAGGAAAGACAGAGTGAGAAATGAAGATGTTGGGAAGGAAGTTGGGATAGGAAAGCTAAATGAGAGTTGAAAAGAATAAACTAATGTGGTCTGGACATGTAAAGAGGATGGAGGAGAATAGAATTCCAAGACAGTTGCTGGAGGCAAAGTGCAAGGGCAAGAGGAAGACCTAAAACAGGATGGACTGAATCAGTGAAGAGCGGCATAAGAAGACAAAATTTAGACTGGGACAAGATCGTGGAAGAGAAATGGTGGAAGGAAAGAGGAAAATGGAGAAGTACCATAAATACCTTGACCTGGCAGGAGGTAGATAGGGGGAAATGTTGATGATTATTATTATGATGGATGGTGGTAATTTCGAACGTACTATGACATAAATCTTTCAGTGCCAAAAGGTGTACCTGCAAGTTAAATGTGTCAGAATATATAGGCTATCCAACACTGAGTACATTGTTTTGAACTACACTGTACTGTCAGCCACTTGTACAGTCAGCATGACAGTTTGCTGGAAAAAATTTATGTGATGACAGAAATGTTCACATATTCTTAATCTAAATATCCCTTTCTCAAATGAAACTATCTGCACTTCAAATTCATCACAACTAACAACAAAAGTTCCTCATCGATTCACATATGTACATTATAAAGGTTCTTGAACAAGGAACGGATATTGATCCTGATGAAATAGGAGACCCAATTTTAAGGTCTAAATCAAACAGAGCTTTGAGAGACCTAAAAAGGAACAAGGCACCTGGAATTCGTGACACCCTCAGAATTACCGACTGCCTTAGGACAATCCAGCATGGTGAGGTTATTCCATTTAGTGTGCAAGATGATACTGGAGAAGTGCCACCTGATTTTAGAAAGAATATTGTTACAGCTATACCCACGAAAGTAGGTGCCGACAAGTGTGAAAGTTACTGCACCATTAATTTAATATCTCACGCTTGCAAAATTTTAACTTGTATTATTTACAGAAGAATGGAAAGACAAGTTGAAGCTGAGCTGGGTGACTATCAGTTTGGCTTCAGAAGAAATGTAGGAACACACAACACAATCCTGACTTTACATTGGATATTACAAGATTGAAGTAAGAAGGACAAGCCCATGTACATGGCATTCGTAGACCTAGAAAAAAAATTGATAATGTTGACTGGACCAAGCTATTTGAGATTGAGAAGGTGATTGGGATGGGATACCAAGAAAGATTAATTATGTATCTACAATCTGTACAAAAATCAGTCTGCAGTGATAAGAATTGAAGGCTATGGAAAACAGCAACAATTCAGAAAAGAGTGACACAAGGCTGCAGTTTGGTTGTTTGGTCACCTTTCCTTCTCAGTGTTTATAAGGAACAAACAGTAAAGGAAATCAGAAAGGAATTTGGAAGGAAAATCACAATCCAAGGGAATCAACTCAGATTTGCTGATATTTTTATTTTATTTGAGTCGGCAGAAGATCTGAAGAAATTTGCTGAATATTATGGACACGGTCTTGGAGAAGGAGTATAGGATGAAAACAAACAAACAAACAAACAAACAAACAAACTAATTAATTAATCCAAAACCAAAGTACTGGAATGCAGTCAAACAAAGTCAGGTGACGCCGGAATCATATTAGGAAATTAAGTCCTAAAGGAAGAAGAATATTGTTAGATGGAGAGCAGAATAACTAATGATGGCAGAAGGATGGATGACACAAAATGCAGACTAGCACAAGTGTAACCATTGCATTTTCTGACGTGTTCCAAAATGGTGTCAAAGTGGAGGTATGGATCACACGGGCCAGAATTATATAAACTGAACTATAATTTAAACGTTCACAGGAGGCCAAGATCATGTAAAGAGCACACAATTTTAAAAAATCTCTATAGAACACTTTCCCACCTTGTCAATACTTTACATATTTTTTTATATTTAATTACCGTACATGTTTTGAGAGCCAACTACTTTCTTCTTCAGCGGTGCCAAACATTAATTAATCTTTGGACTTGGTGCATTGGTACAAATAGAACAATTATATATAAATCTTGAAATTGTTACAATATTTCTCTGTGTTTCACATTTCACTTACTATGTCATTTGTTACAGACTTTAAACTAGAATTTTCAAATCATAAATAATAAAATCTATTAAATTAATCACTATGTGTTAATTTTAGTCCTTATTTACATCTAAAAAGAATAAAATGTTTCTTCGTGTCTAAATTTACCATTTACTTTGCCATTTAGTAGAACCCTTTAAAATAAAGTTTCCAATTCGTAAAATAATAAATAACAGCTATAAAGTTAGTCACTAACTTAAAATCGTAAAATAATAAATAGCCAATTCATAAAATAATAAATAACACCTATAAAGTTAGTCACTCTCTTAAAATATTTTCTGCTCTTTTTTTTTTCTTCTTTCCTTAAGTCAGCTATAATTCCGAGACCTCACATGAATTAGAATTTCCTCCTCTTAATCCTATCCAATTCTTCATTTCATCTAATTTATCCACAAATTAAAGTGATGTAACATTGGTTTGAACCAAACAATATGTCCTCCTTGCTGTCAATGACCTTACGGGGCGAGCTGCTACTATGCTGCCGGTTACGTGATGACCATGCTAGCCACTTTTTTAACCGTCAAATTCTTTAGTTCGACTGGTTGCCAAATTTAACCATGAACGAAATATTATTGCACTAGTCTGAATAAACAAACATATTCTTGCTCTCTGCTCTCATTGACAGCAGAGAGCAAGAACATGTTTGTTTATGAGCATTTATGAGCCAAAAACTAAGACCGCACGAACTAAAATGGACAACCACGGAGTTGGAGATGTTCTCCATCGTTGTCGCTTTAGTCACTGGAGGAAATACATTTATGGCTTACCGATCACCATCCGGACTGACCATACAGCACTTACCTTCATAATGAAGTCAAATTTGGGAAGTGATCGAGTGTGCCGCTGGTCACTTTTTATCCAACAAGTTGACCTAACTTTTGAACATTGTCCCAGATAATTAAATGTGGTAGCTGATGCACTCAGCCGAAATCCAAATCCGGAAGAGGCAGTTATCAATATTGCATTACTAGACGATGAGGACAAGACTATCATTTGCAGGCTTCAGGATATTAATCAGGAAGAGGAAAATTACCTGCCAACTCAACTCATGATCGATTTTTTAAAGAAAGAGATCGAACCCAGTACGCCGAGACTTTTAGAGGCACAAAGGAAGGCAACATCGTATCACTTTTAATAATCTGTTACATAAATTTATCGACTATGAGCACACAAAGTTACGGATAGTTGTCCCGCCGGTGTTCTAAATAGATCTGATCTGGCTAGGTCACCACACTACAGGTCGTGCTGGAATACGGAAAATCACTGCAGTACTCCAGGAAATGTTTATTTGGCCTAGGATGAGATGCATGGTACAACAAGTTCTGCGAACATGCGATAAGTGCCAGCGCATAAAGTCCAACGCTTTCTTATTATAGCAAGCGCTGAAGCCAATTTTACCCAGTGCACCCAGACAGCTCTATTCAATCGACTACTATGGGCCCATTCCTGCAAGCCGCCGTGGATTGAGACACATTGTGTGGATGTGTTCTCAAAACCGGTGTCCCTATTCGACCCATAATAAACTACAGACCAAGCCCCTTATATAAATTATCTCAATTTATCCAACAATTTCTTAATAAACATTATAAATTCTCATCAAATAAATCCATCAGGAACACTGTAGAATTAGTGAACAAACTAAACAGTTTCAAGCTTCAACCATATATCATTCAATGCACTCCTTTGATATAGTCAACATGTATCCCAGTATAAACACCAACTCATTATACCCAATCATCGAAAAGAACTTACTTGCTAACAATCAACTAAGTAAACTAGAAGGTGTTTTTTTTTTTTTTTTTTACTAAGGGCTTTACGTCGCACCGACACAGATAGGTCTTATGGCGACGATGGGATAGGAAAGGCCTAGGAGTTGGAAGGAAGCGGCCGTGGCCTTAATTAAGGTACAGCCCTAGCATTTGCCTGGTGTGAAAATGGGAAACCACGGAAAACCATCTTCAGGGCTGCCGATAGTGGGATTCGAACCTACTATCTCCCGGATGCAAGCTCACAAACTAGAAGTTCAAGACTTTATGACCATATTAAGATCACTAATTAACAATAACTACTTCACATTCGATAAGATCATTTACAAACAAGATGGTTTGGCTATGGGTTCACCAGCCTCAGGAATTTTAGCAGAGATCTACCTTGATTTCCTAGAGCACACCGCCATCGACAATAACATCAAATTTGCTAATATCCAATTCTGGGCTAGGTACGTAGATGACACATTTATAATCCTAGATGAACGCTCCATAGACGCACCATCCACCCTCAAAAACCTTAATAATATTGATCATGACATTAAATTTACCTTAGAATCAGAGACAAACAACTCCATCAACTTCCTAGACCTAACAATCAATAGGCACACCTCTTCGTTCACATATAGTATCTATAGAAAGCCCACTCAAACGGCCACTACTATAAGAAATGACTCACTACACCCCCAAACACACAAAGCGGCTACATATAATAGCTTAGTAGACCGAGCATTCAAAATTCCGATGTCAAGAAAAAAACTTAAATAAAGAATTGAACACCATTCGCTCTATAGCAAAATTCAATGGATATAATGAATCCTTTATTGAAAGAATAATCAATAAATTCAGACACCACCCAAAAACCACCCTAATAAAAGACAATACTAGCACTGCCACATTTTCCACATTTACCTTCAATAAAGAAATTTACATCACTAACTTTTTAAAAAACACAACGTTAAAATAGCCTTTTGTACTAACAATAGAAGCACAGAGATCCTACACAACTCTTCATCGATAAATAAAAGTAGTCCTTTTTCTAAATCAGGTGTATATAGGTTTTCTTGCCAAGACTTCAAAAGTTCTTACCTAGGGCAAACAGGACGCAGCTTTAAAATCAGATATGCAGAACATGTCAATGCCATAAAACACAACCGTTTTTCCGCGGTCGGCCTACATATAAAAGAATTTAAGCACAACTTTACTGAAATAAATCAAGATCTTGAGGTATTAGATATTCTAAACAAAGGTTCTTTCCTAGACGTCACCGAAAACCTCTATATTCATTTTGACCAATATTTCAATCCCAACCTAAACTTAAATGATATCTCAGAGAAAACAAAGATCCTATTCGACTTTCTCATTGAATTTTTCAAAAACATGAATATCCCGAAAAACAGATCTGTCTTTCAGATTATGCATAATACTTTGTCACGCCACACACTTTCACCACATCACCCTCCATAGTTCCCCTCCTTCCACTCCTCCTCCCCTACCGCTCCTCCCCTCTCCCCTCCTAATCCAACAACAGCCGCTCCCCAGACCTAAACTATCCAACACGCTCTGTTCCTCTTCATCTCGCGCCATAGCTTTACCGCCTCATGTCCCGCAATAAACATCATAGAAACCTGCCCCCACCCTACACGTAATGCTGCAACAATACACCACAAATACTGGCACAGTCATCCTCCAAACTCTCAACAACGTATTCCTTAATACCTATTTTATATTCTTGTCGAGCTGAATACCGGACCTGTGAAGATTACAAGATTATTTTGTGCATCTACAGAATGGTGTGTTAATGAAGCTATGTAATATAGAGAGAGACTTTCAAAGGTGGTTAAATGAAGAAGTTATATCATGTTCAAGATCATGCTTTCACATCTCTGCACAGTATTTAAAATTCAATTTACCGTTGCTCTTTTATAGCTATTGTTGAGAGTTAAGGAGAATTTCCTGTTGTGTATGTTTATCAGGAACTCAAGGGAGACTTCACTAGTTAGTCGGAACATAGAAAGAATGATGAACTCTTCTCAGAAGAACTCTTAAGGTTTCACCTTACTTTTTCCTGCCTGCTGGCTCTTTAGAAATGTGTGCGCGTGCGTCCTGTATTCAGGAATCACTCAAGGCAAATATTTTCGCACTGCAAGTTGTGTGGTTAAGCTTATTTTTAATATGTATAATTTTTGCTTTCTCAACGATGCATTTGTTTCTACATTCGTCCCTGTTTTTATCTCCTCGTAAGATGTGTATTGTTTAATGTAACACCTTGTGTAAAAATTGGGTTAAATGAAGGAGTTAATTATATTCAAGATCATGCTTTCACGTCTCTGCACAATATTTAAAATGAAATTTACCGTTGGTCTTTATAGCTATTGTTGAGAGTGAAGGAGAATTTCCTGTTTTGTATGTTTATCAGGAACTCAAGGGAGACTTCATTAGTTAGTCAGAACATAGAAAAATGAGAACTCTTAAGGTTTCACTTTACTTTGTCCTGCCTGCTGGCTCTTCAGAAATGTGTGCACATGTGTTTTATATTCAGGAATCATTCAAGAAGAACACTTTCGCATTGCAAGATATGTGGTTAAGGTTATTTTTAATATGTATAACTTTTGTTTTCTCAACGATTCATTTGTTTCTATACTCGTCCCTGTTTTTATCTCCTTGTAAGATGTGTATTGTTTAATGTAACGCCTTGTGTAATATAAATGCCTACATGCTTGCCTATTCCCACATTTTGGCTGATGATGACGCAAATCAGCGTTGAAACTAGTTCCAAGTACAAATACATGTTATAAATAAACTAACATTTTTGTATTGAAAAGGTGGACCGTTCTAAGTTTTCCTATCATCCTTTCTCGAAGTTTGTCATACTGTGTCTGGTACAGAAAGCGAATACCAGATCCGCTCTGTACCAGATAAAAAACAAGATTATACCAAAGATGGGCAAACCGGAGAGTGTATTGAGCGATCATGGGCTGCAGTTTACATCAGCAACTTTCAAGCGAGAGCTAGAGAAGTTGGAGGTTAAACATGTCCTGAGTTCGGTGTGACATCCCGAATCAAACCGCAGTGAAAGTACTATGCGGGAAGTTGCTAAATACTGTCGTATATTCATATCAAAGGAACACTGGAAATGATTGGATGTAATTCCCATAATTATGGATAGTACAAATTCAACTCGACACGAGTCAACTGGTCAGATACCTATGGTAGTCCATTGTAATGAATATCCTAACAGACCTTGACATGGGATTATTCCTTGTCCCACTGATCCCAGACCATCGTCTGAGATGTGTATCCATAGAACAGCAGAGAAGATGAAGGCTCAAGCTGAAAAGCGCACACGTAGGACAAGAAACAAACATTTCCACTGCCCAGTACAGTGAACGACTTAATTTTAGTCAAGAGACCCGCTACATCTGATGCACCAGCGCGCTTTTATCATAAGTTTGCAGAGCTTTGTGTTGGCCCATATAGGATTGTTCACGACTATGGGAACAATTCTTAGGTCAGAAGTATGGATGGCACCACTGAAAAAACTTTCAATGCATCAAACCTCAAACTTTGTTAACCCCCGCGACAAACTTGAATAGACGACATGCAAGATGAAGCCAAGATGGACAAGGATAACGACGATGGTGAGGAAGAAGTAGATGTGGAAGAGGAGGAGTACGTGACCCCAGGAGAGGGATGACAATAAGATAGAAAAGTTATGTGTGGAATACAAAAGATTGAAACTACAAATAAAGAGTATAAAGGAAGAAAAGGAGAAATGTTGGGGAGAGTTTATGAACAAAATTGAGCTAGATAGTCGAGGAAATCAGAAACTATTATAGAGTAATAAAATAAAAAAAATAAATCAAGAAAAAACCAAGGCATTAGAGAGAGAAGATGGATCCACAGTACATGATGAACGGAGTCTTCAGAAGGTGATAGCAAAATATTTTGAAAAACTTTATAATGATGACGACGGCTCGGAGGAAGGAGATAAGAAAATGGAAATAACAGATGGAGAAAAAGAAAAGAACCCAATAACATGGTTGGAATTTAAAAGCGCAGGGAAAGGAATGACCAAAGGTAAAGCAAGTGGAAAAGACAAATTCAATGCTGATATGATTAAGGCAGCAGGAAGCAGTGGACTACAGTGGCTATACAGAGCCCTCAATGTCATACAGAAGGATGAAAGGATACCTGAATATTGGCAACAAGGAAACATTGTACCATTGTTCAAAAAAGGGAAGAAATGTGAAAATTATAGAGGTATAACCCTATTATCACATGTGCTATAAATAATGGAGAAAGTCATAGACAAAAGACTGAGGGATATAATAGAAACACAGTTAGAGGAAGAACAATATGGCTTTAGACCGAATAGATCAACAATAGACTTGATATTTACAGTGTGAATGATAACAGAAAAACACCTGGAAAGGAACAAGGAAATTATATTTGTATTTTTGTATTTGGAAAAAGCTTATGACACAGTTACGAGAAAACATGTACGGGAATGCCTATGGAAGAATGTACCAAAATCATTAATTAACAAGATTAAAATGTTGTATCATGAAAGTAAAAGCAGTGTACAAGTGGGGAGTGGTGACTCTGAAACATTTTATACAAAAAACGGTCTCAAGCAAGGAAGTGCACTGTCACCATCATTGTTTATTATATTAATGGTTGAAATCATAAAACGCGTAAAACAGAGTATCAGTAGTGATGAATGCTTTGGTATCTGCAGATGATGTGGTGATTTGGGCAAAGGGAGAAAAGGAAGTACAAAGGAGACTGGACATTTGGAATGAAAATCTGAAGGAGTTTGGAATGGTAATTAGTAAAAAGAAAACTGTAGTCATGCCCTGTGGTTAAAGAAAAAAGAGAAGCCAAGTGAACAACATAGATGGAGAACGGCTAGAGAATGTACAACAGTTTACATATCTGGGTAGCATTATTAATGGAAGTAATGAAATCAACCCTGAAATTAACGGACTTTGTACATAACGCTGCTATAATTCCTCATACAGACTAATTGTCTCACGATGTAATAAGTGATTTGGGTAGCTTGTGAGATTTTAGCATTATTATTTAAAATATAAATTCATTTCCTTATATAATTAACAACTCAGGTCATTTACAACCCCTATAAAATCATCCCTAGCACCAAAAATCAAACATCTGGGTATTTTTAATACTTCTGAAACAACATTATTTTTGTAATATATATACAAATATTGAAGAAAAATTTGTATACTGATGTTTTGAAAAAGAAAATATTGGAATAAAGCATATCAATAAGCCAAATGTGGAATAACATCTAAATTCCCGTATATTAAACAAGACAGCACTACCGCCCAGCATGCCATATATGGCACGGGCCTCTGAAGTTACATGGCAAATAAATAAAATTAAAGCTTTTCTAGGATCATAATATGCACATCATCCAATGCTAAGAGTTACAAAAATCTTGGGCAGATCCAGGTTAAGCAGTGCCCTTGACACAGCCCTCAGTCACCTGTTCATATGAGTACTGCACTAACAGTGATATTCTGCAAGGCAAGTACACACTACTTATTACCTTTGCGCGTATGATAATCAGTGAAACAGTCTACACATAAACCTACATTGCACTTGGTACACTGGGTTCTAGGCCTAGCAAGGCAATTTTCTGACGTGTATCTTCTCTTCGTTCCTAGAATTGTAGAAGGCCAGGGGATGCATTCCATCGTACCGAAGTTCCTGCACTGCATTATGTCGAAAACTATGAGATCTGCTGAACAAGGGAACAGCTTTGTAGCGTGGATTCGGGTTATGTTTATTAGTGTTGTTACAGTTACATACCATTCGCCCAATGCATGTCTGATATCTAATTCACAGTGATGCTGCCAAAGGTACTACGTCCTTTTATAATGCAAGATTGAAAAGGATCAAAGAGGGAATTCTGGGGTCAAGTATTCAGCAAAAAATCATTCATTACACTGGGAGGTAATCTGATGGAGAAGCCAAGGTAGTGTTTTCTAGGATAGGCCTTATTAGTGCATCTTTCCAAACATCAGGGAATACTCCATTGGTCAAGCAGTACTTGAATATGTAAGTTTTGACAGTATGACCCCAATAATGTTCGTAATTTATTTTATCGGGATACTATCATTACCTATCGCACTGGAAGTGATAAGAGTACATCATTTACACTGACGGTGCAGAAAGGGAACTGGTCACATTCAGGACAGCATGCAGAGTTGGTGGGATTAACAGGTAAAAGAACAAGTCCCAGTTTATGCTGAGAAAAGTTATTTAATATATCGAGAGATATGGTGGGAATGAGCTTATTTATGGCTTTGCCTACACCTAAAGATTTTAGCTTCTTCCAGGTTCAGGTTAAATTATTTGCTGAAAGTTGAAGCAATTACTGTTTCTAATCAGCATACAGGTTCAATCAATCAATCACTACTGATCTGCATTTAGGGCAGTCTCCCAGGTGGCAGATTCCCTATCTGTTGTTTTCCTAGCCTTTTCCTAAATGACTGCAAAGAAATTGGAAATTTATTGAACATCTCCCTTGGTAAGTTACTGCAATCCCTAACTCCCCTTCCTATAAACGAATATTTGCCCCAATTTGTCCTCTTACCGGGCAAGTTGGCCCTGCGTGTAGAGGCGCGCGACTGTGAGCTTGCATCCGGGAGATAGTAGGTTCGAATCCCACTATTGGCAGCCCTTAGAATGGTTTTCCGTGGTTTCCCATTTTCACACCAGGCAAATGCTGGGGCTGTACCTTAATTAAGGCCACGGCTGCTTCCTTCCAACTCCTAGACCTTTCCTATCCCATCGTCGCCATAAGACCTATCTGTGTCGGTGCGACGTAAAGCCCCTAGCAAAAAAAATTTGTCCTCTTGAATTCCAAATTTATCTTCATATTGTGATCTTTCCTACTTTTAAAGACACCATCCAAACTTATTCGTCTACTGATGTCCTCCCACCCCATCTCTCCACTGACAGCTCGGAACATACCACTTAGTAGAGCAGCTCGTCTCCTTTCTACCAAGTCTTCCCAGCCCAAACTTTGCAACACCGGGCGAGTTGGCCATACGCGTTGAGGCGCGCGGCTGTGAGCTTGCATCCGGAAGATAAGGGGTTCGAATCCCACTGTCGGCAGCCCTGAAGATGGTTTTCCGTGGTTTCCCATTTTCACACCAGGCAAATGCTGGGGCTGTACCTTAATTAAGGCCACGGCCGCTTCCTTCCCACTCCTAGGCCATTCCTATCCCATCGTTGCCATAACACCTATCTGTGTCGGTGCGACGTAAAGCCCCTAGCAAAAAAAAACTTTGCAACATTTTTGTAACGCTACTCTTTTGTCGGAAATCGCCCAGAACAAATCAAGCTGCTTTTCTTTGGATTTTTTCCAGTTCCTGAATCAAGTAATCCTGGTAAGGGTCCCATACACTGAACCATACTCAAGTTGAGGTCTCACCAGAGACAAATATGCTCTCTCCTTTACATCCTTACTACAAGCTCTAAATACTCTCATAACCATGTGCAGAGATCTTTACCCTTTATTTACAATCATATTTATGTGATTACCCCAATGAAGATCTTTCCTTATATTTATACCTAGGTATTTACAATGATCCCGAAAGGGAACTTTCACCCCATCAATGCAGTAATTAAAACTGAGAGGACTTTTCCTATTTGTGAAACTCACAACCTGACTTTTATCCTCATTTATCATCATACCATTGCCTACTGTCCATCTCACAACATTATCGAGGTCATTTTGCAGTTGCTCACAATCTTGTAACTTATTTATTACTCTGTAGAGAACAACATCATCTGCGAAGAGCCTTATCTCTGATCCCACGTCTTTACACATATCATTGATATATATATAAGAAAACAAAGGTCCAATAACACTGCCTTGAGGAATTCCCCTCTTAATTTTTACAGGGACAGATAAAGCTTAACCACTCTAATTCTCTGAGTTCTATTTTCTAGAAACAGAGCCACCCATTCAGTCACTCTTTTATCAAGTCCAATTGCACTTATTTTGGCCAGTATTCATCCATGATCTACCCTATCAAATGCCTTAGATAAGTCAATCGCAATACAGTCCACTGACCTCCTGAATCCAGGATATCTGCTATATCTTGCTGGATCCTACAAGTTGGGCTTCAGTGGAATAACCTTTCCTAAACCCAAACTGCCTTCTGTCAAAACAATTATTAATTTTGCAAACATGTCTTATATAATCAGAAAGAATGTTTTCCCAAAGCTTACATACAATGCATGTCAAACTGACTGGCCTGTAATTTTCAGCTTTATGCCTATCACCCTTTCCTTTATATACAGGGGCTACTGTAGCAACTCTCCATTCATTTGGTAAAGTTCCTTCATGCAAACAAAAATCAAACAAGTACTTCAGATATGGTACTATATCCCAACCCATTGTCTTTAGTACATCTCCCGAAACCTTATCAATTCCAGCAGCTTTTCTAGTTTTCAACTTTTGTATCTTACTGTACATGTCATTGCTGTCATAGGTAAATTTTAATATTTCTTTAGTATTAGGCACCTCCTCTATCTGGACATTATTCTTGTAACCAACAATCTTTACATACTGCTGACTGAATACTTCTGCCTTCTGAAGATCCTCGCATACACACTCCCCTTGTTCATTAATTATTCCTGGAATGTCCTCCTCGGAACCTGTTTCTGCCTTACAGTACCTATACATACTCTTCCACTTTTCACTAAAATTAGTGTGGCCACCCATTATGCTTGCCATCATGTTATCCTTAGCTGACTTCTTTGCTAGATTCAATTTCCTAGTAAGTTCCTTCAATTTCTCCTTACTTCCACAGCCATTTCTAACTCTATTTCTTTCCAACCTGCACCTCCTTCTTAGTCTCTTTACTTCCCTGTTATAATATAGTGGATCTTTACCATTCCTTACCACCTTTAAAGGTACAAACGTATTTTCACATTCCTCAACAATTGCTTTAAACCCATCCCAGAGTCTGTTTACATTTTTATTTACCGTTTTCCACCGATCATAGTTGCTTATTAAAAACTCCATGTCTGTTTTATACTTAAACAGCAGAGATAGATAGTCTTTGTTCTTTTCTTGTAACTGCATAAATTAGTACTTTCTTGTTTCTTGGTAATTTGTGCTCTAATTTTGGCTGTCCACTGTCTGCAGGAATATCACATTTGACAAATGACTAAACCACTGAGCAAACCTGATGTGGCAAATAGGTTTAAAGAAGTATGCAATGTCATCAAATTATTCTTGTTGAGATTTTCAGCAAAGGCTTTCAAAGATTGCCATCTGGTAACCTGGTAAATTACAGAAACTATTGATCTCAGCCTTGTCAGTTAGAAGTCCACTGTAATTACCTACTCATACACACAAATATTATTATTTGAATAAACTAATTAGATTATGACAGCACAGTGAAACAACAGTGGTACTATAGAATGCAAACAAAATTAACACATACAACCATATGATCAACAAGGAATGTTACAATTTCCCCACAGCATTGACTGATAGCGAGAGTCTAACATGTGGTCTGCAGTACGAATGCCACCCAGGGCTACCAATCATTCCTCTTGATCACCCTGGACTGTTGCACCTATATGTAAGCTCGCCAACTTTGTATCAAAAAATGTGCATCATGGCTCTACCAGTAGAAAACCACTGGCACTACTGTAACTATAACCTAGCCCATAAAAATGTGGGCAAAGATTCAAAATAAAATCTTATGATCCATCCTGTAGGAATTTCAGGCGTGGTCAATTTTGAAAAACACTAGAGGTTTAATGAAGTCCTGATGCGTGTAATCCAGCCCTCCATCAATGATAGTTCACATAAGGGCAATGGTAACAAATACTGCCATTATTTTGGTACCTAAAAACATTCTTAGCAACCTTCAGATGTAGAAACTTATTTTTTAAAATAAATAATTTAATTTTCTTTTGATGTTAGCAGTTGAGTACTCACCAGAATGGACATTACAAAGCGATTCAGGAACACTACACGGATGCAAGCCATCTGTGCTTTCACAGACATGTCAACACTATCAGGACTTGAATCATTTGTTAAGTTGTACATGACCACAGCAACAGACATAGCCTCAACACCCACAATAGACAAAATCTGCAAGAAAAAATAATTTTCCTTCTTTAAAAAATGATCAACAATATTACCTTTGTAAGACATATTAGCATTATCAGCATTCTTACAGACTTTTGGAATACTATGGTGTGTGATATAACAAGTTTTTACCTGGAAAATAGGTTCAGTTCAGCAATCACAGTAACATAATATGCAATAGTCAACCAATCACAACTATTCAAGGGAGTATATACTAGAGATAGTCAAGTGTAAATCATGCCATAAATAGAAACACAGGAATATCAGGAAGTTCCTATCTTTCTATTTACGATTTGATTTGCAGTTGTCTGTTTTTTTCCATTTCTTAAACTTCGATGTTACACCTGCTTTCACAGCAGTAATGATTAACTCCCACTCAATCCATCTGCAGTGGTCAGCTTGAAGGGCCACAAACTATTTTCTGTGACTTGGCAACCAAAATATTAAAAAAAAAAAAAAAAAGTGAACAATTGAACAATCTAAAATAAAATATTGTATATCTCAATAATACAGAGTACTACGAGCATTTCAGAAATAAATATATCTTGAACATATATATGTTGGATATATCAGTAGTATGGAAGCAAAATCACTAAATTTTAAGACAGAAAACTTGAAAAGTAAAAATTGGCATTCCGTAACTGTTAAACCTGACGGAAAGATGATTTGTTCTATATAAATAAAATAAATAAAAGGGAATGGAGGCTGAGAATGACTGAAAATGGAATGAAGAATGGGGCAAAGATAGGTTGTGGAAAAAATGTGATGTTGGATTGCCTTCCCTTCGCAGACGATGTCGTTCTTATTACAGACAACTGTCAAACAGCCAAGAAACAAGTCGAAGAACTACAAAATGTTGCAGTCAAAACAGGGTTAAGAATCTCTTTCGAAAAAACAGCATTCATGGATTCTATAAAAAAAGGCAACACGGACAGACTTGTTACATTGTATGGGGATATCCAGCGTGTGCAAAAATTTAAATACCTGGGAGAAATACTCACCCCCAATGGAGATGAAAAGGAGGGATTAAAGGAGAGGGTGAGAAGGATGGAGTTTGCATTCAGACTATGTCATGACACCTATAAGTCCAAGTCTCTCTCAATTCAGGCCAAGTTAAAACATTACTGCACAGTGGTTAGAACAGAGTGCCTTTATGGAGCAGAAACCTTGACGAGGATGGCCGACCCAGTCCTTGAAAAAAGAGAAAGAAGATTCTTGCGAAAAATCTTAGGCCCTAGAAAGTCGACGAGTGATCCAAACACATTCCGGTTAAGATCGAATTTGGAACTCTACAAGACAGTAGAAAGAATCACAACTGTGATGAGAAAAAGAAGACTGACGTTTTATGGACATATCAAAAGAATGAACCCTGAGAGATTGGCCAACAGGATACTACTTCTGCAGGAAAGGTGGAAAAAACAACCGGGATGGCTTACACACGTGCACAATGACTTGGCAGAAATAGGTATCAAGGAGGAGGATATAAAAGAAAGGACATCATTTAGGAAGAAGGTTGCGGGATTGAGGGATGCGTCTGAAGAGCAACATGCGAAGCCACGGAACATCTCGGTGGAAGAACAAGCAAGAAGAAGTCAAAGACTCAAGAATCTTTGGCGAGAGTGTAAAGAGAAGGGTATCAGTCTGCGTGACAGAAGGAAGATTGTGTAAACATGGCCCACAGGTGGCCGTATCGATTAATAATAATAATAATAATAATAATAATAATAATAATAATAATAATAATAATAATAATAAAAAATAAAATCAAAATTTTGCCTGTACATTTCAAATTTTGGCCTCGTACTTTGTATTTATCTTGGATTAGGTAACGAAAAGTCAAAAATAGGTTCAATTCAATGCGTGTGTGTCTGAGCGCAGGGGAAAACAGCTGACCAGAATTTCTTGACATTTGGTATGCCAGTTCAGCGATAACCAGAGACTGCCACAGAATATATCTTATCTGATTAGTATGCAGAGGTATTAGCAATATTAAGAAGAAGACTGAAACTGGGAATATCAAATGTCTGGTAATTTTTTACAGTATGAGCTATAATAGAGATACACACAAATTTAAGTTTTTACTGTGAAGTCCATTAACTACAAGTATCGCTGACATGGAAACCAAAGATGTTTTAGACATTGAAGTGTTTTTATTATGGAAAGCGATTCTGTTTATATGGGAAAGGATGACAGTACTCCTGAAGATAGTTCTATCAAGCATTTCAGAATCACTCAACTTTGAACTTGGCCCAGCCATTAAAAAAAAAAGCACAGACATAAAACCATGCAGGGAAGGAATAATAAAATTATAGATACCATAATTATGGTTTGCAGAAAAAAAAAAAAAACCAGCAAAACATGCAAAGTAAACTAATAATATAGGTTATATATCCTTTGTAAACTTTGCTCAACCAAGTGGGCTGCACATCCAGCAGTACTGATGATATCTGCTTTCACTGTCAGTTTCTCTGTAGCAGAATACACAAGCCCTGTGTGGTTCAATTCAGCTCATAAAAAGTGGGTGGTTGTAATTATGAATGAAACCTGCAGAGTAGTTACAAGATGTCTGAAAGCAACCCCTACTGAGAAAGCTTTCCTGCCTAGCTGGTATCAATCCCCCTGATATTTAGAGGAAAGTGGCAGCAAGATATGAGATGACAAAGGCAGGCAACTACAGGAGTCACCCTGCATTTGGACTTTGATCACCTTCTAAAAAGTTAAAGCCAAGAAAGGGCTTCCTCAACGTCCCTACTACTTTAAACAAATCACCAGCAACAGCACGCTGAGACCTGTGGTGAAGTAGAATATAACACCTTTTAGAGTGGATAGTACCTCATGAATCTCCACCTCCTGGACATCAGCTCAGTTGGGCTACTTGGAGGTTGCGTAATAATTTCAGAAGTGGTACTGGAAGATCTAGAAACAACCTCAGAAGTGGGGGGAAAAAAAAAAAAAAACTACCCAACATATATAATTGTCAACCGTGCCCTGTCCAATGCACAATTCAAGACCTCGTTCAAGCGACCAAAGAGAGAATTTGCTGTCGCTGATTATTGGTTGAACTCAGTATGACAATCAATTATATCTGTACCTTGGTGTAATTTATGGTTTATGTATGTTAATTTATACTGTTCATATTGTATCAATGCTCTGACATGAAATACTAATAATAATATACATATGGAGAAAATAAGAAAACTAAAGGGGTCTGGTTCGCAAAGGTGGAAAAGGATTTACAAGAATTAGAGATCTTACACGATGACATCTTGCAACGTGACCCTTTAAAGAAGAAACTTGAAGGTCTACAGAGTTTTTGAACAAAACCCAAAATGAAGACAGGCAGGACGTGTACCGAAGAGCAGAAGGAAGCTCACCGAAGAAGGATGCAGGAGAACTGGGCAAGTGTTAGAAAGCTTCCATATCATTTTAATGTTATTTCAATGTGTTATTCTGTCCCTGTCTTTTTTGTGCTTTTTCTTGAATATTTTATGGCTGATGATGTCTACAAGTCATATCCCATCATATTTTAAATAATGTTTAAATAATTAGACAAACTTTTGGTATTGTAAAGGTGGAATATTGACTTAACCTTAAAGTATCCTAAAACTAGTCAGGAATTTGGTCCTGCATCTGTGTCTGGGCAGGTCTATTTAGGATCACTGCTGCCCACCCCAAATAGGAAAGGACAAAGAAAATGTGAGCTAAACATCCGTAATCACATACTTACCTGGTTGGGCAACCACACCCAGCAAGTAAATACACATGCTGTCAAAAATCTAAAATTTATCACACAATTGTATTGGAACTTGAAACATCAGAATGCCCCTTGATGTAGGAGATAGTAATAAACTTAAGAGAAGATCAGCACTCGTCAGTGTCATCACCCACGAGCTTGTTAGATTAAACATCAATTTTGCTGTCCTGAGTGAAACCAAGTTGTCTGGTGAAGGCAAGATTGTAGAGTTTGGTTCAGGTTATATAAACTTTTGGAAGGGAAAAGAAGATGGAGAGTGCTGTATCCATTATGTTGAATTTGCTGTGAAGACGAAACTGGCGTCCATGATCATCTTGCTTCTAGAGCTATCAGAGCTTAACACTTCGAGATCATGCTCAGTTACAGATATTTTAATCTTCCAGACTGGCCATTTTTCACTAATATCGGATTTTTGAATTACGGTAAATACTAGTTTTGAACTTACGTAATTTTTTATTGTGCTATATTTCACTACATATTTTTTACTTCATACCTGTAAAAGCAGTAATACAATTGCTAGACCCCTTACCATGGAAATAGTGGATTGAAATTAGTAGGTTCTTCATTTAGTTAAAAAGTTAAATGAAAAACCTTAACTAATAAAATATGGATGATATTGAGTTTATTTGGTTTTTAGGCCAATCATAATTGCTTGTACAAGAGATACATCTACATAATAATTAGTACATAAATATTATGTGTGATCCGTTAGGTCTGTTCAATTTGTATAAATCACTGTTGTTCAGTTTATGTTCACGTTGTAACCGTACAACAGGGTTACAGATTCCATTCATTAATTATCATCATCATCATCATCATCATTAACCCGATTCATTAGATTTTATATTCTGTTTCTCATCATGTAGACTGTAATAATTAGGTATCACGCATATTATTGTATTTAATCATAGGTTAAGTGAATATGTTTGTAATTATGCTGTATATTAGTAAGTGAGATTTGTTGGTTTGATATAGTCATTCTGTGGCTGGTAACTCTAGCCAGATGTGTTGGCAGAGTATTTTGCAATCGAGGCTATGTTTAACTGAGAATGTTATGTGCAAGTAGGTTTTCCGATGACTCATGCAGCATAGTCAACTGTAATCCGCTTGGGTACGCTTATACGACACATGACTGATGACATCAGTGCGTGGGCACGTGATTGCGACCAAGTGTCAGTATTCGCCAGCTACTGTATATTGAGGTGGAAGGGATGAACAGAGAGTAGGGAGATGAGTCGTCATCGCGAGGTTATAAAGACGATGCAACGGTGGTGAGAGGTATCAGATCATATGTATCAGTCCGATGTATCAAATGGAAGAAGTAGTCTTAGAGTGATGGTCAGAGCTAAGAGTTGTGTTTGAAGAAGTCTGGTAATAATCAAGGTCTACAAGTGGTGGTTGTATCCGAGCAGAGACGGGTACTATGCTGATAAAGAAACATCATCATCTTGTGAGGATGGACTTCACAAGATGTTTCAATAATATTTTCCAATTTCTTATAATATATTGAGTGGACGTAATTACATTGGAGCTCCCTACACGCGTACATGGTATGTAGGCCAACTCCTTGTTATATAAGAAGATAACAGCAGACGGCTCCCGACTTCAGCTCATAGGTTTTCCCAAGAATTTCAAGTTCAACAGCGGTGTATGCAGACATCAGATAATTAAAGCATCAGACATGTTATGCATTCATAACATGAAGAAGAATGTAATCAGCGGCGATATCACATCTCAATTCAAGTTCATGCGAATAGCGTTTTTTTGTTTAGATTAAATTTTCTTTTTAATATTACCGCAAATCTCACTATATATATTTTTTTGTTAAATTAAAAGACGTCAATGCTTGTTCATTGTGACATAAATTATAGTCATAAACTCAGTTTTATTTTAATTATAATAAGTGATTCCAGTTCCATGTACAATCCTCAATTGTGGAAATGCAACAGTAATTTAATATTGTCCTGATCCATATCCCTGTATATTGCCAGATATGTGAGTTTATCACCTCACGCCTTGAGATAATTGATATAAGAGGTATGCTCTACCAAAATTTTGTTGTTTTTATTTAAAAAGCAACTGGCGCTCAAACAAATGTTATGTATATTGTGTGAAGGAGATGAAGGTATAAGAGTAGTGGTTGGAGTAGCCACAATGTGTAGCCTCCATTATGTGCACACAGCTGTCTAGTCGACACAGCTGTGACATGATTTGAAAGGAAGAATATGACTTTTAGAGCTGCAGTCTGCTGCCATCCATATTTTTTTCCAAGAACTATATAAACCAAATCTTGTACTGCAATGCCGATCAACGCACCCAGTATGTTCGTTTCTTAGTAACAATGATGAAAAGCAGAGAATGTACGCCATGTGGGCTTCGTTCTTTGCAATAAATGACAACCTGTACGGCGCACGGCCTTTCACCTCAATGTGTTAAGATAGGTTAGTCATTCAACTCCGCCTATCTCCTCATCTTATATGCCGATAAAGAAATCAAGAACTAATTCTACACCACCTAAATATGATAATCTGAAAGGTACCATCTAGATGCAAACTGTTACTCTTTGGCAACTTCAATTCCAAAGATGGGAGAGATAATCAGCTCTGGGAAAATATGGAAGGTAAATGACAATTTGGTAGATGCAAAGCTTCTTGCTCTCTGTGCTGATTGTCAGCTGTTCATCACCAATGCTCAGTTCCACCAGCCAGATTGTTTCAAGACTACATGGATGCACCCACACCATAAGTACTGGTAAATTCTTGATTACATCACCACCCAAAAATGTTATAAGAAAGATGTTCTTATCACTAAGACGGTGAGAAATATAAATTACTACTGGACAGATGGTAAACTTCTTGTATGCCGACTAAGGATATATTTCAGCACAAAGCCACCCATAGATTACTGAAAACTGTCACGACAGAAGACATATTTCTAAGATCTCTGATGAACCTATTGTGCCATTCCACTATTCCACAAATTAAGCTCAATCGAATTAAGATGAACGCGATTATTAGTAACAAAGTTAGATACAATGAATAAATTACATGAAATGTCAAGGAAATTGAGAGTAACGCAGTCGGAATGAATAAGATCGTGATGGCAGTGACCAAGACAAAATAGATATTAGAATTGTTAAGACCAACACTGTTTAAAAATCACACATGAAAAACTAACTCGAGGGAGTGTACATGTTTGGAGCAAGAAGATGCATAAATCCTATAAAGTATTAATAACGAGAAAATAATTTAAAGAAAGAAAGATATTAATAACGTCTAAACAAGAATATAATAGAAGAATATATAAAAAGATTAAATAATATGCATGAAATATTAAAATATACAACTTTTAATTAGCTTAAAGTAAATACAAAATTTTAATATTCCACCTTCTCAATACTAAAAAAATCATTTGATGTTTTTACAAAAACGTTACAATGATATTAATAGGTACTAGTTTCGGTCCACTGTGGACCATCATCAGCCTAGCCAAATTACAACAGTAAAAGACACAGTGACAAAATAAAGTAAAATAATTTCTTCGGAAACATATATTTAAAAAAAAAAAAGCATAGTAAATGTCTATTACCTTATGATGGAGTATTTTTGGATGTGGATCAATAACAGTGATATCCTTCAGTTTGGCAGCAATATCTGTACAGGACTTTTTGACAGTTACACCAACAGTTACACCTTCTAATGAAAACTCTGCAAGGATGTCTTGCCTGTTGGCCATGCTTACATCAAGTTTACGTATATTAGCTTTCAGCTTGAAGTCGATAATTTCCTCAGCACCAGTTTTCTTCTGAACTGAAAAATAAGAAGTTCAGTTAAAATACAGCAATTTTAACAGGTATAGCAATAGCATACTGAAGTAAAAGAAATCCATACCACAACATTACATAACTTAATACTAGCCTACAAACATGTTACACCATATAATTAGCGTTGCTAATTTAAAACATTTCACATCGTAAAACAAAAACAAAAAAAAAGACTAGGTTGTACTTTTTTTTTTTTTAAATGCTCAACCAAAGGGAGTGTTTCCTATGGTTCTGTACCTCAGCTCAGGACAGTTCTAGCTGTTTGCCACCACATTACTCATAAGCACCCTAAACCTCTCTTTGGTTCTATGATGGCAAGAACATAATATGTAAAGGATGATCATTATCATACCATTTGACATGTCCATACCAGCACAGTTGTCTCTTCTCTCTTGTTCAGTTTCTCACAAATAGTAGTGATATCAAAAGATCCTGCATGTGCTCACTGCACACTACGTCGGTTTGCAGACTAATGCAGCATTTGCATTTTTGTAGTGTGCACTTTGCTGATCTTGCTTCTTTTGCCTAGCCCAGCATATAGAACAATACATACGGTTAGGTCTGTAAACTTCCCCTTTAAACTAGTTTGGGAATCCGTTCATCACACCAAGGTACCTGCTACAGGTAGGTCTTCTGTTAATAATTACTTGATGTTGTATGCACTGAACAGTCACACTTAAAAACAATGCAATAAATAGGAGCCGCATTTTGTGGTGAAATAAAATTGCCTACCGGGTTATTAAAAGGCCTAACAGCGATGACTATTTTGCATTTATTAATCTGCAAAAGAAATACAAACACTAACTACACTACAAAGACATACATTTTTCATCTGAAGTACATGTATACGAATGTCTCAACATTTTCAGGGTGAAGATTTGTTTGGTGCAACATCACAATATTCGATTATACTGAGAACCACCTTTCATTGTCAACTTCATCTCCATCACCTTATTCAAGCATTTCCAGTAGCCTCCTTGAAATGTAGAATATCCTCAGAGATTTAATGCACCATCTTTGTTATAAATTATCTTCGAAACCTTGCGATTCTGTTTTTGTTCTTAGATAAGTTGAATTGTATCCCATGGTGACTTCCCAGCACCTCAACTTCTGAGCCACTCGGCCCGACTGTAAGGAAGTTATTAGCTTTTTTGCAAACTGAAATAGAAATTCAAAAGCATTTAGCATTAGCATGCACTACATTTGAGGAGTCAAAGGAATCCAATCCAACAAGTGAAAATATTGGCAGAGGTAGCAGGCTTACCAGGTATCAAAATACAGCACCAGACCTTATTGCATACAGTCAAATCAGAAATGAAGTGGTGCATATTCTGTTACGAGGAACATCTTACTCGAGAATGTTATTTAGCTAGAGAGTTGACGCTAGAAGAAAAGGAAGAAGTTGAGATAGTGTGGTACCTTTGGATGGTTCTTTGAAAATTTAGGCTAAACAAATGAAAATTGTTGCATTGTTTTCATCATTGATGTTTTAATTATATAAAAATCTCTGTTTTAAGTTGGAATGTGTTTTTATGATCGCTGATGAAAGGAATATTTATTTTTCTTGAAACACGTATGAATAAAACAGGTTCATTAATAGAAAGTGTACTGACAAGGCAGATTTAACCAGAATACTATTTTATATAGTTTTTAACGAATGCTTCTGGTGCCTACGAGTTCAAGCTAACCATACAGCAAGGAGCTGTCAGGAGAAGACATATTGCTTACTAGCAAGATACCCATGTTTCGCTACGGTATTATAATGAAATTTATAACTGAATGTTTTAAGTTTTATATATAATCCGCCAATATTCGCGATCTTACTCGTTTTCTGAGAGAAACCACCAAAATTCGTGATCTGATTCATTTTCTGAGAGATTGTGGCATAGTTCCTCCCACTTTACAATCTTTCTTTCCAGCAATTGATTTTGTACTTCCCGGGCCAGGTCCAGGTATTCCACCCAGTCAGTTGGGTCCCTAAATCTTTGCCATCTTTTCCTATAAGCATTTTTAATATGGATCAAATCCTTGAGCAGATCCGGCGTGGTGTCGTCTTGAGAGCCTTGGCGGTACTGAACCGGCGGCCGGACTGCAGTCATAGTTTTACCCGGCCAAGACCCGTTTCCAGCACCTTTTGACGACGGTCCAGAATATTATTATTATTATTATTATTATTATTATTATTATTATTAGGGTGGGTGATATTAGTTGAATTTAGGTTGTTGTTGGTATTATTATTATTATTATTATTATTATTATTATTATTATTATTATTATTATTATTATTATTATTATTATTATTATTATTATTATTATTATTATTGATGGTCTGGAACCCACAGCAAGATGCAAGACCGCTACTTGGCGGTAAATAACATTTGCTGCCATTGTTATTGCTGACAATGTGACCAGCAGCATCATCGAATGTAGGCAAGTGCGCGAGATTTCTGGCGACACGAATGATATACTTCCATGCATTATTGACCTTATTATAGAGGTGAAAAATTGCACGGTCAATATAATTTATATAGTTTATATCAAATATGTTTAAATTTTTATTTATATGCCAAGAGAATCTACTGTAATGCATTTCCCATTAAAAAATACTTGTTTCTTTAATAGTAAAGGATCTTTTAATACCAATTATCACGACTCTAACATCTTCAGTTTTTGAGATATGTGTCCTTATAAAAGGAATTCAACTCCTTTTCAACCCCCCCACCAAGATGATTTCCACCCAAAACGCTTTTCCTTTGTTTTTAAAGGAGTTCCTAATACCAATTTTCACGTCTGTAACAACTTTAATTTTTATTAAATGTAAGTATCCTCATATAATTAATTCAATTAATTTTTCAATTCTTTCACCTTGCCCCTTCATTGGATTTTCCGAGAATACTGTTTCTTTAATTTTAAATCAGATTCCAAATACCAATCTTTACGTCTGCAAAATCTTTCATTTTCAAGATAACAGTATCCTCATACAAATAATTCAACCAATTTTTCAATTTCCTTCCCCCATTTAGGTGGATTTCCGAAAACAAAAAATATGTATTCCTGTATTTTTAAAGGAGATTCCAAATACCAAATTTTATGTCTGTAACATCTTCAGCTTTTGAGATATCAGTATCCTAATTAAAAGAATTCAACCCCATTTTCAGTCACTTTTACCCCTCCACCCAAGTGGTTTTACAGAAAACAAAAAATACATGTTTGTTTATTTTTAATAGAGATAAAAAATACTATTTTTCACTTCGGTAACATATTAAGTTTGAGATATACTGTAGAAATGATCATTTTAAAATTTCACCCCCATTTTAGTTCCCCTTAAGTGGAGTTTCCAAAAAGAAATCACCTATGTTTCTTTTATTTTTACAGGAGATTCCAAATACCAATTTCTACGTCTGTAATATTTTACGTTTCTGAGATATACTGTAGATATAGTCTTTCTAAAAATTCACCCCAATTTGTCACTCCCGTCTAACCCCCATTAATTGGATTTTCCCAAAACAAAAAAAAATACATGTTTCTTTATTTTCAAGGGAGATCCCAAATACCAATTTTCAGGTCTGCAATATCTTCAGTTTCTGACATATAAATATCCACATTAAAGGCATTCAACCCCTTTTTCACCCCTCCTATTGGGATTTTCCGAAAAGAAATAAAAAATGTGTTTCCTTATTTTTAAAGAAGATTCTAAATACCAATTTTTACATATGTAATCTTTTAAAGTTTTGAGATATAGATATACTCATTTGAAAATTTCACCCCCCCCCCCCCCCCACCTTTTCACCCCCTTAGCGACGGAATATCCAAAAATCCTCTCTTAGCGAGCACCTACATGTTAATATGAATGTATCCCAAAATTTCATTTCTTTATGTCCAGTAGTTTTGGCTCGGCGATGATGAATCAGTCAGTCAGGACAAGTTATTTTATATGTATATATATATATATAGATTTTGTGCATCAGACCATTTTTCTATTATGCATCCAGCATTGAGTAAACAATCCATCCAGAATGACTGAAAAAATAAAACTATTAGTGATGTGACCATTAGTGTATGCTTCTTACAAATCTAAAAACACATATTAAGTCCTTCCTTTTTTTTTTTTGAAAATTTTTCCATTAACTGCAAGAGTTCCTCTATTTCTTTTAAATCCATGTTGTTCCACTTTCAAATTGGTTTCCCATTATTTCTCTGTCTCTGTTCTAAAATCTCCATTATCTTAAGGCAATGTGACAAAAGGGTGATGCCTCTATAATTGGTACACTGCCTTCTACTCCCTTTCCTTTTTTTTAAACAATTATATTATAATTCCTTTTTTCCAGTCGCTGGGCTGTGTGGCTCAGACAGTTAAGGCGCTGGCCTTCTGACCCCAACTTGGCAGGTTCGATCCTGGCTCAGTCCGGTGGTATTTGAAGGTGCTCAAATACGACAGCCTCGTGTCGGTAGATTTACTGGCACGTAAAAGAACTCCTGTGGGACTAAATTCTGGCACCTTGGCATCTTCGAAGACCGTAAGAGTAACATTTTTTTTTCATTTTTTTTTTTTTTTTTCAGTCATCTGGCAACTTGTTCTCTTTCCAAATAATTCCCAGTGGTCTACATAACCACTATATTCCAAGGATTCCAGCTGCCTTAATCATGTCTGTTAGTTCATCTGTTCCTGCTGACTTTCCACTTTTTTTCTTCAGGGCATTTTCTGTCTCTTTCCAAGTAATTGGAGGTTGTTGCTTTTGTAAATCATAAGTAGGGCCCGGATTTATATGCACTAAAAAACCTGAAAATATGCATGCAAATATGCACTAAAAAGTTAGAATATATGCACGGAAAATAAGGAAATATGCTCTTAAAAACATGCAATTTTATTCACTTACCTATTTACAGGTATCATTTATTGCAAAAAGAAGCATCACAATAGGTAACTAGTAGTCTTTCAATGTTTTCTGGAGACAAACTATGTCTGTTGTCCGTCAAAATGAGTTTATAGGCTGAAAATGATCGTTCTACATCAACTGACATAATTGGACAGTACTTATACATGGGCACTAACGTTTCGGAGCATACATCTGGCAAGGATACCCTAGTTCCACTCAAGTATTGACTAATTAACTTAATCTTCTTCAGTCCTGGGTTCGAATTCAACACCTTTTCTAACTTGCATTTAATCTTCTCTCCAATTTCGCCTGGAGCGTAATTCAACGAAGATGCAGCTTTTTCAACGAGATCAAGTGATTCATGGAGGGGAGTACCAGAAGATTCTAAGCTCTCAATAGCTTTTGGAAGTCTAGAAAAATGTGCATGAATGAAATTCACATCTTGATAAACAGTAGCGGTTTCAAGCACAACTTTTGCATAACGGACACACGCAATATGTTCATCTTCAAGTTTTGTAACCACTTCTTTCACTTCATTAAAATGTTCCTGATAAAATGATACTGCAGATAACCATGTCCCCCACCTAGTCAGGACAGGCTCAGGTGGCAAAGGGACTTCAGGTAGACAATCTTTGTAGAGCTGGACACGAGCTGGTGCTTTCAGAAACAGTTTCTTCCCACATCCAATTAAATTGTTAACAGCTGGAAACTGTGCGCGTATTTCTTCTGCAATGCGCTGTAATCCATGCGCTAAACAGGTTACGTGTATGAGTTTTGGATAAAATACTTGGAGGGCCTTTGCTGCTTTCAACATATACGAATCTGCATCTGTCAGCAGTACAAGCACTTTACAACAATTAGTCTCAATTTCAGATGGCCACAATAGTCGCAGAGAATCATTTACAAATCTTGCTATTGTGCTATGGTTGGTTTTCTCTAGTACTTTACAAGCAAGAAGATGTGGCTTACCGGTTCGTCTGGATGTAATTTACCAACCACGAAATTTGCTATGTAACGGCCACATGAATCCGTTGTCTCATCCACCGATATCCAGACACAGTTCCTTCCGATATCAGAACGGATCAATTCCAGGGTAGATTCATATAGCGGAGGTAGGTAATTTTTCCTAAGAGTTGATTCATCTGGTATTTTTTGATTTACACAATATTTCACGAGAAATGATCGCAGAACTGGATTGTTTAATTTATTCCATGGAATGTTGCTGCATACGAAAGCCCTGCAAAGATCATTTGAAAATGTATTAAGACTACAGGACTTGGGCTTTACCTGTGTAAGAAGTAGTTGTTGTGGTGTGCTGTTCTTCTCCTCCTTTGCTTTAATATGTGCAGTTGTTTTTGAATGCTCTTCAAGCTGAAATTTCTTTTCACATTTCACTTCTTTTGAGCAAACTTGACAGTACACGATGACACCATCTGTTGAATAGTCCCTATTACCCGACACCCGCTGATTTAGTAAATCTCTTCTGCTGCTCTTTTCCAAACGCATTTTTTAAAAACTAACACTTTTAGAAATGAGATGCAGGGCATTAAAATGGAACGCAACTAGTGAACTGAAGATACTTCTGTCCTGACCAAGTGCCCAGCCCCCTGAGATTATTATCTGCTGTGGTAGAGAAAGGAATTCAGGGAAGTCCAGCCTGCCTACCCACACCTAAGCTATCTGTTGCCATTGCCAGTTGTGAAAGTAAAGTGCCGTTACACAGACAGTCGAAAATACCAACTAGCGAGGGATGCACATAAAATAGGCAACTAGCATGGGATGTATAAAACAGATTTATTTTAGTAGTTCTTGTAATTGTCCTTAAATTCAGACATTATATACCGGAATATGCTGTTACGTCTAGAATATGCACTAACCCTCAAAATATGTCAAAATATGCAATTGCACATGCGCATATGCATTTTTTTAAAATCCGGGCCCTATTCATAAGTGACTTTGGTAACCTGTTCTTGTTCACACTCTCCATTCAATAATTCTTCAAAATAACTCTTCATTTCTTCTCCGATTCCTACAATGCCTGTGATAACGATCCCATCCTCTGTTTCAATAGGTTTAATTTCGTACGTATGTGATTTGTTTACTTTTCATTAACCCGTATTAAATTTTCTGATTTCATTTACTATATTCCTCCTCAATTCTTTGGGTGAACAGTTTCCACCTCTTCTTTTCTTCTTTCACTACGCTTTTTTCCTGGAGATTTTTATTCCTGTATTTCTGTTCCGGTGTTCCTATTTTTTCATTGTCCTTTGCTAAGATTTCCTGAGCATGATTATGTTTTTCAACATCTTTGTTTTTCTTTGCCTTCTTTCTTTAATTGTATGTTTTACTCTGTAATTCCACCAACTTGTTTCTTTCTCCTTGACTTTACCTTTCATTTTACCACATACCTCTAGCACAATTAACTATTGTTCTAAATGCATTCCACGCTACATGAACACTACCCATTTCATTTCTTGGCAATTTAGTTGCTATCAAATTTTGAAAATCCTTCTTGATTTCTTCTTTTTGCAGTTTCCATTCCTTAATCTTTGGCAATCTCTTTACTGCAGGTGTAGCTTTAACTACGCAATTTAGATCAGCTACTAGAAGTCTGTGGTCACTATCGGAGCTTTCACTTGAGATAACTTTTGTATCCGTCACATATTCTCCAATTTATCAGTTATCACATAATCCATAACTGTCTTGGATGCTGGAAAGGCTCTTCAGTTTTTTTTTTGGTGTGTTTTTACGTCTATGAATATTTAAAAAATGACGTAAACTCATCTCAGTTGTTCTTCGAATATACAGCAGCAAATTTAAGAAGCCAGCATATGTTGAATTCCTTGGCCAACAACTGAAATATTTCCATCCCTATCAACTTTTTAATCCTTCACGGCGCACTGGTCTTTAATTGTAAATAAACGACGTGACTTTGGCTCAGTGGTTCTTCAATTGGATACCAGTATCTTAAAGGAGCCAGCATATTCTGATCTCCTTATCCAGCAACTCAAGAATTATTTCTTTAACATCTTTTTAGTGCGCACTGGACTTTATTCATAAATAAATGACGTAACTTCGGCTCAGTGGTTCTTCAATTGGATACCTGCATCTTAAAGGAGCCAGCATATTCCAGCAACTCAAGGATTCCTTTCTGTAACATCTTTTTAATATGCACTGGACTTATTATGAATCTCTTTCAGAGAGTTATTTTTTAACATAGTGCTGCACAGTATCTCACATGGTATGTACTTCTACAAAACCGTACGTGTCTTTACATTGTTTAATTTCTTCGATATTTTGTGTTTTAATTTTGCTTTAGGCTGACGATGACCTAGTACTAGGTCAAAACTAGTCCCTAATCATTTATGTAATTTAAACTATTTACATTTTGTATTGAAAAGGTGGACCCAAATAATACATTAATTTACTCTATTGTAATCACAGTTCAATACAGATCTATCATTATGAAACTTATTTCATTTAATGAACAGACTGTGCAATACATTCGTATCGTGAGATCATGACGCTGTATCGTACTGTATATCGGGAGAGAGAAGCTACTCTTTAGACAATGCTTTGTGACAGAGATGGAGCCCGTGGTGTGCTCATGAATAAAGTGTGAAATCGTGTGGATAAACAGGCGGGTATTGAAGGAAGAAGTTCTATGTAAAATAATAGGAATAGAATTTAAGGTTTAAACTGTACCAGAAATATTATGGAGAAATAGCCTTTGTGTGCAGAAAAGCAGACATCCGAAACAGGGTTTGAACATAGGAATCCAGTATCACATTCTTTTAAAATTTGCTTAAACTGTAGCAGTAATCGTAGCAGTGTCTGCCATGTTTTAACTTTGATTAAAGTAGGAATGGTTTTGCCTGAATCAGATTAATGAATATTTAACTCTCCTAATGAGAGCGAATGCAATTATAGAATTGCCAGTCTCAAAAATAACTGACGTGTGGAGAAGTAGTCTCTGTGAACGTGATGTGGTTAGTACTGTTCCAGTGCTCGTGAATTCAAGGACCATGGAAACATCAAAAATTGATGAAGGATGCTTGGAACCCATGGCCTACCACAGCTTCAATATGGAGTAATCTACACTGCGAGTCTTCCGAGGCTCAAACGATGGACAACCCGACACAGTGTTGAGTACAAATTTTATGATTTTGGGAATGCAATTGTAAACAGGTAGATAATGTCAGGGTAGAATTAGAATAATTTGATAAATACTAGATTGTCAGATTAGATTAGCTTAGAGCGGTCAGTAGGATTTTATTTTAATTATGCGAGATTATCTGGGAAGGAAACTAGTGAGGCTAATTTTAAGCACTTTAGTCCGATTCACTTAATTGCATGAGCATGTGTTTATTTTATGGTCAAGAGTGCTTTACAAAGGAGGGGAATTTCTTAATGTTGGTTTTAACTTAACGTAGTAGCCTTCTTCTAACTTAAATATTCAATATGAGTTAGAAAAGCATGACGACAGGGTCTTCACAGTTTCCTGTTGATATTATCTTAAATGTGGGACCAGAAAAGGCACTCTATTCATAATGCTAAGTTCTTGTATTTTAGATTGCATGTTTAGAGTAAGAAATGGCTGTACAACCAGTGTGTGAAGAAAACGACATGCCTGGGATTCGAAAGACTGTCCTCCCAGAAGGTAGCTAGGCCCATGTTTATTATTTGAGATTAAATGCTTTTATTTTATTTTATGTAATTTCATTTTTCACTTTTGAGGTAATGATCATTTTTAGCTCGTTGAGCAAGGGAAACAGTAGCAAAACCTCCAATACGATGAGCTGTGTCTGAACCCCAGTCTTCTGTGAATATGAGGCGAGATAAAATGATATAGCGGCATAATATTGTGAGATATTTAAGGATTATGACAAACGCACGAGCTGATTTGAGCATTGAGAGTGATGCATCAGTGTTAGTGTGTTAAATTAATTAGCCGCAGAGATGAATTGAGAAGATATCTATTTGTAGGAAAACAGGATTTGAAGTAAAGAACCTTCCCCTTTATCGTGGGTGCGGCCCAGACCAAGATTTATGGCAGACGGCTTAGCCTTGAGCGAAGGCGAGCAGTTTAAGGGATTGTCAGGTGAACAGAAATCTCAATGTTGTATACAATACTGGGTTTACACACACAATTTCAACTCACTGTAGGAGAGGCAGTAATTTGGTTTCTCTATTTTAGTAACAAAGATATGATTAAATTTATGTCAGAGTAATTAATTATTACCCCTGTTGAGGCAATAGCTAGGGATTTACAGGATTCCCTACTGATGGTGAAATCGATGCCACTAGTTCGAGTCCCAGGGCACATCAGGATTATCAGTCATACAGAGACGTATTTACTACAAGAATACAGCCAGTGTTTGTGCCATATGCCTTTCTTTTCCAGGTGTTATAGATTTCAGTGTAGTTTACATGTAAATATTGCTTTTGTTTGAAATAAGACTTTGAGATTCATTTGTAGTGTTTGTTGACGTGAAGAGGTTCTGACCCTCTCGACCTTGTACTGTTGGTCATCATATGTGGTGAGATGTGTGTTCACCCTAGTTCAATTTATTATTATTATTTCTGGAATATGTGCCGTCATTATACGGGAAGTGTTTTATTAGGTCTTTCCTCATCTCATGTTGTGTGTATAATTTGGTTGCGTTATATTTAAATTAGGCAGCCACTCTAAAGACTAATCCCAGATTAAATAAGTGTTTGAATACGTAAATTGGGAATATTCCTGGAGAGTACCTTCACATTCGCAAAATCGTTAATTATGTGTAAACAGATGATGTGCTTGAATGTTACTGTGACAGGATTTTAAAATTTGTACTCAAAAAGAAGGGTTGATCAACATTTAAACGATGAAAGAAGAATTACTCAATTATTTAATTAACAAATTAATGAACATTTTCATCGACAATTTAATTCATTATTGAAACTAATGAACTTGTTAATCCAATTAAGGACACTCGTGAAAGTTGCAATCAGTATTTTATTTGCTTTTAGGAATGGCTTTATTAAGTGTTTAATAATTAATTCAAATTTTCTTTATATTATCAGGGTTAAAAAAATTTTGATTATGTGCTTTAACAAGAGTAATTAAACCTTTTTAAAATTTATATGCTTATTTGCCAAGAAATGCATCCTACTCTCTTCCGTTCATTTATGCCTGTAAGCTAGATTTAAGTTAGTTATATTTCATGCCGGGCTGAGTGGCTCAGACGGTTGAGGCGCTGGCCTTCTAACCCCAACTTGGCAGGTTCGATCCTGGCTCAGTCCGGTGGTATTTGAAGGTGCTCAAATACAACAGCCTCATGTCGGTAGATTTACTGGCACATAAAAGAACTCCTGTGGGACTAAATTCCGGCACCTCGGCGTCTCTGAACACCAAAAAAGTAGTTAGTGGGACGTAAAGCAAATAATATTATTATTATTATTATTATTATTATTATTATTATTATTATTATTATTATTATTATTAGTTATATTTCGTAGCCGCAGACGCTCTGTAGCCCTGAGAGGCCGGTGCTCAAATCTCGGAACGGAGGAGGTGTGGTAAGGGCATTTGTTATCTCATGAGTTCGGATTACTTTTTACAATCCAGATGAGATGACATTTGTCACTAGACAGAAAAGGTCCCTTGACTGTTGATTTCTGTGGCACGTGGTCCTATGTGTTTATGACCTGTTCGGGGTAACTTCATTGTCACATGGTCCAATGAGCTATGGGAGTTGATGGGGAAGGTCCCAGTATGAAGAGATCCTCCCCCATGGTCTCGTACCTTGACGTGGTGTGGAGGCTTGCGTGCCTCAGTGATCCCAAGAGCGATGTCGACGGGAGCTTCAGCTCCTGGAAGGGTCAACCTTGCTGGTAAGGTCGAGCGTGAGGGGCCTGACTAAATGACAGACCTTCAGCCGTAGGCCCTGAAGGAAGAAAATCTTTGTCTCAGGGAGTAGGGAACGAGAACACCATCAGTACTGAAGTCACACCATGGCAGGAACAGAGGCCAAAAGAGGGCAGCCCTGTCACTGCCCTATAGGTACTGTGGGCCCATATCTCACATGCCCGAGATAACTTCCATGAAAATTCAAAACGAGAGATATACCAGATTGCTGTACCCGATGACATGGCGAGGAAAAAGGATTATGAGATTTGGAACATACGAGGAATAGCTGGAAAGGAGAAAGAATTAATGGCAGAATTCGAGAGAGCAAGACTTGTAGTGCTGGCACTGAGAGACCCACAAAGAAAAGGACAAGGGGTGGATACAATGGTGCACAATCTTGCATTGAGATGGTTTGGCCATGTCCACCGAAAGTCAACAGACCGCTTGCCAAGGTTAAAGAGGGAGGTGAGAGTGGAAGGAAGGAAGGAAGGAAGGAAGGAAGGAAGAAAGGAAGGAAGGAAGGAAGACCACAGAAGACATGGGAGGAGGGGATTAGAGAAGCACTGCAGGAGAGGGGACACACTGTATGAGAGGCCATTGCCATTACTGGAGATAGGAGCAGATGGAGATCTCTCGTATCCTTGACATCTCATGGTACAAGAGGACTAGATTAAGTATGAAGAGATACCAGTATCGACTGTACACCCAACAATGTATTTCTAATGGAAAATAATAGATTTCTGGACACTGCTGACATCTAGCAATAATAACAGCTGAACAGGTCGAACTTTTCCTAACCTAACCAAAGTAAAAGGAAAAATAGACTAAAATGTATAAAATCTACAGATAAGTTTATGCTACACATATTAATTTCACTTTATTTCACAATAATGGTTCATGTTTGTGGGTTACTGTAGTCACGTCCTAGTTCGTGAACCATGGGCAATGGCCGAGTGGCCTAGTAAGTGGTCCTGAGAGTAGTGGTCCTGAGAGTCGGATACCAGTTGCTATGGAATGGGAGTGGGCATCTCAGACATATTCAGAGTCGTGGCCCTCCTTGTGCTCGGGCGGCTAGGACTATACAATTCACCGGTGGTCCATAACCCGTTAGAGGAAGAGATCCTCACTTGGACTATGTGCAAGTAGGGCAGCATCCTGCTTCATGAATTTACCGAGCTCAGAACACTTTAAGCAAGCCTCGGACCTATGGGAGTAATGGAGTCCCACTCCCATTTGACAGGGGAGGGACTCCCTGGAAACAACTTGGCGAACGAAATGGAATTCGATGGGGAGCTATCAATATTAATGGGGCTTATGGAAGAAAGAAGGTAGAACTGGCTGAGTCAGCAAAGAGGATACATCTGGATGTGGTAGGAGTAAATGATATTCGGGTAAGGGGAGATAATGAGGAAGAGATAGGAGATTATAAAGTGTACTTGACGGGTGTTAGAAAGGGAAGAGCAGAGTCTGGGGTAGGGCTCTTTATCAGGAATAACAATGCACGCAACATAGTTTCGGTTAGGCACGTAAATGAGCGAATGATGTGGGTAGATTTGTCAGTGGGAGGAATTAGGACAAGAATTGTGTCCGTGTATTCACCATGTGAGGGTGCAGATGAGGATGAAGTTGACAAGTTTTATGAAGCATTGAGTGACATCGTGGTCAGGGTCAACAGCAAGGATAGAATAGTGCTAATGGGCGATTTCAATGCGAGAGTTGGGAATAGAACTGAAGGATACGAAAGGGCGATTGGTAAATGTGGGGAAGATATGGAAGCTAATGGGAATGGGAAGCGTTTGCTGGACTTCTGTGCTAGTATGGGTTTAGCTGTTACGAATACATTCTTCAAGCTTAAGGCTATTCACCGCTACACATGGGAGGCTAGGGGTACCAGATCCATAATAGACTATATCTTAACAGACTTTGAATTCAGGAAATCTTTTAGGAATGTACGAGTTTTTCGAGGATTTTTCCATGATACAGACCACTATCTGATCTGTAGTGAACTAAGTATCTCTAGGCCTAGGGTAGAGAAAGTGAACTCTGTCTGCAAACGAATAAGGGTAGAAAATCTCCAGGACGAGGAAATTAGAAGTACATGGATATTATTAGTGAGAAGTTTCGAACAGTAGACAGTAAGCATGTTCAGGATATAGAAAGTGAATGGGTGGCATACAGGGATGCTGTAGTAGAAACAGCAACGGAATGCCTAGGAACAACTGTGTGTAAAGATGGGAAAAGGCGAACATCTTGGTGGAATGATGAAGTCAAAGCAGCCTGTAAAAGTAAAAAGAAGGCTTATCAGAAATGGCTCCAAACAAGGGCCGAGGCAGAAAGGGATTGGTACGTAGATGAAAGAAACAGAGCGAAACAAATAGTTGTTGAATCCAAAAAGAAGTCATGGGAAGATTTTGGTAGTAACCTGGAAAGGCTAGGTCAAGCAGCAGGGAAACCTTTCTGGACAGTAATAAAGAATCTTAGGAAGGGAGGGAAAACGGAAATGAACAGTGTTTCGAGTAATTCAGGTGAGCTCATAATAGATCCCAGGGAATCACTGGAGAGGTGGAGGGAATATTTTGATCATCATCTCAATGTAAATCATCATGGTGGTGTTGCAAACAGCCAAGCTCATGGGGAGGAGGAAAATGATGTTGATGAAATTATGCTTGAGGAAGTGGAAAGGATAGTAAATGAACTCCATTGTCATAAGGCAGCAGGAATAGATGAAATTAGACCTGAAATGGTGAAGTATAGTGGTAACGCAGGGATGAAATGGCTTCATAAGTAATAAAATTAGTGTGGAGTTTTGTTAAGGTACCTTCAGATTGGACAAAAGCAGTAATTGCACCTATCTATAAGCAAGGGAACAAGAAGGATTGCAATAACTATCGAGGTATCTCATTGATTAGTATACCAGGCAAAGTATTCACTGGCATCTTGGAAGGAAGGGTGCGATCCGTCGTTGAGAGGAAGTTGGATGAAAACCAGTGTGGTTTCAGACCACAGAGAGGCTGTCAGGATCAGATTTTCAGTATGCGCCAGGTAACTGAAAAATGCTACGAGAGGAATAGGCAGTTGTGTTTATGTTTCGTAGATCTAGAGAAAGAATATGACAGGGTCCTGAGGGAAAAGATGTTCGTTATACTGGGGGACTATGGAATTAAAGGTAGATTATTAAAATCAATCAAAGGCATTTATGTTGACAATTGGGCTTCAGTGAGAATTGATGGTAGAATGAGTTCTTGGTTCAGGGTACTTAGAGGAGTTAGGCAAGGCTGTAATCTGTCACCTTTGCTGTTCGTAGTTTACATGGATCATCTGCTGAAAGGTATAAAATGGCAGGGAGGGATTCAGTTAGGTAGAAATGTGGTAAGCAGTTTGGGCTATGCTGACGACTTGGTCTTAATGGCAGACTGTGCCGAAAGCCTGCAGTCTAACATCTTGGAACTTGAAAATAGGGGCAATGAGTATGGTATGAAAATTAGCCTCTCGAAGACTAAATTGATGTCAGTAGGTAAGAAATTCAACAGAACTGAATGTCTGTTTGGTGATACAAAGCTAGAACAAGTCGATAATTTCAAGTATTTAGGTCGTGTGTTTTCCCAGGATGGTAATATAGTAAGTGAGATTGAATCAAGGTGTAGTAAAGCTAATGCAGTGAGCTCGCAGTTGCGATCAGCAGTATTCTGTAAGAAGGAAGTCAGCTCCCAGACGAAACTATCTTTACATCGGTCTGTTTTCAGACCAACTTTGCTTTACGGGAGCGAAAGCTGGGTGGACTCAGGATATCTTATTCATAAGTTATAAGTAACAGACATGAAAGTAGCAAGAATGATTGCTGGTACAAACAGGTGGGAACAATGGCAGGAGGGAACTCTGAATGAGGAGATAAAGGTTAATTTAGGAATGAACTCAATGGATGAAGCTGTACGCATAAACCGGCTTTGGTGGTGGGGTCATGTGAGGCGAATGGAGGAGGATAGGTTACCTAGGAGAATAATGGACTCTGTCATGGAGGGTAAGAGAAGTAGAGGGAGACCAAGACGACGATGGTTAGACTCTGTTTCTAACGTTTTAAAGATAAGAGATATAGAACTAAATGAGGCCACAACACTAGTTGCAAATCGAGGATTGTGGCGACGTTTAGTAAATTCTCAGAGGCTTGCAGACTGAACGCTGAAAGGCATAACAGTCTATAATGATAATGTATGTATGTATGTATGTATGTATGTATGTATTTCACAATATACAATAATTTTGGGTTATTTCAAAATTAAAATCCTTCACATTCAATATCTGTATGAAATGAAACAAATTGGAATTGGAATTATTGTGTGTTATAATGCCTCATGTAAGTAACAGCAGTACTGTCCCTAGAATGCTTACATTCAGAAACAACTTACCAGATTGCTTCTTTGTTGACACACGACTTGAACCATCTTCCAGTATTGGTTCGAGGGTTGATCTCTTTGCTACCCGCGAAGGAGCACCAGTAGCCGTTTTTGGCACCACTCTTTCAAGATGGGACTGTATTTCATTTCCAAATTCTAGAAGGGCAAGAAGACTCTCTTGATGCAATAATGCACTCAGCTGGGTGAAGTCTGCCAATACTAGCTGCAGAACAGAGTTATGTTTGGTCTTGAACTCGGGTGACCTTCTGTTCACCTAAAAGGAATATTAGTAAGATAAGAACTTTTATATTTTAAATGAGGAGACATATGTAACACTTAGGCCACACAACTATATTAAATGAAGTAATAAATGAAAATCAGTAGAGAAAAATTTTAAAAATGAAGAATGTGTGTAATGGAAAAATTCTAAAAGAAATAGATGTTTTCAATACCTAGGAAGTAAGCTAACTGGTATAGGAAACATCAAGGAAGAAACTTCGGGCAGGATAGGAAATTGCTCAAAATTTTCTTACTGCGTATCAGACATAATTAGAAATTGGAAATTACCTACCAATGCAAAAATCATGAAATATAAACCATATTATTTGCCAATAATTGACCTATGGATCAGAATGTTGGACGTGGACAAAAAAAGATCTGAATAGATTACAAGCGACACAGGGATCTTGGGTAATATGAAGAAAGATGAGATAAGAAATGAAACAATATGAAACAAGCTACAGATCAACCCTCTAAAAGAAACTAAGTAGAGAAATAGGCCATGTAAAAAGAATGGGACAAGAAACATTACCATACCTGCCAACTTTACAAAACCAAAAATCAGGAGATTTTGATTTGAAAATCAGGAAAAATCAGGAGAAATCAGGAGATAAAATTGGTCAAAACTGCTTATTCTACATGTCTTGCGCAACACAGTACTAAGATATATTTATAAGACTTATTGTCTCAAAGCCCGACTGTTGCTATACGAGACTAGAAGGCTAAAAATTACACATCTCTATTCCCTCACAGGAAGTACGTGAGTGGGATAATCGGTCTCTGATAAGCCTTCCGAAAATAGTATGAACTCATGCTCCACATGTGTGAATCAGTCATGCACTTAGATGCCATTACTTAGAAATGCAAAAATTAATATATTGCATCAAGTGCCCGCGCAACTATGTGAAGCACAATGCTATTTGGATCAAATAACTAGCTGATGTTCCCGTGTTTCGCTACGGAATTCTCAGAAAGACTGTCCTTATAGTTTTCCCAACTGAAGTCAACATGTCATTACGACGATGCCAGTATGAATGTCGCGATTAAAAGCAATGCTTTCATACGAAATATTCGATAAAATGAAAACAGAACATTTTCTCACTTTTAGCGAAAAGTACTGCAGTGTAAATCTATCAGTTCAAAGTTTCAGAGCTAGAATGACCAGGCTGCAGACAGCCGCGAACACTCCTGTGTAATTATTCTGTTTAAGTGTGCACACTGCTCATTCAAATCACTACCTCAGAGTAGGGATCGAATAGCTGGAATACTATGATGATCCAGTGTGTTGCGTACCAGTAGTATCAGAAAATTTATGAACCAGAAGAATGGCATGCTAAACAAGAGAGATCCAACTCCCCACTCCCCAGCTTCTTCCCGCCAATATTCAAACAGGCTGTTATACTTGAAACGCAGCAGTAATCCCGTCTATCGTAGATAAATGGCAGCAGAATACACAAAGCACATCACAACAAACAATGGTCAATGTAATTGTTGATCAATTTTATGAGCTTTCTATATTGGAGGCCTTCACATTTAGTTTTCTTCCGAATCTGTGATATTAGAGCATCTAATGTAAAGCGAGTTGTCCTTTCTTTCATGACTCCCTTTTGTGTTATTATTCAAGCGATCGTTCCTTCGTGACTTTCCTCATTCTTATAATCTTCAAAATTTAATCACCATCACCACCAATATTATTGTAGTCGGAGCGGTAAAACTGAATAAGCAAATTATCACAAAAATAATTTATTCCATTATTACCACCTATTCAATACAAGCCACGTGCTACGTGGATGAAATCTACGTAATACTATATACACTTCTCAGGGACATTTTTCGCCCCTTGTTAAGGGCATCATCAACCTTTAGGTAACCTTAAGGTCACATATCTGAAACATTATCTATTCATACATGGATTACAATGAAAAGTATGTTTCAGACATTTGAACTTAAGGTTTCCTAAAGGTTGATGATGCCCTTAACAAGGGGCGAAAAATGTCCCTGAGAAGTGTATATAGTATTATGTAGATTTCATTCACGTAGCACGTGGCTTGTATTGAATAGGTGGTGATAATAAGGGTATATTTTTGTGATAATTTGCTTAAGTCAGTTTCAATACGAATCAATCATGAGAATTGTCTCTTGCAAAACTGAATAAGACAAATAATCAGAAATTGAATTCTCTGTAACTTTTGTTATGTAGTGCTTTTCAATATGACCACTAAGATAGGTAATTAAAAATTAAATTTTTGGCACCTTCCCCTCAACTACCATTTCGAACAGAGTGAATAAAATTATTTATAGCATAGACTGTAGTTCCTTATTCCCTGACTTTACATAAAATTCTGTTCACCCATTTTCTTGTACCTCGGTGCTGATACGGACTTAGGAAAAAAAAAAAAAAAATCCAAATTCATGAATATCTCCGTTATCACAGCCGGTATGGTAAAAATGCATAAGACATAAATGATAGGAAATTTAATAATATATAACTTTAGGTATGTAGTATTTATCGCTAGGGCCAATAATAACAAATATTTGCGAATTAAATTTTAGGCCTTCCCCTAAACTACCATTTCACTCAGCGTGAATACAATTATTTATGGCCTAGATTGTAGCGACTTATTCCCCGACGTTATATACCGATTTTCATTAAATTCTCTTCAGCCGTTTTCTCGTGATGAGCCTGCGTACGTACAGACAGACAGACAGACAGAAATTACGGAAAATTAAAACGTGTATTTCCCCCTTGTTACTATGGTCACGACCGGTACGGAAATATCGTTCTTTTTAAATTCTGAGCAATGTACAGACAAAACATTTTATTTATACTGAGATAAATTACAATTAGTCAGAATTGTCTCCAAATGGCTCTTAAAATCTCTAGAAAAGTCACTAGTCGTTATCATTGAAATTATGTCACTAAATTACTAAGAAAGCGACTAGTCTCTAGAATCGACCAAAGAGGATGGAATCGACTAGACTGACGTGAACGAACACGAACATAGCACGCGAGAACGAGAGATTGACAATCGATATACGCGTCGCGATATACAGGTTTCAATAAACATCGCACATTCGCGCACATTTCTCGCATTAATAAACTTCGATATTTCGTTTGAAAGCGGCCAATGAGCGAAGGACTTCCGGCCACTGGCGTAAAAAAGCTGAAATGAAGGGATTTGAAATCAAATGTTTGAAGTTCACCAAAAAATAAGCTAAAATCGGGAGAAAAGATAAAATAATCGGGAGGCGGGAAAAACTGTCGAAAATCGGGAGTTTCCCGCCTAAATCGGGAAAGTTGGCAGGTATGCATTACCAAGAAGAACTCTCGAATGGACAGAATCTGGAAGAAGGCTAACTGGAAGACCACGAAAAAAGATGAAGTGATCAGGTGGAGGATGCCGTAAATCAGAGAAGACTACAATGGGAGACAGTGATGAATGATAGACTGTGGGGAAAAAAGAGAAGATTGGAAGAGGCTCTGTGTACGACATGCATGAGCAGAAACATATCAGGAAGAAGGAGAAGAAATGAAACTATGCAAAAAGTAAGCCTTGTTTCCTTATTCATTTAGCACTATGCATGGGCATGTCTTATTATGCACTAGGACAAGTGAAAAGCTGGAGGAGACACATTCGTCATAACTCAAGTTGTTTTCCTCAACTTCTATGTTGCTGCAAACAAAAGCACATGTACAAACACATGGTGGAAACTGAGCAAATTGGCTGAAACTCTCTAGTTTTCATACACTTTTACAATTAGATCCATAAGTAACTGGGCATTTTGCTGTCAGCAATGGAAATAATTCATTGTAATGTTTCTAGATTCTGTGAGTGAAGTACTTCACTTTACAGAATGTGTTACTTAGCATGCCATTGACACGGTTATATCGTGTTCTTTTAACTTCTCCTCTAACATTTTTGTTGTGGCCTAACTGTCTTCTTCCAATCATTACTCTACGCAATTGAGTATCATGTTTTTGAAATTTGATAGCCTACTCAGCTGGAGCGACTAATTCTTACGTTTTAAAAACTTTCTATGTTCTATTTTGCCACCTAGGCACTAGAGAGAGCATATTCTGATTCTGGGTTGTGCTGCTCTCGGCAAGTGGTGTAACTTTGTGACCTCTCCGGCCAATGAGAGCTCAGACTGATTTGTCGTAGTTAAAAAAAAAAAAAAAAAAAATGTGAAAGAAAGGACGGTATTAAAATTAGGACTATTAGGCAGTACCATATGGCTGATAAAACAGGCATGAGGGATTTTTAAAAAAGTACCTATGATCACTGGAAAATGGTAAATAAAAATGTAAACAGACTCTGAGACGGGTTTAAAGCAATTGTTGAGGAATGTGAGAATAGGTTTGTACCTTTAAAGGTGGTAAGGAATGGTAAAGATCCACTATGTTATAACCGTGAAGTAAAGAGACTAAGAAGGAAGTGCAGGTTGGAAAGGAATAGAGTTAGAAATGGCTATGGAAGTAAGGAGAAATTGAAGGAAGTTACTAGGAAATTGAATCTAGCAAAGAAGTCATCTAAGCATAACATGATGGCAAGCATAATTGGCAGTCATACAAATTCTAGTGAAAAATGGAAGATGATGTATAGGTACTTTAAGGCAGAAACAGGTTCCAAGAAGGATATTCCAGGAATCATTAATGAACAAGGTGTGTGTGTATGTGAGGATCTTCAAAAGGCAGAAGTTATGGTCAAAAGTATGTAAAGATTGTTGGTTACAAGGATAATGTCCAAGCAGAGGAGGTGACTAATAATAAAGTAGTATTAAAATTTACCTATGCCAACGATGACATTTACAGTAAGATACAAAAGTTGAATACTACAAAAGCAGCTAGATTTGATAAGGTTTTGGGGGATATACTAAAGACAATGGGTTGGGATATAGTACCATATCTGAAGTACTTATTTGATTATTGTTTGCATGAAGGAGCTATACCAAGTGTACACACAGGTTTACAAAGTAGAATTGGGCCTAGAATCTAAAATTTCAAGCGTAGATGACAACATTTTATCCCAAATTGGAGACGTCAGAATTCGAATAACGCAGCAGGTATTGGACATCAGATCAAAACTGGGACAGCTTGAACAGATCGATAGTAGGGTAACCCAGCTGGAAGGGGACATCTCAAACATCAAGGAGGAGGTGGAAATCCAGGTTTCCGGCATTTAGCGACAGGTTGAGGGGGAGAATTTCTACCGTCGAGGGAAATTTTGAAAGCCGTATCTCTGCCGTTGAGGGAAATTTTGGGAGCTGTATTCTTGGTATTGAATGAAGGTTAGAAAACCAGATTTCGACCATCAAGGGACATGTGCCGAATATAAGAGAAAGCATCCTTCACGCAGTAGAAGATAGATTAACCCAAACAGGATGTATCGCCACACCTCTAAAACTCTCTAACTTAACCGGCAATAAAGGACACCAAGACACGGAGGTGATTATAGAGAGCCTTCCAGAATTCCGCGGGTGACAGACTAGCTTCATCGAGGGATCGGTCAGCCTATTAGGAACGACTAATCTACCAGAGGACATCTTTGTGCAACTCATCATGCCACGATTAAAGGGGCATTGGTGGAATAACTGAAGGGCTTAAATTTAAACTGGATGGATTTCAAGAGGGAATTCCTCACTAGGTTTAATTCCGAGGGGGTGAAGAGCTCCGTGGAAAGGCAGCTACTGACTGAGGCACAACACTCTGGCATGAGAGCTAGACTCTTCGTCCTACAGAAACGCCACTTCTTCAAGGGTCTGCACCCGGAAGGAAGTGAGAACGAGATCGTACCAGACATCAGAGAGCTACTCCACGTTAAGATTTGACCCCTAGTGAAAAAATCGAGATCCTTTGACGATCTATGTAGAAATATAGCCCAGCTGGAAGAGGAACACAAGAGCAAAACTATGGAAGAGACTAGCTCGGTAAGGAACTGCTACCATTGTGGAAGAACACGACCCCTGAAGAACAAGTGCCCTGCCTTGACGTTGGAAAACTATGTATGGCCCATGCTGTATTGAGGGGGGGATGGGACCATGAACAGGAATGCGCCTCAAGGCATGACAGACAAGCAACCCTGGTCAAGTAGGAGAGGGATTGGTCAGATTGTGAGTAGAACAGGCCAACGCCATTCAGCAACAGCATCTCAAGAGCCAAGCAAGCCATTAATCTATCAATGGGACTGTTGCCAGATTGCTACCGCATATGAAGTCTCACCACTCGGAAGGGTTGTGAAAGCAGCAGATAGGTTAGTCTGTCCTTGGAATGGGTTACCCTAACTGCTAAATGCACGAACCTGCCTTTTGTAATTGATGTTGCAGTGATTCAGAACCTAATAACCGACATCATATTTGGTCACGACTTTCTGGTGGAATACAAGGTGATCCTAGACTATACAGCTCATGAAGCCTTTTTGGGCAAAGACAGACGGGTGAAGGTTGCCTGACACGATGGAAATCTCCGGACTCGCAAGGATGTGGAAGTCGACGTAGACTTGGGAGATATCCAGTTAACGCATTTTCAACCACGTGAAGAAGAGGAGCCGAGACGTGCCTTGAAGGACTTTCTGGAAATAATCACCAATAAAATAGGATGGACTACCACTGTAATGCACACCACTTAATGCAGTACATCATCACCCATCAAGCAACGTCCATATTCAATCAACCCAGATAACCGCAACATCATCATTCAGAGGATCAAGAGATGGACGGGCAAGGTCTCATTGAACCCTCTACATCCGTTGGGCTTCACCTATCGTCCTACCAAAAAAGAAGAATGGGGAGTATCGACTGTGTATGGACTTCCGCAGGTGGAATGAAAAGACCGTTAGGGACGCCTACCCCATGCCTGACCTGAAAGACTCGCTGAAACAAGTGGGTCTAGGATATTCAGCACGCTGGATCTCAACTCCGGATACTGGCAAGTGGACGCTGAGGAAAGTTCTAGACACCGGGAAGATTGTACCAGCCTTTTGGATTGAAGAATGCTCCTGCCACCTTCGTGCGAATGATGGATAAGGTATTGTCAGGATATGTTTGAGATTTTGGCCAAATGTATCTCGACGACATTTTAATGCACAGCAAGACTTTTCAAGAACACCTTGTACATCTGAGGAAAGTACTGAAACGACTGAAGATTCGTGGACCGAGTTGCCAACTGGCGAAGTGGCAAGTTCCGCACAGAATATCTTGGCCATGTCCTAACATCTGAAGGCTTAGAAAGGCAACCGGTGAAGAATTGAACTATCAAAGAAGCTGAACGCCCACAGACCAAGCGATAAATACGTCAGTTCCTTGGCTTGTGTGGGTGGTATAGCAGCTTCATGCTACACTTTGAAGAGAAGGCAATACCGCTCAGTGATCTACTCCATAAAAATTGAATGTTCCGATGGACCAGCAGGGATGAGGCAGCATTCCAAGGCATTAAGGCTGCGATATGCAACGCTCTCGGTCTATCCCATCCCGACTCTTGACGGAAGATGTGCCTGCAGACGGATGCCAGAGACTCCAGCTTAGGAGCAGTGTTATTCCAGGAGAGGAGCGACAGGGGAAGGAACATCATCGAGTATGCCAGCAGAAAGTTATCTCCTACTGAACTGCCGAGAAGGAAGCTTTAGCCGTAGTGTGGGCCATGGGCAAATTCAGAGGCTCCTTGGAGGGAAGGATATTCCAGCATGGTTGAAATCTGTCTCTGGCTCAAGATCTAAATTGATGCGATGGGCTCTGTTAATCGCAGAATTTGACTTAGATGTGTGTCATGTCCCAGGATCGACGAACATAGGAGCTGAAAGTTTATCTATGCACCCGGCAATAAACCTGAAGCTAGGAGCACCATTGTCGAGAAGGATTTCCCACGAAAACACAAGAGTGAGCCCAAGTAACCTGGCCTTATGACCATCAAGAAGGAACTTGATCTGGGAGTATCAAACAGTGGCAAGAACAATACAAGCCCTGTAGGACCATGGCACAGTGGATTAGGAGACAGAACACTGATAGTTGACTTGTCCCGAGGGAATTCAATATGTGCTACAAAAACTTCTGAGTTGATGGAGGACTCTTGATGTACAGATCTCACCTCTCCGACATGCCTGCAGTGGTGGTGATACCCAGATAGCACACGATGGACATCCTCGAGAAGTTCGACAACAACACTGAATGGTAATACTAAATTCCCATGCAGGGAATTAGATATTTTTCCACCAATAGAGCATATCAGTATTACCATTTGGAAGTGCTAGGCGGGCATTAATTCCACTGTGGAGTTTTATCTCCCGTATGCAGTTATCAGACTGTGCCACATAAGAGGCTTCTGATAAGTTCACCTGCATACACCCCAGCATCAGTGGGTAGGGTCTGACACATCCCACTCTGACGAGTCTAGTGTCAGACCTAAGACGAAATGCTGGTAATAGAGCAAACGCCTGAAAAGCCATACATCCAATTTTTGATCTGATTAACAACACTGAAGCCGGACATCCAGGAGGCGAAGAGTCATATCAGTCTATCCGACGATTCTTCTGGGACAACATGCAGAAAGACATCCTAGACTATGTGAAGGGATGCCACATCTGCGCCTGCACTAACGCAAGCAACAGGAAGGAAGATTTCAGTCAGCAAGAAAGACTGCTGCAACGCCACTGGGAAGTCATAGCCCTGGACTTGATGGGTCTTTAACACAGAACACCATGAGGTGAAACAGGACTCCTAGTAATCACAGACCTCTTCACAAGATTGACTAAGGCCTTTCCGATACCAGAAGCCATGACGGGACACATCACCAGCCTTCTACAAGATGAGGTATTCAGCCGCTACGGTTATCCACGGTGCATTCTGTCAGACAATGGGAGTCAGTTCACATCAAGGAAGTGGCAGCAAATAATGGCAGAATGGGGCATGGAGCACTGGATCACACCTATCTACAACCCAAGGGCCAATCCAACAGAACAACAGAACCAAGAGCTGAAAAGGATGTTACAGGTCCACCTACTGTAATAGACAAAGAACATCGACTGTGGGACCGTCAGATGCAGATGCATTAACCGTGTTACTGTCTATTCCCCGGCGGAGCCGTTTCTTGGTCGGCAGCTATACAGCACTGGGGATTGGGAGTTTCGTCCATCACCCACCTCTCGTCAAGATGATGCAGCTGTGACAGAGTGGTCGAAAAGAGATCCCTTACCCAGGCCAAGGCTCAAGATGTCGAAGAGATCCAGATCTTCGTACCAGGCCAACAAGTACTGCGACGTAACCACCCAGTCAGTAATAAGATTGGAGGGTTTCACACAGGTCTCGTCCCTAAGTGGGTTGGTCCCGTCAGGGTGGATAAGCAGCTGGGTCATGGGGTCTACTTACTAAAGACCAACCCTCCTGTCAAGGTCCATGCATTGGAGTTGCAGCGAGTCACCCAACCACTGTACATACAGAGTAAGCCTGGTACTACCACGGGTTCACCTGGAGGAGAGGCTACTTACTGACACAGCACAATCTAGTCATCGTGAGGGGAACGGATTGACGGAAGAGGCTGGCAGCGAGGCTAACCTGATCCCCGACATGGCACGATCCGGTCAAAAGGAGGAGAGCACATCTAGCAACGTCGAGGAAGAAAGAAGATACAATCTACAACCAAGGCAATGTCTAGAAGTGTGGTAAACTGTGGGAATTGTTTGAAGTTATAGGACGGATTTTGACGCAAGTGTGATAAACTGATAAAACCTGAAAACAATATTCTTTAACCCATGGGTAAACAATGCCAATATAGAGTGTTGTTATTGTTGTTGTTATTGTTATTATAACATGTGAGGTATGGCTATGAAGTGTTTACATCCATTTATTATTATATTTTTTTCCGTACTTAAGGTTTTTTTTTTACGTACTTAAGTTACACGTACGGACAATAATATCACGCTGCTTTGAGGTTATGTCATGAAACATGTGCTGTATATAGATGAGTTTCGTTAATGTAAGAACCTGTTATTAATGGTATATAATTTATTATTACAGTAGAACCTCGATCATACGTACCGAGAACCTATGTTTTCCCGTATTATTCGTTCAAATTATGTGGTCCCGCGAGCATTCTATTTAAATCACGTTGTAAAAATCCCACATTATGCGTTCATCAAAGAAACTATTTCCCTGATCAACCGTCCAGAAATTTCAGTCCCATCAACGTTAAATCCTCGATCACGCATTTTTCAAGAAACTGTATCTCACGAAAGGACGGCTATGTCATACTTACGGATCTTGATGTTAACGTCCCGTCATTGTGGTAATTTGAGGAAGTAGCCTCTGTACCGTACTGGAACAGCGATCGGCGGTGAACTTGCATAAGGGACCATCTTAACATGGCATTCGGGTGGTATTGTTTATTTATTATTTCAATTTTAACTGTTTAGAGAATAGTCGGAAAAAATAAAGCAGAGTGTGTCCACAACAACTGGAAGGAGACAGAACGCATATTGGCAGCTCTACTTGAAGATGGAACAAGTTTCGTCAAATGTTCGTACTAGCAAAACGTCTATGTTATGTCCAGGGTTACATGTTCATTTTTTTAATTTTTCGAGTTGAATAGGTTTTCGTCCCTTTCCTCAGGGCACTGTATATTCACTAGGCTTTCAGGCAAGAATCGAAACTGCTCCTTCCTAAGTACTGGCAACACAAATTTAGTATTTTAATATTATTGCATACGATTATGTTACAGTATCAAGACCAGAAACTTAGGCCTACATACTGTACATAAAATCATGGGACGTTTTGGGATTGCCTATTACTGTTTTGGTCCTAATAAAAGACTGGAAATTTCATGTTTTTGTGCTAAAATGTTATAAAAACTGCAGTCTGTTTGTTTTTTTGCACACGTTACATTTAAAAACGTCGTATCATTTTGCAGTCATACCGACTTATGCAGCGAGTGCGCTTTCCAGCTGAGTCAAGGTCTCGAATAACCGTATTTTCGGAAGTGTTAATGATACTTTTTCTCTTTCCAATTTGATTGTGATTAGTGATGGGCAGAACTGAATATAATGCATTCGAGAACTTACGGATCGATCTTACATTCAAAACCACATTCTCGAGCTCAACATAACCTTTAAAAGTGAACGTAGGCCTAGTTTATGCGGTACCGGGTACACGATTTCCATAAAATGACTACGAACAGTATACCGGTGACTAAATTGCAATGGAAGATTTAAAAAAAAGGAATTTCGCCATCATGTTGGGCGCTTTTGTATCTAGTGCATTTTATTTTATTAGATTGGAGAATTAAAAGCTACTTGTGGTCGATTGTTGTTTGGCTTGGCGTTATGGGTGTTAGATTTTTCGAAGAGTTTGGCTGATCAAAGTTGCTGAACTGAAAGAAGTTTTCAGAAGAATCTGACGAAGTTTACCCGGTAAAAGTGAATGTGAAATTTCGAGATTATTAAGTCGCGTACCGGTAATTAATGTTTGAAGCCTGTCCCGCAGTCGAACTTGTGTGCCTTGCACCCGAAGGGCTTGCGTTCGATTCCCGGCCAGGTCAGGCATTTTTACCTGGATATGAGGGCTGGTTTCCAGGTTCACTTGGTTCTACGAATCCTTTAATTGAGGAGCTATTTAATGGTGAGAATGGCGACCCAGATCTAGAGAGCCAGGAATAATGGCTGAGAGAATTCGTCACACTGACCACGCGTCACCTCATAATCTGCAGGCCTTCGGACAGAGCAGCGGTCGCTTGGTAGGCAGAAGGCCATGGGGCTGTAGTATGGTTTGGTTTGGGGGTGTTTGTAAGATTATAAGTATACATATTTCATTTTTGTGATGTTTAGCCAAATAGTTGATGGTTCGTTCATTCCCGGATTTTCAGTTTTCCGTGTTGTACTTTTTTTTTCCGTGGTCCCTCCAAAAACGGAGAAGCGAGGTTTCATTGTACTTGTATATATGATGTCCAATCCACTACAGTATTATGCAACACATTGTAATATCCAGAATAACACTAGGTAAGACAAGAACTATATAGAACCTTCCTTCCAATTGTAACTATGTATTAAGCACTCTAGAATTTTCTAGATGATATGTTGTGACATACTTCTAGAAGCCCAGCCAGGCGACATATATAAGGAAGCAGTCTTGATAGTGGAGTTATGGTTTAACAGGAGTTGTACTTGTGAACTCTTCTTTACACCGACATGCTAGTAGCAGTCAGCAGTCAACTGTTTCAAGTTTGCAATCTCTATATCCTTTGTGATAGGCAATTTTTAAAAATAGCAATGTGATTTGTGTGGTTAATGTAAAACCTGTAAATAATTGCAAATAAAATCCGTGTATGCGAGTGATAGCATTTTGTGTGCATCTTTGTGGCTACATCAAGGTGTAAATATAATTTGTGAATAAAATAGAGTACAACACATCTGACAGCATTTTGTGTGCATCTTTGTGAATAAATCAAAGTATATAACAACCAATAGCTTTTACACCAGATACTGCAAAAGAAAATCATGGGTCCAAAGTACCTGGATGAAAGTGCAGTCAGTCTTCGCAAACTAACTGTTGCCCATGAAACAATCTGGGATAGTCTTCTTTCAGACGAGTCTCGGCAAGACCAGCCACATCTACAGGGACATCCCCTAGCAGATATGACAGTATGCTGATTTTTATACTAAATTTTAAATAGAGAAGGCAATTCTGTACATGATATGTAGCGTACGGCCGTGGAATTACACTAGCTGCCACACTGTACCTAGCCGTACAACTAGAAGACCTTGGAACAAATTGAAGAAATTAAGAAAATAAGGTAGGAAAAACTGGTATCTTGTATACAGGACTTTCTCTGAGGACCTTTAGATTTTATGCTTTAAAATGAGGAGCTACTCACTGAAATATGTTCAGCTCAATTTCGACTACCGGAGAATGCTTATCAAATTAAATATACATGAGACTCCAAAGATTAATTTAAAGGCGACACACCTGGGGAAAAGGAGAACGTACATAAGAGACTACAAGAGTTAGAGAATGGGAGAGATAAAGAAAGAGGAAAAATGAGCGAGACGACGTGTCGGGGAATAAATGTATCAAAAGACTTTCATATACATTATTTCAGTAGTATAGATCCTATTGTGCCCTATTGTGGCACTCACAAGTAACCAATCGTGACAAATGAGCATTCAAGACAAAAGAGAATAGACATTAGCAGTGACGAATTGCACTCTCATTTCATAAATATTGATAATTTCTTTAACCTTTTAAGTGCTGAGTTACCAGTTGACTGTTTGGCACCTCAGTGCCGAGTTTTTTCATTCGTAGGTAATTTTTTTTTTGTAGAAGCCTTAATTTTTAACTTATCAGTGGGGTGATTAGCTTAAAATGTTTATAAATGTTGGTTGTTATAAATATGAATGCAAATGGAAAATCCTACACTTAAGTTCAATATTATTTTGAGAGAAAACAAAATTACACTTATGTGCCTATGCGTGCATTATCTTTATACAAAGTAAGGAGCCCAAAATAATATTTCCTAAAATCTGTAGGCAACTAATACATGTAACTTCTTAGAAGTATATAAGTTGATATTTTAAAATACTTTCCAAACTTGGAATGTGGTGATAGTTAAATGATTTCTACTGGTTGTTTGTGATGCCGATTTGTTCAACTATCTGCACCAGCTCCACTGGCCAAAAGTTTCTAAAAAAAATCAATGATTTTCGGGTTGTCATCAAACACTACTTGGCCCTCAGAGCCTGTCACAATTACCTGAAACTCTGGTGAAGAAAAGTAATCCATCCGCCACAAAATTAGCGATAAAATAGCTTTTGTACTCACCGTGTTTTTCTTCTTTCGTTTAGAAGGAGAGACTGTTTCTCTTTCACATACAATATTTTTTGGCACTATCACTCTCACTTTCAAATTCGCTTAACAATTCCTTAAAAATGATAATCTCCAGCATCCCTTTCCGCTGTGGTTAATAACTGAAAGATTCTGTGATCCGAAATAACATCGCTGCAAGAGCAACTAAATTGTTGTTACGCCATGTTTGTTTACATCACAGATGAACTCTGCAGACGTCTACAAAAAGCTCTGCAAGTTACTTCCCGAAGCTATAATCTCTGATCAGTTACTTCTACATAATGCCCAACAGATGGCAGAACATATCAGAGATCAAATTCGCACCGAAAGTCAACCGGGAAACTCAAAAAAATTAAAATTCTCACGCACCGTCTATAGACGGGCGTAGCACTGGTGGACCGGCCGCATCAGCCTGTCTACAGGCGGGCGTAGCACTCATCAAGTTAAAAAATGAATTTCAAAAATTGTATGAAATGTGCAATTTGCAAATACTGTTGCTGTAGGGAAATATGCACCATCATTGCGGTCCACTTCACAGTTTGGCTGCAGGGACGCCTGTTTTATGTCCTCATAATATGCTGTAATTATCAGTTAAGTGAAGAATGATAGTAAAACCAAAAATTACTTTCGGAACATTCGTCAGTATAATAATGCACTTGCAATTGCTTCCGTTCAAGTGCATACCATAAATGTTAAAATATCAAAGATTACATTAGGTGGTAAGTAAGACTGTCTAATATTGTACTGATTTGTGTATTCCTTAGTTTTTCAGTACAAAGGTCGATCAAATATAAACAAGATTTTTGTTCCTGAACATCAATAGTTGGTAGGACTAGCCCCACACTTCTGCTATGCTTAGGCGGGATTGTTAGGAGTGGGGAGAGCGTGCTGTTAGATAGTTCCTGCTGTTTAGTTAGTAACGATCATGATGTCTGAGCAAGAGGTGCACTCCTCCACTGCTCAACACATAATCATAAAATTTCCTTATTTCTTGCTCGCAAAGGAGTTACAGCAGCAGAAATTTGCCAGAGATTGACTGCACAGTTCGCTGATCAAACATTGTCAAGGACGCGTGTGTTTGCTTGGCATAAAAAGTTCAAGGAAGCATGAGAACGTGTGGAAAATCAGCAACACGATCGCTGCCCTCGGACCAGCATTACAGACGAAAACATTCACATGGTTAAAGACATTATTGATGATGATAGACTGGCATGAGCCACGCCCAATCAATGCTGCTTACTACTGCGAGCTGTTGAACAAGGCGAGGGTTGCATATTGCCGACAATGCGAGGCTCCATACTGCAGCTCTGTCTCCAAGGAAATGCACTGGACTACACTTGATCATCCTCCTTACAGCCCGAACATATCGCCTTCGATTTCAATTTGTTCGGACTGCTTAAAAAAACTCTAGGAGGGCAACGATTTGAAGATGACAAGAGTGTGGAAGACTTTGTGCACAACTGGCTGGTGACACCACCCTGTTCATTTTACGATGAAGGCATCAAAAAGCTGCCCATATGCTGGGATGAATGCATTTCCAACGCAGAAAACTATGTGGAACAATAAATTTTAATTGCCTTATGTTTTTCAATAAATGAATTCCAACAAAAAGTAAAATACCATTTGTATTTGATCCCCCCTTGTAGTTCACCAGAGGTCTACTCCACCACATACTTGATGAACATGTGAGGTTTCTCGCACGGGTCCCCTAGTCATGATAAATAGCAACTTGTTCTGCTTAAAGTGCGTCAATAATTACTTAAATAAACCAGGAGATGAATTTCCCACAAGACAGATACATGTACTGGTGATAAAAGTTTAAAATATAGTCGCAGATTTAAAAAAAAAATTAGATTTGTAATCCAAATAAATAAATGAGACATGAGTTATACTTACACTGATAAACTTGACCACAAACATGTATTCTTCTCCACCAGCAGCCATAGGAGTGTCCAACAGTCTTACGTCCTTTGATTCATCGTGGAATACCATCACGATGCCTCCTAATCGAGCAGTCATAGTCATATCGAATGTCTGCTGAATTAATTCCACCTCCACACTTATCACACTGAAATCCATAAGGATTTCTGGTTTCTGTTCAACTTGCTTCAGGATTACCAGCTTCAATTCTGAAATGATAATCATGTAAACAAATGTATCCAATACAGGAAACAATAAATGCCATCAAGGCCAACTGAACATATACATATAGTACACACGCGGTGTCCACAATTAAAGTTATGGTATTCAGCGCGGTACAGCACGGGCTGTAATGATCGCAGGTGTATGAAATTTTGTAGATATGCTAACTAAGCAATGCGCTCGCAAATTTTGCCACAAATATTATTGGTTCCAAGTTTTGCCACCAGGCAAAAATATGGCACTGTAGGCAATGGTAGGAGTCACAGAAAAGAAAAAAAGGCAGGGAAGATCGAACATATCATAACGGTGGTTCTGGGAGGTTTACTAGCATTTATGGTTATAAACACTGTTCAATATGGCCTCTGAACTCGACAACATGCTGCATCTGTACCACAGCATGATCGACAGTTGCATGCAGCATATCGGGTGAAATCAGAGTGACATGTCGTCATATCCTAGCCTTCAGATCAGGCAGAAACCAAACATGCCCTGATACACGATCCTTCAAACATCGCCACAACCAGAAGTCACATGAATTTAGGTCAGGGGACCTTGAAGGCCACGTATATGGAAAATGCCTAGAGATAATGGAGTCATTACTGGAGGTTTCTCAAAGCAATTCTTTCATCTGACGAGCGATCTGTGGTGTTGCACCATCTTGCATGAAAATAACTGTGTGTTCACAGTTTCGTTCCTGTAAAGCTGCAATCACATGTTGTACAAGAAAGTCCCTATAACGTGCAAATGTTCCTGTACACCTAACAGGCCCACAAGGGGTCATCTCCTCAAAGAACAACTGACCGAGAATGAAGGACCTTGTAAAACCAAATCAGTCGGTCACGTAGGCTGAATGCAATGGTTGTTCCTCCACAACGTTTGGAGGAGTCAAACCTATGCGACAGTTCTGTGCGATTCACTGCACCCTCCAGAGTAAAATGTGCCTTGTCAGCCCACAGAATATTCCCTGGCCGCATGTTGTACACTTCCACGTGCGCCAGAAACTGAAGGGCAAAGTCACGGCATTGTGCAACATCTTGGTGTTTCAATTTCTGAATACAGTAGGATGAAGTATGTAGGGATACCAGTGTAAAATGCACTGCAAAATCTTGTGAACTGTTGACCGGGGTAACAATAATTCACATGACACAGCTTGAGCACTGGTTACAGAATTGGAAGAATGTGTTGCACCGTCTGCTACAGCTAGTTCATCAACAACATCCATAGGGATGAGCTGCCGTCCTCCCCAATTGTGTGAAGCTGATGCATACGTCAAATAGTTCAAAGGCCAGGAGAATATATCAACGTACTAGTAAGGCTTGTGTGATCAAGAAAGTACATTAAACTTATAAGGAACTGGACTCAATCTCCTGAGAGTAGTTTTGTTTACACCTGCTGTTAACCAGTACTCTCACAGGAATTGTGGTTGTCTTTTGATCGCAATACTGCTGTACAGGCTGAACGCAAATCCAACCAGGTGTCATTCAGAAAGAAACCCAAGTTACTCCGACTAGCTCAAACAGGCGGTCTCTCGCACAAACCCGGATGCTAGTAAAACTGATGTCAACCTTTCTAAGAAATCCTTGGACGAGAACCAAACGGCCGATCTAGCTAGGGATCTTAATTTCGCTGTTGCTCCCTCTATTAATTACTTCCGCTGAGGCAGCTATCCACAAACTATCTACAGATGAGGCTGAGGAGTAAAAGAAAGAAATGTGTGAGACTCATAAGGTCCATTGTTGTACCTGCGCCCAATTTACAAAAGACAAGAGGAGGGCTCTGAAGGAACTTAGAGATGATTCTGAACTGAACATTCTCTCAGCTGATATGGGTAATGCGACGGTGGTTATGGGCAATGACGAGTCTAAGAATAAGATCTCTGCTATATTGTCAGAGCCTTTTTACAGACTAAGATCACGTGATCCTACCACTCGTGCGTCCAACACCACCGTGAAGTTCTTAAGGCAATCTTCAATTCCAAAAGAGGAGGCTAAACATCTGTCCCCGGGGGACGCAGTGCCACCTAGATTATACGGACCGCCTAAGATCCATAAAAAAGATGTTCCCCTCAGATCTATTGTTAGTGTGATAGGTTCTCCTACATTTCTTCTGGCTAAATACCTAAGCAAATTGCTTCAGCCTCACATAAGATGAACTGAATCAAACGTCAGGGATACACTGTATTTTGTCAACAAGCTGTTAACCATAACCCTTCAACCTAATGCACTTTTGGTGATTTTCAATGTGGAATCCTTATTCACTAAAGTGCCAATTGACTTGGTCATGTCTCTCATTGAACATGTGTTCCCTGACGACATTACTAAGCTGTTTTACCGCTGCATGACTTCCAGCTATTTCTTGTGGGGTGGGAATTTTTATGAACAGGCGGACGGAGGGGTTATGGGAATTCAACTTTCACCCACAGTGGCTAATTTCTTTATGGAGCATTTTGAGGAGGAGGCTGTTGCTTTGGCACCCGTCAAACCTATGATCTGGTAGAGGTATGTTGATACATTTGTGGTCTGGGCAAAAGGTCCTGAGAAACTTCATCTGTTTCTAAACCACCTAAATCAGCAACATCCTTCAATTCAATTCACTACGGAGATGAAGTCGGATGGATGCCTTCCTTTCTTGGATGTTCTAGTAAGAAAAAAACCGGACGGCTCCTTAGGACATACCGACTATCATTAGCCTACCCACACAAATCGCTATCTTCATGCAGATTCTCACCACCATCCAGCACAAAAACAAGGCTCACTAAAAACGACACTCAGCAAGAGAGCGAGACAAATTTGTGAGCCATCAAATATCCAGGTGGAGATGGACACACGAAAAGTTACAGTTAAGGGTAATGGCTACAGCGATTTGCAGATTCATAGAGCCCTGCATCGCAGAGAAATGATCAAGCAAAGCTCATAGAAGTGAAGGGAAAGGCCTACCTGCCTTACATCCACAACACCACAGATCGAACTGTCAACGTCCTCCATAAACACAATATAAAAACCGTGTTTGGCTCAGTCACTAAAATTGTTCACAGTCTGGGTAAAACCAAGGACAAATTGTCCCCACTTTTACATCCTGGGGTATACAAAATTCCCTGTACTTGCAGTATGGTACACATTGGTCTAACATGCCGGTCCGTTAGTATTCGTATCAAGGAACACGAATGAAATATTTCTCTCAACCAGCCAGACAAATTAGCAATAGCTTACTCTGGTCATGATGTCGTGTTCCAAGATGCTCGAGCTATTACCCACATTAGACGCTACAGGTCTAAGATTATAGGGGAAGCTGTGGAAATACGTAGAAATCCTAACAATTTCAACAGGGACACTGGCTGTTGTGAATAGATGGGGAATAAGTTACCGTATACCTTACGTTTCACACTGTTTTATTCAACTACATTATTTACAAGATGGCTTCCGCCCAGAGAGCAGGATCTACAAAGATATATCACTGTTGAAAGTAGTGTCTATCTGTTCATATTGAATCCCCAACATCCTCCCCACCCTGGTCAACCTCCAGAGGTATGACCAGCTGAAGAGGCCTGACAATGTGAGCGCCATACATCGTGGAGAGCACAACTGTCTGGGTGTGTCCATCTCGGCCATGACGTAACTCCACAACACGGGCCTTATTCCACATGACATGGTCGGTGATCTTTCTGCAAAAAGGACGATGTCTCCTACTCTGATGACGGGGCGTGTTCCTCTTGGGTGTAGTACTTGGAAGTTTTGCAGTTGCAGCAGGTACTCTTTATTCCATCATTTCCAAAAATGATCCACCAGTTGCTGCTAGAGCCTGAATTCTTTAATGGGAGAGTTTGCCTGGGGTTCAGGTCCAGAGGGTAGTGCAGCGAGTTTTCCGCTGACGAGGAAATGTGTTGGAGTAAGAACATCTACGTCGTCATCCTTGGTCAGTGGTCTGGAGTTCAGCACGGCTTCTATAGATGTCAGTACCATCTGCAAACTGTTTTGATCTACTGAGGATCGTCCCAGAGTCTTCCTCAGACATCGCTTGGTGGAGCCAATCATCCTTTCCCACCAGCCTCCCCACCAAGCTGTGCGTGGTGTAATAAACTTCCATACAATGCTATGCTGTGATAGATACTGGTGAGTTTTTGCATGCGAGATTGTTGTCCATAGATCTGACAGTTCTCTGTTTGCACAATGAAACGTCTGGGCATTGTCAGAGTAGATAGTGTGCGGAATGCCACGTCTTGCCACAAACCTCTGTAGTGCCTGTATAAAACTTGTCGGGGCTGAGATCTCAGCATAATTCTAAATGAAGTGCTGTTGTCGTTGCACAGGTGAAAAAGACAATGTAGCATTTTTGTGCGGTGTGCACTTCCTTTACGTATAATGGTCCGGCAAAATCAATACCTGTTACCGCAACTGCTTTCTGTGGAATGACTCGCTTCGGTGAAAGTTGTGCCTCAATTGCTTGTCCAGCGATGCCTTGGGCCATTTTGCAAGGTAGGCAGCGGTGTAGGATTTTCTTAATGGCGCAGCGTGCTCGTAGTATCCAGAACTTCGTACGGAGTTCTGACAGAACTATTCGCACTCCCCGATGATGAAGGCGTATGTGCGTGTCCCTAATCAGCAATTGCGTAAAGTGGTAATCGCCATCAAGAATTATGGGCTGACGCTGTTCGTGGGTTAGTTCAGCATTTTCTAGTTGTCCACCAAGCCTCAGGATTCCATTTTCCAGAAAGGGATTTTAGCAACGTAGTTTGGACACTCCTAGAAGAGAGGCGTTGGTTTGTAGTGTTCTCAGTTCAGCAGGAAAGCAATTGATTTGGGTGGCCTTTATTCAGTAGCTAGGTGTGGTATTAAGTTCTTTAGCAGTGAGTTCTCCAGTTTCATGGTCTTTGTGACAAAAGACACGTGCCAGGCAAAATACCCAAGCAGTGACCCGCAAAAGGCATACCTAAGAACTGAACTTTGTGCAGTTAATTATGGGCAATGGAAAATCCACGTGGAGGACCTGTTGGGCAGCGCTCTTCGTCTCTGGAAGTGATGAAGCTAACAGTAGATTTCGAGGCCAGTAAGAATTTGCCTTTGCTCCAAGATGACCCATGCCACTATATGTTTAGGGACTGTATCTGATCTGCAGAAACTCCAAGAGATAGGTGATCTGCAGTGTTGTCAGATCCTGGGCAGTGTCACCATTGTAATGGCGTTATATAACATTGGATCTCCGTTATACGGTTACAGACGAAGGTCTTCCATTGATTTTGATTACCACGTACCCAACCCAAGGTCACAGTAGAATCTGTCAATAAGATGGCTTGAGACACGTCACAATCAGTTGCTTTGCAGTAATAATATCGTAGAAGTCTTGCTCCTACTAACACTGCTAGGAGTTCAAGGCGTGGTAGGGTTGCTTTCTTCACTGGAGCTAGTCTTGATTTACTACAGGCTAAATGAACTTGATACAGCACCCTCATTAGCTGTGCGAAGGTACAGGGCTGCCCTGCAAGCTCGCTGAGAAGCTTAATAGAAAACGTGGATCCGGGTATCTACCTCTCTTGAGATATAAACCCAACGAGGTATGTGTACTTGTGAGAGAGGAGAGAGAGTTGATATCCATATTTGCCACTGAGAAGCAAGATCGGAAGGTAACAGTTCATTCCAGTGAACACCTCGACACAAGGTAGCCTGAAATATTCACTTCCCGATGAGTGATACTGGCATTAACAAGCCAAGTAGGTCATAAAAGCTGCTCGTGATCTTCAAAATCTGTCTTTTGGTCGTTGGTCCATCTAAAATTTTGTGCAGGATTTCATCCATATTTATCGAAAAAATAATCGCTTGAAGTGCACCAGTTCATGCCTAAAACTTGGGTCTGTATTATACTGTTTTTTCCTTCTGCCTTCCAGATGTCCTGCAGCTCAACCGAATAAGTAGCCCATTTGGTGAGGGGAAGGCTAATGATCATCAAGGCAGCGAGTTCATAGTAAATCAGGATCACTTTGAAGTCATCACTCATTCCAATAAGGATATCGTCCATGAAGGTGTTGCTGTTGATCAATGATGCAGTGTTTGGAAATGCTAGTCGTGTTTGTCGGCATGTTCCCTGATAGTCGCAGAGAGTAGGAATGGGCTGCACGTTAGGCCACAAGGAAGCCGAGTGAAACGGTATGTAACAATGTCATTTGTACTGTGATATGTGTAGAGAAGTTGAATCAGAGATAAGGCTTTACACAGATGATATTATTCTCTACAGAGGAATAAATAAGTTACAAGATTGTGAGCAACTGCAAAATGACCTCGATAATGTTGTGAGATGGACACTAGGCAATGGTATGTTGATAAACGGGGATAAAAGTCAGGTTGTGAGTTTCACAAATAGGAAAAGTCCTCTCAGTTTTAATTACTGCGTTGATGGGGTGAAAGTTCCCTTTGGGGATCACTAAATACCTAGGTATTAATATAAGGAAAGATCTTCATTGGGGTAATCACATAAATGGAATTGTAAATAACAGGTACAGATCTCTGCACATGGTTATATGTGTATTTAGGAGTTGTAGTAAGGATGTAAAGGAGAGAGCATATTTGTCTCTGGCGAGACCCCAACTAGAGTATGGTTCCAGTGTATGGGACCCTTACCAGGATTACTTGATTCAGGAACTGGAAAAAATGCAAAGAAAAGCAGCCCGATTTGTTCTGGGTGATTTACGACAAAAGAGTAGCATTATAAAAATGTTGCAAAGTTTGGGCTGGGAAGACTTGGGAGAAAGGAGACGAGCTGCTCGACTAGGTGGTATGTTCCCAGCTGTCAGTGGAGAGATGGCATGGGAGGACATCAGTAGACAAATAAGTTTGGATGGTGTCTTTAAAAGTAGGAGAGATCACAATATGAAGATAAAGTTGGAATTCAAGAGGACAAATTGGGGAAAATATTATTTTATAGGACGGGGAGTGAGGGATTGGAATAACTTACCAAGGGAAATGTTCAATAAATTTCCCATTTCTTTGCAATCATTTAAAAAAATGCTAGGAAAACAACAGGTAAGGAATCTGCCACCTGGGCAACTGCCCTAAATGCAGATGAGTAGTGACTGATTGATAGTGTCCTCCTTCCTCCTGAGTCACTCTGTACCACGGAAATCTGGTAAGGTCTCTGTCTTTCTCATCGAGGACTAGCTGAAGGAATGCCTGTTGTATATAAGCGATGACTGCACGTCGGAAGTCTGAAATGCAGGAGAATGGCTAGGGTCTCTGGCAAGAGATTAGGTCCCATTTCAAGCATGTCATTCAGAGAGGGTGCATTGGCTTGATGAGCTGAGGCATCGAATACTATTCTCCATTTAAATCTAAGAATTTCATTTTTGTCCGTATTGAACTGAGAATGGAAGATAGGAAACTTAAAAGGGTCCACCTTTTCAATACAAATAAATGTTAAAGTTTATTTACAACATATATTTACACTTGGAACTAGTTTCGACGCTGTTTGGCGTCATCTTCAGCCAAAATGTGGGAAATAGGCTAGCATGTAGACATTTATATTACAAATGAGAGAACATGAATACTTCCGCATGGTTTTGTTACAGTTTATATGTTTATATGTTTTATTGTTTAAGTGATTATGTTATCTCATGTTTATACAATTTTGACTCACCCTTCATGACCACTTTGAAACTGACATTGTACTTCGCGTCTTCATATTCTCTCATTTAATCACACTAATGTAACACCTTGTAATATAAATGTCTACATGCTAGCCTATTTCCCACATTTTGGCTGAAGATGACGCCAAACAGCGTCGAAACTAGTTCCAAGTGTAAATATATTTTGTAAATAAACTATAACATTTATTTGTATTGAAAAGGTGGACCCTTTTAAGTTTCCTATCTACTATTCTCCACTTGGTCGTCCCACACTTTTCTTTCTTTACGGCTTGATGTGGGAGTGTTATGTTTTATGGTTATGTTTTATGTTTTTAGCATAGATCAATTCTAAAACACGATTTTTCAAAGAAAGGAGAGGAGAGTCTCCCTCAATCATATAACAGAGCACAAAGTTTACGTGTCAGGCCATGCAGAGTAAACTGGAAGCGTGCACGAGGCAGTGCGCAGTTAGTCGCGCAGAACACAAATCAAGGCCCTCCCCGAGAGGTATTCCGTAGTAGGAACATAGGAATGAAAGGGAGACACAAACAAAATAAATAACCCAAAGGTATCAGGTTTTAAGAATCATGACATATATTGTAACAACATCTAAGAAGGCTTATAAACATGATAAGTAACAATATATTTCACAAATCTTTGGTATTAGTCAGGCACTGGACACGATGAGCATCTTAGATGAATAAGTTAAGATAATAAGACATACGAGCTAATGCTTTGAGAGAATTACAGACAGATAACTTGATATGAATAGTTACAATAGTACCAACATCGTAACAGGGTGGCACCTCGAATATACTTAAAAAAGAAACACTACTAGTAGAATGATATATACAATAAAGATTGGGATAGCAATGCGTAGAAAGTACCACATTAGTACTTGACAATATTTATCCCCCGGTAACGAATTTCATCACAGTAGAAGAACAAGTTGGCAACAATTTTAAGACCTTTAAATAGTAAGAACACCTATGAAGTTTTGCAGACCATTACAAATCTTTTCTAGTGTATTTTAATTTTCTCATAAAAGAAGAATATGAAGTAACGAGGGCATATACCGGTAGGAGGAGAGGTAGGGAAAATGGATGAAGAGAAAAAAGAAAACAAACCACAGGTAAGGACATGAAGAGTACAGGCAAGGATTAGGCTGCAAAACCCCGCTGAAGGTTAAGTTCATTACAACACACGATGTGAAGTTTTAGCTCGCTTACTGGTCCGCCAAGGATAACTCCCCAATCACAGTTGTTAATGTTCACAGAAATGAAAGATGAGCTCCATAATGTAAACAGTGTCCAAGAGGGGCCGAAATTATTAAAAGCTCAATATACGTAACAAAGTCTCGTGGAGCTACAAGAATACCAACATGAACAAGTAAAATAAAAACATGAGTCCGCTCACCCAGTGAGACAGACAGTTTCCACAGGTTGAGTAAATCAGCACGGACCAGCTGCGGACAATGTAAAACTCCCACTTCTCACATTAGCGTAATAACACATACTTGATCAAAGATTGAGGTGAAACGGCAAGTTTATATAGTTGCAGGTTATAAACTTCATTTTCCTTGTCCGTATTGAAGATCTACTTGTGATACAATTCCTTTAGGTTTGCCAATTGCCACCTTTTCAATACAATAAAATTGTATTTTTTATTGTATTGTATTGAAAAGGTGGCAATTGGCAAACCAATAAAATTGTATTTTTTATTGTATTGTATTGAAAAGGTGGCAATTGGCAAACCTAAAGGAATTGTATCACAAGTTTATATAGGCCGGCAAGCCAGCCGTGGAACATACAGGAACAATGACGTCAGGGGGTGGCTAGGAGAGGAAAGCAAGCACACACACAGTCGCGAGACAGCAAAGACAACAGACGAATGGTAAACGCAGCAGTCCAATGTCACTACCCGGAAGCGATGAATATGCACAAGGTAAGAAAACATATTTCGGGAGCATGTTACAGGAGGTTGTACATGACGTTGGCCGGTCTCATCGTATCCACTTCTTCCACTTGTTTCTGAATGTAGCTCAACATCTGGAGGCAGTACATCTGGTTGAAGTCATTGTTTTAAAGTCTCCTCTGAAGGTTCTTCAAGCGAGCACCTGCATTCTGTAGGTTATGGGGTAGTTCGAGGATATCTTGGTTCTTAGGTAAAGAGACTACACGTCGCGTATCTTTGATGTGAAAAGATGATCTGAATTCCTCGAGAATTCTTGACTCCTTGTTGTTTAGTGGGCTTTCTTGTTCAGCAGTGATGCCAATAGCCTCCAGGTCCGAAAATCTTCTGAACTCTTCATCAAAGTGGAAAGAGGACTGATGCAAGTTGATATGATTGACAGTGGCTGGGTATGCGTGCATTCCGGATCCATCCCCGCTAAGGATCCAGCCAACTGTGGAAGGAACCAGTACAAGTGATGGGGAGATACGCAGTGGTGGACTGTCTCTATTTTCCAATAGTGATCACTACCGATACGGATTTCAACAGAGAGGTCTTCATGTGAGGCGGTTTCAGGATCTGCCAACTGTACCTTCTGAGCGTGTGCCAATACAGTGACATCTTGCGGAACACATGGCTGCGGCAAGAGAAAGTGAGAACTTTTGAAAGCAGATAGAGGAATAATAGTGTTCGCCCTGGCTCCTTTCAAATTAAAGCGAACAAGTTTCCACTTGTTTGATGTCAATGGATTCGACTCAAATACACATACAGTTAGTTCTACCTACCAGTCCTACCAGCGATTTGGCGATAAAGCTTGATTGACTGCCTGCATTGAGAACACAGCAAGTGAGTCTGCTTAAACCTGTTGGACCAGTAATCCACACCTGAGCTGTTTACAAATAAGTAAAACTGGGGGACGTAACATTTACCCTTCCTACGGCAGTTTGAGAAGGCGGAGTAGATAGTCTTCTCATTCTCGTCACAGACTGGCCTATGGGTGATTTTTTACAGTTGGTACACTGTGCTTTACCTTTCTTGCTGCACTTTGAAATGGTGTGCCCATGGTTTAAACAAAAAACGTTATTTTATTTCAGTTTCTGGACACGATCGTGTATGGTAGTTATTGTTCTGCATTCTTGACCCCAATGACCCTGGTGTTCACAGACTACACAGAATGGATCATTAGATTGTTTAGTGTTTTTGTGGACCCTTTGTTCTAGAGTGAACTTTAAACACGGCTGTAGTTGGTAAAACACTACTAGAGTTTAGGGGTTCTCCTCAAATCTTTTGTGTAAGAACAAGAGGGCCTTCCACTTCTCCTAGAAAATCCATTAATTGTATGATGTCAGACTACAGGATCTCGTTTAGTTTGGAATGAATTATCCACCAAGTACAAATGTTGTCAGGAAAGGCTCGGAGAAGTTTTGGAGCTAGCAATCGTCCATATCCATTGACATTTTCGCCAAGGGCCTGTATTGAACGAATGTGTCGGTTACATTCTATGTAGGTAGAGTTCAGTGATTCAGGTGAAACAAGTGATATGGGTTTAATTTCTTCCAAATAATCTATGTGCGCCTGAATAATTCTGCTTTTATTTCTGTACCGTGCCATTAGTATTTTTTTTGTGTCTTCGTATGTAGATGCAGTCACAGTGATACCGTCGACAACCATCTTGGGCTCTCCCTCGAGGTAGCTGCGCAAGAAAATGTGCTTGCTTATTGTCGAGAGGGTAACGTTTTAATCTACAGACAATTCAAATTGTTCCCAGAAGGGCATACAAGTTTCTACGTCGCCTGCGAATGGTTGTAGTCTAATAGTTGGAAGCTTAACAGTGTGAATCATTATTGCACCAGACATAGGAGTGGGGGTACTGTTCAATGCCAGTTCTGCAGTGGTAGTGGACAGTTTATTTTCTATCTCCAAACTAGCCTTTTGAAATCCACGTTTTGCTTTGTTAATATAATCATCGCAGGTAGGTATGTCAGAATTAAACTCCGAATCTGACAGATCATGAATCGAGTTGTCCAGCTGGGTTAAATGCGATAAAGATTCCTGGAGTCGATCTCGGTAATACTGGCAATCATTAATGGATATGTATCTCGTGAAGCTGTCAATAGCCGTGAGGAACTGAGGAACGTTATTCCTTTCTCCAGTTCTCTTTCTGTTCAAGTTGTGAATTGTCGAGGTCGAGTAAGCAAGTCGAGTGGTGGTCCCTTCTGTAGTTGCCATCATGGCCGTGTGATAAATCCTGATTGACAGCTGCTTGGCCACTGGGTCTGTTGTTTACGTGAGTAGTACACCGCAGTGGCCCGCAAAGTGTGTCGTCCTCTTGAAGTCCAAACAGTCTTGCCGTGTAATACAACGTACTTGAATTATTGCTGCTAGATGGCAGCACGTGTCACAAGCATGCTGTTGGAAGCGCTTAGTGTGGTAGTGATTTGATAACAAATGACATGCGAAATGACTATCCGTTATGACGATAGGTTACAAAGTTTATAGTTAACAAACTATTTCTATCAGTCACGCGAAAACTTTAGAATGTTCATGCTAAACTTCTATATTCCTCAAAATATTGTAGTGTTAAAGGAATACTCATCCGTTAGTAATTTCCGTCAATGGCCGTCTTCTTCATTGAGGTCTAGTGACGATTTCCAAGGGCACTTCAATTCACTGCACTTCACGCCGTATTTTTGTGTAATACTGTGCAATACCTGTCTTCTCGTGAGTATGTGGTCCGTGTATTGAACTGAAATGCTCCTGGGTTTCGCCACCAAAACAAATGTTATGAATAGATGGGGAATAAGTTACTGTATACCTTACGTTACACACTGTTTTATTCAACTACATCATTTACAAGATGGCTACTATCCAGAGAGCAGGATGTACAAAGATATGTCACTCTTGAAAGTAGTGTCTTTATCTATTCATATCGAATCCCCAACACTGGCTATCAATGAAGTAATACCTGGTGCCAGCGATTAAGGACTTACGTAGGTAGTTCCCTTCCCTGTCCCTTCACTATTGTTATTTCGTTTCGGTGTTTTCCAAATTCGCACGTTCCCTATCACCAGACGTTTCGTTCCAGGCTTGTGTCAATGCCATACTTTCATACGTGTGTACACCTGTTATGTTATGTGACACTCTCAGACTGATTCTGATGGTTCCGTCAGCTCAGCTTTGAATGCTAACGGTGTACCGTGTCCAGTGAGGCTAGTGACAAATGAACGTACCACTTCCACTTCTATTATAATGTCTAAATTCAAATCTCATTTTCTGAGAAGCCTTTCTCGTGAACAATAGAGATTTTCTTCTGAAGACGCAAAGCAAAGTTCTCTGAGAAATGTAAAGAATTTCACCTCATTTTCTTGACACGGCGTAAGCCAAAAAGCCTATATAATGTGTATAAGTATGGGCTATGAAAGCATCAACTGCAGCCTAATCACCTGTTTCCTCGAATTTCTTAATCATTTTCTTCAGCTCATTGTCATGGGACTTCCTCTCCGCTGTTTCTGTTGGCGATATTCCCGCAATGCAGCATTGCTATTGCTGTTATTCTGATGAAACAACTTCACTAGAAGTGCACAGTCTCTCTTCCTAACCGGCATTACGTTTCACACGGAAAAGTTCAACTTTCTTGAGTTACAACGAAGATTCGCTTCGCAAAAGAAATCAGCATGTGTCAGCAAACAACAACCAAAGGACTGACAACCCAATTCTACTGGAAGAACATTTTGCATCAAGAGTTCCACAACATTGCACATTCTGACCGCTTATAGCGCCATACTTTTGCCTGGTGACAAAACTTAGAACTACTATCCATAATCCGTTAGCACATTGCTTAGTTAGCATATCTATGAAATTTCAGACTCCTACGATCATTACAGCCCGTGGTGTACTGTGCTGAATACTGTAACTTTAATTGTGGACATCCGGTACATACATACATCTTCATTATGGACTGTTATGCTTTACAGCATTCAGTCTGCAAGTCTCTGTGAATTTATTAAACGCACCCATAATTCAATATTTATTAGCTCTATGACCTTGTTTAGTTCCATACCTCTTATCTTTAACCCATTAAAAATCAAGTCTAATCAAAGCCTCCTTGGTCTCTCTACTTCTCTTACCCTCCATGACCTAGTCCATCATTCTCCTGGGTAACCCATACTCCACACATGACCTTGCCACCGAAGCCAGTTCATGCGCACAACTTCATCAGTTGAGTTCATTCCTCGTTATCTCATTCTAAGTATCCTCCTGCCATTGTTCCCACCTGTTTGTACCAGCGATCATTCTTGCTACTTTCATGCCTGTACTTCTAATTTATGAATAAGATAGCCTGAGTCTACCCAGCTTTCATTCCCGTTCAGCACAGCTGGTCTAAAAACAATGATTGTTGTATGTGCATTGATTTGGTGGTTCAGCTATATATGTATATATTTTCTCAAGTTATTAGTCAATACAGACTAATAAAGACTGAGAGCCGACATCTTTCTTACAGAATACTGTTGATCATAGCTGTGAGCTCGCTGTATTAGCTTTGCCACACATTGATTCAATCTCACTATACTACCATCATTGGAGAACGCACATCCTAAATACTTTAAATGATCTACCTGTTCCAGTTTTGTATTTCCAACCCGACATTCACTTCTCGTAGGTTTCTTCCTTACTGATATCACTTTAGTCTTGGAAAAGCTATTTTTATATCATACTCACTGCACCTATTTTCAGGTTCCAAGATAATAGACTGCAGGTGCAACACAGTACCTAACAGAATCCCTCCTGATTTAACTGGTATATTTACACCTGGCGGAATGTTTAACTTCTTATCTCGTTTGAGTCTTCATTTTCTATAGTTGTCTGCACTATGCACTCTCTTCACCATAACATTGCTTCCTTTTGACTGCTTGCTGCTCTTAACTTCCTGCTGCTCACTGATGTCATTCTGTGACGTACAACTGATGCCAACTGTTCGTCCATCTCGAACATTCACAAACTTCTTTCTCGATATAAAGGGCAGCTTCTCCTGAATTAAGTCAGTTCCTGTTCTGGCAGATACTAGACTCCATCCTATACTTTAGAAGAGCTGGTTTCTCTTCTTCAGCATGCCTGTTATCTTTGTCGACGAGGTGAGAGATTGGGAAAAACATCTATATTCATTTTATTTCTGTCATTTTGTCTCCCTGATTCTATACTTCCATTACCCCTACTGGCCACTAGTTCTTATCCTCCTCATTTTATCACATTTTATTATGAGGTAGGTTGTTTTGTAACTTCCATCAGTGTGGCTCATGCGAATCACTACGTCTGAAATGTTACGGTGATGGAACAAGTTGCTTAATCAACCTAGTAGCCTGTTTCACAGAAAGCGCTAAATTCCTTTTGCAAATTTAACTGTTATGTTCTTCCACGGACTCTTATAATTTCTGCCTTTCTTTTACTTTATAAATTCTGGTTTAATCCCAGATGATATTACCTCCCCTCTCCATTTATACTACTTCCCTTCCCCATTTTATTTTTTCTCTGCTCTTGAAATTTAGTATTCATGTAAGGTTGAGGGAACACAATGTTTCTCCCCTTCTGTATAAAATCAATTGCAAAACAAGAAAGGTCAATTATTCTCGAGCTTTATCTACACGAGACCATAGTTACATTACAATGTATAGGAAGAAAGACTGTTGGGCTGCGGAAGGAATTTGTATATATGCTTCACTGATTACGAGAAAGCATTTGATAAAGTGCCATGGAATAAACTGTTTCCACTTCTCGTTGAGATAGGTTGCCCACAATGTATGATACAGCCGTTATACAATTTATATAACTATCAAAATTAAATTTATCAGGTTTTGCAACGTATTAACAGCCCCTGTTCAGATACTGAAAGGAGTGAGGCAAGGTTGTCTGCTCTCACCATTCCTGTTTAATGTCTGTGCTGAGAAAATCAATGAATCTATAACAAACACCAAGCTTGGGGTGAAAATAGGAGGGAGACTAATGCAGACCATCAAATTTGCCGACGATCAAGTTAAGGTGCTTTACGAGAAAACCAGAAGCTGTGTACAAGTCGGTTCTGGACTGTCAGACTGGTTTGAGACAAAAAGGGGAGTACAACAAGGTAGTGCTTTATCCCCCCTATTATTTATCATTGTAATGGATACCATATTAAAGGTGCTAAAAGAAAAGGGGCAACAAGACTTAAAAGCATTTGTACTTGCAGACGTAGTAATTTGGGGTAACTCAGAGGAAAGATGTAGAAGAGAGACTGCAGAGGTGGAGTCAGGAGTTTGAAAGATATGGATTAAACATTAACAAGGCTAAAACAGTGGTGTTGAAGGTACAGAAGGGTGACAATCAGCCAGAAATCATGTTAAATGGCACTAAGCTGGACAGTGTCACAGAATTTAAGTACTTGGTTAGTATAATGTCCAAGGATAACTTAGCTAAATATGAAGTAAACAGTCGAATCAGCAAAGCAATACATTTTTACCTCCAAGTAAGACAGCTACTATGGGATAAACAAGTACCACTCAAAACCAACATGACACTGTATAAATCATACTACACCCCTATCCTCACATACAGCCTGGAAACCGCTACATTAACAAGAAAGGACAACTCGAAACTCCAACCAGCAGAAAATAAGTTCCTACGCACAATGATCCAGAAGACCAGGAGGGATAAAATCAGGAATGAACAAGTCATAGAAGACATAGGAGTAGAAGACTCCTTACTCCAGAAGATCCAAAAGGCAAGACTGAAGTGGTTTGGTCATGTGAAAAGAATGAGTGCCAACAGGTCTGCAAGAAAGGAGTATGAAAAAGAAATCAGGGGAAAGAGACCAGTGGGCAGACCTAGAGAAAAATGGATAGACTTAGTGAAGAAGGATGTAGAGGAGAGAGGTCAGGATTGGGAGCGGATTGTGAATGAAGAATGGTTCATGGACAGAACAAAATGGAAGGGGCTCGTATACCACACCTGGGAAACTGGAGTTGGTCGATGATGATGATGATGATGATGATGATGATGATGATGATAATCAAGTTATCGTAACATGTGGTCCAACAACTTTATCCAAAATGTTGCTAAAGTCTAATGAAAAAGCTAAGGAATTTGGTATGAAAACGAATATTAATAAAACTAAAGTCATGATGTTTAGTAATGTGCCCGTTGCATTTCTTAGACGTTTACAAAATGGCGTCCAAGGAAGGTATGGCCCACTCAACTTATTACACAATGAAGACGTGATATCGTGGTATAACAGAAGGCCGTGTATAACTGGGAACGGATGTATACCGAAGGCGGTGCAGAACAGCAAAAAGTCAAGTAGATTGTTTTAAAGAAAAAAATAGAACAGAAGAGATTATTTTAAAAAATACTTGAAAAATTGAATTGGCAGAGTCAAGATGTGAATTGTGAACGCGCTACATATAGGACGGAATTTTATGAGATTTCGGCGAAATTCTTGAAGAAAGACTATATTCATTAAGAAGAAAACGGGATAATCAATCCAAAGATATATTGTGAATAGCCAAAATACTTCAGATAAGCGAGCTCGGATTAAATTCGCTTATTGGAACCCGAAGAGCAAGTTCAACATTTTTGCAGGGAAGAATTATACGAACTGCACAAGAAAGATAAGAACTGAAAGAAGGTTATTTTATTGGCACAGAGGCTAAGAGGAAAATAATTCTGAAGATTATTTAAGCTGTTTCTGAAGATTTTTCCCCGAAAAAGATAAAATATATTAATATGAAATTTTAAAGAGTTAGCAATATATAACACAGAAGGAGGATAAGAAGAGTAACTTAAGAAAAATATTATTCTAATATGAATTTTATAACAACCATGTTCTCCTCGGGAATCGTTGACTTTGTTGGCAGCCTCACGAAGATGATGAACTGCTAGATGTTTAAGATGGACCAACCTGGAGAGAGGTATCATTCAGCCAGATGACCAGCTCGTGACGAGAGATGATTATTGCCTACCAAGACCAGTTCTGAACGGGAGAAGGAGTCCTGTTCAACCCTAGATCCAGACCGCAAAACTAACCATGTGACGGTCAAAGAGGAACAACTGACATCGGAGTAACGAGAAACGAGCTAAGTCTTTACAATTAGTATCATAATTCTTAAATTATAAGATTATGTTGGCATATGCTTTGGAGTTGAATAGATGTTAGAAACCATGATATTTAAGTGTGCAAGTGATAATATGCAGTGAAGTGCGAGATATTTAAGATATTAATGCTATATTAAGGCAGTGTAGAACTGTATATATATGTCTCGCGAATGGATTACAGTGTCTGGGCAAATAGATCAGTGAAGTAGTCATGAATACGATTTGAAAAGACTTGACATAACAGCTGATTGCTAAGAACTAATATATGTTGTAGGATATCTTGCATAGAATGTATTCATGGATTACGTCATAGATGGACCGCGCGTCAGAAGTGAATGATTGTAATTATCTACTCCTTGTAGAGTGATACTGTAGTAATAGCAACTTACGAGGTTATGCATCGTAATTTTATTGAGAAGAGTAAAGTATGGGAATCACATGGTGACAAATTTATCAAAGCAATATGTTAGTAATTGCGACGTTTGTGTTGAAGGTTATGTTAAATAAGAGGAAATATTGAATAGTTGTGATGATAGTAATGGATCGTCAGACGATGAAATAAGAAGGTATATCAAGTGATATGAAGAATTATATTATGATTTATGGTAATTGCAAGGTATATATATGTTAAAGGAAGTTAAATGTCACATGTGGAAGGTATGAATCTAATGAAACTATGCAAATATAAAAAAGGAAGTACACCGCGGGAGTAACCAGAATTAAGGTATGGATATTGAATATTGATATTTAATTGAGATTTAGATGGTGATATGTCAAGATAGCTGTTATGTTTGAAAGTATGTGAATTCTGTGACACATCCTCGAATCGTATAAATGCCAGATATAAGACATAGTATACATATGTGGTAATGTAATCGCAAAGCAATATATTGAAATGTTCATCTTCACACTGCATAAATGAATTAAATAACTTGCACAGTAGGATTATGATTAGTATACGACGGATTTAAGCATATCGAGCCACACATATATAAATTAAGAATTATGTGGATAGAATAGGAAGATTATTTATTTTAAAATAATGTATAGTTGAATTTGAATTTTATGAAAGGTTAATATATAGGAAGATGATACATTAGGAGCCGGATTTAGCAGGGATTAGGGATGTAAAGCCTTAGCACGTGAATCGTTACTAATTAATATCCGAGAATGAACCCGAATTAATTGAGTTCAGATTTTAGTTTGTATTTAATGACGATATAATTATGAGAAGAGACTTTGAAATGTTGTTATAATAATTGCAATTGGATAACGCATTCCAGTGATACATAGGATGCCCCAAGGATAATTATGGACAGTAACGCTGATATTTTTGATTTCATTTCAGAAACAATTCGAATAAGCAGAAATATTTTATTCTATATAGGGATAAATGTAGCCCGTTCCCAAGTTTAGTTCTCATTTCTTAGGGCGATTCTCTAATTAAATAAAATGTGGATTATATTTTTATATAATTTGTGAGTGTTAATTTTTAGTGTTCATTCTTTATCTAGTTTGTAAGATGAGACATTAATTGCTTGCGTAAATATGAATGCATTTATTGGTGATGTCACAACATTAGCATTGGGACTAGGCGAATACTACTGCGTTCTTTTTGGGTGAACTTTTCTCTTCATGAATACACGTAAAGCGGAACCGAATGAAAATTTTTTAGATTCTTCACATGGAATGAAATACCCTGGGATTACTTTGAGCTGTCGAGAGTTATTTGCAATCCATTGTGACAGATGGGTGCAGTAAGAACCTACATCCATTGCATGTAATGATCAGTAGTGAGCCTGTACAACAAGTAGCACAGTTCAAATATCTCGGCCAGATCATAACAGAAAACTTTCAGTGTCACACTGAAATAAAAACATGAATAGCAATAGAAAACCAAGCCTTCAGGGCTGGTTTACATGGGTAGAGTAGCGAGGCGAGGCGAGTAGAGTAGAGTAGAGTAGAGTAGAGTAGAGTAGAGTAGAGTAGAGTAGAGTAGAGTAGCCATGTTACTCTACTCTACCACTGTCTGGTAGAGTTGACACTTGTATCGCTCATACAGGAGTAGAGTCATACAGTAGAGTAGAGTAGTAGCACCATGTCAAGACGCAAGCACATCGTAACGAAGAGTTTAAAGACATTTGCAAACATATTAATGCAAGAGCTTAGTGAAACATTAGAAGAGGCAAATGAGGAAAGAAGGGAAAGGGTAAGAGGCTGGCTTAGGAGAGATACTCTCGGGGCATCAACATTAATTCTGAGAGAACTTGCGACAGAGTATAAAGAAGAATACAGAAAGTGTATGAGATCGAAGCCTGATAACTTACAGACACTGTTAGATGCTATAACACCGCAAATTCAAAGACACAACACAGTGATGAGAAATGCAATAACACCGAGATTTAAGCCTGAGGTGACTGAAGTTCTTGGCCAATGATAATAGCCATCAGTACACTGTAAATCACGCTGGCGTAGGCCTAATTTGTAGTAGCTTCTTTGCCATAAATACCCCAATTGATGATCTATTTATATACAGTAATTCGTTTGTTCGTTGCTTGTATGGCCCAGGTGTAGAGATTAAGTTTCAAGACCTGACATTGTACTGTAAACAATAATTATTTTGTAAACAATAATTATTTTGGATATTCTAAACAAAATATGAAAATTATTCTATTTGTTGTGGACCAGGGGTTGTAGGATTTAAAAAAATAGAGCACGACTAAGTAGTATTGTAGTATAGTCGTATATTAATAACCTTATTGTTGTGTACTATCCCGGACAATATATCCCTCCGTTCATTTATTTTTTGCAAATAAGTTATTTTATTTTTAATTTCATTTTTCCCCCCCGTAAAGAATGGCTAAGAAGCGCGAGTGTACTTACTGTGGGTGTGGTGAGGCATTGAGGGGTATGAGGGAGGAGTTGGAAAGTTTGAGGGAGATAATTAGGATTCTCACAGACGACAGGAAGGAAGATAGGCTCCCTCAAAAAATGTACAGGTTACAGTAGGTGTACAAGAGGGAGGGGAAGGAAAGGGAGGAGTTGTAGAAGACAGGTGGTCTAATGTTCTAAGGGGAAGGAGAAAGCAGGCTAAGGGCTCTATTCAGGATCAGAATTCAGGACAGGTGTCTGTGCGAAATCGGTACGAGTCACTCCAGGTAGAACAACAGAGGGAAGATGAGGGCCAGGGAACTGTTGCTGAGATGTGTGGAAGTAGGAGGAAAGGAAAAGGTAGGAAAGGAAAATGTAGAATAGAGGATAGGAAAAGACAGGTAGAACAGGGTCATAGGAAGGAGAAAAGGGAGGAGGAAGTAGCTTCTGCAGCTATCAAGAAAAGGGCTGACCAGGAGGGGAGGGGATCAAATGAGGTGGGTAGGGTTGAGGCTCTGGTCAAGGGGGATTCCATCGTTAGACACGTGGGGAAAGTGTGTGGAGGAAAGGGTACCAGGGTAGAGTGTTACCCAGGAATTAGGTTGAGGCAGATGTTGAGGAAAGTAGAAGAGAGGGAGGAGGGGAAGGAGAAGGTGGTAGTGTTTAATGTTGGTACCAACAACGTAAGGCAAGCTGATATAAGTACCAACATAGTTGGAGATGTGTGGGATCTGGTAAACGAAGCACGGGTGAAGTTTAAGAAAGCGGAGATTGTTATTAGTGGAATACTGTGTAGAAGGGATACTGACTGGAGGGTGATTTGGGATTTAAATGAGACTATGGAGTGGGTATGTGGGAAACTGGGAGTGAAATTTCTAGATCCTAATGGGTGGGTAGGAGATAGGGATCTGCGCTCAGATGGCCTTCATTTAAACCGCAGTGGTACGTATAAGTTAGGAAATTTGTTTGGAAGGGTAATAAGGAGGTACATTCAGGGAAACGGGATGGCCTAGGGAGCGGTGATAAGGGAACAAGGAACTGGAAATCAAGTAGGGATGACATAAAATTGTTAGTGTTGAACTGTAGAAGTATTGTAAGGAAAGGAATAGAATTAATTTAATAGATATACATTTACCAGATATTGTAATAGGAGTTGATTCATGGCTGAGAAATGATATAATGGATGCAGAAATTTTCTCACAGCACTGGAGTATCGTAGAGATAGGATAGGAAGGGTGGGAGGGGGAGTGTTCATTCTGGTGAAAGAATAATTTGTAAGCTACGAAAAAGTTAAAGATGAGACACATGAAATTCTAGGTGTAAGGCTCATTTCTAAAGATAATAGGCAATTTGATATATTTGGAGTGTACAGATCGGGAAAGGGTAGCACTGACACGGATTTGGAATTATTTGATAGGATAGTCTGCTATGTGGGAAACGACATGGAAAGAAATGTGATTGTAGCGGGAGATCTGAATTTGCCAGATGTCAATTGGGAAGGAAATGCGAACGACAGGAAGCATGACCAACAAATGGCAAATAAGTTAATATGGGAAGGACAGCTGATTCAGAAAGTGATGGAACCAACCAGAGGGAAAAATATCCTGGATGTCGTGCTGATAAAACCAGATGAGCTCTATAGGGAAACTGAAGTAATAGATGGTATTAGTGATCATGAAGCTGTTTTTGTGGTAGTTAAAAATAAATGTGATAGAAAGGAAGGTCTTAAAAGTAGGACTGTTAGGCAGTACCATATGGCTGATAAAGCAGGCATGAGGCAGTTTCTATAAAGTAACTATGATCGGTGGAAAACGGTAAATAAAAATGTAAACAGACTCTGGGATGGGTTTAAAGAAATTGTTGAGGAATGTGAAAACAGGTTTATACCATTAAGGGTGGTAAGGAATGGTAAAGACCCACCTTATTATAATAGAGAAATAAAGAGACTAAGAAGGAGGTGCAGACTGGAAAGAAATAGAGTTAGAAATGGCTGTGGAAGTAAGGAGAAATTGAAGGAACTTACTAGAAAATTGAATCTAGCAAAGAAGGCAGCTCAGGATAACATGATGGCAAGCATAATTGGCAGTCATACGAATTTTAGTGAAAAATGGAAGGGTATGTATAGGTATTTTAAGGCAGAAACAGGTTCCAAGAAGGACATTCCAGGAATAATTAATGAACAAGGGGAGTGTGTATGTGAGGATCTTCAAAAGGCAGAAGTATTCAGTCAGCAGTATGTAAAGATTGTTGGTTACAAGGATAATGTCGAGATAGAGGAAGAGACTAAGGCCAAAGAAGTAATACAATTTACATATGATAATAATGATATTTACAATAAGATACAAAAGTTGAAAGCTAGAAAAGTGGCTGGAATTGATCAGATTACTGGGGATATATTAAAGACAATGGGTTGGGATATAGTACCATATCTGAAGTACTTATTTGATTATTGTTTGGTCGGAGGAGCTATACCAGATGAATGGAGAGTTGCTATAGTAGCCCCTGTGTATAAAGGAAAGGGTGATAGACATAAAGCTGAAAATTACAGGCCAGTAAGTTTGACATGCATTGTATGTAAGCTTTGGGAAATCATTCTTGCTGATTATATTAGACATGTTTGTGAAATTAATAACTGGTTCGATAGAAGGCAATTCGGTTTTAGGAAAGGTTATTCCACTGAAGCTCAACTTGTAGGATTCCAGCAAGATATAGCAGATATCTTGGATTCTGGAGGTCAAATGGACTGTATCGCGATTGACCTGTCTAAAGCATTTGATAGGGTGGATCATGGGAGACTACTGGCAAAAATGAGTGCAATTGGACTAGACAAAAGAGTGACTGAATGGATTGCTATATTTCTAGAAAATAGATCTCAGAGAATTAGAGTAGGTGAAGCTTTATCTGACCCTGTAATAATTAAGAGGGGAATTCCTCAAGGCAGTATTATCGGACCTTTATGTTTTCTTACATATATAAATGATATGAATAAAGGAGTGGAATCGGAGGCAAGGCTTTTTGTGGATGATGTTATTCTCTATAGAGTGATAAATAAGTTACAAGATTGTGAGCAACTGCAACGTGACCTCGAAAATGTTGTGAGATGGACAGCAGGCAATGGTATGTTGATAAACGGGGTTAAAAGTCAGGTTGTGAGTTTCACAAATAGGAAAAGTCCTCTCAGTTTTAATTACTGTGTTGATGGGGTGAAAGTTCCTTTTGGGGATCATTGTAAGTATCTAGGTGTTAATATAAGGAAAGATCTTCATTGGGGTAATCACATAAATGGGATTGTAAATAAAGGGTACAGATCTCTGCACATGGTTATGAGGGTGTTTAGGGGTTGTAGTAAGGATGTAAAAGAGAGTGCATATAAGTCTCTGGTAAGACCCCAACTAGAGTATGGTTCCAGTGTATGGGACCCTCACCAGGATTACCTGATTCATGAACTGGAAAAAATCCAAAGAAAAGCAGCTCGATTTGTTCTGGGTGATTTCCGACAAAAGAGTAGCGTTACAAAAATGTTGCAATGATTGGGTTGGGAAGAATTGAGAGAAGGAAGAAGAGCTGCTCGACTAAGTGGTATGTTCACAATTAAGTATTTATTTATTTTCCACCTAGTCGATACAATGATTGCTTAAGGCAATTTTTCATGGTCAAAAGTGGTACATGTTTCGTATATTATCAACATCTTCAGCCACTTAACACTGTTTAGATGAAAAATATATAAAATTGACAAAGTAATGCTTTAGAGGAAGTGTCCTTAAAATTAACATAAGGACACTTCCTCTAAAGCATTACTTTGTCAATTTTATATATTTTTCATCTAAACAGTGTTATGTGGCTGAAGATGTTGATAATATACGAAACATGTACCACTTTTGACCATTAAAAATTGCCTTAAGCAATCATTGTATCGACTAGGTGGAAAATAAATAAATACTTAATTGTGAATCTATTGAAGTGCGATATGGACCATGAAGCTGATTTTATGTAAGTGGTATGTTCCGAGCTGTCAGCGGAGAGATGGCGTGGAATGACATTAGTAAACGAATAAGTTTGAATGGCGTTTATAAAAGTAGGAAAGATCACAATATGAAGATAAAGTTGGAATTCAAGAGGACAAACTGGGGCAAATATTCATTTATAGGAAGGGGAATTAGGGATTGGAATAACTTACCAAGGGGGATGTTCAATAAATTTCCAATTTCTTTGAAACCATTTAGGAAAAGGCTAGGAAAGCAACAGATAGGGAATCTGCCACCTGGGCGACTGCCCTAAATGCAGATCAGTATTGATTGATTGATTGACATTGCTGTTATTGCTTAAAATTAATGGCATTGTCAAGTGATATGAGGTAGACAATCCCTATGTACGTTATTAATATGATTAAAGTACACAGTCCTGCATCATTGTCTAACTTAAACATGTCGAGACACATGATGAACACGCTGTGTAACACAAACTTGAGAAACCTTCATCTAAAGGGACAATCCAGCTGTCACTTGTTTATATTTGTTGTTGCATCTTCGAAACTATTATAGGTTTAGGTATTTTTTAAATCCTTCTTCCATAGAAATGAGGGAAGTCTGTTCTCCATTATAGGACAATACACCTGCATTTGTTTGACCTCCAAAGGTGCACCTCCCCTTAATATCACTGAGCTATAATGTTGCGTTATGGCTTTTAATATTCTTCTTTCTTTATTAATCTGCTCATCCTCCAGGGTTAATTTTTCCCTCGGACTCAGCGAGGGACCCACCTCTACTGCCTCAAGGGCAGTGTCCTGGAGCATGAGACATTGGATCAGGGGATACAACTGGTGAGGATGACCAGTACCTCGCCCAGGCGGTGTCACCTGCTATGCTGAACAGGGGTCGTGGTGGGGGATGGGAAGATTGGAAGGGATAGACAAGGAAGAAGGAAGGAAGAGGCCGTGGCCTTAAGTTAGGTACCATCTCAGCATTTGCCTGGAGGAGAAGCGGGGAAACCACGGAAAACCACTTCCAGGATGGCTGAGGTGGGAATCGAACCCACCTCTACTGATTTGACCTCCTGAGGCTGAGTGGACCCTATTCCAACCCTCGTACTACTTTTCAAATTTCGTGGCAGAGTCGGGAATCAAACCCGGGCCTCCGGGGGTGGCAGCTAATCACACTAACCATACCACAGAGGCGGACGGCTTTCAGTATTACCTTGCAAATTATACTTTACTAAACCACTTAAGACAGGGAGTGTAGATGACGGCGGCACCACCTCCAGACTTCTTGGATTTACGAATTTGTCAGTTCTTGGTTGTAGGTACATCGTATTTAAAAAAAAAATTCTGTTTAAGTTCCATAAAACCAAAACCCTCTTTACCCATTTTCGTAATCAAGTCCTCTTCTGCCGCCCGTCTCATATTTTAGTTTCTGTAAATAATGCTGTTTATGTTCCATAAACATTCTTTTTTCACTGTCAGTTATACAAATTTACATGTTTCTTCTTCCGTACACTTGATTTTGCCACCAAATAAACGCACAAAAATGCTCAGTTTACTCAGCGGAATACCGTCAGTACGCACATGGAATAGGCGAATAACACGCCAATTGAAAAATCGAGCGTCCTCGGCCTTTTCCGCCAGCCCTCGGAGCTTGGTTCCGGTGGAGGAGATAGGATAGTGGTAGAGTTACTTTACCCCAGTGGAAACCCACTCTACTCTACTGTGTACTAGCTACTCTACTCTACTTGCTACTATCCCAGTCGTTTACACGATGCTAGTAGCTCTACTATCCACTCTACTCGCCTCGCTACTCTACCCGTGTAAACCAGCCCTCAGAGATGAACAGTCCCTTCTCTGTCAGAAAACAATGTCATTCATCTTACATAAAGGAATAATGAAATCTTATGTTTGGTCTCTTGCGCCGTATTGTGCTGAGATCTGGATGTTAACAAACAGTGATATTAAGAGGTTAGAAGCCTGAGATATGGTGATGGCATCGGCTGCAACAGGTGAGCTGAGTGAGAAGAAGACCAACAATGAGGTATTGAACATTGCCCAAGAAAAGAAACAGCTGTTAAGTTAGATTAGGAAGAGAGAACTTTCTTGGATGGAACATAGGCTTCGACATAGGAATGTGTTGATGGAAATTTTGGAAGACACCTTTGTGGAAGACCGAGAAAGATATTTCTAGTAAACTCAGGATGTAGAAGCTATGCAGACGCAACACGTACTGCACTTGGGAGAAGATTCAATGCAGGAGCAAACCAGTCAGACTGAATTACTCCAAGAAGAAGGAGAAGAAGAAGTTAACTCTTTTAGTGTTTCGCACTTCTGGAAATTAACGAAGCTTGAATAGATGGGCTTTCGCTCTCAATTTATTTATGATAATTAAATCTTATTTCCAAGTGTATTGGCATATTCTATTTGGATTGTGTTAATATTAGTATCTCATTTGAAGCAAATAATGACTGCCTACTTGGCAGTTTCTTAGAATGCAAGTCCTATTGTTAGGCTCTAGATCAGCAATAATGATAGATTCTCTGTAAAAATGCACTAATTTGGGACCTGGCCTCAGCTCCGAAGGCTCAGAGCCTTGTATCACCATTTGAAATGGCTTGTGTATTTTGAGTTGGAGCCTTTAAGCCATTTCAGAAACCGAAATCACCAAGTGACCAAATCTTAAAAGTTGTAAAATTGCTAGTCCTATCATACTTGAATAACTGTCTTAACGCATGCTTTTAGAAACTTCTGTAATTGTAAATTTCGGAGTATACATTATTCTCCCCACCTTTTTCTTGCCAGGGAACAACTTGTTGACTTCAAATATAATTAATCTACTTCCACACCCAGGTTATGAATTCTCATGACCATCCTATCCATGGAACCAACCTCTAGGTATCTTTAAGCCAAGACCTTGTACTAATACATTTGTATCTGCTGCACACATACTAATGATATATTTATGTTTGTTTCAGCACTTTGTAACTGACATCAACATGAATAACTACATATGCCAGTCTTCTTGCGATGGTACCTCTCTGAAATTGATGTAGTTAACTATATTTCTTAATCTACGGTTTTATCATCATCGTAAAATTGTGGAAACTTTGTTGTTCATAAGTAATAATTGTCACCCTATCCCAAATTGCATAATATCTGCAACTCAAAACCGAAGTATGGTTGCACCTGCCAGTTTATATCTCTCAGTAAATGATACGTGTAAACCATGAATAACTAAGGTAAAAATTTCTCAAAACCCCTGTAAGTACCTTGAACCAAGAACTCATTCTACTATCAATTCTCACTGCAGAACAACTGTCAACATAGATGTCTCAGAATGGTTTTAATATTCTACCCTTAATCCACCAGTACAGCTAACATCTCTTCCTCTGGTACTCTGTCATATGCCTTCTCTAGATATAAAGAACAACCATAACTGTCTATTCTTAGATGTGAAGCTTCCCTGGTATGTGCGAGTTATTTAGTTGTTCCTCCAGGTTGAACCGTATTTTTGTTTTCAGTACATTCAGCACAGTTTGCCGACGTAGCTGCCTGGGAGATTGATTACCACGGATCGAGTAAGGGTATTTCAGTCACCTTGACAAAGAATATGCAACGTATTCGAAATGCTGGCACACTGTACAGAATGTACAGAAAACAATAACACGGTTCAACCCGGAGGAAGAACTATAAACTGTCTATTCCTCTCGTATAATTCAAGGTGCATAGTGAAAATCTGATCCTGGCAGCTGCTTTGAAGTCTGAAACCCACTGATCACACCCTCCCTTCCAAAATGCAGTGAACATCTTGCCTGGTATACTGATCAATGAAATACCTCTTTAGTTCTTGCAATTCTTCCTGTTCCCTTGCTTATAAACAGGTTTAATATCACTGCTTTCATCCAATCAGAACGTACCTTACTACCATTCAGTGCTAATCTTACTACTCTATAAAGCCATTTCATCCCTGCCTTCCCTTTATATTTCACCATTTAAGGTCTGATTTCCTATTCCTGCTGCTTTATAACAATGGGATAGGTTATCTGCAATCCTTTCCACTTCCTCAAGCATAATTTCATTGCCATCAATTTCTTCCTACCGATGAGTTCGATAGCTCATGACATCAACCAAAAGATTTTCTTTTGCACTGGGAAGATTTTCGTTAAGAAGTCATCAAAAATTCACATTGTTTTTCACTTCTTTCAATGGTGGGAGTCTCCTAAATCCACACATATGTGTGTATGTTCCTGCTATAAAAGTTTATTTGAAATGGCTATTTAAATATGGCAGCATCCCTGTGACACACCTACAGCTGTCAATGAATATTACATTTTCAGAAGTGATGTATCTTAATCTGACATGTGTAACTTAGATCCAGGACCTTCAAGTACCATTCATATATAATACTAGCTGATGTACCCGTGCTTCGCTACAGAATTCTAAATTGTATACAGAATTCTAGGTTAGGTAGTCTAAACGTTGTGAGCAAGATTGTACTAAGTTGCATAGCTCTTAACGTTGCCCTAGAAACATGACGGGGAAGTCACCAACGTCTTTTCTCGTATGAAGACTGGGTTAGGGGATTTTCATTGTAATGGTACGCCAGCTTGCCTACCGTCAGTCACAATCAGGTTGGGGAGTTTTCATTATAATGGCAGACACTCACTCTCCGCCTGCCTTTATAGCTTCTCAGAAAGACTCTCTTAGTGGTTTTCCCAACTGAAATGAACATGGGGTCATTACAATGACGTCAGTGGGAATGGCGCGATTCAAAGCAATGCTTTCATATGAAATACTCGATCAAATGAAAAACCACACATTTTGTCACTTTTAACGAACAGTGCTATGCTGCCGAACTGAAAGTCCAAAGCTACAGAGCTGGAATGACCAAAACACAGACATCTGTGATCCATGAACAATCTTCGTCTTTTTTTCGGCGGAGGGATTCGAATAGTGGATAGTCCCGGGGCAAAAACTATGCCCGTTTACTTATCTGTTTCCTGGGAGTACCCGATGAGTCGGAAAATCTCAATACACTACACTGGCGGGCGAAAGAACTATCTGATGTGGAGGCATTTTTTCCTCCAAGCCAGAGAAGGAACAACATCTTCGCTGCTAATTTGGAATAAAATTAATGTAGATTTAATAAAAGTGAAGAAGAAGAAGCTTTTCTTAAGAAATGGCTCATTTCAGAGTTGAATTTTGAGTTATTTAGTGAATTGTGGTACTTTAATTTGGAACAGGCCTAAATTGTAATTCTAGACCAGTTCATATTACTACTCCTACTACTAACTGAGCCTCTGACTTAAGTGTGCACACTGCTCATTCATAACAGCGCGTCAGAGTAGGTATCGAATAGCTGGAATAGTATGATGAACCATGTTACGTACCAGCAGTATCAGAAAATGTATGAACCAGAGGAATAGCATGCTAAAGAAGAAAGTTATCTAACTCCTCAGCTATTTTCCGCCAATATTCAGTTAGGCTGTTATACTTGGAACGCAACAGTAATCCCATCTATCGGAGTTGAATGTCAGCATAAGAGGCAAAGAACATTACAACAAACAACGGCCAGTGTAATGTTATTGTTGATCAATGTTACGCGCTTTCGATATTGTAGGCCTTCACATTATTAATTGTCTTCCGGTTCTGAAATACCACTCTTATCATAGTCGGTACCGCAAAACTGAATAAAGCCTAAATGATCAGAAATTGTATTCTCTATAACTTTTGTTATGTAGTACTTTTCCACAGGACGAAGAACATAGGTATTTAAAAATTAAATTTCAGGTGCCTTCCCCTAAACTACCATTTCACCCAGGGTGAATAACATTATTTATAGCTTAAACTGTAGTTTCTTATTCCCCGACTCTATGCACCGATTTTCATTAAATTCTGTTTACCCATTTTGTCGGGGCTCGGCGTTGATATGGACTTAGCAACAAAAATCCAAATTCATGAATATCTGTGTTAACATAGCCGGTACGGTAAAAATGCTTAAGATGTAAAAGATCATAAATTTAATTCTATTTAACTTTAGTTATGTAGTATTCATCGATATGACCACTAATAATATAAATATTTGAGAATGGAATTTTAGGCCTTCCCCGAAACTACCATTTCACTCAGCGTGAATAAAATTGTTTATAGCCTGGATTGTAGCGGCTCGCCCCCCGACTTTACATACCAATTTTTATTAAATTCTCTTCAGCCGTTTCCTCGTGATGCGTGAACATACATACATACAGGCAGACAGACAGACAGACAGACAGACAGACAGACAGACAGACAGACAGACAGACAGACAGACAGACAGACAGACAGACAGACAGACAGACAGACAGACAGACAGACAGACAGACAGACAGACAGACAGACAGACAGACAGACAGACAGACATTACGGAAAAGTAAAAACTGCATTTTCTTGTTACTGTGGACATGATTGATACAGAAATACCATTCTTTTCAAATTCTGAGCAATGTGCAGACAAAACTCTTATTTTATATATATAGATTAATCAAGGACCAGTTTTACATTCATATTCTGAAATTGCAACTGAGCCTAAAGAGTACTTTTCACTACCTTTTGATACTGAAATTTTGACATAATTCACTAGGAAACAGTTATTCAGGGAAACAAAGGAAAACAACAAGCAACACCAACTAGATGTAGAATCAACGACTGGTTATCTCCAATACTATCTGATATAAGGGCTTTGATTGGCGTAATAACTTCTTTGTGGAATGACTCTTATGCCTTTTATGCTCTAACGTGCTGGAGCAAAAAGAAATTCAATAATATCCTGTGCACCTCTGCAGTGGAGTACATCCAATATTCAAGGTAAGTAATTAATAATATGTACATATGCAAGTTTATAGCTAGTGTTCAGTAATTCTGGACAAGTTTTAATTTAGCATATTTTCAGTCCGCAGACGGACATGATAATACTAATATAAATGGTCCGTTACTGGACATAATAAATTTTCCAGCTAACTCATTCCTGGTTGCCAGCGTTTTGCCACAGTGTGCTAAGTTGGGTTCATCAGTTGGTAAATAACACACCAACCAAGACGCATGGCTATTGCATACCATGGAGGCCACCGTTTAGCCTACTTGGAGCCACCGGCAGTGACAATGCACTGTAAGAGACTGTCTCATTACCAAAAATTGATGCCTGCCTGGCCATCAGATGATATAGATGTTTATTCCCATAGAAAACCAGAAATATTTGTCCCGAATAAGTAAATTTATAATACCAATATAAATGGTCCATTATTGGACATTATAAATTTTCGAGCTAACTCATTCCTGGTTGCCAGCGTTTTGCCCTAGTGTGCTAAATAGGGCTCATCAATTGGTAAATAGCACACCCACCAAGACGCATGGCTAGTGCATACTGTGGAGGCCACCACGTAGGCTACTCATTCTTTCTTATAAAAATTCAGTTGCTAAAATACATGGTTAGTTAAAATCAGTCATTGACTTGTGTCATTTAAATTATGAATGGAATAGCACAGTACTGCTAGGCTTCCAATGTATATTCTCAAATTCTAATAATTCCTTATTTAGATGTTGATCCTAATACTACTGTCAAATCTGGACCATAGTATTATATGGTGGCTAATCTTCTAAAAGTGGTGAAGGCCAATATTCCACACAGTAATCCATAAAAGTAAAGAAAAGCTGTGTCGAGTGGAAAACTTGTGATTAATTGTAAATAGTAGTCCAGTACATTTTGTGAATAGTACAACATGCTACCTCTCTGTGTAGTAATTTTAGTTTTAAAAACCTTGATAACCTGCCATATTAGGATGGAAGAGGGAAAACACCGAAACAAAAGACGGAGGCTAAGAGTGAAGCAGGAGAACAAGAGGTAAACCCAGGGTAAGATGGCTGGACTTAATCAAGAACAGCATAATAAGAAGGAACATGTATTGGAACAAAGTTAAGGAGCAGCAATGGTGATTGGATAGAGGAAGAAGGAAAGCTGCCATCAACATCCTTACCTAGCAGGAGTTGATTATGAAGATGAATGATGATGAACACCTTAAAAAAAAATAAGTTTTAACTAAATCAAAAAATAAACATGTTTAATGTAAAAGGTAAACTTCAAAATTTCCACACAATTTGAAACATTCAGCTCAGTATCAAAACTTCAATTACAAGACTTTGAAGACAACATATCATTTCTTTTTTTTTTTTGCTAGGAGCTTTACGTCGCACCGACACAGATAGGTCTTATGGCGACGATGGGATGGGAAAGGCCTAGGAGTTGGAAGGAAGCGGCCGTGGCCTTAATTAAAGTACAGCCCCAGCATTTGCCTGGTGTGAAAATGGGAAACCACGGAAAACCATCTTCAGGGCTGCCGATAGTGGGATTCGAACCTACTATCTCCCGGATGCAAGCTCACAGCCGCGCGCCTCTACGCGCACGGCCAACTCGCCCGGTACATATCATTTCGCATTTTTATGGAACATTATACAAAAATTGCACTAATGATTTCAGATCACATAAGGTATACTTTCTCATGTCAATAGTGGTATGCAGTCTGAGAAACACGAACAGAAAATACACGAAAAATATACTTACCATCCATCACAAAGTTGAGTTGTAATTCAGTTGCCTGAATTAAGGTAGGGTCAACAGATTTAGGTTTCTTTGCCGGTTCTTTAAGACGCTTCAGGTTATCAGTCAAATCCTTGTAATGACTCAATACTGAGGAACTTGAAGTTCTTGAACCAGTCTCCTGAAAAATTAAAGATAAAATATCTCATTACTAATCAGTATGATGATTTTAACTTGAAAAATATCACACCTACCAGTCATTATTGTCTGTTCTAGTCTTGTCCTATTACTCTACGGAGTCAGGTTTTTTTTTTTTTTTTTTTTTTTTTTTTTTTTTTTTTTTTTTTTTTTTGCTAGTTGCTTCACGTCGCACCGACACAGATAGGTCTTATGGCGACCATGGGACAGGGAAGGGCTAGGAGTGGGAATGAAGCGGCCGTGGCATTAATTAAGGTACAGCCCCAGCATTTGCCTGGTGTGAAAATGGGAAACCACGGAAAACCATTTTCAGGGCTGCCGACAGTGGGGTTCGAACCTACTATCTCCCGAATACTGGATACTGGCCGCACTTAAGCGACTGCAGCTATCGAGCTCGGTAGGAGTCAGGTATGAAGTGAGATAATTTTTTGCAGAGTTCTTATGACTGGATGCCCTTCCTGATGTCAAGTTCATCAGAGGAGTTAATGAATGAAATGAATGACGTGATATGTGATAGTTAAAAGGGAGAGGGTGAAACCTGGTGCTGGCACATAGCCTACTCCTGTCGAATAGCACCAAGGGGTGTGCTCAAGGCTTTACATCCCCATCCGATGGACAAATCACCATTAACAGCATCACATGCCCTCACTCCATATGAGCACTGTGGAGAGGTTTGGAATTTAATCCAGGCCTTTCGCATGCAATCTAGTGATTATAAATTATATCCCACCAACTCCCCTACCCTGCTGGCCACCATTCTGATGGTGAAATTTGTTTTGACCAATGGGACTCGAACCGGCTAACCATGGTGTCAGACCATACAGACTTCAGGCCTTAGCGAACACAGCCACCAGGCGGGCTAACTACCAGTCATTATAATAAAATTCAATTCCGCAAATGCTTCAACAAAAACCAGTCATCAAAATATTTCACATTTCCCAGCAAATATCAAAATCCCATGTAGCCTACGTTAAATCACACGCAAACAAACTTTTAAATTAATAAATTAAAGCACAGGTGTCATGACCTAATGGGGATTTAGAGATATCCCAAATCCAATATTTTTCCTAATTAGAGCCGAGGATTTTGTTACTTTCATTGATCTGTCTCAGTCTTATCCTTGGCTTTGACAATATGAAAGTGACTGAGGTATGAGCGATGCTAGTAATGCCATTCCTTCTGCAGCCAGTCCCTGCTATGAATGGTGTGAAAATGTTGCTCATAGGGTCTGTTGGTGCATGCATTTCAGTGGGCTTGGCAGACTGATATGTATTAGCAACTTCTGGCTCTGTGAGGAAAGCAACGAGAAACTACCTCACTCATTTTCCTAGTATGCCTCTTCAGTGATGCCTAGGCCATCTACGACAGCTGATGGTAGAGCTGTTGAGGATCCAGCCAGCCTTATGGCTGAAGACTGAACATACACATACAGAGCCGATGGATTGGCCACAAAAATTAAAATAAATTTAAAAAATACAAATACATTGAAACATTCACTGTACTTCAAGGAATAGAAATAAAGATTCTAAGAAGTGCATTAGCAAGACATGGAACGATTGTGTAAGAAATGAGAAGATAAGGGCTAGATTCGGAACAGAGAAGTTACTGGACAAAGCAGAAAAATCCCTAATGAAGTGGTTTTGTCATGTGAAAAGGATGGAAGAAACAAAAACTCCAAAAGCAATGTTAGAGTGGAAAGTGGAGGGCAAAAAAGACCCAGCGGCAGACCACAAAAGGATTGGATACAGAAAGTGAAGGAAACTGTGGAGCAAAGAGTCACAGATGGGCCCAAAGTGTTCAGGGAAAGGTGGAGAAATAACAGAAAGAAATGGAGGTCAATGATTCATTACCCTGCCAACAAGGAGTCAGATAATGAGAAAAGTGAAATTAAGATTAGCTATACTGAATACAATAGGCCTGGTGGAATTTAATTCTACAAAAAATATTAACTCAGGAGAGTAAAACTTGGGGTACAATCCAACCCTGAACCAGCTTGTCAACAACTATGAGACAATACCTCAATTTACCAAATTTACCATATTTATAAGTGTATAGGCAGATTTTTTAAACCTAAAATAGGAGGGGATAAATGGGGTGCAGTTAATGTAACTATAAAACAGGTATGACATTACAAGGTGTATTCCTAAAGAACACTTGTTAAATATGTAATAAACATATTCTCTTGTTTAACATTTACTGTTAGATAAACTTTAAAGTTCTTTCAGTCTATCAAACACTAATTATAACACATACAATACTACAACATACCTGTTAACCAAACAACACTATTAAACAACAAATAAAGACATTTTGTTTTTGAAAGATCAGATTCTACTACATCACACTTTTTTTTTTATTCAATGAAAATGTACACACATTTATGTGTGAATTCAGTTTATAACCTTTAATAAATTTCATTATTCAAAATAAAAAATAAAAGAAGTATGATCTGATAGTGTGTTTTATCACAGGTATGTAATGGTGTCAGAGATGTTCGACAGACTGAAAAACTTTAAAGTTAATAACTGAGATGACATTGAAAAATATTGCTTCCTTTTTAAGAAATGGTCACTTTCGCTTGAGTTTTCACTCTTAGATTAAGTGAACTACAGTCCTGTCCATCACGTTGGAAATGGCTGTGAAACTGAAGCTTCTGGAGACCATTTCTTCTGGTAAAAGGTTTCACGCAGTCACAATCCACTTACACATTTACAGTAGTCAAGATTTTGATTGTCTAACAGGCCCCATTTCGTAGAGCTCCATCACCATTCTCCAGTCATGGCAGAAAGGCATTCTTGCGCATAACGCACTGCCTGTTATTTACAAATCAATGTATAACTCACTCTTGTGTGCCCCATGTTTCATTAACAGTGACCAGTTAACTCAAATACTGATGGAGAAAGGAATATTAAGCTGCCCTTTACCCCATTTGTTCAGTACAATAAAGTTGGGTATCTGATCTTGTGTACAGTACGAGCTTAGGTATTCGCAATGGTGATATCTCTCTCTGTACTTTTTCTGCTTTCACTGTAGCATGAATGATCAAGAAAAATATTTTCACTAATTTACCATCTTGAAAGTAAGATGCAGCCTGTACATTCGTAAATACGATACTTTAGATATACATGAAGCATATGCTTTAAGTAGTCCTCTCATGGCAATTATTTATCTAACTACAACATAAGAGAGGTAGAGATGCACCTGGCAACAAGAAACAAACTTTCTGTCTTGGGTATCAAAGAATAATAAAACCTAAGCCTATAGAAGGAAATAACCGAAAGTGAATTATTCTTTATTTAATTAATTTATTTTATTGCTTTAAGGAAAGTCTAGCTGCTATTGAAATTATTTAATAAAACCAACCTTCCTAAAACGGATTGTTGGTCACTACTTTTGCCACCAACGAACAACACCTTAAGTTTCTTGTCTGTCCCTGGCAAAGTCGTATTCTAATAAGCAAAATGAGTAAGATATTTGATCATACTATACAAAGCCATTATGCAATTTTTCAAGAGAAGGGATTTTTAAGATTTTTAAAAACCTATGGCAAAACAGCCTTGATAAGCGTTAGTCTACAAGGCAACCACCGCTCAGCCAGAAAGTCTGCAGATTACGAGGTGATGTGGTCAGCACAACAAATCCTCTCAGCCATTATTCTTGACCTTCTAGACCGGGACCACTATTTCACCATTAGATATCTCCTCAGTTATAATCATGTTGGCAGAGTGGACCTTGAACCAGACCTCAGACCAAGTTAAAAATTCCTAATCTGGCCGGAAATCAAACTCAGGACAGCCAGATAAGAAGCACCTGATAAACTTCATTACCAGGTATCCGCACTGATGCTAATCGAAGGCTAAAACTTCCCGTCTTTCAATGCATATAATGTACTACCTGATGTACCCATGCTTCGCTACGGAATTCTACACTGTATACAGAATTCTAGGTTAGGTAGTGTTGTAACCGTACATATGTACGATCCTCGAATTTTTAGGTTAGGAAATTTTCGTATATAGTTTGTAATGTTAAAATCATGTAATTTTGTTTATTGAGAATGTAAAAACTTAATATTATAAGAAGAATGTGTAGTTAGGGAATATTGCATATGTGCATCATCATATTTTGTATAAATTTCCGGTTGGGTAAGAGTCTGTAAATATGGCCTAGCCGTAGGATTGTGCAACCGGGAAAACTGCAACTATATCGGGAAGGACGGTTGAATGTGTTGCAACAAAGTGGCTTCGAAACACGGGGTACGGCAGGTGGTATAGGCTAAAGAATTGGAGTGGATCAATGTGGATGTACGTGAGTGGACATTCGATGTCACATCAGATGCACGATAGCCAACACGAGGGCTTTGTTTTAAGCGAGGTTGGGTTGACGGAGTGACGCATGAAGATGTGCCTGTGAGAGCGTTGCTACCAGTAAACTTTTCTGGATGCTATAACCACGTGTAGCAAGCCTATATAAGCATGTACGCGTGTGCGGCAAGTCATTCTAATGCTGATTCGGACTCTGATTCTGTTTCTGGCTGTGTTTGTGTTCTTGATTCTGTGTTTCTCACTCGGGCCTGCGCGCGGGAGCTACTTTGCGCATATTCCTAGGCGATGCTCAATTGGTCTTAAGTATATTTTACCTATGGAGTGAGCATGCTAAATATCGCTGATGCTATGAGTTTCTGGTGGCCGTCATGTAAATTACTCAACTAAGTGTTTATTGGTAATTCCAACTCTGTACAATAATTAGACTAAATCTTGTATGAGATAATGTACAGTGGAGGTGTGGTTGTGCACAGAGCTAATTCTTAGTAAAGGAAATCGTCGGCCAAGTATCCAGTTACAGTTGGATAAACGTGAGGCGCCACACTAACTTGTGCGGCACTCGGGAAGGACTCAAGACGTCGAAGTGTGTAAATAAGGTTAGGGATAATCTTCGTAAAGAAGGTTGCATCCGTAAGTAGAGAAAGTCGTCGTACTTTTCTTTACCAGAATACGATTTTTGTTCTGGAACAGTAGTGAGTGTAGTGGGACTCTTACCTGGAGGTATGTTAAGAAATGTATATCTCATCAAGTAATGATTTGGTTGTTGTTAGTAGTGTGTATATTTGCCTTTGTAAATGACAAACAAGTAGGTCTCGTGAAGTAATGATTAATGTTGGTCGTAGTTGTTTGTACGTTGCCTTTGTGGACGGCAATCAGGAGGGGGTCTCTAAGTGATGATTATTGTGGTATTTATTATATTTCTGTTTATTATTTTGGGGAGTAAAGTCCTGGTATCAAACTTGCAGTAAATCTTTTTATCAGTGGAGTGAGGATCAACCTGGCATGCTACCTACATCTAATTTCAGGGGTAAATAGGTAAGGTTATAAAGTAAGTCTGGAGCTTCGTCAGCCTGATGACCGTCGCCTTGGGAGAGGGAGTTACTCACTGCACTACATAGTTATATATTCCTGCAATTGTTTTACAGGTGGCGCCCATTGTCTTGGTATTTATACTTATTTCACTCACCGTTAATTCATTTCATATTTTCTATAGATTGCAAATGGTTGCAGTGTACACGTTGTGAGCAAGATTGTTTTAAATTGCATAGCTCTTAACATTACCCTAGAAACGCAACGGAGAAGTTGTCAAACATCTTTTCTCATAAGAAGACTGGGTTAGGGAATTTTCATTGTAATGGTAGGCCTGTTTGCCTACCGTCAGTCATAATCCGGTTGGGGAGTTTTCATTATGATGACAGACACTCACTCTCCACCTGCCTTTTTACATCCTCAGAAAGACTGCCTTAGTGGTTTTCCCAAATGAAATGAACATAGGTCATTACATGACGTCAGTAGGAATGGCGCGATTAAAGGCAATGTTTTCATATGAAATACTCGATCAAATGAAAAACTACATATTTTCTCACTTTTAACGAACAGTATTACACTGCCAATCTAACAGGCCAAAGTTCCAGAGCTGGAATGACCAAGCCGCAGACAGCCACACTGTCTTTTTCCGTGCGCGCGTGCGTGTGTGTGTGTGTGTTTGTTGAACAGTGGATAGTCCCAGGGCAAAATTTATACGCTTTTATTAATCTGTTTCCCAGGAGTACCCAACGAATCAGAAAATCTCAATTCACTACACTGGTGGTGGAAAAATCTGATTTGGAGGCAAACTTTTCCTCCAAGCCACAGGAGAAACCCCTTCTTCAATGCTAATTTGGAATAAAATGAATGTAGAATTTAATAAAAGTGAACAGGAAAAAGCTTTTCTTAAGAAACAGCATTTTCATGGTTGAATTTTGAGTTACTTAGTGAATTGTGGTGATGTAATTTGGAATAGGCCTAAATTGTAATTCTAGATCTGTCATACTACTACTAAGTGAGCCTCTGTCTTAGGCCTAAGTGTGCGCACTGCTCATTCAAAACAGCGCGTCAGAGTAGGGACTGAATAGCTGAAATTATATGATGAACCAGTGTGTTATATACCAGCAGTATCAGACAATGTATGAACCAGAGGAATGGCATGCTAAAGAAGAAACACATTTTTGCAGGTTAGGCCAATTGAATTCAGTTCCTTTATTAAGTATGTTCATTTCATTTTCAGAAAAATTGGTATCTGATAAATTGTCGCGGGAGTGTTTTTCGTTAAAGGATTCACTTTTTTTCCCCCTTTATTTACATATTCTGTTGACTTTTTTGATCGACTATTAGATGTTTTAATTTGTTTTCCAGGGTTTTTTGCTTTCTATCTAAGATGTTGGAAAGTTTTTCAATGGTATATTGTTGAATGGAACTCCAGTCTAAAGATAGAAAGCAAAAAACCCTGGAAAACAAATTAAAACATCTACTAGAAGATCAAAAAAAGTCAACAGCATATGTAGATAAAGAAAAAAAACCCGAATCCTTTAACGAAAAACACCCCCGCGACCATTTATCAGACACCAATTTTTCTGAAAATGAAATTAACATACTTAATTTCAATTGGCCTAACCTGCAAAAAATGAAAGAATTAACCACCACAATAGCAGAATCAGAAGTAAATATAGGGAAATTGCCGGTAGAAATACAAAATGACATTAAATATGAAATAAAAAAAAGGAAACTCCCAAGTTTAGTAAAAGAAATGAAACCCAAACCCGACCAAGCCCTCCTAAAACAAATAAAAGAATTAAAGACAAAAATAAGGGATAACAACATTATTGTAACTAAGGCGGACAAAGGCGAAACAATAGTCCTAGCAAATAAAGTGACTACATTAATAAAACTGAAGAATTCTTTTCTAATGAATCTTATACAATAGTAAATAAAGACCCGGTCTCTAAAATTCAACGGAAGCTAAAAACAATCCTTAAAAATTCAACTTGTTTATTTGATGAGCAAGAACAACAAAAAATGGTCAACATGAATCCAACATTGCCTAAGGCAAAGGCACTACCTACGTTACACAAAAACAACACACCCATTCGACCAATCATAAATAGCAGAAATAGCCCAACATATAAAATGTCAAAATTTATACATCAGTTCCTCAAAAAGCATTATAAGTTTCAGAGTAACTCCTCAATTAAAAATTCTATTGAATTTTGTGAAAGATTAAAAAAACTTCAACTTACAACCCCACCACAGGATGAGCTCTTTTGATATTACCAATATGTATTCAAACATCCCCATTAAAGAGACTGTTGAAATTATTAACTTAAACCTTTCCAAACATAATCCTTACAAACTTAAGCTAGAAATAGATGAATTTATTAAACTACTTAAATTCGTACTAAATAATAACTATTTCACTTTTAACAATAAAATCTACCACCAGTTGAGTTTAGCCATGTGTGACCCCAGCTCAGGAATATTAGCAGATATTTATATGGACAACATAGAACATAAATTAATTAAACCGAATATAGAAGGAATCTGTCTTTAGCTGAGATATGTTGATATGTTTGTAATAACAGACAACCGAAAAAATAACAGTGGAAAAAATCCTAGAATTTTTAAATAGCATTGATAGATACATAAAATTTACCAAAGACGACGAGAACGACAACTCATTGAATTATCTGGACGTTACTGTAAAACGCTTAAATTATAAATTCGATTATCAAATATACAGAAAACCGACACACACATCAATAACAATAAGAAATTATTCACTCCACCCGAAATCCCACAAACAAGCAACCTTTTTCAGTATGATCTACAGAGCTCATAAAATAACCTTATCAACCGCAAATTTCACGAAAGAAATTTTATAAAAGAACTAGCACTTGTTAATGGATATAAAGCAGAGATGGTGAATCGAATCATCAACAAAGTAAAGCTCAAATTAGCCACAAATCTTGCACTGGAAAAGACCAAAAAATCAAAATACGCAACCTTTACTTACACCAGTTCAATGATTCACCAAATAGCAAACCCACTCAAAAAGCAGGATATGCAAATAGCCTTTAAAACATATGACACTAATAAAAACGTATTTTTTAATCATAACACAGTAAATTCCTACAATAACAAATTTCAAAGTTCCGGAATATATAGACTAACATGCACACAGTGTAAATCTTCATATGTTGGCCAAACTGGCCGCAGCTTCCTAACCAGGTACATGGAACACTTAAACGCCTTAAAGCATAATAAATACTCTGCAATGAGTAATCATATGAAAGAAACCGGCCATCATTATACCACAATAGATAAAGACCTTACAATAACCAAAAGGATCGAAAAGGGGAAGCTAATGACAGAGTTTGAAAACATATTTATTTGGATCAATATTTTAATAAAGAAAAAAATTTGAACAACACGGCCAAAATAAAAAGCCCGTTAATAGAACAGTTGCCAACATTGTTACAAACTTTTAAATCAGATAAAAGCAAATTCTTTAGGATATTTAATCTAAAAATACTCACAACAGAAACTATTTCGACAACGAATCCCCCTCTACATAACACACCAAAGCTTAACGCCCCGCCCGCAGGATTGTCCCCTACCCCCACCTCGACAACAGATAAGAACTCCCCACCACATGGTACACCAATAGCAAACGCCCCGCCTAACATCTATCCCCCTCAACCCCCTACTTGCCCCTCACAACAGCCCCTTCCACACGTACAACACAAGGAGTAGAACCACAATAGACATTAGTCACAGTAACGTAAGAAAGACCACAAGACTTTGTAGCAGCAGTCAAAGGGGTAAGTGAAAAAATATAACATCAAACTCACATTACAAGCACAACGCATAACAGTATTCAAGTTAATTTCCATTTGTTCCAGATGCTTCACTCATTCTATTACCTCGAAAGAAACAAACAGCTACTCAAGATTTGGATAGAAGCCCCCCCCGCCTTTTAAGTACAACGACATTAATACAATCTGCTACCAATGGATATTCAAGCTGCAATAGACAAGAACTAATTATTCTAATACTTTCACTGATCAAATCACCAAACTGCAACAAGCCTCGAAAATTCTAGAAGCTGGTCTCCAACAGTTCCAAGATTTTAATTTTTAGAATATCATTTTGACTCAAATTACACACGGAGTCAAATCATAGTTGTTTTAAATAATTGCATTGGAGATCACAATTATTAACCAAATTCTCAATATCGGAAGTTACTGTGTTCCAGAAATCAATGGATTTTAGAAAAAATGGCTCCTATATTTAACCTTCAGTTTATATTTATGACTCAAATTTAAAGCCATATTACAGTTGATTCAATCAACCACAGCATTGTGAGAACAATTTTAGCCAAATTTTCAAATTGTAGTTACTATGTTTTGGACGTCAATGTATTTTAGAATTAAGGGTTACTACAATTCAACGTTGTAATTGTGAAAACAATTTTAACCAAATTTTTTAATTGTAGTTACTATGTTTTGGACGTCAATGTATTTTAGAATTAAGGGTTACTTCAATTCAACATTGTAATTCATATTGTCATACTTTTAATGTGTACATAATTCCTATGTTTTTTACACATTACTAAACATGGATTTATACTCAAGCCAAAAAATTTGTAAAAACAATCCAAATATGACAAAGCTTAACCTTGAGACAATTATGTAGGCTGAAGATGCTTGTAAATAAAGCAAAACATGTCCCTGTAAATTCGTTGTTGTAGTATTATGAACTAGCAACACAAAACCAATTTTTATTGAATAGGTGGATTAAAATAATCACTATATTGTAAGCATTTATCGTAGTATTGTTCGTTAAAAGTGAGAAAATGTGCAGTTTTTCATTTGAGCGAGCGTTTTACATGATAACATTGCTTTTAATCACTACATTCCTCCTGATGTTTTTGTAATGGCCTAAGTTAACTGTAGTTAGGAAAACCACAAGGACAGTCTTCCTGAAAATCCCGTAGCGAAGCATGGGTACATCAGCTAGTCTTCTATATATATAAAACACGAGATTTGTATGTACATTGCTCAGAATTTAAAAAGGATGGCATTTCTGTATCAGTCGTGTACACAGTAACAAAGAAATGCACTTTTTAATTTTCCATAATTTCTGTCTGTCCATCTGTATGTTTGTATGTACACGCATCATGAGAAAACGGCTAAAGAGAATTTAATGAAAACTGGTATGCAGAGTCAGGGAATAAGTCGCTACAATCTAGCCATAAATGATTTTATTCATGCTGAGTGAAATGGTAGTTTAGGTGAAGGCTTAAAATGTCATTCTCAAATACTGTATTTATGTTATTAGTGGTCGTATCTTAATGAAAATCTGTATGCAAAGTCGGGGAATAAGATGTTATAATCTAGGCAATAAATAATTTTATTCACACTGAGTGAAAGAGTAGTTTAGGGGAAGGGCTAAAATGTAATTCTCAAATATTTATTACTGGTCGTATCGATAAATACTACATAACTAAAGTTATATAGCAGTAAATTTCTGATTATTTATATTTTATACATTTTTATCATACCGGCTATAATCAGAGAGATATTCATGAATTTGGATTTTTGTTACGAAGTCCATATCAGCGTCGAATCACGAGAAAATGGGTAAACAGTACGTAGGTGCTTTGAAAGTTTTCGGAATGTACTAGAATTAAGTATCTTACCTCGGTGGAACTGCTTTTACTTTTCAACATAGTCTCCCTGTAGACTAATGCATTTGGTCCAGCGATGTTCCAATGCCTTGATCCCATCTCGAAAATGAGATTCCTCCAGGCCTGCAAAATACCTCTCCAATTCGGCTGTCAGTTCTTCCCTTGTAGAAAATCTCCGTCCACCGAGGAAAATTTTCAGCTTGGGGAATAGATGAAAGTCAGATGGTGCCAAATCAGGTGAATAAGGTGGATGTGGCAACAATTCGTACCCCAGTTCATGAAGTTTCTCCATGGCAATATTACTTGTGTGCGGCGGAGCATTGTCCTGAAGAAAGATGACCTTTTTCCTCGCCAAACCAGGCCTTATTTTGCGTATCTTTTCCTGTAGTTGGTCTAGGAGGTTTGCATAGTATTGCCCCGTAATTGTTTGGCCAGTAGGAAGATAATCTATCAGCAGAATGCCTTTTGCATCCCAGAAAACCGAGGCCTAGACCTTTCTGGCCGAACGCACTGCCTTTGCTTTCTTTGGTGGTGGTGAATCAGCACGTTTCCACTGCTCTGACTGCTGTTTTGTCTCTGGGGTATAGTAGTGGACCCAAGTTTCATCTGTAGTTACAAACCGGCGCAAAAAATCTTGTTGGTTGCACTGAAAACGGGCCAGACTTTGTTCGGACATTTCCAATCTGGTGCGTTTATTATCCAATGTCAAGAGCCGCGACACCCATCTTGCAGATAACTTTTCATACCCAATTCTTCGGTTAAAATATAATATATCCGTTCAGAAGACATCCCTACAGCTTCAGCAATCTCCCGCACTTTCAGTCGATGATCCTCTAGGACCAATTTATGCACTTTTGCGATAAATTCTGGGGGCGTAACACTTTTTGGCCGTTCACTACGCAGATCATCATCCAAGCTCTCCCGACCAAATTTAAACTTGCTGGTCCACTTGGCAACAGTTGAGAATGAAGGAGCAGAGTCCCCCAGTGTGTTCTGAAAGTCGGCATGAATTTCCTTTGCTTTCATACCTTTCTTTACAAAGTATTTAATCACTGCTCGAATCTCAGTTTTTGCCACTGTCACAAATCACTACACGTGAACAACAGAGAGTCGTCACTACCACACTCCTGCAGCTAGAGCACTGACGCGCCACGTGTTCACTCACAAAGGATGTGTGATTATTGCGCGGGAACCTCGTTGCTCTAGCACCGACATCTAGCGGTGATTCTGAGAACTTTTCAAACTGTCCTCGTATTTAATGAAAATCAGTATGTGAAGTCTGAGAATAAGGAACTACAGTCTTCACTATACATTATTTTATACGATGCCCTAATATCACAGAGTCTAAAGAAAACTACATGTGAAGGCCTACAATATAGAAAGCTCATAAAAAATTGATCAACAATAACATTACATTGATCACTGTTTGTAGTGATGTGCTTTGTGTCTTCTGTTGCCACTCATCCACGATAGATAGGATTACTGCTGCATACAGATTATTTTTTTAAAATTTGCTTTATGATACACCGACACAGACAGGTCTTATGGCGACGATGGGATAGGAAAGGGCTAGGAGTATGAAGAAAGCGGCCTTGGCCTTAATTAAGATACAGGACCATCACTTGCCTTGGGTGGAAATGGGAAACCGTGGAATACCATCTTCATGGCTGTCGACAGTAGGGTTTGAATCCACTATCTCCCGCTTGCAAGATCACAGCTGTGCGCCCCTAACCACACGGCCAACTCGCCCGATCGTACCAAGTGCAACAGCCTGCCTGAATATTGACGGTAAGTAGCTGGGGAGTTAGATAACTTTCTTCTTTAGCATGCCATTCCTCTGGTTCATAAATTTTCTGATACGGCTCGTACTCAACACATTGGTTCATCATAGCATTCGAACTATTCAATCCCTACTCTGAGGCACCGATTGAAATGAGCAGTGTGCATCTTTAACAGAATAATGGCAGAGAAGTGTTCACGGCTGTCTGCGGCCTAGTCATTCCAGCTCTGAAACTTTTGACTGTTAGATTGGCACCGTAGTTGTGTTAGCATCCTACAGTATAGTATCTTCAATTTATTTTATTTATTTATGTATTTATTTATTTATTTATTTATTTATCATATGGCCCATACAATCAAGTTGAGTTCAGATATAAATTATATATATATATATATATATATTATACACGTATCTTCAATACGGATCTATAATGATATATATCACTTGCACCGTAGTAGTGTTTGTTGAAAGTGAGAAAATTGCGTTTTTTTTCATTTAATCAAGTATTTTATATGATAACATTGCATTTTATCGCTACTTTCCTACTGACATTTTTTGTAATGACCTTTGTTGACTTCAGTTAGAACCACAAGGTCAGTCTTTCTGAAATCCCCTAGTGAAGCACAGGTACATCAGCTAGTGTTTTATATATATATAGATTATGTGGTCATGGATGACAATCATAAGGACACGTTTCGTTTCCCATTAATAAATGGGTGACAGGCCCCAAGAAATCTCGTAGTACACTCGCCAGTGGTAGTTGACGAGCCCCGAGAAATCTTGGTTTTATATTCACCACATCGTTTTTGGACTCCCTGTTACATCTCTTGACCATATATTGAACTATTTCGGACTTGCACATCGAGTAGAATAAATCTTAGATGTATATCGGCCACTTTTCTTTTATTCATGGCCTTTTTTTATTTGATTTTGTTTCCAAACGTCGGCTTTCTGCTGGTTCAGTCAATGATAAGATAGAGCGCTCTCATAATACAGTGTTGGCTGACTATATATTTTAGAAAAATTTTACGCCGATGATCGTTCAAATGGATATAGTGGTTGTGAATTAGTGGAAACTGAATGTGAGAGTGATAGTGGAAATGATATTCAAGCCACTACACACTGTAATTTACATACTGTGCTCATTTATTCAAGTGACTGATGAAGACAACCATGTAAACAATGATGGTATTAGGAATTGACACCAAAATTGGTTTTATGAAGACAGATCCACAGTCGACAGAGGGCGGTGCATCAGTAAATTCCCTCCCAACCACCACAGCACAGTGCCACGATCCTCGAGTCCAGTTAGTGGGGTAGGCCGTGGATAGTACAGAGATGACTTCCATGTTCCTTTAGATAATTTCTTTTCTCACTGTCGGAGGCAAAACTTCACATGCCCTGATCAAGGCCAATGCAATTTGGCTGAAAGCTTGGCTTTATTATTAATAAATATACATATAGTGGCTTTAATCCAGTTAATTTATTTCTTTATGTTAATATAATGAGCCACGAAAACTTACGTTCATTAATGAGAAGTCTGACTCATTGGCTGAATGGTCAGTGTACTGACCTTCGGTTCAGACGGTCCCGGGTTCGATTCCCAGCCGGGTCGGGGATTTTAATCTTCATTGGTTAATTCCAATGGCCTGGGGGCTGGGTGTTTGTGCTGTCCCCAATATCCCTGCATCACACACACTACACATAACACTATCCTCCACCACAATAACACGCAGTTACCTATACATGGCAGATGCCGCCCACCCTCGTCGGAGGGTCTGCCTACAAGGGCTGCACTCGGCTAGAAATAGCCACACGAAATTATTATTATTATTATTATTATTATTATTATTATTATTATTATTATTATTATTAATGAGAAGAAGAATTATTGGAAAGAAAGATTTTTAGGAAGAAAGTCTTACAAATGGAAGGATTCCAAGGGAGGAAGGAAAAGAAAACAGGCACAAAGTGGACTGAAGACAGGAAAAAGAAGCACAGTGAAACAATGAAAGAATACTGGAAGAAAAGGAAAGAACAACTAAGGAGGAAGAATTGAAATTGTAACACGGTCCTTAGAAGGCCGGAACGCAAGAAGAAGAAGAAGAAGAAGAAGAAGAAGAAGAAGAAGAAGAAGAAGGTCATATTTATTTATGTTTCATTAAGGTATGAGTTTCTTGCTTAGGTCTTCCCACTATTTTTTTGTTGTTGCCAGAAGCAAGCCAGGATTGCCAAACAATCGCACAGACTTATTGCTAATCTTAACGCTGCTGATCAAATTAAAATTAATGAGATAATACATTATATTCACTATGTAACAGGAATCAAAGTTCCTCAGCCATAAAGAAGAAACTCGTTTTAGCAAGAGTGATACAGGAACATAACTCATTTTAACCCTATATTTAGCATAAAGAAGAACTGGATTGAGAAAAAAACTAATGAAGCAGTGCTTAGAGAAATGAACACCCAGACACATTTAATAACAATAAAAAGGAGAAAAGCATCAGTTTTTGGTCACATTCTCCGGCATAATGACTTCATAAAGAAGGCAAGGTGATGGGAAAGAAAGGCAGAGGAAAACCACAGATCATTGAAGAGGTAGTTGAGATGATGGGATGCCAAGGTTATGGAGAGATGGAAAGGATCGCAGAGAGCAGAGATCAATGGTTGCAGCGACAAGGCAAAGCCTTTAGATAATGAGGATGATTTAGCATTTTCAATTTGATGGTGCGAGCATTCACTGTTGCATTGTGTTGTGTTGGTTGTGCTTTATCCTATAACTGTTTCATCATAGTTCTGTAACGGTTCAAATCCCGTTACAAGGTGATATCTGTATTATTATTATTATTATTATTATTATTATTATTATTATTATTATTATTTTATCTGTGAGATTACTATTATTGTATTATCATTCTTGTTCAATTCTATTCTGCAATGCTTGTCGCTCGCATGATTGTAGTTAAATGTATGCATATATACGTGTGTGTAGAATAACACTCAAGACATGTACAGTGAGAATTGTTATATATCAGATGTTGGATGTGACTTTGCTACATTGTACAATACTGCTGACATTACTGTCAAGTCATTGCTACGTCATGACTATGTCCTTGTGAGCATTTAGCGATGAGCTCAGTTCCTTTGATTTTCCTAGGTGGGAGTTGATGATGGTTATTTCTGGAGATTACGTAGGAGCATCAACCTAACGTCTATATAAGGTGGCTGCATACTGTAGCGTCAGTCATTAACTTGGAAGCAGAGGCCTAAGTCGGTCAGTCAACGAGAGTCAACAAGTGTGAACAAGATGGAGAAGACTCGATGTGCCATTAGTCGTTGGTTATTGAGAGAGTGAGGCCAAAGTTGGTCGGTCTCTTAGTTGAAGATACGGACGGGAAGACTTGCAATGAGGTCATACAGTGCAGACTTACACAGAAGTCATATGATATGGAGAAGAAGCAGTCGCATGGATACATCACCAAATTAGGCGTGACACATCTACAGTAAACACCAGATCTAAGGAATACGTCGTAATTACACTAAAAGTGTTGAAGGTACAGTCATGTGAACCAGTGAGGGATATATTTTGTATAAATTGTTAAATGTCTGGTCAAGAAGAATTCAAATTCATGCCTAGTTTCTTTCAGGTGCAATGTCATTATGTCATATTCTCATCTGTTTTTATCGCAGCAAGACTTACTATTTTTTTATATACAATTTCAAGAATATATATTTTGTTCCACCAAATCAAAGTTTCATTTCATTTCCAGAGTAGAATCACTTAACCCCTAATTTAATGGGCGAACCGAACGCCAATCTCCTTTTCCCAGAACTTATGTTATGTTGTCAAAAGTAAGCTTATTACCCCACACACTTTTAGTATTAAATAATTACAGTTCTAATGTACATAATTATATGAATGAAAGAAATAGTACTTTCTCTTTATTTTTAATTTCAAACATACTATTTACTTGCATAACCAGTACATGATTTCATTATCATACGCAATCAAGAATATAATACTCACCAAAGGTGGATTCATTTCTACTTCATCACTGTTTGGAAAGGGAACGCTGTTGATCAAGGACAGTAAGTCTATCAGCCTTTGATCTAAACAGAAAAACACAGGAACAATATGTTGAATTTTCACTTCATCAAAGAGACAAGCTTAAAAATTCTTCTCTTTATGAATGTATAATAGCAGTTTCTTTCCAAAAGAGCATGATATCTGTATTATATAGAGGGCATAAAAAATATATATATTATCAAATGACTTCACAGTTATACAGAAATAAGACTGTGATACATGCAGACTTAAGTTAAGAGACATTATCAAACAGACTGCAGAAAAATAATGTTCTAAATCAATCATCATGGTCAAATATGTATTAATTTAGCTAAAGGACTAAATAATAATTGACAATGGATTCAGTAGCCAGATCTCGACACCCTTGTCAAAAATAAAGTACAAAAATTACAATTTCAGAACTGCACACAGAGTCCATTCAGTCATTGGATTAAAGATTGAACCTTGGCAAGATCTATGATCCATGGTACAGGTGCAGCATACATTCATCAGGGAAATATCTTAAATATTTGCGCTCCCTGATATTGGTTGGATTAAAAGATTGAAGTTTTCTTACACCCTTAATTGTCTGTGCCATTTAAAAACTGTAAACTTAAAATAAATTTTCTTAATTTTAGTGATAAACTGGATGCTACCAGTGTGGAACAAACATGATTATGACCGATATCATCATATGCCTTTGTAATATCAAGGAATAATATTGCTACATTACCATTTTCATGTTTTTCTTTTTCCAAAACTGAACCAATGATTGAAGTATGATTTGGATTAAAGGAGACTACATCTTTCACCCATTTATATAATACCTTTTCAATGGTTCTTTTTAGGATTGGTCTCCATTCATATCTCCACCCTTATGAATTAAAACTGTACAAGCAACATGCAGGAACCCAAGTCTCTGTCAACATAAGTGTTTTGGTGGTTATACTGGCTACTCGTACACATTTAACAATCCTCATAAGAACCTTGTAAGGATCAAGCACTGTAGCTATCACCATTTTCATCATAGCATTCATTACTTCTTCAGAGCTCACCGTTATATCTTTATAAGTAGAGGGATCTGAATGTGGTTCTGTATAATTTTCTCTAACAGCACTATTAGGGTTAGAGAATTTCTTACTGAATGTCTGATGAAGATTAGGATCAATCATACATGCATACTTTTTATCCTTCAATATTATCAGACTAACTTTCCACTTCTGATTATAAAAGAAATACTGTGCTTTTTCATATTCGTACCTACCCCCCCCCCCCCCCCCTCTCTCTCTCTCTCTCTCTCTTTTCTAATCTGTCTTTCCTTCTTGTCCTTTCTTGATGGATTGTTTTGATCTGTAGGTATTTGTCTTTCTTGCTGTGTAATACCTAGCTGCCAGATGTTTAAGTCCAGGAAGCATATCAACTGCATTTGCAAGAAATTGAACAAATCCTTCACTTTTGATGTCATAAATCTCCATATTAGTTATATTATTAAATTCTTCCAACCATCTTTCTACACCTATGTGAAATTCATTATTCTCTTCTTTGCAAGACTTCTTAGGAAGATTTAACCCTCATAATTCCGCTACCTTCTCCTGATTTAGTACCTTTGCATTGGTATTTTGATAGCAGGTTTTCTCTCCACTCTTTAGGACGAGAACTACTAATATGCTGGTTTACTCCTACAAAAGATTTCCATAAATAATGTAGCAAGTATTTTCTTTAACAGGCTCAAATGACTGTGTCAAGAGTATTGTGGGTGTCGCAGAGTGTATCAATATATTCTATTTCATCAATATCTGTGAATACTAATTGTCTTAACTTAAGGTGTCGCTTGCTCTCGAATCATTGTGAACATCATTATGAACCAGTCTTACATGGCTGTGTAAACCCCTTCTTTTAAATTCTTTATTACATACCTGACATTTTACAACATATGTAAATGCCGACAGATTTTCAGTGTATGTATCACTAGTCTGTTCTGCACCAATACTACACTGAGTGGCCAAGTAGCCAAGTCATGGGAAGATGCCGAATGTGATTTTCATAATAAGTTGCTCCTACGCAAGACCTCAAAACTGCAGTAATATGGCAGGCATCGACTCTACAAGGTGTTGGAATCGTTCTGGAGGGATCTGGACCCACGTATCTTGCACTGCTACCCACAAATGGTCTCGTGCAGTTGGTGCCGGGTTCATGAAGCGTACACCAGCATTGACAGCATCCCATAAATGCTCGACTGGATTAAGATAAGGGGATCTGGAGAGCCAATCCATTGCTGTAACTTCACTGGAGTACTCCTCCAACCACCTGCGTGCCTCCACAGAGCGGTGACATGGCGCATTGTCCTCTTGAAACATGGCATCTTCATCAGGGTACTCTAGGGCCAGAAAGGGATGCAGATGGTCTGAAAGAATGTCCATATAACATGCACCTGTTAGCACTCCTGCAGCCAGACAATGGGGCCTAACTGCGACCATGAGAACGCCACCCAGACCAGAAATGAGCCACCTCCCACCTGGACACAACCTTGTTCTTCCCTCTGCTGTTCTACCAGCAGCAACTCATACCAATTTCTCATCAATACCTCTCCTGAACTACTCTTCTTACAAGATTAGCCCACCTGTCTTCCATAACTTCTTCTCATCCTTCCTTTCCCCTCTTGTCAAGCTACCACTTTCTGTACACTGTTTCAATGTTTGAGCAAAACCTACGTTCATTAATGTCCCCCTGGTTAGGAACCTAAATATCTTTGCAAGTAATCAATCTCATTGTAAACCGTATTGGACATCAGATTATGACACTAAGTTTGGGGCCCTGACCTAACTTTAGGCTAAGATTTATTTCAGCTGATGATGCTTACGACAGTTAAGTAAAACATGTCCCATCTTACAACGCCTGTTGTAATATTTATTTCCTAAATATAAGGAAAGATAAGTATTGGAAAGGTGATGTTAACTATTATTCTTATTTTAATGTTCATAATCTAAATATCTCCCTCAAACTCTTACACTTTCCTCATACGCCTTAATACCCACTCACACCCGCAGTCCCAACACCTCCAAACTACCACTACTCCCTTAGCTTCTGTCCCACGTACTAGCAGGGTGTGTTTTTTGGCTCTTGGTCAACACTTTACACGATTGTGAGCCAGGTCAGGATGAAGGCATACAATTTTTAGATCCTTTCGTGCCAATTTTGATAATTATATGGATGATGAAGGAGAGGGATTAAAGTAGAATACAAGCAATGCAAATGAAGTTTCAGAGGTGTCGAGCAGGTTTTGGACAGAGTAAGAAATGAGAGTTTGGGAATTGGTAAATGAGGCACCCCTACAGGAAAAGAGAAAAATCAAGGCTGCAGTGGTATGGACATGTTAAGAGAATGGGAGAAGAGAGGATACCAAGAAAGATGTTAGAAATGGAGTTGAAGGGTAGGAGACCTACAGGAAGACCGAGGGACAGATGTCTGAAAGGAGTAAAGAAGAGCATTGAGGCTAGAAAAGGGAACTGGACGACAGTGAGAGAAGAGAAGTGGTCAATGGACAGAAAACTATGGAGAGGCTTATGTTCCAGGCAGACCCAGCCTGTGGTTGGAAACTGCCCCAACAAAACTGCTCTGGGTGATGGTGGGGGGGAAAATTCTTCTGGTTCTTTGATCAATAACACACTCGAAAACTTTCACTGTGTGAGACAGGGGGCATACTGGATAATTGGAACATTCAGCTGGACTTCCAAATTGGGACTGCTGTACTAGACATCCACTCTGCTGTAGGGTTGGGCACTATGTCCCTGTTTTGGCACACTGCGCCGGTGCACAATTATGTTCCGCTCTTCCAGAACACCGAGTGTCAATTGTTCCGAAACATTCTCAAGTGAGCTGGAGACACTGACTCGCTGTCCCGTCAGAAGCGCCACTATGCACTGCCCTTCGTCTACTAGCTGAACTGTGCAGCGGGCGCACGGGACGCGGGACTGTAACTGCGCAGTGTAGAGAGAACTTCAAGAGACAACATTACACGCTCCGCACCAGTGGGAACTGGGAATGTGCCTGTACGGAACGTGCTGTGTGGTGTGTGCCTATGTGTAGTTATGGCCATGGTCTAGCATAAAGCTGCAGTGAACGTGAACGAACAGTCGGAACACTGAAATTCTCACCCAATAATAACGTTTAAAGGCTGCTTTTAGGTTAAGATTTTTCTGGTCAATATAAAATACACATAACACAGTTACAATGGCAGTGCAGGTGTTTAAAAGTAACCAATTCAAGAATATTTTCACCAGCTGAATGTATTGGCCTGTATTGTGAGTAATAATAATAATTTTGTGTGGCTATTTCTAGCTGGGTGCAGCCCTTGTAAGGCAGACCCTCTGATGAGGGTGGGCGGCATCTGCCATGTGTAGGTAACTGTGTGTTATTGTGGTGGAGGATAGTGTTGTGTGATGTGCGAGTTCTCCCGAGCCATTGGAATTAACCAATGATGGTTAAAATCCCCGACCCGGCTGGGAATCGAACCCGGGACCCTCTGAACCAAAGGCCAGTACGCTGACCATTCAGCCAACGAGTCGGACTGTATTGCGAGTAATTAGTGAGTAATTAATATCTCAAAAATTTCCCTCAACACTTTCTCGGGGACTGACGTTAAAAATTAATTTGGACTTTAAGGAAACTTTTAAGCCCAAGAAAAATATAGGTCATCGCTTTGGAATTAAAGATATAACTGGATGAAAAAATCTTGACATTCCAGCACAGGGCAGCACAAAGCTGGTATCGACAGGCAGACACAGCCAAGGCCAACTAATCTATCTAGTGCGGCCTTGGCACAGCACGTTCGGTTCAGGCACATTCCACCTGAAGCGGAGCATATCCTGTTGCCTCTCGAAGTTCTCTCTAGGACGCAGTTACAGTCCTGTGTCCCGGCACTCTGTACCGAAACACTCTGCCTCAAGCTCCTAATGTTGCGGAACAAGTGAATGTATAGATGTAGATGTTGATTCCCATAGGGAATCTGAAATATTTGTTCCGAATGAGTCAATTTATAATACCAATATAAATGGTCCGTTATTGGACATTATGAATTTTCCAGCTAACTCATTCCTGGTTGCCAGCGTCTTGGTAGGTGTACTAGTTACCAACTGATGAGCCCAGCCTACCACACGAGGGCGAAACGCTGGCAACCAGGAATGAGTTAAATGGAAAATTTATAATGTCCAATAACGGACCATTTATATTGGTATTACAAGTGAATGTTCCGGTCTGCCCAACCCTACTCTGCTGGTATCTGTCTCTTCAATTATCTTATTGAATAAACATGTGAGCCATTGAGCTGAGCACCACTGCTTTGATATCCAAGAGTTCTGCAAGAATATCATCTGGTCCAGTTGCCTTCCCAGACTTCATCTTGCCAAGCGCTTCGACGACTTCTGTCTTTGTGATTGGACTAATGGGTCATTGTGTTGGTTTGGATTGTGGAATAGGAACATGCGGAAACTAAAAATTGCTAATTTCATCAAAGTACTGCCTCCAGTGCTATGCTATTTTATATTTTTACAATTTGCTTTATGTCGCACCAACACACGTAAGTCTTATGGTGACGATGTGATAGGAAAGGCCTGGGAGTGAGAAGAAAGCAGCCATGGCGTTAAGGTACAGCCCCAGCATTTGTCCAGTGTAAAAATGGGCAACTACGGAAAGCCATCTTTGGGGCTGCCAACAGTGGGGGTTCAAACTCACTATATCCCGGATGCAACCTCAAAGCTGCGTGCCCCTAACTGCACGGCCAACTCGCCAGGACTACTTTCTTTTGGATGGTGATAAGTTTGCCCTCTTTATGATATATTAATACAGCAAAATCTCTCAATATCAGTTGTCTGTCTGTGGCACTGCTTAGCAAGGAGGTAAATTTCACACTCACCATCTGGTGTGTCAAGTCTTTAGTAGCCTTCTGTACTTTTCTTGCATAGAAATGTCATGAAAATAACAAGCATAAAATAAAATTCTGTGAATTAAAAAAAGTATCAGAGGAAAGAAATATTGTATACTACCCAAGGGTTACATGACAATAAAGAAAAATACTAAGTAATAAAACAACTACAACTAGGCTTATCCTACTTACAAAGCAATAGCAATAACAGATTGACAAACTACAGAAATGTAGTTTAAACTAAGTACCACACTTAAATACACAGACAGATTATTATTATCATTGTCATTATGATTATGATTATGATGATAATCATCATCATCATCATCATACTGCATGCTAATAGAAATGAAAACTTCCATTAAATGCTGAAATATCAAGAGGATTACACAAGAATTACCGAAAAATAAAGTCAGCAAGATACTAACTAATAAAACAATATAATACTGAAATGCATTTAGGCATGTCCTAATTATAAATTAATGGACGTAATAGGTTAACTAAAACAATAGAAATGTAGTTAAAACTAAATATTTGAATAGATTTTTTTTCCTATTATGCGCCAACAGAAATTAAAATTGCCCTTATTAAATATTGAAATCTTGAAAGCACCATGCGACATCGGGAAGGCAGTCTCAAGAGATACATCATTTTTGGAAATATCCCTTGGAAGAAGGAACATGAATGAACTCTTGCACACTGTACAGACTTCATAAAACAGGCAACCAGGACATTCCTCAGACAAGCAACCAATCTGGGAGAAAACTACAAAGGATGGAAACTAATAATAAAAATGTTATTTGTTTTATGTCCCACTAACTACTTTTATGCTTTTCAGAGATGCTGAGGTGCCAGAATTTAGTCCCGCAGTTCTTTTACATGCCAGTAAATCTACCGACACGAGGCTGACATATTTGAGCACCTTCAAATACCACCAGACCGGGTCAGGATCAGACCTGCCAAGTTGAGGTCAGAAGGCCAGTGCCTCAACTGTCTGAACAACTCAGCCTGGCTAGGATGGAAACTTATACAGAGAAATATTATCAGAATTCATAATCCTCACAACTGAGGGAACAATGAGAAGAAGTGCTTAAAAGTGCCTCTGCTGAGATACCTACTGGATCTCATTAAGGATTATCTGTTACGGAATGGAACAGACTATACAGCCAGCAACTCAACACCAAGCATTGGTCAGTGGTAAATAACCTGACTCTCTAAAAGGGCTAATGGCTTTGGGTGGAGGAGCTCCTTTATTCATGTGCCAGTCCCCCCTGTGAGGATAATTTAACATATGAATTTCTTAATCCAAGTCCCTCTCAACATGTAAACAGAACTGTATGGACCTTTGTCCGTGTAGTCCTGTAATGTGCTCTGCACGCATGGCTCTATCCCCTCCCCTTCTTGGTATTGCTGAGCGGATGGCCTTGGTGAGTACTGAGGGTAGACATGTTGGGAGTTTTTGCCTGATCTTTCTACGAGACAGACGTGTAATGTAGTCTCCTTTTTTTTTTTTTTTTTTTTTTTTTTTTTTTTTTTTTTTTTTTAAACGGGATTTATCCCGGTTTCCACCCCCTTTTGGGGAGAATTTTGTTAAGGTTTTATTTTTACCATTATTAACCCTGCTGGGATGTAAATTTTATCCTTTTATGGTTTGATCTGCATTCTCCTCCAACCTCCCATCCTATTCTGGTATTCCAGTTAGTATATATCATATTCTTAGATGTGTTCTTTTCTTAATTTCATTACTGACCCTTTTCTAAAACTCCTTTTCCTTCTGGTTTGTGGATTTAAAAATTTACCAAGGTCAGTAATTTTCTGTACGCCTTTCCGTTTAGGAGGCTTTCAAACTTGTACCTTACCATTGTAATTCTGCATCTTTAATTTTGCAGGTTTTAATTCTGTTTATGTCAGATACCACTCATATATCAAGTTTTATGGGAAATCTTGCCCAATTCTTAGATTGAATTATTTCATCTTCACCTTAAATACTAAAAGGGGTTTCATGTATTTTACCCATCTGTTGGGGAAGCTAACCTTAGAAATGACTATCATTTAATGTAAACAAGTACCAGTATGTAAAGAGAAAAATGAAACCACCTTTATTGCAGTGATTTGTCACATGTTTTGTCTGCATGTTTTATGTATTTTTTTGGGGGGGTCCCCTTGGTGACCATTGTTTGATGTTTTGTTTTTAAAAAAAAAAAAAGTTGGGACTGTTGGGATTTGGTGGTGCGACACGTAGGTCTCGATTTCTTGTGAGATCTGTCCTGCATATTCCGGTTGGATATTTAATTACCTGTTACTATTTTCATCCTAGTTTGGTTCCTGATTATCTGCGATAATCTCTGTTGTAAACCTTACCTTCTACATATGAAAATATTGAATTAGGGAGTGTGCTCTACTCCCTGTGAACTTCGGCCTGGTGATATTGAGGTGATAGTGTTGTTATTGAATATCACCTCTCTGGTTGACCTTCTGTGTCAAGTCTTTGATTCTGCTGATTTTGAAATAATACGTAGTTTGGTAATTGGGAGTTTTCGCTCCATTGCATGACCTTGTACTTTGGTGTTAATGACCTTTTGATCAGTCCTTGTCTAATCATCGGTTTCCTTTAATTAATTTTGGGATTTCCGCCCTCTCTTTCTTGTACCGTTTTTCAGCTCCTGTGATACTTTAAAGGTATTTACTCCGTACTAAGGTTCTGGTTTCATTTCTCTCCTTATTTCCCTGTTAATTTTACCTATTACTTGTTCCTTTCCTTATCAAATATTTTTCAAAAAAAGACAACGCAGATCATTTAACCTTGTAAACTTCATATACCTTTATTAAATTTTATGCTCCTAATACTGTGTTATCCTTTGAGACAACGTTGGTAATTTTTCACTGAAATTGGTAAGTTGGTACTGATATTAAGAGGGCACATTGCAAGATCCACTCCTAGCTCGCTCTCCACTTATTTACCCATTGAGGTAAGTTGTTTTTGCATGCTAATTTAATACTGCCTTTGAATTACCTTGTGCTTGACGACACCACTGTGGAAATTGTGTTGTGGGTGTAAGTGTATGATGTGTCATTCTAAACCTAACCTGAAACTAGTACTGGGTATCTTATTTTCACTTACCTAGCCATCGTGATATCTTGATTTCAATTTTCTGGGGCTAGTGTGTTGGTGTTGTATTTTTAATTGAGTGATCCATATGTCACAGTGCTTTTAAGTTAACTTGCAACTCGCCACGACACAGGATTATGTTGTTTCAATTATAACTCACCCTTGTATAACAGTACGTCACAGTGCTTCTGTGGAGTGACTCCGTAAGATTGGGGCTTGAGTTGTGTTTGTCACCAGTTGGTCATCGTGCCATTACTTGATTATACTTATTTGGTGCCGCTCGTTACTAAGTTACTGTGTCTGTACTTAATTGGGTCCCCCATGTGCTGCAGATTACTGACATTATTTGGTGCATTTATAACTCCCCATGTATAAACATGTGCCACTTAGCACATTGGTATGTATTATTACTTCCCCAGTACAAGTGCTGCATCACAGTATTGAATTTGATCCCATTTTATTTATATAACCGACGGTCACTGCGTATCATTAACCTAACTGTGTAACTGTAAGAACCGTGCCGTCACACCACAGTGGAGTAAATGCCACTGGAACACAGCAGGCAGAGTCTGTTCTCCAGGTTAAGGGTTGTCTCAATGAAACCTGGAAGTTAGGTACAAAATGCCATTGGGTGTGGTGACCCCACCTTAATTATGGCCTATATGAAGCATCAAAGTGGATTGAAACAAAGATCTAAGGAGTTCCCCAAAAGCGATGCACTTCTCTTGTGTCTCCAGGGAGATATGAGAAGTGGAATGAAGTTAATGGTCCACAGCCTGACCCACGAATTCTTTGGTGATGGTGGAAGGAGGAGGAGAATTTTTCAACATGAAGGCAATGTTGGGTACGATTATGCAATCTACAGCACTATTTTATCTAATCGCCGGATTCTCACTCACCCGGTTGCATGAGCTGCAAGCCTGTCTCCCGCCAAGCACTTTGCTGTAATGCGGTTCTCGGCACCACAAGCTCCCCTCCTGTGCAGTCTCCTGAGAGCTTTATCAGTGTAAGATTCACTTTAGTCAAGTGTTCAAATGTTTAGTCCTCACTGTGTTGTTTCAATGCCATTTTCATTACATGAGCATGTGTGTGTGTGTATATACATTATACCTTCATAAAGTACAGGAAATCTTGTGTGAAAACATGCGCTGGCTGCATTACAGCAAAGTGCTTGGTGGGAGACAGGCTTGCAGCGCAGGTGACCGGGCGAGTGAGAATCCCCCGAACAGATAAAATAATGTCCCTGTATTTATAAATATGTTCAAAGTAGGTTACCAGAGCTATTTTGGTTATCATCATATCTACTTCTAAACACTTCAGCATCCAAAGGCAATACCTGAGCTCCTCTAAATATGAGAGTAAAATTCTCACTCTACTGTAGTTCCTCTTCCTATCAACATATCCTGAAAACACACGTGACACTACAGGCCACGCACTTTTCACATTAACGAGAAATATTAAGTCCAATATGGTTCTATTCTGGCCTAGTCTAAACAATAATTGCATTTCTTCTACTTTCATTTTCTTTTCTTATGTCTGAGCTTTATAATTTCTATGCAAAGAAACTGAGATTTACTGCATCTTGATGTTAGTTCTCACACTCATCATGTACAATACCTGTTCAAAAATGTAACAACTTTGAAAATAACTCTAGGCAGCTTACCTTCAGTCTAATAGCTTTCCTTCCTTCAAAATACTCTCTTCCTCTAAATTAAACCCTCCTAACACTGTTTTCACTTACAAAAGAAGTCCTGGTAGGCACTTTGGGAGATGGTATGCAATGTGATCATTTCTTCAACATTATTTTAACAGTATGAACAATTTTACCCAAGCTTCATTACAGGTTCCTTTTAATAAATATACTGTTTCCCATACAAACATTTAATACAGGTCATACTGAAAATGAGGATCTTAAAGAATAGATGGATACTCACCTATAACAGTCACGGTTACGTTAGGCAAATGGGCAGCAATTTTAATTTTGGGTAGTCGTGGATCATCAGTAACAAGGCAGTTCTCAAAATTTACAGTTAATGATGTTGGCTGCAAGATATGCAGTGGTGATGGTTGTTTATTACTTATAACACTTCTCCAGTCTTCACTAGCAGGTGCTGTCAATATCTAACAGAAACATCAAATTATTATTAAACTAAATCAAGATAAATTACAGGAGTTGGACAAGCCCTCAATAAAGCCAACATTATATTTCATATCATTCATGGATTATTCATTCATTCATTCATTCATTCATTTATTTATTTATTTATTTATCAAAGTACAGTGCAACTCAAAAGAACAGGAAATTTTGAAATGTGTTTTTTTTGCTACTTGTCTAAGTTCGCACTAACACATCAACAGTTTTTGGCGACGGAAGGATGGGAAAGGACTAGAAATGGGAAGGTAGTGGCCACGGCATTTGCCAGGTGTGATGGGAAACCACGGAAAATGATCTTCAGAGCTGCCGAAGGTGGGAATCAAACCCACTATCTCATGAATGCAAGCACACATCTGCGTGATGAGAGGGATGAACCAAAACAGAGGCATCACAGGATTGATCAATATTAGCTTTCAACTTCTATTTACAAGTTATTCTGAACACACCAAAGGGCACTTGTAGTCAAATCTTTTATCTGAGAAAGCTTACAGTGTACAACACTGGAAATGGCAAAGGGTATTGTGATTTTAGAGATGAGACTCAGGGGAAGAGAAGTGCAAAAGAGATTGCAACTTGCATCTACAGGTATGCATAGAGCCACCAAAACATTACTCATGTCTGGACAATGTCAGATAGATGTGGGGGTCAACAGGAAAATAATTTTTATTTCGATGAGTCTTACGCTTTGTCAAAACCACTACCTTACAAACCATAGACCATAATATTTTTGAGACTGTGCACACTAAAATGGAGCGAGATTCCATACACTCAAAAATTGAAAGACAATCTAAGAATGTACCCATTTATGTTCCTGGAGATTGGGTTCAAATTATTAATATTATTATTATTATTATTATTATTATTATTATTATTATTAGCGTATGGCAAGGAAATTATATACATAATATACAATATATACACAATAACAAAAAACATTGATTCACTTCAGGCATTAGTGTTATCTCTTATATCTGAATGTCCAGCTTATCAATCCACTGTAGTGCTTCCACTGTTGGAGATAGGAAGTCTTCCAAACTACCTGGATATGCCCGTAGTTGACACTCGCTTACAATGTGGGGAATAGTCTGGCGAGGGGCTCCACATTCACATTCTGGAGATGGTACAAAGTTCCACTTGTAGAGAGAATCCCTGCACCTTCCATGACCTGTCCTGATCCTGTTCAGTCTGGACCAAGTTGCACGTGGCAGTTGGGATCCATTTACAATATTTTCCCCTCTGAAGATGTTATGCAGGAGCACGTCGGGAGAGTTATTCCAGTGGCTTTTCCACTCCTCCAAAGCATTGAAGTTGGTGGAAGTCTTCAGAGCAGCATCACAAAGGGGTGGATGTCGTGATTTCAGTCTTTTGAGACTAAGAGCTGGTATGTCATTTAGAACAGGTAGCGGAGGATTCTTGCAGATCTTGTTGTACTCTCGAACAAGAGCTCTGGATCTTCGTAAGTCAGGTGGCATTATTCCTGACAACAGTGGGAGCCAGTGAACTGGAGTTGATCTGATGGCGCCAGATATAAGACGCATGCTGGTATTCAATTGTGGGTCAATATACTTCGTATATGGACTATTAATCCACACTGGAGCACAGTAGTCAGCAGCAGAGAAAACCAGTGCTAAGGCTGAAGAGCGTAGGATGTTTGCAGTAGATCCCCAAGTAGTACCAGTTAGCTTCTGAATAATATTGTTTCGGGTTTTCAGTTTCTTCGACAAGTTCAAAAGATGTTGTCTGAATGATAAAGTCCGGTCCAAGGTAACAGAGATATTTTGGATACCTATTGTGATTAAGTACTCGATTGGAGAAGGTAATATTTAGTTTTAAGTTAGCGAGCCGGTTGCTCAAATGGAAGCAAGAAACCTCCGTTTTGGCTGTACTGGGTCTGAGTCTCCATTTCCTGAAATATTCTGCCGATGTGGATAAGTCCTGAGTCAAAATGTCTTCAGTTTTCTCAAAGATCTTGTGTTGTGTGGCCAGGGTCAAGTCATCAGCATAGCAGAACTTTCTGGATATTGTTTCTGGAAGATCAGAGATGTACAGATTAAACAGTAGTGGCGATAAAACTGATCCTTGGGGCAAACCATTATGCAGTTTTCTCACTGAGCTTTTCTTTTCACCTAAACAGACCTGGAATTTCCTGTCGCTGATCATGTTGTTGATAAGCTGTGCAATCGTTCTGCAGGGTATAGCTCTGAGTAATTTATAAATCAATCCTTCCCTCCAAACTGTATCAAAGGCAGCAATGAGGTCCACAAAGACAGCAGATGTTTTAAGCTTTCGCTGGTATCCGGCCTCAATGTAAGATGTTAATGGAAGTACTTGATCACAGCAGTTTCGGTTAGGTCTGAAGCCTGCCTGATCCACAGGAATGAGTTCTAAAATGGTTGATCCAATTCTGTTGTAGATAAGCCTTTCAACGAGTTTGTAGCAATAGCTAAGGAGGGCTATTGGTCTGTAACTTTCAGGTCTGTTTTCAGGTTTTCCAGGCTTCAATATGGAAATAATTTTAGCCTTCTTGAAGTCAGGTGGGATTTGTCCAGTCTGAAGAATGTCTGTGTAGGACTGTGCCATCCATCTCTTTGCATTGTCTCCCATATGTATGAGGAATTCTGGATGAATTCCATCGAATCCAGGTGCCTTACCAGGTTTTAGGTCTTAAACATCCAAGCCCTAGTAATAACTAATGTATATTAAGTGTGTATTCTCTTCCATTAATCTCTTTCCAAAATTTTTTGTTCTGAGTTACCCTGTAAAAGGTGGAGGTATGAGAGGAAGTACAACTGGAAAACCATTTTCAGAATACAAGATATAGCAACATTGTGTCCTCTTCACTCATACTGCCAACAGACTTGGCAATGTTAATAAAATAAGTTTTTTTTTTTGCTATTTGCTTTACGTCGCACTGACATGGATAGGTCTTATGGCGACGATGGGACAGGGAAGAACTAGGAGTTGGAAGGAAGTGACCGTGGCCTTAATTAAGGTACAGCCCCAGCATTTGCCTGGTGTGAAAATGGGATACCACGGAAAACCATCTTCAAGGCTGCCGACAGTGGAGTTCGAACCCACTATCTCCCGAAAACTGGACACTGGCTGCACTTAAGCGACTACAGCTATCAAGCTCGGTAAGTAAATTTAAATCAGTACGGTAAACAGTAAAGCATATTACAACAACAGTTTATACTGTCAACAAAATATTCTCTGGTAAAATTATATAATAACAAACTTTTGAAAAGTAAAAACAATCCAGATCAAGTGTCATGGGAATGTCCATGTCCATAGTCAAGTTGTCAATGTTCAAGATGACAGTTTTCTAAGAGTTAACAGTTAAGATCCCTCACTGGACTGAAAATAATGGGGGGAAATAACTGAAAGGAGACTGAGCCACAGCTGGAAAAGAATATGGATTCAGGAATGGCAGATCAATCAATCTAGTGTCTGCCTCTGCATGATTATGGAAAAATACAGGAAGGGGGGAAACATTCACTAGATACCCTAACATTTCCCGATAGAAGGAACATTGTGAAATTATTATTTATGTACACTGCCAGGGAAAAAAACATACATCCTCAAAGACTTTCAGTGGCACCAGGGTATAATATGTGCATACTGAGGGGTGGTTGTGTTAGCGATTAATTTGTCACAGACATCAGCACTCAGATGGCACTCAGGAGGCCTGTCTGTGTGCACTCTGTTTTGACTCTGCAGGCAGTAACTGTACTGAGGTTAGAGGTGAACAGTGTTTGCAACGTTCATTCTCAGATACAACCGTGCCCCACTGACGAGTACATGCTCCTGTTGACCAACTGCAGCCATTTGAATGAGGTTGCATTCTGGGCCTGTGAGAAGCTGGATGGACGTATCGACGAACTGCCGCACATGTCGAGTGCAATGTATTGGTGGTACGTCGCTGTTTTCAGCAGTAGTCTGTGGAACCATACCCATAGACCAGGCTCCAGATGTCAGCATATTACAGAGGCATGTCAAGATCAACGCATTGTGCGGCAGCAGTGGCCAACCGAACATCTTCCAGGAATGAAATCCGGTCACATGTTGCACCTGCTGTGTCACCAAGGATCATTGGGAACCATCTACTTGCAGTACGATTATGATCACGTGTGCCTCTGACCAGGCTCTACAGACACTACTACACTGCCAAGCACGGATACTCTGATGTGCAAGAGTCTACTGGAGAGGGGAATGGCGCTCTGTTGTCTTCAGTGGCGAGAGTAGGTTCTGTCCGTATGAAAGTGATGGACATACACGTGTGCGGCGTAGATCTGGTGAAAGGCGTATTCCAGAGTGCATTCGCCCACGACACCCAGGGCCCACCCCAGGCTTCATGGTGTGCGGGCCAATCAGTTACAACTAGCGGTAACAGTGTTTCTGCAGCGTAACACTCCCCACCATGCTACTGCCATTTCTTCGACAGGAAGGTGATGTGCTTTTTCAGCAGGACAATGCACACCCACACACAGCTGCTGCAAAGCAATGTGTTCTACGGTGCGCACAACAACTGCCCTGGCCAGCAAGATCACCAGATCTCTCACCAATTGAACACGTATGGGACTTACACGTTCTCCAGAGTCTGCAAGAACCATTGCCAAATCACACTCAAAAGGTGCAAGACGCTTGGGACAATCTACCAAAGGATGCCACTCGGTACCTTTATGATCGTTTGCAAGCTCGAATATATGCCTACATGGCCACCAGAGGGGCGGTACACTGTATTGAACTGTGGGTGTGGCCAGGCATTAAGGAGTATGAGGGAGGAGTTGGAGAGCTTGAGGGAGATAATTAGGAATCTCTCAGAGGACAGGAAGGAAAGTAGGACTCCCTCAAAAAATGTACAAGATACAGTAGCTGTAAAACAGGGATGGGGAGGAAAGGGGGGAATTGTAAAAGACAGGTGGTCTAATGTTTCAAGGGGAAGGAGACTGCAGGCTAAGGGCTCCATTCAGGATCTGAATTCAGGACAGGTGTCTGTGAGAAATCGGTATGAGTCACTGCAAGTAGAGCAACCGAGGGAAGATGAGGAACAGAGAATTGTTGCTGAGAAGTGTGGAAGTAGGAGAATGGGAAAAGGTAGAAAAGGGAAATGTGGAGTAGTGGAGAGGAAAAGACAGGTGGAGCAGGATCATGGGATGGAGAAAAGGGAGGAGGAACTAGCTTCTGCAGCTGTCAGGAAAGATAGGACTGACCAGGAGGGGAGGTGATCAAATGAGGTGGTAGGCTTGAGGCTCTGGTCATGGGGGATTCCATTGTTAGACATGTAGGGAAAGTGTGTGGAGGAAAGGGTACCAGGGTAGAGTGTTATCCAGGATTTAGGTTAAGGCAGATGTTGAGGAAAGTAGAAGAGAAGGAGGAGGGAAAGTGGAAGGTGGTAGTGTTTCACGTTGGTGCTAACAACGTAAGACAAGCAGGTATAAATACCAACATAGTTGGGGATGTGTGGGACCTGGTAAATGCAGCACGCGTGAAGTTTAAAAAAGCGGATATTGTATCAGTGGAATACTGTGTACGAGGGATACTGACTGGAAGGTGATTCGGGATTTAAATGAGACTATGGAGTGGGTATGTGGGAAATTGGGAGTGAGATTTCTAGATTCTAATGGGTGGGTAGGAGATAAGGATCTCACTCAGATGACCTTCACTTAAACCGCAGTGGTACATATAAGTTAGGAAATTTGTTGAGAACGGTTATAGGGAGGTACATTCAGGGAAATGGGGTGGCCTAAGGGAGCGGTGTTAAGGGAACGGGGAACTGGAAATCACGTAGGGATGACATAAAAACGTTAGTGCTCAACTGTAGAAGTATTGTAAAGAAAGGAATAAAATTAATTTAACAGATATATACTTTCCAGATACAGTGGAAACTCGATTCTCCGTTTATGGAGGGACCACGGAATAAAAACGTACAACACAGGAAAACGGAAAATCCGGGAACGAATGAACCATCAACAATTTGGCTAAACATAACAAAAATGAAATGTGTATAATAATCTTACAAACACCCTTAAACCAAACAAAATTACAGCCCTAATGGGCCTTCTGCCTACCAAGCAACTGATGCTCGGTCTTAAGGCCTGCAGATTACGAGGTGACGCACGGTCAGTGTGACGAATCGTCTCTGCCATTATTCCTGGCTCTCTAGACCGCGGTCGCCATCTCACCATTAAATAGCTCCTCAATTAAAGGTAAGCATAGAACCAAGTGAACCTGGAACCAGCCCTCATATCCAGATAAAAATGCCTGACCTGGCCGGGAAACGAACCCGGGCCCTCCAGGTGAGAGACAGGCAAGTTAGACCGCGGGGCTGGCTTCAAACGTTAATTACCGGTACACAACTTAAAAATCTCAAAACTTTACATTCAGTTTTACCGGGGAAACTTCGTCAGTTTCCTCTGAAAACTTCGTCATATTCCTTTGAAAACTTCTTCCAGTTCAGCAACTTTGATCTGCCAAACTCTTCGAAAATTCTAATACTCGTAACACCAAGCCAAACAACAATCGACCACAAGTACTTTTTCATTCTCTAATCTAATAAAATAAAGCACATTAGATACAAAAGCGTCCAACATGATGCAAATTTTTTTTTTTTAAATCTTCCGTTGTAATTTGGTCCCTGGTATATTGTTCCTAGTCAGTTTATGGAAATCTTGTACCGCGTAAATTAGGCCAAATAGTCTCTACTGTATTTGATTAGGCCTACATCTACTTTTAAAGGTTATGTTGAACTCGAGAATATGGTTTCGAAAGTATCAATCCTCAAGTTCTCAAATGCATTATATTTAGTTCTGCCTGTCACTAATCACAATCAAATTGGAAAGAGAAAAAAAAAAAATCATTAACACTTCTGAAATTACGATTATTTGTGACTTTGAGCTCAGTTGGAAAGCACGCTCGCTGTACAAGTCGATACGAGTGCGAAATATTACAAGGTTTTTAAATGTGACGTGCGCAAATAATACGACTGCAGCTTTAATAACATTTCAACACAAAAACGTATAATTCCCAGTCTTATATTAGGATGAAAACAGTAATAGGCAATCCCAAAAACTCCCATGGCTTTATGTATGTAAGGTTCAACATCTGTTCTGGTCTCAATAACATAATCGTATGCAATAATATTAAAATACTAAATTTGTGTTACTTAAGTAGGATCAGTTTCGATTCCTGCCTGAAAGCCCAGTGACTATACAGTGCCCTGAGGGAAATGCCAAAAACCTGTTTGGCGACACACTTGAAAAAAAGTAAAAAAAAATATACATCTAATCCTGGACATAATGTAGACGTTTTGCAAGTACGAACATTTGACGAAACTCATTCCGTCTTCAAATAGAGCTGTCGAAATGCGCTCTGTCTCCTTCCAATTGTCGTTGGCACTCTCTGGCTTATGATTTCCGATGATTCTCTAAACAATACTACCCGAATGCGATGCTAAGATGATACCTTATGCAAGTTCACCGCCGATCGCTTTTCCAGTACCTACAGTACTTCTTCAAATTATCACAATGACAGGACGTCAACACCAAGATATGTAAGTATGCTGTAACCATCTTTTTGTAAGATACAGTTTCTTGAAACATGTGTGATTGAGGATTTGGCATTGATGGGACTGAAATTTCTGGACGGCTGATCCGGGAAATCGTTTCTTCGAGGAATGGATAAAGAGAGATTTTTACAACGTGACTTAATTAGGATGCTCACAGGACCATGTAATTTGAACGAATAATACAGGAAAATGTAGTTTCCGGGAAGGTATAATCGAGGTTCTACTGTACTGTAATAGGAGTAGAATCATGGCTGAGAAATGATATAATGGAAGAAGAAATTTTCTCACAGAACTGGAGGGTGAATCGTAGAGATAGGAGAGGAATGGTAGGTGGGGGAGTATTCATTCTGGTGAAAGAAGAATTTGTAAGCTACGAAAAAATAAAAGATGACAAACATGAAATTCTAGGGGTAAGGCTCATCTCTAAAGATAATAGGCAACTTGATGCCTTTGGAGTATACAGACCAGGAAAGCGTAGCACAGGTGCCGATTCAAAATTATTTGATAAGATAATCAACTATGTGGGAAAAGATAAGGAAAGGAACATGATTGTAGAGAGTGATCTCAATTTACCAAATGTCAATTGGGAGGGTAATGTGAACGACAGGAAGCATGACCAACAAAAGGTAAATAAGTTAATATGGGAAGGGCACCTGATTCAGAAAGTGATGGAACCAACTAGAGGGAAGAATATTCTGGATGTGGTGCTGGTATAACCACCGACGTAATAGATGGCATTAGTGATCATGAAGCTGTTTTTGTGGTAGTTAAAAATAAATGTGAAAGAAAGGAAGATATTAAAATTAAGACGATTAGGCAGTACCATATGGCTGATAAAACAGGCATGAGGGAGTTTTTAAAAAGTAACTATAATTGGTGGAAAATGGTAAATAAATTTCTTTGCAATCATTTAAGAAAAGGCTAGGAAAACAACAGATAGGGAATCTGCCACCTGGGTGACTGCCCTAAATGCAGACCAGTAGTGATCGATTGATTGATGCGACTGTTCGGGGACCCTTTACTGTTTGGAAATTCTATGTTCCCAAGGAGGGAATAAGATATTTTTCCACCAATAGAGCATGTCAAAAAACAGATCAGATGTAAGTCAGGTTGCATTCCATATCTTTGTCAGCCTACCGTCATCCATCCTCATGAGATGTCCAACAAACCCTAACCTTCTCTTTCTTATCACACTCGAGATTGGTTCTATACTCTCATATAGTTCCTGCCTTGATCTGTGTACCCAGATTTCACCTTGCTTTTTGGTGCCCCTTACATGTCTCAAGATTCTTCTTTCCTCCTTCTCCAATTGTATGCATGCTCTCTTGCCCAATGTCAGCATCCCAGTTGCATAGAATGCAGCATTCCTGATGGTTATCATGTACTGTTGCAGTTTGGTGTTCCTCGAGAAGTTCTTTCCATATGTAGATATGGCTGCATATCGAAGTTTCAGCAGCAATTGAACTCTGTCGTGGTATTTTTGTTGCTGTATACTTTACCCGTGATGTTCGCACCTAGGTACAGGAAGCTGACGACTCTCTCTACCACTTGGCCTTATACATTCCAATCGGTCTTCGTATTCAGTACCTTCGTCTTGTTGTAGGCTATTTTTAGACCAACCTTTGCTGAAGTCTCGGCTAGATTTAATAATGTTATTTGCTTTACGTCCCACTAACTACTTTTTAAGGTCTTCGAAGACGCCGAGGTGCTGGAATTTAGTCCCGCAGGAGTTCTTTTACGTGCCAGTAAATCTACCGACACGGGGCTATCGTATTTGAGCACCTTCAAATACCACCGGACTGAGCCAGGATCGAACCTGCCAAGTTGGGGTTAGAAGGCCAGCGCCTTAACCGTCTGAGCCACTCAACCCGGCTCGGATAGATTTGCTAGTGCCAACTTCGTGTCTTCTTCCTTCTCATGTAACAATACCATATCATCTGCGAAGGCAAGGCCATCAACTATGACATGTGTTTGATCTTATATCCAATCTGTACACCTTAAATTCCCATGGTTCTATTCAAGTGTGTCCACTACTTCGCCACTTCATCCAAAACCTTGAGGAACTGAAGAAACGCTAGCCAGCTCCACTGAAATGATGCGGTGAGATAATTCGTATTTCTGTGTATCACTCTTTTACTGGAAATACTTAGGACGAGAAGTAGAGATAATTCTGGTGAGGCTGACAATACAAAAGTCTCTCTTTCGCAACCATTCTATTTAGCGTAGTAAATTAGTTGTTGTTTTTTTTTTTTTGTACTTAGAAATATCTGCTAACGCGATTCATTTTATACCAATTTTGTACTCATTTATTTATCTCACTTCATCACATAATTTCTAAATCCTTCAATTATTTTATATTAGTATAGGCTACTAAAATCATCATACTTCTTTGAACGATCTGCTATTGAACCCTTTGTATTATATTGTACTCATGACAAGTAATGAGTGTGTCTTATCTGACTTACTGTACAATGTTAGTGTGAGAAACACAAGAAATCTTAAGGTCATTCATATCAATTCTCAGTCTCTTGTCGACTCCTTCCATATATCAGAATTCCGGCACATTTTTGGCAAGAGTTCATTTGATATTATCGCATTCAGTGAAACATTTCTTAAACCTTCACTACCAGATTCTGCCATCTGTCTCGATGGGTATAATATTTTCTGTAACGACAGAATAAACAGAGCCACTAGTAGTGTTGCAGTTTACTTGAAGAACAGCATAAAATGTAGTGTACTTAGTAAATCTCCTGGAGAGTACAGTAAGAAACCTGAGTACATAATCCTTGATATAGCCCTTTCAGACACTAAAATTCTTTTCGCTTATATATATCGTCCACCAAAAGTAGGGTTCATGGATATATTCCTGAATGATATGTATTCTCATGTTATGAATTATAAATATATATTCGTTGTGGGCGATGTTAATGCTTGGTTCGGAACTGGGACGTTTGAAAGCGAAAAAATACGTGATGTGCTCAACGCTTGTAACCTCAACTACCTTCCATTCAATCCAACCTTTCATACTGCCACTTCCGATACCACTCTCGACATAATCTCATCGAACTGCAATGAGTTGGTAGTAGAATACGGACAGGAACCAGCTGCCGGTTTTTCTGGTCATGACTTGCTGTATGCTGTATTCACTTTATCCACGCCAAAACAAATTCCTAAAACAATTCTTGTTCGAGACTTCAGTAAATTTGACGTGGACAATTTTCGTGTTGACGCTGAATTACTACCCTGGAATGCGTTTTTTTCAATCTAATGACGTAGATCAAAAAGTGTCTCACTTCAACAGCTTTGTACTTTCACTCTATGACAAGCATGAGCCCCAAAAGAGAATTATCGTAAAACACCAGTCATCACCATGGTTCAATAAGCGTATTAAGGAATTGATAAGTAAACGGGACAGAGCTAGGAAGAAATTTATTTAAACAAAACTTTCAGATGATTACGAGCAATTCAGGATCTTACGTAATGAGACAAAACAAGTAATTAGGAACACTAAAGTGAAGTATACGTACAACATCTTCCGTAATTGTAAGAGCACCTCAGCTTCTTGGTGTGCTGCAAAATCTCTTGGTATTGGAGTCAGTCACTCTCTAGATAGCCAGATGCCTGTTACTCCATCTGAATTAAGTGAATATTACAAGACATCAGTCTAACTCCAACTCTCCAAAAGTATCAGAGACTGCCAAAAATTATAGACTTCTCACTCCAAGTAACAGAGATAAATTCTATTTCATGTACGTACACCCTTCACAGGTAGAAAAAGCAGTCAGATCAATTCGAACTAAAGCTAAAGGTCCAGGTAATATTCCAATATCCATGATTTCTACCTGCATGGACATATTTCTTCCTGCCATTATGCATTTATTTAACTTCTCTCTACAGAATGGAGTTTATCCCTCAGAGTGGAAGCGTGCCAATGTACGTCCTGTTCCCAAAAAGAAAATACCAGCAGTCTGTAGTGATTTTAGGCCTATCAACATCCTCTGTGCACTTAGTAAGGCACTAGAAAAAATTGTTCATGAGCAGATATGTGAATATTTGTCTAAATACAACATTCTAAATCCCTACCAATCTGGCTTCAAGAAGGGCCATAGTACTACTACTGCTCTTCTGAAGGTTACAGATGATATATGCGCGGCCATCGATAAGAAGCAGCTTACTATCTTATGTCTCTTTGATTTCTTTAAGGCATTTGACTCTGTTAATCATGAGTTGTTTCTTGCTAAGCTGAAGTCAATTGGCTTCTCCCAGAGTGCTCTGTCGTGGTTTGAATCATATCTATCAAAAAGATCACAAAGAGTCACATTTGTAGACGGACGATCCTCTAGCTGTGAATCAGTAAACTGTGGCGTACCATAAGGATCAGTTTTCAGTCCATTATGTTTTTCTATTTATATTAATGACATACCTGAAGTCATTTAAAGTTAAAAACTTCATGATTGTTCCGTATTGAATAGAGAAATAAGAAGATGTACAATATTATAGGGAAGGATCCACCTTTCAATACTCCGTAGTAAGTTGAACTAAAAAGTAGTTACAACCTGTTTATTGGGACCGGTTTCAACACATTTCAAGTGTCATCATCAGCCAATTAGCGAAGATCTTAAAACAACTAATATATTGAACACAGGCAAAAAATTAACATTGTATCATATCGTAGCAATTCAGTTAATGTTCAAAACACAATAATCACAGTCAAGAGAGTAAACAGAACATCACTATCTTGCGCCGAAAACAAATATAGCTGAAGTTCATAAGCATATCAAGTATGCACTTATGTAAAGTCGTTGCTAGGCAGGTCTTGTAGGCATTTGTTTCTCCGGCCGAAGAGTAAAAGGTGACGTGAATGAAATCTTAGGAAAACAGTGTAGGATTTAATTTCGTCAAATTCAAAGTGGATATATAGGTTTTAAAATAATTTAAAACGTTAAAAAAGAATAAAGCCAAATAAAAATATATTTAACGAACAGGAAGAAATAATGACAGAAATACGAGGTTCAACTCGAAACAACTTGCCGTAGTAATGGATAAAGAAATGATAAAAAGAGAAAGGGGGTGGGGAACGTTTATTAGAGGGTGGTGATGGTGGTGGTGGTGGTTATTGTTATTAGAGGAAATACAATTGGGCAACAATCCTTTATATAACACTAATTCGAGGAAAAAAGAGGAAGAGAACCGACACTTCAAAAAATGAAGATATCGGTTAAAGGAAGACAAGGGCCACGAAGGGCATGAAAATGAAAGACTCCCTAGCCCTCGCAAACCTAATAGCATCGGGGTTGGAAAAGAACAAGAGTTGACCAAGGGAGGTCGGACAGGATAGATGAAAGTGAGGAGCGTGGGTTGGCGACCACAGGGTCCTTAGCTGAGTCCTGGCATTGCTTCCACTTACTTGTGCCAGGCTGTTGCTACGCACAAAATTCTCAAACTGAATACACCATCCTATGTTTATAATTCATTTAAACCTATGGAGTCAGTACATAACACAGATAATAGGTTTACAAAAACTACCCTTCAAATTCCCCTTCATCGTACCACTAAATTTAACAAATCCTTTGTTTGCACTGCATCACATATCTTTAATGTTTTTAATCTTCACCGTTTCACAAATAACACTAACTGTACCAACCTAAAGCAGTCCTTAACATCTATCTTTCTGGAGGAGTAGGCAAGAGGCTGAGATCAAGCATTCTTGTGTCTAACAATCAAAAATATGTATATTTCGAAGATAATTGTTTCTCTGCTTTAGCTTTATATTCTTTAGATTCATATAGTCTAAAATAACAAATGGTCTTAATGATTTACTTTCTTACTTATTATATAATGTTTTAATTTTACTGGATTTGGTATCTGTATTTTCATTTTTTAAAGTTTCATGTTTAGTTTAATATTTTAATATTATAAAAATGTAGTTAGTGTGTTCATAAACCTGTACTGTATTATAAGAAGACGCCACATAAAGGGGCTTTTCAGCCTCAGTGGCATATAAATCGTAAATAAATTAAATTCAAAAGTAGGTTAAATAATATTGGCGACAGACTGTCTACTTGTCGGACTCCTGTCTTCATTCTATTATCATCAAACTTCTTAAACCATGCATTCAGAATATTTTGCACTCCCTCCTCCGTTTCACCCCATATTGCCAGAACGTCTGCAAACACCCGAGCCTGAAGATCTTTATTGCCTTTTCCTTTTAGTTCCTTTAAAATCATCATCATCATTTTACAGTTCCAGTTTCCCGGGTACTGTTGGCGAGCCTCTTCCGTTCTGTCTTATAGAGATACATTCTGTTGTTAACGACGTCCTCCAGTGTCCTTCCCCGATCTGCAATGTCCATCTTTACGATGTCCATCCAGTGGGTTCTTTGTCTTTCCACCATCCGTTTCCCTGCCACATGTCACTCCAAGTTTACATATGCTGTCCTTGTTGGCTCCATCCTCATTACTAGCCCAAACCACCTCAGTCTGGACATTCTGATTTGATCTAACAATGATGTAACAATTCCAGCTTCCTTCCTAACTACATCATTCCTCAAAATGTCCAGTTTGGTTTTTTGAATTATGGACCTAAGGAACTTCATCTCAGATGTCTGCAAACTTGACGAGTCTTTCTTGGCGAGGGTGCAGATTTCAATACCATAGGTTAAGATTGGTATGAAGTAGTGATTGAACATCACCAGTTTTGATTCTGTTCGTACTTTGGGATTCCAGAGGAGTGCTCGTACTTGCTGGTAAAAGTGAGAGCTCTTTTGCACTATTTACCACCTCCTTTGTGGCTAGTGTATCTCGAGATATTACACTGGCAAGATATGTAAAGCTTTCCACACTTTCTAGTGGATGGTTTCCCAGCATTATGAAAGTAGTTTAAACATTATTGTAGTGTAGTATAGTAACTTATTAGAAATTAAAGTACCTATTCTATAATTTTTAGTAGTTTTGCAAATTTTGAACTTTAATGGTAATTTTATTTTCTGTTTGTGCTTGGTAATAACCTGTTATAATTAGAATACGTCTGAAAATAGTTTAAAATTATTGTAGGGTATTATAGTATCTTATTAGAAAATAGTGTGATTATTCTATTACAGTGAAATATTTGTGTAGTATAGTACCATTTCTGTGGTATCTGTAATAACTTACTAGAATTCTGTTGTTGTAATTAGGGTAGACTAAACTGCAGTTAAGAATTGTGTAATTCCTGTGTATTGTTCTCTGTTTCCAATAATTAACAGCAATTTTCATCCTGTTAGTATGTTGTAGGAATAAAAAAAATAGTTCAATAAAGTAATATTGTAGTGTAGTAGTAGCCTATATTAATTAACTTATTGTCGTGTGATCTTTGTGAACTAACCTAGACAATATTTCTTTCCTTTCCTTTTTATTTTGCACAGAATATCTTATTTTTCCTTTTCTTCTTATTATTCAGTAAAGAATGGCTAAGGATTGCGAGAGTATGAACTGTGGGTGTGGCCAGGCATTAAGGAGTATGGAGGAGTTGGAAAGCTTGAGGGAGATAATTAGGATTCTCTCAGAGGACATGAAGGAAAGTAGGACTCCCTCAAAAAATGTACAGGATACAGTAGGTGTAATAGAGGGATGGGAAGGAAAAGGCAGAATTGTAGAAGACAGGTGGTCTAATGTTTTAAGGGGAAGGAGATTGCAGGCTAAGGGCTCCATTCAGGATCAGAATTCAGGACAGGTGTCTGAGAAATCTGTACGAGCCACTCCAGGTAGATCGACAGAGGGAAGATGAGGAACAGGGAACTGTTGCTGAGATGTGTGGAATTAGGAGGAAGGGAAATGTAGAGTAGAGGATAGGAAAAGACAGGTGAAACAGGGTCATGGGATGGAGAAAAGGGAAGAGGAACTAACTTCTGCAGCTGTCAGGAAAGATAGGACTGACCAGGAGGGGAGGTGATCAAATGAGGTGGGTAGGCTTGAGGCTCTGGTCATGGGGGATTCCATTGTTAGAAAGTGTGCGGAGGAAAGGGTACCAGGGTAGAGTGTTATCCAGGATTTAGGTTAAGGCAGATGTTGAGGAAAGTAGAAGAGAGAGAGGAGGGAAAGGAGAAGGTGGTAGTGTTTCACGTTGGTGCTAGCAATGTAAGACAAGCAGGTACAAGTGCCAACATAGTTGGGGATGTGTGGGACCTGGTAAATGCAGCACGGGTGAAGTTTAAGGAAGCGGAGATTGTTATCAGTGGAATACTGTGTACGAGGGATACTGACTGGAAGGTGATTCGGGATTTAAATGAGACTATGGAGTGGGTATGTGGGAAATTGGGAGTGAGATTTCTAGATTCTAATGGGTGGGTAGGAGATAAGGATCTGAACTCAGATGACCTTCACTTAAACCGCAGTGGTTCATATAAGTTAGGAAATTTGTTGAGAAGGGTTATAGGGAGGTACATTCAGGGAAACAGGGTGGCCTAAGAGAGCAGTATTAAGGGAATGGGAAACTTGAAATCAAGTAGGGATGACATAAAAATGTTAGTGCTCAACTGTAGAAGTATTGTAAAGAAAGGAATAAAATTAAGTAATTTAACAGATATACACTTACCAGATATTGTAATAGGAGTTGAATCACGGCTGAGAAATTATATAATGGATGCAGAAATTTTCTCACGGAACTAGAGGGTGTATCGTAGAGATACGATAGGAATGGTAGGAGGGGGAGTATTCATTCTGGTGAAAGAAGAGTTTGTAAGCTACAAAAAAGTTAAAGATGACAAACACAAAATTCTAGAGGTATGGCTCATCTCTAAAGATAATAGGCAACTTGATGTCTTTGGAGTGTACAGACAAGGAAAGGGTAGCGCATATGCTGATTCAGAATTATTTGATAAGATAATCAGCTGTGTGAGAAATTATAAGGAAAGGAACGTGATTGTAGCAGGTGATCTCAATTTACCAAATATCAATTGGGAAGGTAATGAAAATGACAGGAAGCATGACCAACAAAAGGCAAATAAGTTAATATGGGAAGGGCACCTGATTCAGAAAGTGTTGGAACCAACTAGAGGGAAGAATATTCTGGATGCAGTGCTGGTAAAACCAGATGAGCACTATAGAGAAACCGAAGTAATAGATGGTATTAGTGATCACGAAGCTGTTTTTGTGGTAATTAAAAATAAATGTGAAAGAAAGGAAGATATTAAAATTGTGACTATTAGGCAGTACCCTATGGCTGATAAAACAGGCATGAGGGAGTTTTTAATAATTAACTATGATCGATGGAAAATAAATAAAAATGTAAACAGACGCTGGGATGGGTTTTAAGCAATTGTTGAGGAATGTGAAAATAGGTTTGTACCTTTAAAGGTGGTAAGGAATGGTAAAGAGCCACTATATTATAACAGAGAAGTAAAGAGAATTAGAAGGAGGTGCAGGTTGGAAAGAAATAGAGTTAGAAATGGCTGTGGAAGTAAGGAGAAATTGAAGGAACTTACTAGGAAATTGAATCTAGCAAAGAAGGCAGCTAAGGATAACATTATGGCAAGCATAATTAGTGGCCATACAAAATTCAGTGAAAAATGGAAGAGTGTGCATAGGTACTTTAAAGCAGAAACAGGTTCCAAGAAGGATATTCCAGGAATCATTAATGAACAAGAGGAGTGTGTATGCGAGGATCTTCAAAAGGCAGAAGTATTCAGTCAACAGTATGTAAAGATTGTTGGTTACAAGGATAATGTCCAGATAGAGGAGGTGACTAATGCTAAAGAAGTATTAAAATTTACCTATGACAGCAATGACATTTACAGTAAGATACAAAAGTTGAAAACTAGGAAAGCAGCTGGAATTGACAAGGTTTCGGGGGGATATGTTAAAGACAATGGGTTGGGATTTAGAGTCATAACTGAAGTACTTGTTTGATTATTGTTTGCATGAAGAAACTTTACCAAATGAATGGAAAGTTGCTATAGTAGCCCCTGTATATAAAGGAAAGGGTGATAAGACATAACGCTGAAAATTACAGGCCAGTCGGTTTGACATGCATTGCATGTAAGCTTTGGGAAAGCATCCTTTCTGATTATATTAGACATGTTTGCAAAATTAATAACTGGTTTGATAGAAGTCAGTTTGGGTTTAGGGAAGGTTATTCCACTGAAGTCCAACTTGTAGGATTCCAGCAAGATATAGCAGATATCCTGGATTCAGGAGGTCAATTGGACTGTATCACGATTGACCTGTGTAAGGCATTTGATAGGGTAGATCATGGAAGTCTACTGGCAAAAATGAGTGCTATTGGATTACAAAAAAGAGCAACTGAATGGGTGGCTATATTTCTAGAAAATAGAACTCGGAGAATTAGAGTAGGTGAAGCTTTATCTGTCCCTGTTATAATTAAGAGGGGAATTCCTCAAGGCAGTATTATAGGACCTTTATGTTTTCTTATATATATAAATGATTAGTGTAAAGAAGTGGAATCAGAGATAAGGCTTTTTGTAATAAATAAGTTACAAGATTGTGAGCAACTGCAAAGTGACCTCGATAATGTTGTGAGATGTACAGTAGGCAATGGTATGATGATAAACGGGGATGAAAGTTAGGTTGTAAGTTTCATAAATAGGAAAAGTCCTCTTAGTTTTAATTACTGCATCAATGGGGTGAACGTTCCCATTGGGCATCACTGTTAATACCTAGGTATTATTATAAGGAAAGATCTTTATTGGGGTAATCACACAAATATGATGTCCGACTCGTTGGCTGAACGGTTAGCGTGGTGGCCTTCGGTTCAGAGGGTCCCGGGTTCGATTCCCGGCCGGGTCGGGGATCTTAACCTTAATTGGTTAATTCCAATGGCACGGGGGCTGGGTGCATGTGTTGTCTTCATCATCATTTCATCCTCATCACGACACGCAGGTCACCTACGGGTGTCAAATAGAAAGACCTGCACCTGGCGAGCCGAACCCGTCCTGGGATATCCCGGCACTAAAAGCCATACGACATTTCATTTTTCACAAGTATGATTGGAAATAAAGGGTACAGATCTCTGCAAATGGTTATGAGGGTATTTAGTGGTTGTAGTAAGGATGTAAAGGAGAGAGCATATTTGTCTCTGGTGAGACCCCCAACCAAAGTATGGTTCCAGTGTATGGGACCCTCACCAGGATTACTTGATTCAGGAACTGGAAAAAATCTAAAGAAAAGCAACTCGATTTGTTCTGGGCGATTTCCGACAAAAGAGTAGCGTTACAAAATTGTTGCAAAGTTTGGGCTGGGAAGACTTGGAAGAAAGGAGATGGGCTGCTCGACTAAGTGGTACGTTCCAAGCTGTCAGTAGAGGGATGGTGTGGGAGGACATCAGTAGACGAATAAGTTTGAGTGGTGTCTTTAAAAGTAGGAAAGATCACAATATTAAGATAAAGTTGGAATTCAAGAGGACAAATTGGGGCAAATATTCGTTAATAGGAAGGGGAGTTAGGGATTGGAATAACTTACCAAGGGAGCTGTTCAATAAATTTCCAATTTCTTTGCAATCATTTAAGAAAAGCCTAGGAAAACAACAGATAGGGAACCTGCCACCTGGGCCCTAAATTCAGATCAGTAGTGATTATGTTCGCTGGTCATCTCTCTCTGTTTATTGCCATCACTACTGTTTTGAGTTCACTTATCTTGAGATTGAACTCCTGGAACTTAACATTCCATTTATTGAGCCTCGACTGTACTTGTTCCTCAGTTTCTCCCCAGATCCTAACATCATTAGCAAAGGCCATTGCATTTAGTTCACCAGAGGTTTTCTTAATGTTCAACATGATATCCATGACGGTGATATACAATAATGGGGATAGTGCACTGCCTTGCTGGACTCCACTTTCGGTCTTGAACCAGGATGAATGTCCGTCACCCAATTGCACACAGCTGGTACAGTTCTCATACAGCATCTGAACTTTCCTCACCAGTCCCTCTAACACGTTCCTTTTTCTCAGGCATTCCCATATCTTCTCTCTTGAAATGCTGTCATATGCCTTCTCAATGTCAAGGAAAACCATAAACAGATCTCTGCCTTTTTCCCAATATTTTTCCATTAACATACGGACACTGAAGATTAGGTCTGTTGTGGACCTGTTAGGCCTGAAGCCATCTTGTTCCTCTTCAAACTGTGGCTGTAAGATGACTCACAATCTGCTCTCTAAGATTTTCTCAAGAATCTTAAGCCCATGAGAAAGGAGTGTTATTCCCCGGTAGTTGGAGCATTTTCGGCGATTTCTTTTCTTAAACAGGGGGATAATGACACCCTGGCTCCAATCAGTAGATATCTTGCTATCTTTCCAAACTGCATTAAGCACTCTATGTAGCCACCGTAAACCCTGGACTCCTGCTGCTTTAATCATGTCCGTGCTGACTTCATCAATTCCTGGGGATTTCCCTTGCGGCATCTTCTTAAGGCCCGTTTCTGTTTCTGCCCATGTAATGGGAGTTACCTCTGTGCCGGTTTCAACAGTTGGTTCTTTTGTTCTCTGATCTGCTTCTGTCCTGTTCAATGGGTGATCAAAATGATTCCTCAGAACCTCTCTGATGTCCTCTTCTTTCCTGGCCAGGTTTCCATTAGGATCCACAATTGCTTTGATGGTTTCAACTGAATTCCTTTTGTTTTTGATCACTCCAAACAATAGTTTCATATTGCCTCTGCTATCTTCCTTCAGTTTTTGAGTAAATTTCTCCCGGGACTTTATCTTCTTCTTTTCCACTATTCACTCGTAATTTCTTGTCTCGGTAAACTTGTTCGAGATCTCCGATCTTCCCCTCGTCCCTTACCTGTTCTGGCTTGGATTTCTCTATCTCGTTCTTTTTGTGCCATGTTCCTTTCCTTTACTGAGGATCTTACTCTCTCATACCACTAGGGTGTCTTTCTCCTTACTCTTGCACTTGTCTTCCCGTAAACCTCTATTGCTTCTTTTATCAAGGGTTTTTTAAATCTTCTCAACTCTACCTCACCACTCTCCACTTCTTCCGTAGGCAGTTGTCCTCTTATACGGTCCTGATAGTCTGTCCTTTTTCCAATCTGTTGTAGTTCCCACACCTTCATCTTAAGTAATTTCCTGGTTGTTATATTTGGTACATTAATGTCTTTCAGATCTGCTACTAATAACTGGTGGTCACTATTGAAGTTCTCACTTGGAATCACCTTGACATCAGTTCGTTTAAAATGGTATCCGTAACTGCTATGAATAGAAGAGGTGTTCTATAAAATTCATGTTTTGTCGTTTATGATACTTTGCCTTTCCAGGGACGATATTATTCTTGTCCCAATTATTTTGTCTCTTGCTAATTACCTGATTGCGTTTCAAATGAGGACAAAAAAATCTATTTTAATAAGTGTATGTTATTTAAAATGAATAAAATAACTTTTGTATTGTAACGGTGGAACTTTTCACTAAAGATTTATAATGCTTATATAAGTGACAATACGGGCTCAACAAATTTGTTTCTTGCAACTACAGTTACTGTCAGTGAATATTCAATTTATATCTGAACAATTGAGGATCTTTGTGAAATACATTATACCTGACATTACAGACATCTCTCTAAACTCTGTTAGGCATGAACCTGCAACTGCCTAAATCCTGAAAAAACAAATACTGCAAGTCTGTATATTTATGTTTTAATACATTGTGAACAGATCCATTAAATTATGTAGCATATAGTTCTTACATTTATGTTACATTTAATTCTATTGTGAATGGGACCTTATTCATGGAAATATAGCACACACAAACTTTAGAAATGAAAGTATGCCAGAGATATTACAAAGGGAACATTTTAGATGTAATAAAAGTAGACTGACAGAGAACACAGATTAAAAATAAATGTGTTTCTTAATCTTAAATACAATACCTGAATCTCAACTTATTTTGAGCATCAATGGAGAAAGACATAATTGGAAAGAAAAACTACTTTTAAAAAATACTCGTGTGCAACCGTACCTGCATTTCTTTCAATTCAATTATAAATTTATCATAACTTTGAGATGCCATGATCTTCAAAACATCTTCCTCTTTAGTTCCCAAGCGCACCAGTTCACGTAAATTTAGATTCTGTGAAGGATCTCGTGGAACTGATCTCATGCTGATATTACCAAAATTTACAACTAGAAGATCAACAGCCCTAAAAAGGAAACAAAGGTAAAAATGTTTTTAAAAAATGCTAGAGGAAGAGGGCACAATTTAGATCTAATATACATTAATAATTCAACATACCCCTTATAAATACCACCATGTGGGAGGATTGCATATGATGAACTCAGCTCTATTTTCAGATCCAACACTTGGTGCATGTCAATGGCATGTTGCAAACCTGTAGCAGACATCTCTCTAAACTCTGTTAGACGTGAACCTGCAACTGCCTGAATCCTGAAAAAGGATAAACACTGAAAGTTTAAAAAAAAAAAAAACACACACACACAAAAAAAATCTTCATTACAAAAATTTTGGGATGCCTGACAGCGTTCAATCGCACCTGCCAGTTAATTAACTAAGTGCCTCTACGATCCTCTATTTGCAAATAATCAAAATCATCTTCATCATCTTTATCTTGAACCCAACCATTTCAGCCTAGGTTATTTGCTTGGACAAGATAGTATATGAGGGGTACCCAAAACACCCAAAATTATTTGAAAGCTATATATTTTCATTTTTTTTTTTTTTTTTTCCCACAAAACAACCTTATCTCTTTCAAAATACTCTCCATTACAACTAATATATATGTCCCACCGGTGCTTCCACTGTTGGAAACATTTTTGTAGTCAACTTTAGAAATGGCTGACAGTTCCTCCCTTGTTTGTTTCTTGACCTCTTCAGTGTCGTTAAATCAGTGCCCTTTCGTGCCCCTTTTCTTGCATTGAAATAAGAAAAAGTTGCACAGAGCCAGGTCAGGCAAGTAAGGTGCGTTGGGCAGCGAAACCATGCCATTTTTAGCCAAAAACTATAATATAATTTATTAAACACATTGTATACAAGGTATTAATTAATTAATTAAACGAAGTTAGCAACATTTGCATAGTGTGACAATGTCCTGTCTTTGCATTCAATGATATAATACGTGTTGCATGGTCCTCCACATATGGTGCACTGACATCTGTCGGTGGGGCTGTGGTATCCCTTGGTTGAACACATTCGGTAATGTAGTCCATGGGCTGCCACTCTCATATATAAATGGCGCAGTTGGTAATTGGCCTTTTTTCATTCATTTTACTACGTAATTCAACTTTTTCTCAAGAGATGGCAGAGTGAGTTGCATTTGTAATTTGTGTAGGTGCTCTTTCTTTGTAATGTTATATGCTCTGTGCTAATATATATCGATAGTGTGCTTGGTAATATTAGTTTGAAGTGGGCTATCTCTAGCTTTGAGATTTGCTTGTAAACAAGATGGCTGCCAGTATAGAACTGATATTTACCAATATATAACCCCTTTTAGGAAGTAATGATGATTAGGAATGTAATTTTTTCAGTGAAATTAGCAGTAATATTAGTACTAGTGTGAGCAATGCTCCTGAAGAACAAATAGATGTGGAAATCGAAGAGGAAGTGCAAAGAGAAGACTGTTACAGCTCAGCAGGCGGACTGAGTACGGTCCCGTGATGCTAATAAAATAAAATGTTTTACAGTATTCCTTGTTCCGCAGTTTGTGGTATGAAAGCCTTTTGTTTTCATGTATATTTAAATCTTTAATGGTCTTGTATGTAAGAAATTTCTCATGATATGAAGAGACACTATATTTCCTCGAAAATAATCCCAGCGCCAATCCAACCCAGTTTCAATCCAACAAATATGCAGGGCTCAATGGGTTAATTGAAGGATGCTGCTGATTTAGGTGGTCTAGAAACTGGTGAAGTTTCCCAGGACCTTCTGTCCAGACCACAAATGTATCATCAACACACGTCTGCCAAATCATTGGTTTTCTGGGGAAATAGTCTTTTCAAAATGCTCCATGAAGAAATTAGCCACCACTGGCAAAAATGGACTTCCCACTGCCACACCATCTGCTTGTCCCACAAGAAATACCTGGAAGTCATGCAGTGATGATGCAGCTTAGTAATGTGCTCAGGGAACAGATGCCCAACATATGCTTTATCAAAATATCTATGCAAACAGTTTCAGCTTCATATAGAATCATACATCAGGGACTCCCTATAATTTGGTAATAAGTTACCAGCCATAACCCTTTCTCTGTTCTAGGACATATTCCCATTTGAGACCTCTCGCCTCCACATCTGAATTCACTGCATCTATCGAGTGTTTCCTTGGCCTTCCTCTTGGTCTCTTTCCTTGGACAGTAAGGTCGAAGTATTGTCTGGCAGGTGTCTCACTTTTCATTCTCATAATGTCCCCATACCACTGAAGTCTACGCTTCTTTATTACACTGGTAATTACACCTCAATGCCACCTACCTTCTTGATTTCTTCTACCATATTCCTCCTTCAGTGTCTTTGATTAAAATGGTGAACTTTGTGACTATTTCACAACACAAAGACTTATCGAACAGGGAACGTGGTGAGTGATCTGATGATCATCAAAAGTACCAGCGGTCTAGTATTTTCAAGTTCAAACCATCATTGTGAGAAAAGTCTTCCTCTTGGACAGACATGTATCCTCTTCTGAAGATGTGGAGCTAAGTCTCTGAGAAGCATTAAGAATTTCCCTTTGTTTTCTTCAATACGGCACTATCCCAAAAGATTATGTCTATAAATCCACCAAGTTTATTCCTAACTTACCTTTATCTCCTCATTCTGAGTACCTTCCTGTCATTGTTTGGACCAGCAAATATTCTCACTACTATAATGTGCATTACTTCCAACTTGTGAATAACATATCCTTAATCAATCCGGCTTTCACTACCATACTGCAAAATTAGTCTGAAAACAGACCTATGTAACAATAGTTTCATCTGAGAATTCTCTTCTTTTGTTACAGAATACCACAACTACAAGCTTGCTACATTAACTTTGTCACATATATGAAATTTAAAGAACTGTAGGCGTCATAATATAGTGAAGGACGTTGAAATGTAGAAAAAATAATTGAAAATTCAGGTTAGCTTTGGATTTGGGATGACGGATATAAAGTACACAGCATATTTAAAAAAGAGATATAAGCAGGCTTAAAACAAAGGTTTGAGGCGCCTTCACTAAAGAGGTGCATGTTAAAACCTTCAGAAGACATAATGATCAACCTGGCATACTTACTCGGACAGACCTTCAGACTTTGGAGTTTGAAACACATCAACCACTTTATTTATGGTTACAGCATCATATACGATCTGCAAAGGGCGGTTCTTCACGTGCAGTCGTTGATCGCAAGTTTCATCAATGGGATTTGTTTCAAACAACACGTTCAAAAGCACAGACTCCTCAGCTAACTCCTTTGAAGACACCAGTTCTGGAGTATACGTCCCTTGTTTTAATCCATAAATGGTTAAGTGGTCAACTGTAGAAACAACCCTGCGAACAAAATTCAACTTCATGAGCGAGACAGAGAGAGAGACAGAGAGAGAGAGAGAGAGAGACAGAGAGAGAGACAGAGTGAGAGAGAGAGAGAGAGAGAGAGAGAGAGAGAGAGAGATGCCACGATAACATCCTTATAACATGGAGCCGAGAACAGAAAACTAGAACAGTTTTATATGTTCTACAAGCATTCAGTGTCCCCTTAATCCCTTTCTGAAACTCTTAAAAATGTCCTGTAACAGACCAAGTACTACCAAGTGAATTTTCCCTGTTTTCTGCTCTCACTGATTAGTATGGTTATAAACATATGATCATGGACGTAAGGAATCTTTATACGCGGTCATTTTACTGGTATTATATGGGCCTGCTGACGGCTGCACTGTGGCCTCAGGCATGCATCACTTATTTGCCAACACTCCAGCCCGTTCGGCTGATTTTCTGCTGGACATCCATTCTCAGTTGCTCAACAGTGGACCAGCAGAGTGCTGTTTAGTTGTTTATGTGGCAGGGAAGAAATAATAAAAATTTCAAAAGAAGAGTTCCAACAAGTTAACAAAAATTTATTAACATGTTAAAACGCTAAATAACGTTACTAAGGTAGCCTTGTCCATTCATCTGGCTTAAACTGATGCATGAGATAGTGGGTATTTTGGCCTGTCGAAAGGACTGGAGAGCCTGCGGAGAGTGGTGCATGCCCAAGGCCAATGTGCAGCTGAAAGCGGGCCCAAACAAACTGATGCCTGTAACATAACCTGTTGCCATCCCAATAATTACAAAAGGGTCATGAGATTTTTTCCTTCTTTGATTAGAGTAAATTTTCAGTAATTCAGGCTAAATCAATCAATCAATCAATCAATCAATCAATCAATCAATCAATCAATCAATCAATCAATTGGAAGGTAAAATCGCATAAGAAAATTTAAAAGAACAAATAATCCTATTCTATGAAAAATGGATTGGGGCTGCTTCAGAGCAATGGCCGAAGGTCATTTAGGTGTAGAAATTGCTGTGTGGGTGTTAGAAGGTAAGTAAATGTGCAGAATTTATGTTTGAAATGACTTCTTTGCCTTTAGTGAATGTTGTGAAATCACATTATTTCCTAACTTCTTCAATTTGATTAAATCTTCTAGAGTGTCTTCAGGCATGGACTAGGAGGGAGCAGTCGATGTACCCTGCACTCTGCTTTCTTTCCTGATATGGAAGCGCTCTTATGCTCAGCCTCAGATTTTTTTAAATCTTGTTTGATTCCTTTCAATATCCTTTCTTCTTGTTTCTGTCTGCAGCATGCTTGAACATTGTTTAAAATACTGTATTGAGAAATTAAGGAAATTTTCACAAAGTTCACAACTATTTCACAATTTTTCACGTAACTAATCAAGTACTTTCACTAATACTACTACTACTACATATGTGGATAGATCTCATGTTGAAGAAACAACAAACATCTAGCAATATGTACTATCAGGCTGCAGTCCGAAGTTATACTGATTTTTCCACACACTTCCAGCTCCAATTTAACAACAAAATGGCAGATGTGTGCACTGCTCACCGTCTGATCTTTACATCCATTTGTGTAGATCCCACGGGCCTTCCTCTTTTCGAAACAGTTATATTTTTGCTCTCTCTTAAAGTTTTGAAATTATTGAAGGAAGTCTCGTATCCACTTTTATGGGACATAGAGATTTTTACCAAGGGACCTAGTATGAAACAATAGACATACTCTATGTCAAAACTTATTGGAAACATGGTGTACTTTAAAATCTTCTGAACACCAACTACTACCATCAATGTTCAAAAAAACCTCCACCTTCGCTTTGTTTTCTGAAAATTATGCACAGTTTTTACACCTATTCCATAATCTACCACAAGCTTAGCAACTGCTTCTCTGTTCTTGAATTTTTGTTTTATTGTTAAAACAGTTTTATTGCATTTTTCTGATGAGACAATACTGAAAACAAAAGCTGATTAACAACAGAAGATTGAACTTGAATTCAATTTTCACAGAGACACAAGACTGATAACAATAGATACAGTACACTATTGTCATTTGGAACAGGGTTTACTGCTGTCATAAAAGCTACATTTTTTAACAACTCAACATACAGTAAGCCCAGTTCTAAAAGTGAGAAAAAATAATGTACATTACAGAAAGATTTTTAAAATTATTCTACGTCACACGAATAACGTGCAAACTGGATAACCCACGCAGAAATGTTGGGGACTTCACGGTACTGAAAAAATCTGTGCTTAGCTAGTATATGCAAACAGTGTATTTATCACAATATCCTGAACACGTGCTTTCTCAGAATCACATCAACAGAAACACACGGATTGTGTTCTGCTACCCCAAGTTAACCTTCTATAAAAGGTCCGTATTGGTATTATAAATTTACTCATTCTGGACAAATATTTCAGGTTCCCTATGGGAATCAATATCTATATCAAGTTAACCTTCTCCAATCATAGAATAAAACACTTCAGCAGAGTGAACCTTTGTCCCTTTATGACGATAATCACACCAGGACTCGAATTCTCTGTCTTTAAGAATATCTCCAACTAGCTCATTGTACCCGTACTTCGCTACAGAATTCTACATTTTACACAGAATTCTATTACATGTTTTAAGATTTAATTACTTTGCACTGCTCTTAGCGTTACCCAAGAAACACCAAGGGGAGGTGGGCATACGCAGTTTCTCATGTAAAGTCTGAGTTGGCTCCATTTCCTACTGCTAGTCACAATCAATCAATACTGATCTGCATTTAGGGCAGTCGCCCAGGTTGCAGATTCCCTATCTGTTGTTTTCCTAGCCTTTGTTTGAATGATCGCACAGAAAATGGAAAATTATTGAACAGTTCCCTTGGTAAGTTATTCCAATCCCTAACTCCCCTTCCTATAACCCATTCAGACCGTGTACGCACAATTGTGTGAGTTCGTATTTTATTTATGTCTGAGCTTATTTGACGTTTTCTTGGCGCTAGACCGGACTGCAGTGCTTGTGCGGGACACGTAGCATATACTTCAGCTGTTTTTATTTAGTACTTGACCACCAGGGAAGCAGGAAGAAGAGTTTAAAAATACAGTTCATTAGCAATATGACGGGAAGCAGTAATGCCTAAAGTAAGTATTTATTTATTGCATTCATATTAATCTAGAAGCTTTACTGAATATCAGAATATAATCAATGAAGTGTGTAGATTGTGTAGCAAACGTCAATTGTGAACTTACAACATCGTACGTAATACCATGAGGTTTTGAATGTTGATACGCACATATGTGCGGGTTAGGTTTCCTTACAGGCAATGCATGCAGGAGTGCTGGGTGCTGTCACAAAAAGGACTGCGAAAGAAAAACTCGTACTCTACATGAGAAATGTCATGTATAAGATTTTAATGGTTTAAAATCGTTCCACACTGTAAAATAGAACATTTGATCATGTACATGTGCATATTCACATGTACTGAGTTGAATTTTTTTTTTTTTGCAAGTAGTGAATGAAGTCCTGACACGCACAATTGTGTGGGTTCTGTTTTTCAGCCGATAGTTCTTATTTTGTAAAATAAACTGTAAAAACATGTATTTGAGAGCATTTTAGTAAGTTTTTGACGTTTTGACACCTCCAGATTTCTTTCAGGTCTGACGAAAAGCTGCTGCTGCCAAAAGGGCAGTAATAGCAAAACTCCTCCTCAATGTAGAAAATGTAACGTTTACTTGTGTTTGAACGAAGATTTAATTGTTTTAAATTATTCCCCACTGTAAAATAGAACATTTGATCATGTACATATGTATATTCACATACAATGAGGTAATTTTTTCTTTTTTGTAAGTAGTAAAGTAAGTCCTGACCCGCATAATTGTGCGGGTGCTTTTTTTTTCAAATGTTAATTTTTATTTTGTAGAATAAACTAAAAATATATGTTTTTAAGAGCATTTTAGTCCGTTTTTGACGTACAGACAAAAATTCACACCGCCAGTTTTCTTTCAGGTCTGAAAGGGATAAATGAATATTTGCCCCAATTTGTCCACTTGAATTACAACTTTATCTTCACATTGTGATCTTTCCTACTTTTAAAGATACCACTCAAACTTATTCGTCTACTGATGTCCACCCACGCCATCTCTCCACTGACAGCTCGGAACATACCACTTATTACACGTGATAAATATCATTCTTGATCTGTATTGATATTTGATTGGAATAATAACAATAAGTTAATTTATTGATTTCACCACCTAATCAATACAGTAAGTCTTGTCTTAGCTGATTTACTTTGGCATGTTAACTAAAATGGTGCACGTTTCGCCTTGAATTTAGGCATCATCAGCCATTATCTTAACCTTAAAATAGAATCAGGCACCTGATTTACATACACATGAAATAAAACAAATTTTTAAAAAACCTTGGAGAGTCTTGAACTAAAATTAACATATGGTAAAAGACTTGTAATGAAACTGGATAACCCACACAGAAATATTGGGGACTTTACTGTACTAAAACCCCCATTTTAGTTGACAAAGTTAATCAACTAAGACAAGACTTATTGTATTGATTAGGTGGTGAAATCAATAAAACTTATTTTTATTATTCCAATCACATACCACTTAATCGAGCAGCTCGTCTCCTTTCTCCCAAGTCTTCCCAGCCCAAACTATGCAACACTTTTGTAACGCTACTCTTCTGTCGGAAATCACCCAGAACAAATCGAGCTGCTTTTCTTTGGATTTTTTCCAGTTCTTGAATCAAGTAATCTTGGTGAGGGTCCCATACACTGGAACCATACTCTAGTTGGGGGTCTTACCAGAGACTTATATGCCCTCTCCTTTACATCCTTACTACAACCCCTAAATACCCTCATAACCATGTGCAGAGATCTGTACCCTTTATTAACAATCATTTATGTGATTACCCCAATGAAGGTCTTTTCTTATATTAACACCTAGGTACTTACAATGATCCCCAAAAGGAACTTTCAACCCATCAATACAGTAAATAAAACTGAGAGGACTTTTCCTATTTGTGAAACTCACAACCTGACTTAACCCCGTTTATCATCATACCATTGCCCACCGACCATCCCACAACACTATCGAGGTCACCCTGCAGCCGCTCACAATCTTGTAACTTATTTATTACCCTGTGCAGAATAACATCATCATCTGCAAAAAGCCTTACCTCTCATTCCACTTTACTCATATCGTTTATATATATAAGAAAACAAAGGTCCAATAATACTGCCTTGAGGAATTCCCCCCTTAATTATTACAGGGTCAGATAAAGCTTTGCCTACTCAAATTCTCTGAGTTCTATTTTCTAGAAATATAACCACCCATTCAGTTACTTTTTTCTAGTCCAATAGCACTAATTTTTGCCAGTAATCTTCCATAATCTACCCTATCAAATGCTATAGATAGGTCAAATTCAATACAATCCATTTGGCCTCCTGAATCCAAGATATCTGCTATATTTTGCTGAAATCCTACAAGCTGAGCTTCAGTGGAATAACCTTTCCTAAACCCAAACTGCCTTCTGTCAAACCAGTTATTAATTTTGCAAACATGTCTAATATAATCAGAAAGAATGCTTTCCCAAAGCTTACATGCAATGCATGTCAAACTGACTGGCCTGTAATTTTCAGCTTTATGTCTATCACCCTTTCCTTTATACACAGGGGCTACTATAGTAACTCTCCATTTAGTTGGTATAGCTCCTTCAACCAAACAATAATCAAATAAGTATTATGGTACTATTATCGGCACACTTTACCTTGGTGCATTTGTGTACGTGGTTGAGGAGTAAGGAGGGAGCTGTCCCAGTCCCGGTAGTGCTGCCAACTGAATGAAAATGAAATCTGAATTGAATCGAGAATTTATGATCGATCAATATGAAGTTTCTAAACCGTTATTATATTAAGCCAACAACTGTGTCACATACACGTTATATAACATTTCTCGATGCGAATCTTGTTCTCACCATGAATTCTATAGTTTGGCTTTGCTGTGTAAACAACAACAGTACTAGTATGTAATGTGTACGCTAGATGTCGCACAACGATGCTTAAGCGATTCATAGTTTGTGTTTCAAACGTTGGCAGTACGAATCTCGAAGATTGCTGAAGTTGACCGATTCAGCACTAGGGTGTAAATGCACCAAGATAAAGTGTGCCGATAATATATCCCAACCCATTCATGTTTGGGAGTTTTGATTATAATGATAGGTTCCCTTGCCTACTGCCAGTCACAATTGATATGGAGTTTCATTACAACATACACTAAGCCCAGTTCTAAAAGTGAGAAAAAATAATGTACATTACAGTAACATTTTTAAAATTATTCTAAATCACACGAATAATGTGCGAACTACTTCCTACTTTCAGTCACATTCAAGTTGGGGAGTTTTCATTATAATGGCAGGCCCCCTTCCCTACTGCCAGTCACAATTGATCTAGGGTGTTTTCATTGCTTTTATTGCCTTTTATTCAGTGTTTTCACATGCCACAGAGGCAGGAATTGCATCCGGGAGCAGTAAGCACTGAGATGACAATGAAATCTAGTTCAGAACTTTTCTAGAGAGTTAAATGCATCATATTATGTTTTTTATATAAAGTGTATGCAACTTCCAGTACTCACTTTTACTGTTCTTTTAGCTGTGTGATCTCAAAATTAGCCAGATTTCAACATTTTTGCTTTTCATAATTTAGAATTCTGCAGTAATATTTCCTCTTAAAATCAAGAATACATTCTATATTGTCCTAAAAACATACAAAAGGTTAGATAATTAGAATTTTCACTTTCTACCAAAAGTTTCCGTTTGATATTTCTAAACACAAGGAATTCCAACTCCATCAAACAGTTTGGCATTCACATTATGGGCAATCTAAAATGGACCAGTGGAGGAAGTGAGATGTAAGGCATACAGAGCACTAGGTTTTGTTCATAGATGTCTCTCCGGAGGAAGAAATAAAGCTGTGCGAACGGCATACATTTCAGTGGAGCATACCATACTACTCTATGGTCTTCCTTCCTGGCACCCAACAATGATGGAAAATATAAGAAAACTACAAGGTGTCCAGTGCCAAGCAGAACGTATAATAAACAAACATGTCCCTTTAAACACAGCCACGTCATTGCCACCAGTGGACTCATTGTGTAAATAAATAGTATGTTTATGACTGGCACTTAATATTTCATGGAGGAAACATCTGGCAGTAGAGTAATTTCATTTTTCTCCATTAAAATTTGTTCTTTTGTGGGTTAATCAAGTTTATATTCCTTTCCAGTCACTTCGCGAGTAGCTAGTAGCAATCACAGGATATAAACTTCATGGTTTTAATCCGTATTGAATTGGGATGAGCAAATACCCATGAAAACAAAAATGACATTGTACAAGTCCTATTATACACCAATTCTTACATACAGTCTCGAAACCACAACACTGACCAATAGAGATAATTCCAAACTTCAGGCAGCTGAAATGAAATTCCTACGCACTATGATCCAGAAAACCAGGAAAGACAAGATAAGGAATGAGAAAATTAGAGAAGAAGTAGGAATAGATGATTCTCTCCTCAATAAGATTCAGATATCAAGACTGAAGTGGTTTGGTCACATGAAGAGGATGCCAGTTAACAGAACTGCAAGGAAGGAATTTGACAGAAAGGTAGAAGGAAAACGACCCGTGGGAAGGCCACGAAGGAAATGGATAGATTTAGTTAAGAGCGATGTACTGCTGAGAGGTCATGATTGGGACAAGTTGGTGGAGGAAGAATGGTACGAGGACAGGATGAGATGGAGGAAGCTCATATACCACACCCGGGAAACTGGAGATGGTTTAGGATGATGATGATGGTCCATCTTTTTCAATACTATATTATGCAATAGTACTGAATTACATTACTAAACTAGGGACTAGTTTCAGCCTTGGCTGGCCATCTTCAGCCTTAATGTAATACATCTAATAACTAAATAAATATAAAAACTCATAACTGACATGAAAACTAATGTCCAAACACACAGTTAACATTACAATCTGGGATGAACTAAGTGTAAAAATCGGAAAAATAAATTAGGCTCTAAATTCTTCGCATCTGGAGTATGCTCATCATCCAGACTCTTTCTTGTATTGATATTCATAGATCTGTTAGTTCCATTACTGCTAATCATTACAATTTCAATTGCAAAACGGGAACTGGTAAATGATTCTGTAGTCAGATCAATCACCAAATCTACTTGAGTGGTGTTAGTAGTATGCAAACCACTGGATGCCACTGTAAATAACCACCAGCTGACACAGAACTGCTAGATGGTGTTTACACATCAAAATAAAATGAAATGTTACCGCAGTGCTTGTTACAAACATGCTGAAATGTTGTTGGACATTGTCAGGACGGCACATGAAAATATGGTTAAAACTGACACATTCTTAATTTGTGGCTGGTATAAATTTGCAATTCATTGTGGTGTCCATGAAGTTAACCTGAATAAATCATAGCATGGCATGGTGTTGGACCCAAGTAACCTACGCAGTGGCCTCCACGATATGCGCTAGCCATGCGTCTTGGTGGGTGTGCTATTTACCAACTGATGAGCCCAACTTAGTACACTAGTACACTGCTGGCAACCAGGGGCCTATTCCACAAAAGTATGGTCTTGTACATTACAAGTAAATTCTCTAGTAACTAGTACAAATACCAGAGTTTCTGTTTCACAAAAGAATTTTCTACAATTGTACTTTACTACTCCATACTTACAAATTACCAGTGAATTTTTATAGGTATGTTCCACAAAAGTACTAGTACTTGTAATTTACTAGTGAATTGGGAACTATTCTCTACCAGTGAAAGGACAATAATATATAAATGTACTAGTACTATTTAAATATACTTATTTCAGATACATTTTGATAAATATGTGGTCTAGCAGAAGTGATAGTGATGGTAATGAAAATGAAAACTACCGTCTGTATAGGGAAAGAATAAACTTCCAGTTTAACACTATTTGAATACAATGAGAGTTTTAGGTTAAGCACAATACAAGTGGAAGAACTTTTGATGGATATTTATCATAGGTTGAAACATCCTACGAGCAGAAATAAATCTCTCTCTGCTAAACAACAGTTAGGCCTACTAACAACACTGCTTTGGCTAGGAAATTGTGGTCAGTACCATGGTATTGCACATATGCATGGGATGGCAAAATCTTCTGTCTGTAGGTCAATACATTCTGTGGTAGCTGCAATAAATGATATAAAATTTCCTCAAATTGTTCCTTGAGCTAAAAATACTGAACAAACATGTTCCAAGGACGACATTCCTGGAATCATTAATTCTAAGTAATTCCAATCATTAATCCAACTTTTCCCCTCAAAAGCTCCACGAGTTTTTCCAAATCAAATATTTCCATCCAACCCTTTATTTTGTCTTGTTTTTTCAGACTCTCACTGAATGCCACCGAAATGAATATCTTTCCTTCTTTCTATTTCCTTCAAAATGAATAACTTCCTTTCCTTGACATCATTTTAACAATTCATGCAGAGTGTGAAATTTTGTAACAATTAAGTTTGGCAGCCAAATGTCGTTATTAGCGGCATCTGATTCCAAATGACAGACCAAGGTGGGTATGTCAGACTATCGTGGAACATATGCGAGGATCGCGGAAGAACAGAATGGGTGATAATAACGGAGTAATTTCCTATCATTAAAGAAATAAACTGAAAAATAACATTGTAGCACTGGGAAATTCTTTGAATCTTTGCTACATAAAATACGATATTAAGATTAATGAGGCAAGCATAACCTAATTCAACGAATGGAATATGAAGATAAACAGCTGATTCATGCTATGACGTAGTATGTTTATTGATATGTTGTCACTTGTAAAACTTGTAACAATTCACTAGTAATATACAAGAGACTATCAATCTTTTGTGGAACAGAAATATACAACTCCATACATTACAAGAACCCACACTAGTAACTTGTAATGTACAAGACCATACTTTTGTGGAATAGGCCCCAGAAATGAGTTAGTTGGAAAATTTATAATGTCCAATATTGGACCATTTATATTGGTGTTATGGTTTAATAGAATCTGCAGAAGTTCTTATAGAATGGAAGATGAAATTCATTTTATAAGAATTTCTTTAGAGATATATTCTAGTGTTGTGTGTGTTATAATTAATGTTTTTGACAGAATAAAAAGCTTTTAAATTATAGAAACTAACAAAAGGCATTAGAAAGAATGAACAAGAGCTGAGAGAGAAGTATTAACTAGGATGAGTGGCTCAGACTTAAGGAACTGGCCTTCTGAGCCCAAGTTGGCAGGTTCAGTCCTGACTCAGTCCAGTGGTATCTGAAGGTCCTCAAATCAGCTCCATGTTGGTAGACTTACCAGCACATAAAAGAACTCCACTGGGACAAAATTCCAGCAATTCAACGTCTCCAAAAACCATAAAAATAGTTAGTGGGCCGTAAAACCAATAACATTATTAAAGAAGTATAACATAAAATTAATACACAGAAGACAAATTATGGTATGCAACTACTACCGTATTGCAGATGAAATAAGAATTAATTTACTCAGACCTCAGACAAGTGAATACCTTTACTTAGGAAGTAAGATCACTTCAGCTGACAAAAGTTCAGCTGAAATAAAAAGCCGAATAGCATAAAGGTAGCCTATTACAAGAAATGGGTGCTCCTTACAAGGAATCCAAGTGTGGAAACAGAAAAGAGATTTATTTATTAAGTGCTTTGTCTGGAATGTAGACTTGTATGGCTCAGAAATGTGGACTACTGGTATATGCAATAAGTAGGGCCCGGATACATATGCACTAAAAACTCCAAAAATATGCATGCACATATGCACTAAAAATGTTGAAAATATGCACGAAAATATGAACTAAAATAATACAAAATACACATACCAGACGTATGATTTAATTTTAACTCAGTGTTAAACTGACAAAGATGTTTAATTCCTTGCAAAAATATACAAGGCAGTAGGCTATCAAGAGGTTTTTTTTTTTTTACACGTTTTCAGGGGTCAATGACTTTCTGTTGTCCGACAGAATTAATTTATACGCTGAAAATGATCGTTCTACATTGATGGACGTAACTAGAAAATACTTGTACACTGGCACTGACTGCTCGGAACATTTTTATGGCAAAGACTTCTTGATTCCACTTATGTAGTTGCTTATGGATTGAATCTTCTTCAGTTCTGGGTTTGAGTCCAACACTGCACTGAGTTTTCTTTTTAACTTTTTCTCTGGTTTCACCAGGGCCACCGTTTAAAAACTAATGGTGTTATGAATTAACTGAAGGAATTTGTGTAGGGGTGCACCACGACATTCTAGGCCCTTAATTGCCTTCAAAAGTGACGAATAATGCACATGGATAAAACTGATATTTTTATATACAGTTTCAGATTCAAATGCGTACTTTGCTTCATGAATGCACGGAGTATGACTATCATCAATATCTTTAACTACATTTTTCACTTACGAAGCTGTACCTGTGACTATAAGACCTAGAGCCCTCATCTTTAGGCATTTTTACAGTTTAATCTGGTAAAACACTGCAATAGATGACCTGCAAGTTAACAGATGAACGCACTTGTTTAAGCAAACCTTGGGAGGCTACTGTAAGGGGAAAGGATTGTCAGAAATGAGGAAATTGCTGTTGTGAAATGGGTCATTATCTGTCTACCTGCTTGTATTTCAACACTGAAAGCCCTTTCCTTGATCAGGAGAAGGCTTCTCGTGTTGTCAAGGGATGTACAACATATAGAGTTCATTAGATTTTTCATTTCCTTCAGAAATCTTAGATAATCGATCACACATAAGAGAAAAATATACCTGTATGTGCACCAACATTTAAAATATGCACTAACATTCAAAATATGCATTTGCATATCTGCATATGCAATTTTAAAATATCCGGGCCCTAGCAATAAGAGAGGTCTGGAAGCATTTGAGATGTAGTGCTGGAAGAGGATGGGAAAGATCTCGGGGACAGCCAAGCTCACAAATAAAGAACTTCTTCAAATAATGGTTTAAAAAAAGATCTATATTACCAATGGTAAGGAAAGAGGCCAATTAATTGACTACCTATACAGGCACAGATTTATAGATGATGTAATGGAAGGAATAATTCAAGGCAAGAGAGAAAGTGGAAGACAGACTGCAATACTCTACACGAAAGTTGCTCAGCTGGGCACCCACTGAGGCTAGCCCACTGCAGCCGGGCTCACTTGTCTGAAATGCATGCAGCTTACATACGATTGAGCATGGAGAAGCTGTCTTCCTGTTTCCTGCTTGATTTTGCTGGATTATTTCATTTACTGAGGACATTACATGTCAATATTTTACTGTGATTTTATCACAACCTAACTTTGTATTATTCAATTCATGTAGAACTTGAAATATTGTATTAATCTTCTTGGGATGCACTTTCTATGTCTGCATGTCCTGAACACATTACAAGAAATGAACATAATTAATCCACATTGTCAACTTTGAATGTGCTTTGAAACATGTCCCTTTGAAGCTGTTCTAAAGAGAATACAAAGATTTAAGTATTGTAAAGGTGGAGTTTATCTTCAAAATATCCTTAACACTTAACCTGGACATATTGAAGTTAGTTTATTATGGTTGCCTAGTTTTCACTTTTTTTTTACTTACCGTAATTCTCATTTTCCTTTGAAGTTCCCTTTGAGTGTAAATGAAATTTTTTAGTTTAAAATTGTTGTTATTCTTTCCTTAGTTAACATTTTCCAGGTACCCCTTGTTTGTATTTCTTGAGTGTTCCTTCTTTAGGGCAGTCAGATTCATTCATTCATTTATTCATTCATTCATTCATTCATTTATTCATTCCTCTTCCAACTTAAATATTTATGTCCCTGTGTGTTCTTCCATCCCAGGTCTTGGTGCATTGCTAAGGATGCAACTATGTTATGTGTGGTAAAAAGAGGTGCTACAACAATGCTAGCAAGATGTCTGTACCATTATGTACCATTATGCTAGTAATAAAAGTAAGGAAACTGAAATAAATACAATGGCCGGCGGCAGCATCAAACAGAATAAATAAGTATGCAATGTCACTGAAGTCCAGATTATCATAGCAGAAGGCATAGAATCATAATGGCTGTGTAAAAGACCACAAAACAGGAGCTGGATTGTTGAAACAACAAAAAAAAAGAAAAGAAAGGACTTCTGTATTGCTTTTTCTGAGGGACACACTCACGTAAGCTGGAAGGATAAAATATCACATTAAATCATCGCTATAAAAGAAAGAACCTCATCTACTAGGAGAAGACCAACAAGAATCTGTAATCTAATTGTCGATATACAGCATAAATAACGTGAAGAAAATTCCAAAAGATTGATCTACAACATCGGAAAAAAAATGTAGCCAAGAAAATCAGAGTCAATAATCAGAAATCTCACATTCACCATAAATACTTGAAGAAATAACTATATTAGAGATTTAATAAACAGCAACAACATGTATTATTTCATTCAAATTGTATCCTATGATTTCATGAATGAAATCGTCACCATGGAGTCCTTCTAAGATCAGGGAATGGACTGCCCAAGTTTACGTAATTTAGCTCAAGATGATCAACCACCCTGATCAGAGATGACACTCGGAGGAGCAGGAGTCATTGCAAGAAATCAGCTTCATTTTCTGTATCAAATTCTATTCACAGAGACATACAATAATATAAATCTTCCACCTTTTTGACACTTTTATTTGCTTTTTAGCAAATTAATTAATTACAAACAGTACATTTTTCGTTCTTATTTAAGAACATCTTCATCTGTTACATAGCTTAGGTGAATTACTAAGTTTTTAAGTACATTATTATCAGGTAACTTGTTCCTCTTAAAAACTATCTAAATATAAATTGAATTAAAATGAAATTTAAAAACAATGTGGTGATTAAATGGGTTAGTGAAATGAGACGGAATAGATACACTTATATTTAGCCTACTTTAAAAACTATTTCTATTAATTTGAATAGTTGTTAAAAAGTTTCCAGCACTCATCATCATCATGATCTAAAGGCTTTGCCTTGTCACTGCAACCATTGATCTCTTCCCTCTGCGATCCTGTTCATCTCTCCATAACCTCGGCATCCCATCATCTCAACTACCTCTTCAATGATCTTCTTCCGTGGTTTCCCTCTGCCTTTCTTTCCCATCACCTTGCCTTCGAACAAGTTCTTTATGAAGTCATTATGCCGGAGAATGTGACCAAAAACTGATGCTTTTATCTTTTTTATCGTTGTTATTAAATGTCTCTGGGTGTTTATTTCTCTAAGCACTGCTTCATTAGTTTTCTTCTCAATCGAGCTAGTTCTTGTCATCTTCCTCCATAGCCACATTTCCACTGCCTCTAGTTGTTTCACAGCCATATAGCAGCACACTCCAAATGAATGTTTTGATAAGCAATTCCTTTTGTTCATTATTTAAGGATTTATTAATTAAGAGCTGCTTCTCTTCGAAGGCTTTCTTACACAGGGAAATTCTTTTTATTTCCACAGTGCACCTGTTGTCATCGGTAATAACTGATCCTAAGTAGCAGAATTTGTGCACCTGTTTTATTAAAATATTTCCAATTATGAGCTGTGCCTCTGACTTCATTTTAGATTTGCTTACAACCATAACATTAGTTTTACTTACATTAATGTTAAGTTGGAAATCTTTTAAGATGGATGTTAATTTGTTGAGCATGATCTGCATGTTCTTCTCATTGTCAGCCAGAAGTGCAATATCATCGGCAAATCTAATATACAGTGTACAGTTGTTCCATTTATTTTGATGCCAGGTGTTTTTGATTTAAAAATTTTCATGGCCTCTTCAATGTACAGATTAAATAGAAATGGTGATAAGGAACACCCCTGTCTTACTCCTTTCCTGATCCTCACCTTGCATACTTTTTCACTGCTTTCGATGTTCATTCTTTGATTGATGTACAGGTTTAGTATTGCTTTTCTGTCTTTCCAGTCTAAACGAATATCCTTCATAATTTTGAACAGTCTTTTCCACTGAACATTGTCAAAAGCTTTTTCCAGGTCTACAAAAGCTATATATGTATTTCTGTTAAGCTCTAGTCTTCTCTCCAAGATGGTTTTAATTGCTATGATAGCTTCTCTCATTCCTACTCCTTTCCTGAACCCAAACTGATCATCTAGATTCTGCTCAATTTTCATTTTGATTCTGTTTTTTAATATCATGTACATATTTTTGAAGCATGTGAAACAAGGCTTAGCATTCTGTAATTTGAGCATTCTGTTGAATCTCCTTTTTTGTGCAGAAGTACTGCTTTGCTTTCTACAAAATCCTCTGTCATATCTCCGCTTTTGTAGCAACACTTGATGATTTTGAAGAGTTCATCCTTCAGCTTTTTTTCCAGAGTTTTTCCACAGTTCAGCAGGCAGTTTGTCTGGTCCAGGAGCGTTTTTCTTTTTCAGCTGTTGCAGTGCTGTTTCGAATTCACTTCTCTGAAACCTGCTCTTGTTTTATGATGTACTCATCTACATTGTTACTTTCTTCTCCATTATATAGATCCTCCAAATACTCTTCCATCTTCATTACCTCCTCATCTTCTATTAACAGATTTCCTTCCTTATCTTTTATAACACTGGATTTCATTTTAGCCTTGAATTGCGTTCTTTTTACTTGAATGTATGCTCTGTCAGCATTTCTGATTTTCATATCATGTTCCATGCTTTTACAAATGTCATCCATCCATCTTTCTTTCGCCTCTCAGCACTTCTATGTAACTAAGTTTTTTAGTTTCTTATAGTTTATCATTCCTTCTGGAGTATTTTTCCGGTGTTCTTGATTTCTTTCCTGAATGAGATTTAGTATATCTTCAGTCATCCAGTTCTTCTTGGGTTCAAGCGTCGTTTTTCCTAGCACTTCATCTGCTGCCGTTGTAAGTGAAGCTTTGACAGCGTCCCATTTCGTTGTAATTGTTGTACATGATCGTGTCAGTCTTTTCTTCGAATGCTGCTTGCGTTAATGGATCATTTAACTTTTCTAGATTCCATTTCTTGCTTCTTGGTTTCCTTAACTTCTTCAGCCTAATTTGACATTTTGTTAATACTGGGATATGGTCGCTGTCGATGTCTAAGCTAGGATAGTTATGCCATGACTTACCTGATTTTATACCTTCTCTTTACTAGAATGTAGTCAATTTGGTATCTGTTATTATCTCCGAAATCCTTCCACGTGTAACGTCTTCTATTAGGCATATCAAATACAGTGTTCATTATGATCATGTCCTGTTCTTCACAGAAGTCCATCATACGTTCTCCTCTATCATTTGTTTGTCCTAGACCGAACCTGTCAGCAACTTTTCTAGTAATATTACTGCCAACCACAGCATTGAAGTCTCCCATTATGATTATGTTATGTCATTGTTTAGTTTAATTATGTCTTCTATTTTATTATACATTTCCTCAACTTCATCATCGTCATGCCCAGTAGTAGGGAAGTATACCTGTATTAATACCATATCTGTTGGTTTGGCAGCTATTTTCACCATCATTATTCTATCATCGACGTGATGTGTGTTTAGCACATTGTTTGCCCACTTCTTTCCTAATATTACAGCTACTCCATATTGTCCACCATTTCCAGCACTGTTACACTAAAATATTCCGCTTGTCTTCCAGTAAAAAGTTTTTGATAAAATGTATGACTCCTTGACACTGTTCTAAATATTGTTGAATGTTCACTTCTTTCTCTCCTTCCAAGTTGGCTGTTATTTGTTTTTGAGCTTATAATTAGCGAACGGCAATCAGCTTCAAGTTTCCGCAATTAACCCAATTTAAGATATATTAAGTAAGCTCAAAAACAAGAAAACTAATGAAGCAGTGCTTAGAGAAATAAACACCCAGAGACATTTAATAACAACGATAAAAAAGATAAAAGCATCAGTTTTTGGTCACATTCTCCGGCATAATGACTTCATAAAGAACTTGTTCGAAGGCAAGGTGATGGGAAAGAAGGCAGAGGGAAACCACGGAAGAAGATCATTGAAGAGGTAGTTGAGATGATGGGATGCCGAGGTTATGGAGAGATGAAAAGGATCGCAGAGGGGAAGAGATCAATGGTTGCAGCGACAAGGCAAAGCCTTTAGATCATGATGACGAGTGCTGGAAACTTTTTAATAACAACTATTCAAATGAATAGAAATAGTTTTTAAAGTAGGATAACTGTAAGTGTATCTATTCTGTCTCATTTCACTAACCCATTTAACCACCACATTGTTTTTTAATTTAATTTATATTCAATTTATATTTACATAGTTTTTAAGAGGAACAAGGTACCTGATAATAATGTACTTCAAAACTTAGTAATTCGCCTAAACTATATAACAGCTGAAGATGTTCTTAAATAAGAACAAAACGTGTACTGTTTGTAATTAATTTGCTAAAAAGCAAATAAAAGTATCAAAAAGGTGGAAGATTTATATTATCGAAAGTCTCTGGAGCAGAAGTCAGCCGCGAGGATCACATGTAAGAGCTGAGAAGAGACCATCCCAAAAAGGCAAAGAAAGTGAGATAAGTTTCTTGTTTTTCAAAATTTTATGTATCATTTGGTAGAAAATAACTTCAGTTGTTTAATTGCAAGTGTCATATAATCAATGTGCCAATAGTGATCTTCAAAGCTAACCTATTTCACATGAACTTACGAATGATTAGTGTGCTAATCAATGTACATTGGTGTAGGAAGTGATAATGTTATTAAATTTTGGCCACAGTTTTGTTAATGCTATTGGAGAATGTGTTACGAGTAGATATATAGACTCCAAATCATATTGAAGGAATAGGTGGTTGTCATTCGAAGAGTATTGGAGAAGTTACGTGCTGTATGAAGATGGATTTAAGACATAGTAATAATAGTACAATGGCTGTACAATACAAAAAAGAAATGGATCCTATGTGAATTATGAGCCAGTGTAGAAGCAATAACGTCAAGGGAAGTTAAATGTTATGAAGAATGGGAGATATTAAGAAGATATGAGAAATGCATAGTCTACGAAGTGATAGAGTTGAACAGAGTAAATATGGAAATGTAGAAGATATGGTGTATTCGTTGTCGATTTTGAAGAAAGATGAAATAATTCTGATATTAGATGACACGAGAATAGGATCATACTTGGTAATTATTGTATGGTAATGGTTTTTGTCAAGAAAAGAGTATAATTAATAATCTTGACCATAGTGACTGGTATTTGATCCGTAATGACTTGATCACAACAAATATAAATACTAAATATAAAAATATAAAAAATATAAATAATTAATATTTAGTATTGACTAGGCAGAGCATCCACCTACATATTTGTTGAAAAGAGTATAATACTATGATTAGAGTGTATTCCAACCTTAAATAAAACTCTTAGTAATGAGCCTAATCAGGTGACAGCCTTCATACTTCAAATAGATATCATGGTAATGAAATATGATAGGGTCAGTCGACACATTCAGAACTACGCTTTTTCCAGAGCAAGTCAAGATCAAGGTTATGAAGTGATTCAATAAATGGTACATGAGAGCATATTATGTAATGTCAGCTTATAATATCACCACAGAAGGAAGTACAATACATTCTTGGCACATGTTTGAATTCTAATGCTCATTTATATAGAACGTAAGATACAGTAGATATGACCTAGTAAACCTCGCTAATGTGTATGTTAGATACAGAAATATTTTGTTGTGAATGATAGGTTAATAACAGCATATGTACAAGAAACTTGTTGAGCATTTCTGAAACCTAAATAGTCGACTGAGGTCATAATAAATTTCAGATGATAAAATTTCAGATAAATAATCTCAGATAAGAAAATGTCGTATAATAAAGTCCAACTAGAAATTTCAAATATAATTCAGATCAGATAAATTCAGAATAAATAGTGAAAGAACATTGTAGCCTACTTGAGTTAGGATATTGAACTAATGATCTTGAATAATATAATTTTGGTTAGATACAATGCTAAACTCCAATTCTTCATTAAGGGTATAGACCAAGAAGAAGAAGAAGAATGTAAAAAAAAAGATCAATTTAGGATAATGCGAATGGTCAGATGTAAATGGTAATTGATCAATCACAACTTGTAGGAAAATGTAAAAGGAGAAAAGTGAACTCATTTCAGTTAATGACAGGAAGAAAGTAGGAAGTAAGACATGAAGACTAGTTGTAGAAATTGAGGAATCAGCTATTCTAGGATTGTTTATCTACTGGAAGACAGTTTGTATATACTGAAATTTTTCTCTTCCTGTTCTTGATATACTTCATTATGCTTAATAAATAGTTGTAAGAAATGGATAACTTGAAGTGTTATTTATGAAAAAAATAATAGGATAAAATATATTAGAATTAAGGTATTGCATTTTCGAGTTGGGTAACATGGCTGTGAGGTGCCTGAAGGAGACATCCATCAGTAAGGTCAAAGTTGATGTCATGATTATCGGCGCAACAAATAGTCTCTTGCATCCCATGTTAAACTGAACCAAATTCGATATTCCCTGAGAAGCTGGCTGGGAATCCCTTACGTTGACCAACCTGGACACAGGATGGGCGTATGTCTTATGAGAAAAGGGAAATCATTTTTCCATTTTATCCTTGATAGCAGAGTAGATGATGGTTTGGAAATATCTGATGATGCATTGAGCATGGAGGGTGTTAAAGACTAAGACAATGTTGGGATTTGAATGGAAATTCTCTTCCCTTAACATTGTTAACAAACAAGTCTACTATAATTGTTTATGGTATGAATTTAAAATGTAAATTCAACAATGGTTGTAACATTTCTAATCCAAAATATAAAGAAATAAATCACATTCAAACATGCTTTTTAATCAAAATAATTGTATATAAATGGGTTAAGGAATAACACTAAACAAAGAGAGGAACACTTACTTTATGGCCTGGGCAGATGGTCTCTGTTTTACCTCCACTGACACCCCACAAAGTTCAGAATACAGAACTCTAGGAATATCATAAGTATCATCACGTACTTCAAGAGCAAGAATTTTTAACTGAAAACGGAGAACATTTTCATTGAAGGTTTTGGGGTACTGTGTGGGAGCACTGTTTTCTTGGTAGTCGATAGCACGGTATAGTTTCGCCTTCTCTTCTGGAGTCATTGCCTCTTCAAATTTCTTCACTGAAACATAAAGAAGCTTTACTTAATGTATATAAAAACATCTACATCTTGACCAGAGAAACAATCCTTAATTTAATCATAATGAAATTTCAGGAAAAGTAAATATTCCTTTTGACGAAAAAATTAAAATAAATTTAGAACAGAAAACCAATAAATTCATTAAAATACGAAACATAAGCAAGCTACTTCCTCCCCTCCAGCTCCTCTCCCATAATCTTCACAGCCATCTCCCCTTAATAGCAACAAGGCCTAAGGGGGAACAAGTATTTGCTATGAAAACCTTGTTTTTAATTCTTAGTGTGTCAGTATCTTCTTATACATTTCTTTAGCATACTCCTTTTGCTTTTTCTTCCCCTTTAGACATCTTTATCAAATCCCAAAATAAATTAACATTCATTTTGCTACTGCCAGATTCAAGTTTCAACGTTCTGCTTTGACGTAACTTTAAACAAAGAAGTACTCTGTCATTAAATAATAAGGTCCAATCACAACAATGTTTAAGAGACGTTCCCCTGGCCCATTTGTTCTCATTTAAAAGTGTATGTTTTGTTTACTGATAACATTTAAGACAACTTTCGCATCTACAACATTTGCTACTTGTTTTCACAATTAAGAAGAAATATTTTAGACAAAGGAATGACCTGCACGTTTTAAATTTTTTAAGCGTGTATCATTCTTCTCTCATTTTATTATCTTTTATGTGACCATTATTTTTCACAGTTTATTTTTTTAAGATGTCTATCACAACATTCAGTAGCTGAGAATGATCCAATGTGGGTAGAAACAGGAACTACTTTTAAATTTGATTACAATTTCCATATATAATGAAGTAGATAGTCTAGATGTATCTTTTAAAGAAAGATTTTAATGTAAAAGAAAAAAAAAAAAAAAAAAAGAAAAAAAAAAAAAAAAAAAGCTAAGGTAACACTATATAAATCTTATTTATCTCCATCCTCACATACAGCCTGGAAACTACCAAGTTAATGAGGCAAAACAACTCAAAACTCCAAGATGCAGAAATGAGTTCCTACGTACCATGATCCAGAAGAGCAGGAATGATAAGATCAGGAACAAAAAAAAAAAAAAAAAAAAAAACAAGAGGAGATGGTAACAGGAGACAATAGACTACAAAAATATCCAGAAGGCAAGACTGAAGTGGTTGGCCAAGTAAAAAGGAAAAGTGCCTTCAGGATTGCAAGAAGGGAATGTGAAAGAGATAAAAGGAATAAGACCAGTGTACAAGTGCACAGAAAAATGGATAAATCCAGTAAAGAAAGATGTCAAGGAGAGAAGACAAGAATGGGACAAGGTTACGAGAGAAGAATGGTTTATATGGACAAAGATGGAGGGGGCTCATATACATTCCCTCTATATAACATCTACTCTTTGTCTATGACCTGCCTCACACCTGCAGTTCTTTCATGCATTGTCAAATTATTCCCTTTGGCACACTGTCATAGGTTTTCTCAAGGTCCAAAAAATACTAAAAATAGAGGCTTTTCCTTGTGCCAGTATTTGTCTATCAGCATTCTAGCTGCAAAGATGAGATCTGTATATGTATAATATATTAACAGACTGGAGTTTGTCACTGATCATTATCATCATTATTATTATTATTATTGTTGTTGTTGTTGTACCGGGAGGTAGATCTCAACTCCGAGCATTTAAATGAAGCGCCTTGAATGGTATCTACCACAAAGTTGCAACAGGTTTTTCAGAAGTTGGGACTTTTCTCCATAGATGTCGATTAAAAAACTGATGTCATGCACTCTGGTGCAAAGTGGAACAACTAGAAATTTACAGAAATTTTGTGTTTATAGGTTTTCTGAACTGAACTGACTTTGTTTTTGATACTTCTAGGTTTTCAACATTTCTTACTCATCCCGCCAACGTTGAATTCTGGCCAATCAGAAATTTTCTGTATTTATTTTTCATCCAATTATATTTATCTTACCCCTATTTTATCTACCAATAAAATGAGAGGGTGTGACTGGTTTTAGTCCAGAGCTCTCTCAAACCTTTCTCTCGGGTATAAAAGCTGACGCCTTTTCGAGTTAACTTGTCTTATTGATCGTAGTGTTATTGAGTGTGTGTTTTAAGAGAGGAGGCGGGGGTCTCATCCATCGGCAGGCAGAACATCAGCTAAGGTAATGGCCACCATTTTTCTATCTCTGCAAGCTGACTCGAGGGGGAGGTTTCCAATCTTTAACTAAGTAACAGTCAATTTCCTAAAATGTAAACTTTCTTCCTTCTCATGTAAAAGTTCAAGTAAGTCAAAAGCACTTAAACTGAAAACCGGGAATAGAGTGTGCATTACCATCTCGAATTCCACTTCAATTAATCTTGAGGTGACTACGATTTTGTAACCGTTTCCACTATTGTAAATTGTAACTTAAAATGTCCATCTAGTCACCTCAATAGTGTGGGATTAGCCTCGGCATCGTCGGGCCACAAGCCCAAGTAGGGTTTTAATCTTTGATTTCAAAGAGCGCAAGTGTCCGCCTCCATATATTTTGATTTTGGGGCCAGTAATTGAAACTGTTGCTTTCCATAAAGGCCCGGTAGAATGGGTACTCGATACCCCTGTATTATTTCTTCCATGTAAAAGAAAAAGGATACGGTATTGTTAAATGTAGGTTGTGCCTAGAGAGGCCTGAAAGTGCAAATTTTATTGAGCAACAACACTCTAATCTCTTAACTTAAAGGTTGCCTTTGTGTAGGCTGTAAAGGTTTGGGAGCGAAGTCTCCTTGGTATAATTATCGAGCATATAGGCTCTTTTCTTGTAAGGTAAAAAGATATTTGTGTAAATATTGAGTGGTGCCTTTGGAAGGCCATAACCTGTAACCATTGGAGCAAAGTGCTCTTGAAAATTGTTTTAAATATCCTGTAAAAGAAATTGGGAGATTCGTCTCCTTGACTATCTGTGTAAACGCAACGTTAGTGATGTAGGGACTTTTGTAAATAGGGAGCTCAAATTGTAACTAACCTTTTCTAGGTTTTTCTGTTTTTCTATTTTGTACCAAACTAGTTCTGTTCCTGAAATGTTTTTTGTTAAAATTTAATATCTGAAAAGAAATATAACCTTAATTTTTAAAGTTTTAAATGAATCTTTTGACTGTCATAGACAGACCCATTCAAACCAGCACTTTCTTTCACCTCTATATTCCATGAAAACATAGTAACAATTATTATTATTATTATTATTATTATTATTATTATTAATATTAGAGAAAAACAAGAGGAATGATTACAAAGCCATAAAGGCAATAGAACAGAAGGATGGAACTTAGATGCGAGATGAGGGAGAAACCAGGGAAGAACAAGACCTATTTCGACAAGCTGTTGAATGGAGATACAGAAACTATAACAATGGACTGAGAAGAGCCAAGTTGAGACAATGAACCAGCAATCGCATGGCTGGAGATTGAGAAGGCATTCCAAAGCATGAGGAAGTGAAAGGCAGCAGGCACAGATAACTGAGTGTGAATAAGCTGCGAGCAGCAGGAATTCCGGCAACCCAGTGATTCTACAGACTACTCAACATGATAAGGCAGGAATGGAAGAAGGGCATCATTGTGCCTTTGTTCAAGGAAGGAAGCAGACGTAAAAGCAGCGGTATTATGCTGCTAAATCATAAACTGAAAATATTCAGGAAGGGGGGCAAAAAAACAGACCAAACAGGACCAGCGACAATGTCAAACCATTCCAAGAGGAAGAACAGTATAGTTTCAGGCCAAGCAGAATATCTACAGATCTCATCTTTGCAGCTAGAATGCTGATAGACAAATACTGGCAGAAGGAGAAGCCTCTATTTTTCGTACTTTTTGGACCTTGAGAAAGCCTACGACAGCGTGCCAAGGGGAAGAATTTGACAATGCATGAAAGAACTGCAGGTGTGAGACAGGTCATAGACAAAGAGCAGATTTTATATAGAGGGAACAGAAGCCATGTTCAATAGATGGTAGTTTTTCACACTGGTTTGAACAAAGAGGAGTGCAGCAGGGCAGTTCATTTGTTCACTTGTGCTATTCATCATGATGGAAATCATAATGAAGTCGCTTAAAAGATAAGGAAAAGTGACCTACAATCGTTCATATTTGCAGATTGTGTTGCCATCTGGAGTGAATCAGAAGAGAAATTGAAAGAGAGACTACAAAGCTGGGGTGATGAATTTAGGAGCTATGGCCTACACATCAGCAAGACAACAGTGGTGATGGCAGTGCAGAAGGAAGGAGATGAACCATTTGTCATGCTCAATGAAGCAAAGCTGGACAGCCTCCCAGATTTCAAATACTTGGGTAGTTGTATCTCAAATGACAACCAGGCAAAACAAAGTGAATAACGAATGAACACAGGAAAACAATTCTACCATCAAATAAGGTGACTGCTGGGGGATGAACGGTACCTCTAAAAACAAAAATGACACTACTAGCCAAATTATATACAGGCAAGTCAATGAGTATCAGCAATTTTGCTCTAATTGTCTTTAAGTTGGCTCTATGGTGTTGTGTGCTCTCCAGCTGCTAGATGGCACCATTGTCTACATCTGTGGTACATTTCAGCATTATCAGATCAGTACAGCTTGTGCTGTTGCAATGTAAAGATGGCCGCAACACACTCTGTTGCACCAAGGAAGAACAGCCTTTTGCAATCAATTTTTTGCGGTCTAAGGGTGTACCAGGAGTGGAAATTCATACAAGACTTTCAGCACAATACGGGGACAATGTTTTTTCACAGTGAAGTGTTTACCAGTGGATTGAACAGTTCAAAAGGGGTCACACTAGCGTGAAGGATGAGGAAAGATCCAGGCATCCATCTGCAGCCATAACTGATGCCAATACTGAACAAGTGCGTGATATGATCCTGATTAACAGAAGAGACTGTTGATGACATGGCAAACCAAATGTATATTAGCAATGGTTCTGCATATGAAATCATGTATAACAGGATTAACTTTCACAAAGTCTGTTCAAGATGGGTTCCAAAACAACTCAATGAAGAGCAGAAGCGCAGTCATGTGAGAATCTGTCAGCACCTACTGGAGTGTCATGCTAACAAATGTGAAACGTTTCTGTAACGGATCATCACTGGAGATGAAACATTGGTTCACCACTTTGAACCAGAGAGCAAACATCAGAGCACGGAATGGAAGCATCCCGGATCCCCAGCCAAAAAGAAATTCAAGAGTCAATCTTCTGCAGGAAAAGTGATGCTCACAGTGTTTTGGGACTCAAGGGCTTATCCTGGAACATTACCAGGAAAAGAGGGAAACAGTAAACATTATACAATGATATGCTGGTAAACAAGCTGAAACCTGCAATTCACAACAAACACAGAGGTCGATTGTCGGAAGGAATTCTTTTGTTGCATGACAATGCGCATCCACATACTGCTGCTCACACTGCACAAACTCTTCAGATGCTGTGTTTCGAGGTGTTGGAGCATCCTCCATACAGTCCCGATTTTGTCCTGTCAGATTACTAACTGTTTGGTCCACTTAAAAATGTTCTAAGAGGCCATCGATTCAATTCCGATCAACAGGTGAAGGAAGCAGAGTGTATGGCTTGCTACGCATCAAAATTTTTTTTTGCAAAGGGTATTGGAAAGTTTGTGGAACGGTGGACCATGTACATTGAAAAGCAGGGTGACTATGTTGATAAATGATATCAATAAAAAGTGTGTATTCTCTTTGTAGTAAATTATAAAAATTGGTTGCAGATACTTATTGACTTGCCCTCGTAGATTCTTACATATGGCCTTGAAACCACCACAACTCCAGACAACTGAAAAGAAGTACCCTCACAACATGGTACAGAAGAACAGGATCAGAAATAAGAATAACACACGAAAGGTTTTCGGCAACACAAGGAAGGGAAAAAGCTAGGATTGGGAAGGTAGTGGCCATGGACTTAACTAAGGTAGAGCCATATGCCTGGTGCAAAAATGGGAAATTACAGAAAACCTTCAAGGCTGCCAACTGTGGGTTTTGAACCCACCATCTCACAATTACGCGACCCTGACTACACGGCCAACTCTTTCGGTACAACTCAATTCAGCGCCACCATAAATTTGTGAGTGTACAGAACAAAGTTACAAACCAATAGCAGCAGCCGACAGTGGCTCCTCCTTCTTAGCAGCTCCGCCACTAAACCAACCCGAGAACCACGATGCTTGCTGCTTTGTTTCTTGCATCTTGCGATCCATTCGTTCCACCTATGGAAAATAATCGTTACACAGTAACAAATTTTCAAAACAAAATGCATCATAAATCAAGTTATATAATACAGATAGGAGCAATGAAAGGAACACAAAATAGGACCAACATAATGACAGGTCACTGTGCGAAGAAGGAGAATTGAAAGAAAGGAAAAAACAAAAGGATAAGGACTATCGCCACATCATATACTGCCGCCCTCAAGTAGATTGGCTCTCCCTCAGCAATTCCAGTTCTTCTCAGCCTCCAATTAGCTGGTGAAGCGGAAACAAGGGAGTGAGAAGAAATGGGACTGACGAGAATAGAGCCAATTTACTCTATGACAGCAATGTGTGAATATGTGGAAACTGTCCTTGTATGTTTCCTTTTTATTTCTCCCACTTCTCATACTGAACCATCATTGTATTTCTAATATTGTGTTCTTTTGATTGTTCCCATCTTTCTATACATGAAAAAATACAATACAGAACATCAAACCATGGGTTCCCAACTGAAGTGCTGGACAACTCTGAAGTGTGTCACAAAAGTTTAAAAACTTAAAATAAATTTTATCCCATTCAGGAAGTCTCAATAAAATGCATGTTATATTTCCCATGAAGCCTTAATACAGTGAATTTTCTTTTGAGACAGACTGTACAAGTGAGCACTGAACCCCACATCATGGCGAGTTTAATTTTCTGCCTGTTGATATTTATCATATGGCTTTTAGTGCCAGGAGTGTCCGAGCACAGGTCCGGCTCGCCTGGTGTAGGTCTTTCTATTTGACACTCATGGGCGACCTGCACGTCCAGATGTGGGATGATTGTGATGATGAGGTAGGGAAAGGGTGAAACCTGGTGTCCACATGTAGCCTACTCCTGTTAAATAATACTAAGAAGTATGCTCAAAGCTTTACGTCTCCATCGGATGGAGAAATCACCATCAAGAGCATCATATGACCTCACTCCACATGAACACTGCAGAGAGGTTTGGAACTTATTCCAAGCTTTTGGCACACATTTTTTTTTTTTTTTTTTCTAATTGCTTTACGTCGCACTGACACAGATAGGTCTTATTACGACGATGGGACAGGGAAGAGCTAGGAGTTGGAAGGAAGCGGCCGTGGCCATAATTAAGGTACAGCCCCAGCATTTGCCTGGTGTGAAAATGGGATACCACGGAAAGGCACACAAAGCTAGTGATTAGAAATTGTATAATACCACTCCTATCCTGCTGGCCCACATTCCGATGGTGAAATATTTTTTTGACCAACAGGACTCGACCCAGCTACCCACAGGGTCAGCCCATATAGACTTGATGCCTTAACAATCGTGGCAATCAGGAGGGCTTTGCCGAGTGATAATTTGAGTGAAGATGACCACCTGCAACAATACTTAGTTTACTCTGGCCACTTAACAATAAACCAAGTTTTCAGTATGATCAAAACACACTGGTTTGTTTCCTTTTATACATGGCAGAGGGTACCAGAGCAACTATTTTACCCAAGTCCTTTATTTCAGCTTCAGCACAGACCAAGGATGGCAAACCTTTTCCGACTAGTGTGCCATCGGTTATTTTCCTTTAAAATAATAATGAAACCCCCTCATTTAACTTCATTTAGATATTAGATTGCATTACATATAAATCCATTTGACTGAATGTTTCATGGTTTTATTTTGAAAAACATCACTGAAAATTACATTTTTTTTAAACAGGTAAATATTAGAAATAAGGTATATTTTTAATTTAACCTAATAAAATTTGTAAAACATATGTAAAAAATATGGTCAAAAAATGAAATGTGACGTACTTCTTTACTAAAGCGTAATGCTGAAATATGCCATGTTGCAAGATTTTCAACCAATTTATTACATATTAAAAACATTACAATATGTTAGCATGTTGTGCGGCGTGACACAGAAGTTGTTTTCGTGTGTCACCTAGTGGCATGCGTGTCATCCCTGGTGTTGACAAATTTCAGATTCAAGAAAGATGAGCTGAATAAGGTTTGGGTGACGTAACAGTGATTACACCTGTGGTAGCTCAAATAACATGTTCCAGGATTTGCAAAACGTCCCATGCTTGAATACTTGCAATATTATTTTATACGACGTGAAAATGAATATAAACAAAATCTCCAGTCCCACATGTAGAAATGTTTTGAAAATCAGTCAATGCAAAGGTGCCAACCTTTGAAATGGGTTATTAGGAACTCCCCCGTCCATCGGAAAACATTTCAAGTCAAGTCCAAAGCATGCTCCTCTCTTCTCAACAGCAATCTATTCTCAAGTATTAGATTTCAATTAAGAGATGTTTTAGAACTTTGAATATTGGTGTTTAATAGTAAGTAAGGAGGTCCAAGAGATATTTGGTAGTGTGAAAAAACCACCGAGGAAGAGGACAATAAGGTCCTCGAAACATGTACGGTGTATTAGGTGATAAACAAACAAACAAACAAATAAATAAATAACTAAGTATTGACAAGGCTGATTTTAAATATCAAATGTGTATTCATTGGATTTGAGATTGGGCACGCGCGAATAGGATATGGAAGCAGTCAGGTGGCGCTATTGTCGATGTGTAGTGTGCATCTGACGGGCATCCAGTTGGGTGTGTTATTGCTGTGTGGTGTTGAAGTGTAGTGTGTCGATTTCACCACTCTAAAGCATGTTTTCAAAAGGTGATCAGCATTTGTGGATTAAAATCAAGGTTGCCCATGGCAAATGGATCAGAATGTTATACAGGATTACGTGAAGCCTGTGGCAAGACTGCATTACTGTACAGGACGACTGCACAACGTCAAGCTCTTCTTGCAACGGTGGCATTTGGAGGTCTTGGAACACCCTCCGTGCTAACAAGATATGAGTCCTTGTGAAAATATTTGTACATTACCTGTTAATTCAATAATAAAACACGCTTTGCAGCACATTTTGCACCTAGCAGCTGCTGCTTTTCTTGAAGCTTCTTCCCCCTGTGATGACTTTTTTTGTCTTCTGAACCATAAGTGATTGCAGTGTAGATGTGCTAAATCAGGGCCTCTCAGGGTGCATGCGCCTGGTGCATGCACTGTGCACGGTGCAAAAGACAACTTCGCTTGGTTGACTAGAGTGCAGACCCCCCACTCCTCGATTTGGAGCAATAGCGCTGTCTCTGTCTTTCCCCATGCCTGTCTTGCTCGCTCCGCCTGTATCCCTCTTCCTCACATGCTCCGTAGCACTCCAAATCTAAGCCGAGTAGCCGAGTAGCCCCCAGAGATGAAGCGTTGGTCCGAGCCAAGCGGGACCGATACACTGTGCGCAGGACCTCTGTGCTGCTGTTTGCACACGTGAGATTTTGGGCGTTTGAGAGGCCCTATCCTAAATGAAGGCCAAAATTCTGTCTAATTTTTCCAATTAACACCGAAAACTCTTTCCTTGTCAGAAGGATATAAAGCTTGATGAATTAAATACGGGTGTCATGCCCTGAATATTTCTGAAATTTTATAAAGTTTGCAAAGAAATCACCACTTCAGTAAATTTATTAATGCTGTCAAAAGAAAAATACCATTTACGTGAGTGTCATACATTCTGGAGACCCTATAAAGTCTGGGTTTAAATTTAAAAAGGTGTAAAAAGGTGTAAACATGCTAGACATATATTAATAGAGCATTTTTCCGTGCATTGAGACAATGAAAATGGACCTAAAAAGGCTGTTGCAGGGTTGAGTGGCTCAGACGGTTGAGGCGCTGGCCTTCTGACCCCAACTTGGCAGATTTGATCCTGGCTCAGTCCGGTGGTATTTGAAGGTGCTCAAATACATCAGCCTCGTGTCAGTAGATTTACTGGCATGTAAAAACTCCTGCGGACAAAATTCTGGCATCACGGCATCTCCGAAAAACGTAAAAGAAGTTAGTGGGACGTAAAGCAAATAACATTAATTTTTAAAAGGCTGTTGAGTACACAGATGGGACATGGGTTCATATCCACTACATGGTAAAGAAGTGCTGGCAACAGGAAGACATTCCTGAGATTATGGTGAACCAAAGTGACAGGACAAAGATTTATTGTGGTTTATGCATTTGGCGAGATGGGATTAATTAAAGGTGCACAGTTGATTTATGATTCGAAGTCCCAATCATAAAATTACCATGACAAAATGAACAGTACAAATTATGATAAGTGACTGCAGGAGCGACTCGTCCCAAACTTTCCTCCTGGCTGCATTGTGCTTGACAACACATCGTATCATATTGTTCAAGTAAACAAACCTCCCACAAGTGCTACTTGCAAAGACATTTTAGTGTCGGGGTTGAAAGGCAACAAAATTACTGTGAATGAAGGCATGTAAAATCAAATAAACCGGAACCTGTGTGTGCGGGTTTACTGTTCTGAGATTACCACCTTAATGCTGTGACCTAAAGCCAATTGAACTCATTTGGAACTTAGTGAAAAAAAATAGCTACAAACAATGCCTCCAGTCTCCCACTGTTGGCTTTCAAATAACACATCACTGGACGAGATAAGTGACCAAAGAAGATTGGATGAAACAGAGTGCAAAAGTTATAGATATCAAAAAGGAATACTGGCGCTGTGACACACCAATGGAACAAGAGATTGAGAGAATAGTGATAAATATTGGTTTGAAAAGTAGTGATGAATACAGTCGCCAGGAACTGAATACTCAATACCACCACAGCTACGGAATCTGATGGTAACTCGATCAATATGACAGGAGAGACAAATGATACAGTCGACTCCATATGCTACTCAGTAATGATATATCATAAAATGTATGTACAAGCCATTTTATTTCAATTTGTTTAATTTATTTTACTATACTGATTTTTACACTGATGAATGCCTGGTGTCAATAGTGCTGTGATATGGAGTGTAACTATCTCCCTGCTTGTTCCCAGGCATGCCACTACATTTCAGTCAACGGACACCAGCACACTAACATGTGAACAGGAATGACTTGTGCAATGGGCAATAGCTTCAAAATCAAGAGAGTACTGGGAACATCTTTTGAAGTCACTGTATAAATGCTCTATTGCATTAATAAATTGCATTTTTGTTTCTGATAAAGTGCTGCATGCATCATGTAGTTATACCCTCTTCTGTGTTATCAGCCTATCGACAACAATATATGTCCAGCAATATACAGAAGTTGTTGTTAATATTATTTATCACGCACTGTAACAAATGTCATAAAAAAATGAAAGGACTAACACCTGCAAGTGTATAAATTGAACCTATGAGACTAAGCCGAGTACTTTAAATGATCCATTACTTCAGATTGTGACAGCATAGTGAAGTTAAGAAAGGAGTATTCCGCCTTTGCTATTATTAACCTTTGCTATGATTAACTGTGAGTCTCGTCTGTAAGTTACAGTCTAATGAACACCAGCAACAAGAGTGATAGGTTTTCTAGAAAAATTAACAAGCACACAGCAGTCATGTTTTACCAAATGTCTAAGGTATCAGACCAAATAGAAACTCTAATTTCACTTCTGTAATGTTAAACATACAAAAGGATCATCTAGAAATGAGTACTTGCTAGTCTCATCATGTTACACAAGAACTGCTAAACACATTCAAAAATAATTATTCAGTAATTCTATTTATGACAAAAATTATAAAACAACCATGCCAGTTTGCTCCTGAAGACAATAATCACCACTATAATCATTTTAAAAATTGAAGACATCCTTAATGGAACTTACCTCAACTTCAACTTTCTGCCGCACAAGAACAATATTTAGAACATCCAAAAGTCTTTCGCATTCTGCTAGCATCTCTTGCACATCTGCAGGAACTTTTTTGCTAGTCAACTTGGTATGATACGCTTTTGCATATTTTCGGCAGAGGATTCTATGTTGGAGCATGCAATTCCAATCCCAGTTTTGTCGTTTCCGACGAACTTCTTCTTCCAAAATGCAGGTATAAGCAAACTTCCACCTATGAGCGAGATAAAACTAACTTTTAGCTACAGAGAAGTGTTATCACACATTAACTTCAAAAGTAAGTCATAAAATTAGTGTATTTCACAAGAAAATATTTCAACCAAACACAAATTAAATACGATCAATTTATGAAAGAAGCAACGAAGTAGAAATCTCTTACCACTGTATAAAGCACAAATAACAGAACATTTAAAATCAATCTCTCTCTCTCTCTCTCTCTCTCTCTCTCTCTCTCTCTCTCTCTCTCTCCCTCCCAAGTCTACAAACTTTTTCCAAACTTCTCCTAAATCTCCCATCAAAACATTCACGAAAACTTCTTTCACAAACAAAAACTGTACTCTCACAATCAAACAGTGTTGGTGTTTCAGAAAGAAAAAGGCTCATCCATCAGAGATAAGTGGCAGAAGAAGAGCCAAATCGCAACACAACAATGGTCAATATAATGTTACTGTTGATCAGTTTTATGAGCTTTCGATATTGTAGGCTTTCACATTCAGTTTTCTTCCGACTCTCGGATATTGGAGCATCTAATGTAAAAGGCAGTCCTTTCTTTTTTCATGGCTCCCTCCTGCTTTATTTTTAAGCGATCATTCCTTTATGATTTTATCTCACTTTTTATAATCATCTCCACATTTTTCCTTGTCGATACAGAACGATGACCACACGAGTTTACATCTTTAGACAATCATGACAAACTATCACCAGTTAACACGATAAAACAATATTTCTATGTTAACAATGCTTAGCGTTGATATGGATTAAACAACAAAAGTCTAAATTCATTATTCCATTATCATAGTCTGAACGGTAAAGTTATATAAGACACAATTAAAAGTACTTAAAAAAATTAAATTTTAGGCACCTTCCCCCAAACTACCATTTCATCCAGCGTGAATAAAAATTTATAACTAAAATATAGCACCTTATTCCCAGACTTTATATACCGATCATCATTAAATTCTGTTCACCCATTTTCTCATGGTTCGGCGTTGAAATGGACTTGGCAACAAAAATCGAAATTCACAAATATCTCTTATCATAGGTGGTGCGGTAAAAATGTATAAGACATAAATGATCGGAAATTTAATTCTATATAACTTTAGTTACGTAGTATTTATCAACAGGCCCATTAATAAGAAATTTTTGAGAATTAAATTTTAGGCCTTCCCTAAACTACCATTTCACTCATCATGAATAAAATTATTTATAGCCTAGATTGTAGTGCATCATTCCCCAACTTCACACACCGATTTTCATTATATTCTCTTCAGCCATTTTCTCGTGATGCCTGTACATTCAGAGATGACTGAAAATTTAAAAGTGCATTTCCTTTTTACTGTGGACACGACCGATGCAGAAATACTATTGTTTTTAAATTTTGTGCAATGTGCAGACAAAACTCATATTATATACAGTAGAGTCTCGATTATCCGACCTAAACGGGACCTGAAGTACGTCGGATCACCGAAAATGTCGGATAATACAGAATAACTTTGAAAATGAACCGAAACAAACAGGAAGGCTATACTCTAGTACTAAAACAATTACATGTTTTACGGTACTCTGTTTATTGAATTATCAATTCAATTGTACAGTACATGCAGTATTGAACGAAAACATTCCAGATGTCTTACGAAAAGAAACTTTTCTCCATATATATTAAGCTGCCTAATGCCGTGCAGTTTTCCACCGATCAAGCCACCCAGCACTGGCAGGAAAATTAGGGTCCCCTTAATTTTTTTTTTTTGCTAGGGGCTTTACGTCGCACCGACACAGATAGGTCTTATGGCGACGATGATCCCCTTAATTAAACTCCTTCTGGAAATACACATCCTTTTCCTGCAGAATGGGGCCAGATATTGGCAGGCCCTTTTCCCGTTGTTGTGATAACCAAAGAAATAGTGCTTCACTTTTTCGTATTCACATTTTTAAAGTATTTTTGTCTGCTCTGGTAGAGCACCACTTTTGAATTTCTTCCCTCTGTTTTTTTTTTTCAGTCTTCCACTGTAACACATCCAACACCATAATCTGAAGCCACATTTTGAAGAATTTCCCCTTTGCCCAGTGACTTTAATGCACTCAACTTGTCTTCTATAGAAACAATCACTTTCTTCCATGTACTCGCTATACTCACAGAGGATATAAAAATTGTAACATCCGCACCCAACCAATACTACAATGAACAATGAATGAAGACTCACTGCACCTGTCCTTGAGAAAAGAAAAACTGTCCTACCGCCAGCGGTCACGCCAGTGCTTGTCCCATGGACGCACCCTCCACACCGGGTGTGCCTGAATTTAGTCTCCACCAAAAGTTCAAATTTAAGTCTACCAGTGTCGGATAACACGGAATGTCGGATAAGCGAAGGTCGGATGAGCGAGACTCTACTGTATAATAATGAGAAAGTGCATAAACAAAAACTATGAAGGAAATGGACACTGGGACTAGAGGCCATCTTCTAACGGAACAAACTACAGTATATGGAAATGGAACCAGTAATTAGCACAATCAGGAAGAAAAAATCTGGCCTACTCAGAACACCAGGAAACAGGATCAGATGCATTATAGAAAAATTATGGAAAAGTAAGAGCAACATTAGATGGATTACAGAATTCAAGGAAGATAGGAGGAAAATACAATAGAAGATTTAAAAAATTAAGCAGACAATATCAAGAAACTCAGACAAACAAAGCAGACTACAAACCAAGATCAGACAAAGGGACCAGTGATAATTAATTAATTAATAAATAAATAAATAAATAAATAAATAAATAAATAAATAAATAAATAAATAAATAAATAAATAAATAAATAAATAAATAAATAAATAAATAAATAAATAAATAAATAAATAAATAAATAAATAAATAAATAAATAAATAAATAAATAAATAAATAAATAAATAAATAAATAAATAAATAAATAAATAAATAAATAAATAAATAAATAAATAAATAAATAAATAAATAAATAAATAAATAAATAAATAAAACAAACAAACAAACAAATAAATCAATCAATCTTCATTATAGAGGGTTTTAACTTTCAGCATTCAAAAGCCTATTAATTACAAAATTTCATTAGACGTAAACATCTCACTTGAGAGGTAAAACGTCACTTTCAGAGGCTGTTGAAATAATCTTATGTTACAAGTGAGATGTTTACGCCTGAGTAGGCAGAATTTCAAAATGAGTAATGTAAACGTATCACTTTAGTGGCTGTTATCCGGATAGTTTATGAACATTTACCTTTAAGATTTGTACTGCCTGTTAATTATGTGTGAAGTGAATTTTTGTAGAATTCCTTACTGGGATGCCGATTGATATTTTATGATCTATTATGTAGTTTTAGAGTTATTTACACGCATTTGATTTCAAAAATTACACTGTTTCATTTTCATGGAAAACTTTGTCCTTGTGGAAGCCTGAAGTGACTAGGAAATATTTGATCCTTTGAAAATACAACTGTCATTAAGACTTCACCAATCAGCCTTGTGACCCCAAAAACGTGGATGCAATACTAATCTTGGTCATTCTAGACTATTTACTTTTCACCCCATCTCAGCCCCCATTCCAATGGAGGCTGAACGTGGACTTAAAAGGTATCTAAAGCATCACAATTCATCTCAGCGACATATAAACGAAGGATTCGACATTAATATCTGTTTATTTTCATTATTATTACATGTCGAACCCTCCCATTCCTCATCCCTAGTGAGGGGAGGAATTTCCCACATCTATAGTTTTATCGCTTCACACTCCCCATGCTGATGGGATTGTACTTTGACTTAGACGACATCCAGAATGCCAGTCTTCATCCCAACGACCCATAAAACATGGGTTCGAAAATAATATTTGTTTTTGATTATTCTTACATGTCATCCCTTTCTAATCCCCACATATAGGGGTGGCTAGCGATGTCTCACATCCATAGTAATTTTTTTCTATATAGTAAGTCAAATGTGTGCACCACAATAGGTCGAGAGATATGCTGGAACTCACACGTTCATCATCCTGGACATTCTTTTTCTTCCCAGCCCCCATGCCTATGGGGACTGAACTTTGACTTAAACTGTAACTTGAGTGTCATTATTCATTTCAGTAATCTCGATAACTATGGATTCGACACTAATATAGGTCATTTTCAATTATTTTTACATTGAGCTCCCACCCCTAGGGGTTGTCTAACCCTCATAGTATTGTTTCCAGATAGTAAGTCATTTGTGAACCAAGTTTGGTTAGGTGGTATACTGGAACATACCCACATACATCCATAACCTTGGTTACTTTTACATTAATTTTCACACCTACTCCACTTTTCAATCTCCATTCCCACTCTGGCTGAAGTATGACTTATCCAGCATCTAGACTGTCACAGTTAAACTCAGTGATGTCAACTATGGATTCAACATTAATATCAGTCTCTTTCAATTATTTATATATTTCATATATCCCCTAGGGATTCTTAGTGTGTTTTACCCTCTTTCCCCAACCCCCAGGTAATTTTTCAGATAGTCATTTGTGAACCAAGTTTGTTTAGGTGGTATACCGGAACATACATCCGTAATTAAGGTAAATTTGGATATTTTCTCTTTCACCCTTTCTCAAGCCCCATCGCGCTGGGGACTGAACTTGGTCTTGAACAACAACTAGAATGCCAGTATTAATCTAAGTGACCTTCAAAACTATGGATTCTACATTAATAATGGTCGTTTGATATAATTTTTTATTTCACCATCGCCAATAAAGGGAGAGGGTGTCCTACCCCACAGTTTTCCTTCCCAAATAATAAGTCATATGTGTGCTATGTTTGGTTGAGAGATATGCTTGAACATGCACATGTACATCCATAACCTCTGTCATTTTTAACGTTCTATTTCACCCCTTCTAACCCCCATCCTGATTGGGAATGAACTTTGACTTAAACAGCATTTGGAGTCTCATAGTTAATCTCAGCTACCCCAAAAACTATGGATTCGACACAAACATCGGTCATTTTTGGATATTTTTACATTTCACTCCAATCCTTTAGGGGTGCCGGGGTTTTATTGCCCTTACAGTAATTTTTCCAGACAGTAAGTCTGGTTAAGAGTGATGGAACAGACACGCATTCATCCGTAATCTGTCATTTCCAACATTCTTTTCTTTTTCACCCATTCTCACTCCCTACGCCGATGGGGTTGAACTTGGACTTAAAAATGACATCTGAGGTGTCACTGTCTCTGCGACCCTAAAAAATATATTTTTGTTTATTTTATATGCTACCCTTACCCACCCACATCCCTAGGGGTGTAAGGGTGGCTTACCCCCACAGTGTTTGTCTCCAGATATTAAGTCATAAGTATACCAAGTTTGGCTCAAATTGCTCCAGTGGTTTAGGAGACGATGTTGAAATGATATAGCCTACATATATTATTATTGTGCTTTTATGGCCACACTGGACCGCTCTAGTCAACTTCTGGTCTTCTATGATGTATGGTTTTTTCTTTTCTGTTCTTCCAGTATTTCTTCATTGTATCTGATCTTCGTTGTCGTTCTTCTTCTGAAAATACCCTTTTAGTTGTTTCTCTTTTATCACATTTTGGTAGGAATCTAATTTTACTATTCTTCAATTTATTTGCTTTGATTTATTCTTAAAATCCTCCAGTGTTATGTCTAATTCTTTCATGTCTATTATTTCTTTTATCCCGGTTGTTTTAGTTTCCAAAGCTTTTCCAACATTCTGCGTATTAACCTATCTTGAGATGTTTTCAACAGATGACCAAAGAATGATATTCTCTTCTTATGAAATCTGTTATAGATTCTATTTCCTGATATACTGCTGCATTTGGGATGATATGCCATTCTCCTTCTTTTTGGTACTTCTTATTAATGCATGTTCTTACTATTCTTTCTATTTTTAAAAAATTGCCTATGTCATTCTTTTGCTTTAGTTTAAATAATGCTTCACTTCCATAAGCTATTTCAGGTTGGACAACAGTCTTCTAATGTTTCAATTTTGTATTTATTGACAAACATTTCTTGTATGTATTTCTGGTTACTTTTTGGGCTTTGGATAATTTATTTGTTCTCTCTGACCACGAGTTTTTTTTTTTTTTCATTTAAATTGTATGTTATAGTTCTCCAAGGTTTTTAAATCGTTTTACGATTTCTATTTCCTTCCCACATATCAGAATACTGCTTATTAAAAGGGGATCTATTGCCATTATTTTAGCTTTTTCAAATTAAATTGTTAATCCTATTTTTTCAGCAATAGCTTGGGGACTAGTGATTTGATTCCAAGCTTCATTAAGGTTATTAGCTAGTAGTGCCAGATCATCTGCAAATCCTAAGCAATTTAGGCTAATTTCATCTTTAGTGTATCCAATTTTTATATTTTTGTTATTCTCTTTATACCATTCTCGCATCAAATATTCCAGAGTACAATTAAACAAAAGTGGTGATTGTACATCACCTTGTCTCAGTTCTGTTCTGATTGTGAATGCTTCGGATAATTCTCCTCTAAACTTCACCTTTGATTTAGTGTTTGTTAAAGTTAAGCTTATCATTTTAACTAATTTAGGATGTAATCCAAAATTTCATAATATTTTTAATACTGAAGGTCAGTGAATGCAATCATAAGTATTTAACATTTCCAAAAATCTATGAAAGTGATAATCATTTGTTTCTGTCTTCTTTTGTAGATATCCATTAATAATTTTAGTGTTATGATTTGATCTGAACAACTACGCGATGGTCGAAATCCTCCCTGGTACTCCCCTAATTCTTTTTCCAGTTGACATCTGCACCGATTGTAATTATTATTGAGAATATTTTATAAGTACAATCCAGGAGTGATATTCCTCTATAGTTATCAGGATTTGTTCTATTTCCTTTTTTGTGTGAAGGGTGGATTACTGCAGATGTCTAATGGTCCGGTAATTTTTCATCATTCCAAATTTTTATCAAGCATTGGTGAAGTGATTCTGTAATTGATTCCGCTGTGTTTGGTCTTCCCCACAAGCTTTATAATTTTTCAGTTCTTTGATGACTTGATTAACTTCATCAAAACTAGGTGGATCAATATTTTCTGGTGGAGTTTTAATGGGCATGTCCCGTATTTATATGAAGTAGTTCTTTTGGTTCTTCACAATTCAATAATTTATTGAATATGTCTGCTCGAATTAGTGAATTATCTTCATTATTATGTGTCATCTTTCCATTCTTATCCTTTAGCATAAGTGTTGGCGGTTCATATTTTTGAAGTTGTTTAATAAATATTATATAGTAATCCCTAGAATTGGTCTTTTTGTGATCTATTTCTATTTGTTGAATAATGCTTTTTTGATGTGTTAATATTTCTGATGATTTTTGGGGTTAGTTTTCTTTGCTTGGTAAATTCTTCATGCAATGTCTTTTCTGTCTTTGAGGATTTAACCATGCCTGATGTCTACTTTCAAATGCTTTATCGCATACCTCATTCCACCACTGATGCTTTTTCCTTGGACTTGGCAGGGCTATTTTCTCACTATGTCTTTTAGTTTCGGAATGATCTCTTCTAATTTATCTGTTTTATCAATGTCCCGAGTTAATTCTTTATACTGTTCATCGTTTATTAGTTTATGGGGATCAAACTTTTCTCAATTTACATTTTGATTTTGGTTTCTTTACTGGTGTGAATTAAATTTTGATTTTCACCATGTAATGGTCAGACCCTATGTCTATTCCTCTAAGTATTTTAACATTTTGAATTTCCTTATGATTCTTTTCCATACAAACATGATCTAATTGCCATTTTCCTTTTCTCCTATCTGGGTGTTTCCCTGTCTTAAGTTTATTAGGTTTTCTCATAAAATACGTAGCTTTTGATATATTATGGTTTCTACAAAAGTCCATCAATCTTATGCCATTTTTATTGGTCTGTTTTTGAGCTGGCCATGTTCCTATTATGCCCTGTACCTCTTATCTTTACCTAATTGTGCATTCAAGTCGCCTATTAAAATTTTGGTATGATTTATATTTGTCACCCTTTGATCTAAGAGGCCCCAGAATTCATCCACCTCTTCTCTAGCTTTCTCCTATTGTTTTTATCATTCGTAGGAGCGTGGGTGTTAATTATTGTGCAGATTTTATTTGATGCCTTTATTGTTAGCGTCGCAAGTCTTGGGGCTTAATGCCTGAAAATCTATTACCCAAATCAATTATTTTCAAGTTGACTACGAATTCTGTACCAAATTGTGGACAATTCCTCATCACTCTTTCTCTAGGGATGCCTTTGTACACTCTATACCTTTGGGATTCCATGGGTTCCTGGTCTGAATTCTTATCTCTTGTAGTCCTGCTATTAGGATCCCTTGTTGTCTAGTTCATTGGTTAGGATTTTTAATTTTTCCACCTGTGCCAGAGGGTTGATGTTATATGTTGCTAAATAGTTAATCTGTTTTACTTTTAATCTTTGGTTTGTCTTTGGTATTTCCAGATGCTCCGACTCATCTGACTCATTTTTCAAGCAAATGCCCACCGTATCCAAATACAGTCTTTCCTGGCTAGTACCAAGCGGTGGAAATTTGCCAAAAAGATTTTCGTCCATTCTTGACTGTCAAAGACATACAGCCTTGGATGGAGCAAGCTCCGAGTTACAACTATGGTTGTGAACCATAGAGGTTGCCTTAAGATGTTCTCTGGCTGTCATTTTACGGCATTGAGCCAAGCCTCCTCCTTTTTCTGAGCTTGGGACCGGCAACAGCAACTAATGAGCTACTCAATCCATCCAGTAGGTACTGCAGACGAAGCCTACATATATATAATTTTATATACATTCCACTGTTGATTTTCTATATTTTTCACAGTTTAAATATTTCTTCACATCTAATGCACAGCTACACTCTTCAAACTTAACAGACCTATCAAAGTTGGTCCCATGACATGAAAGTACATCTTGATCACAGCATGTCTCACTGCTATTTCCAAATAACAGGCACGGTCATGAGCCTCCTAACAAGAAAGGTACTTTATAAAAAATGGCAGCATGTTCCCATCCTCCTATATACCGTATTTCTTGCCCGACTATCATGATACAGCATAAGTTGCTGTCGCCTAGCAATAATCTGTCCATCAAGTTGATCCAATCTTGGTGTGGCTTTGCAATTAAAGTAATTACATAAAATTACTCATCATAAGAAAGCTGTCTATCGGATTTCATTCAAACCACTTCCTAAACCATCTCAGGAATAATATAAACAAATTGTGAAAATTTCAGCAAAATCGGTCCTGTAGTTTTGGAGTCATGAGACACACACACACAGACCCCCCCCAACAGTTTCACTTTTATATAAAGTAGAATCCCTTTTTAACGAATCTCCGGGGGATTTGATATTTCTTCCTTAAAAAGAGGTTTTTCTTAAAAGGGGGTTCAAAAAATAGACTATATATATTACAAGAAATAATAATACACTTATGTCTTTAACTAATGTAATGTCAAGAAATAATAAATGAACGTATTAGAAATACTAAGAGTCATATTAACACAAGAATGACAGAAAATATCTACAAAACAACAGACAAATTCCTTTGTGGACCATTGGGAGCACAACCTGCAGCAAGGAAAAGAGAAATTACTGACTTGCAATTTTAACTTGAAGGAACACAGACCTAACATGATTTTAAAGAGATTTATGAAAACTGTGAGAATAAGCATATTAACTTTCACTTTCTGAAATAGTCCAGAACAGTAGTTTGCTTCCTCTTGCCCAGATGTCTCACGCAAAGAAGTTTTCTCTCAATATGGTTGAGGCTGTTGATGAGGTCTTCATCAACACTGAAGGAGGAGGAACACCAGCAGCCAATTCCAGTCCCTCCACTGCTGCCCCAAAAGTTGCTTCTGTTGGATCCTGTTCTTCCACTTCAGTACTTTGTCTTTTTGCATCGTCACAAAGGTCTCCAACATCCATCTGTGGCGCTGAGGTTAGGATATCATCATCATCATCACAAGTAACAAATTCTTTGAATGTTGCGGCACTCGAGTCCTTTGATACACACACACACCTCCCCCATCTTCCCCAATGTCATTAGTAGTGCCAACTTCATTAAAAAGGTCTGAAATGGCACCAAAAACTGCATGGCCCAAGCAGTTTTGAATAGTGTCTTTTGAGGAAAGAAATAGCTCTTTGAACCAGGGCCTTCCTATACTTCTTCACAGAATGAATAATGCCAAAGTCCAAAGGCTGCAGGTGACTGGTGCAGTTAGGAGGAAGGAAAACCACTTTGATATTCTGAAGGAAAGATGTATCTGAAAGATGAGCAAGACATCTATCACCAGCACTATCTGCCTTCCTGCCAATCCTACCTTAGCATCCAAGCTTCGTAAAAATTTTAGAAATATCTCCAATGTCATCCATGCATTTAAAAAAAATCATATTTACACAGGAGTGTATGGGCATTCTTGAAAACATCTTGGATTCTAAAATTTTCCGATTAATAGTGGGGTAATTTTTCACTCCTGTCACTGTTAACACATAACGCTGTCAGTCTTTCTTTACTTTTTGCTTCGTGGCATTTTTCTTCGCGAACAGCATATGTCTTGGACGGGAGCAAATTGTAAAACACTGCCATTTCATCAGTGTTAAAAATATCCTTAGCATCATATCCTTCAAGAAGTCGAGGCAACGTATACTTTTTTCCAGTTAGCAACTGTATTGTCATTAACTTTCGCACTCTCGCCATACATGTTCTGGAACGAAGGATTGTGCCGTTTTTTAAAACTACCAAACCAGCCATTAGAAGCATTGAAATCGACTAAACCCAGCTTAAGTGCAACTTCTTGAGCTTTTTGTTTACGTATGTTCCTGTCAATTGGAGCGTTCTCACTCCTTTTTTCAAACCATTTCGTTAAAATGTTTTCAAGTTCCATGTACGGCGAAGAACGAATATTCTGTATTTTTGCTCCAGAACCGCACTCTACTTCCACAGTAAGAATAGCTTCCTTCTGTTTCATGATGCCAAACAGCATAGAGGGTACCAAGTCATATTTGTTTGAAGTCTGAGACAAAGGTACTTGGCCATCCCTTTCAACATCACTAATGAGGCACAGGTTTCTCCTAGTGCACCATCACTGCATTGTCCTACATAAGAGGCTTGCAGCGGTGTCTCAACTGCGCACTAGCCGCCAGCATCTTGGAAAGGTGTAGCAATTCAACTGATGAGCCAACTGCTACACTGGGGCGAAACTCTGGTAATTTCACGACTGAATAAAAAGCATACAAGAGCTTAAATGTTTTTAATATTTACAATCGATGAAATTAAATTATAGTTTCCTTCTAGGAATCTTATTTTTGATCACTAATGATGTTGATCTTTTGTTGAAGAGTCAGCCTGTTATGTTTAGCAGCTATAATAAACTTAGTCCACCGTAACTCACAGGGCGACTTATCACAGACACAAATGTAACTCTTAACACAACTTGCAACGAAGGGACAAAAACAATTAATGAGGCTGGAAATATTCTTCAGTCTGCACCCTCCGCATGATTCCTAAGCAGCGATTGGTGTCGCAAGACTGAAATGCCTCTCCGGTGTAACAGCGCTGCGGCTATAGGTTAAGGCAGCTGACCTCACTGGAGACATAACCACTGAGTTATTGTTAGTAAAAATTCTCTTTTTATCGTCGCCATAAGACCTATCTGGGTCGGTGCGACGTAAAGCAAATAGCAAAAAAATCTCCTTTTCAGATAATCACTGGACATGATATTTAATTTCATTATGAGATTATTTATACATTTTTTAAATTTATGATTATTATTAATTGCCATTATTATGGATGCTGCAAAATATGATGGTAGAGATCTCACAGGCTTGGTGTACGATATGAAACTGATAATTTTATGGATATTTGACGGTTAACTAGCGACTCATCCCGACTAAAACTGTCCTAACTCCCAAATCGTACGTGCAAATTATGTACTTTAAAGATAATTTTAATCCTTAATGAGTCCTAGAGGATGTTAAACACTTTATTTGGATGTAAAATCTGGGAAAAATCTCATTTATTTACTTATTTATGTGAAAAGTGATTGGCTTGAACAGTTCAACATTTTGTACATTTACACTTGGGGTCTATCGATGACTTCAGGCAGTGTAAGCCATGGTAACAGTGATTTCCAAAGGCAGCGCCAATTTACCATGGTTCCACACATTGCTAAAGGAGCGCTTTCGTTTAGAGTGTTTACTTCGTACTGAGATTACGAGAAAACGCAAGATAACATTTAACGCAAGTTTAGAAAAAAGTATCTTATCACAAGTTTCCATTACAACAGGATGTGCGATCGTAATTTATGTGAAATATATTCCTTAAAAGCGGACTTTTCCTTATGCCAGGGTTCATTAGAAGGGGGTTTAAATAACATTGTGCTTATGGTGATTTGGCTGCGCCTTTCAAAAATCTTCATTAAAAGCGAGAATTCCTTAAAAGCGGGCACGTAAAAACAGGGTTCTGCTGTATATAGACAATACTGAATTTAATCATTTTAAATTATATGAATTTAATTATAAATGATTTGTCATGGTGCAAATCATTCATGTTTAATCCACGCATTGGTATTTTCTTGTGTTATTGTTCATGTCTTGCCATGAAAGATAGATGAGGTGTGAACATGGGGTCATTCTGAAATAAAACCTAAAAATTGAAGTTATTTGAAGCAATGAACCATCCACTAAGCTATAAGAATTCTAAACATGGTCCTCTGGTTCTGGATTAATGTAGGAAATACAAACTTTATGATATACAACTTAGGTTCTTCAATCTGCCGAAACTAATTTTGAGTAATAATTTATAAACTACCTGGAAAAGAAAACATGACACCAATATTATACTTGAAAAAGAAACAACTTAATTAAGTCAAAACTGAAAAGAGATGGCTTCAGATATTACCAAAAAAAATTACTGTGATTTATGCGATATTACCTGTTGGAAATGGATATAACCTATACATTATTCAGTATTGTGATGGTGGCAGATTACTTGAGCTGGGAGTGCAGGGACACCATATTTTGTGCAGATGGGTTCTGAACCATGGTGCTGCAATCAGGTGAATGAACAAGTCAACAAGATTTTGGTTTTCCTTGATTCATGATCTCTGCGTTTACATCACTGTGATGTAGAGTTCAACCAATCAGAGACTATTTTTAATAAAACAGCGTGGAAAGTAATTACAGTATGGTAGAGTCATTTTCCATGCTCTCCTGAGTTCGGGAAGAAGAGAGTCAACACGACTTTGCTGCGATGGGAAGAAGTCGCATCAGTCTTGTGACAACATATGAAATATATATTATCCGATCGGCTCTTGTTACACCCTCCTCTATGCAACCACCAGTGAAGACCTACTACAACAACAAGTCCAAACCAGATATGATCATCACTGGTGGTTTGGTCTCTATCTAACCATCGTAAAATCCTGGAATCTATTTCCAGCTCAGGCTCTATCCAAGTAAACAGCAATGATATAAAAAAGGTAACTTGCTTCCAGTACCCAGAATCCCACCCTACAATATAATAACGGCAGTATTGATCATGATGTGCAAATGCAAGTTAACACGACTTGGTTGTGATGGGAAGAAGTCGCATCAGTCTTGTGACAAGAATGTGTCAATTCGACCGAAGCCTAAAATCTAATGGACAAATTTATTTAATCGTGTCAGAAGATACATCAATCTTAAAAGTACAAGATTAACATACTACGGACAATATAAAAGGTAAATAAACTTAGGTGGTATACAGTCACATCATAAACGTCAATGATAGGTTATAAAAACTCTATGGAGAGAAACTGCATTAAATATCACTGTGATCAGTATTTTACCAAATCATATGCTTCAGGTGTTGTCTTCATCAAATCCTCCATTGTACACTTAGCTGGACATAGTCTACAAGCAAGAAGGTGATCCTTGATTTGTTCTTCCCTGCACTTGCATATGGTGGTGTCGGAAGTGTATCCCCCATTTCATCAAATTCATCTTCGACCTACCTATCCAGCATCGTTACCTGTTCAGCATTTTCCACAAAACCCTTCCATTGCCATGTTCTAAAGGTAAACTTTCACAAGGAATAATCCAGTCTTCAACTCTTAACTCTCCTTTTCCATGATGCCACTCTGATTTTTCAGGCTGTTTCGTAAGGCTTTTTGTAGAATGAAGGAAACTTTCCCTTGACTTGAGCCTTCTATTTCATGGTTTGTACCCATTTGGAGGATGATTTCCTGAGTTGTCTGCCTTTGTTCTTTCAATTCTGGCTGAGAAATTCAGTCTAAGCAATAAAACTTTTCTACATCTGTAGGTCTTAGGCGACCAGTGATAAGTCAGCAGGTATCATTCAGACTGATGTCTACTTACTATGAATGACTAGATGTATACCGGACAGGGCATGCGTATTCTGCAGTGGAGTAGCAGAGGGCCAAGGTAGTTGTTCTCTAAGCATGTTAGCTTGTGTCCCCCAACTGGTACCAGCGAGTTTACGCAGGATATTGTTTCTTGCTGATACCTTTTTTCCTTTTCAATCAGTGAGCTTATAGGCAAGAGTTCAATCTAGAGTAACGAGCACCAATGCAGGAGGAGGAGGAGGAGGAGGAGGAGGAGGAGGAGTAATTTAGGGAGGAAGACAGTATTTAGGGGTGGGAGAGTACTAAAGTTGAATTCCTTTCCATGACATTATGTCATAATATTCATAGAAAACACCATCATTGAACAATGATCCGCCCAGTTACACTATATAGAACTGAAAGCTGACCAAACTCCAAACCCACTGAGTGCCATCTCCACATGATGAAGATGAGCCTGGCTCACGGATCGCTGGGGGGCATTTTGTCCATTACAGAGATGATGAGGGAGAGAGGACCCCAGTGGTTCGGACATATAGTTTGCCCATCACAGAACAATGTCATCAACATCCCCCACCACATACAAATAAATGGTTGTCACTAATGGTGGATCAGAAAAATGCTGGAAAGACTTGAAAGCCGACATGAAAATCACTAGCCTTTGCCCAGAAGATGCACATCATCGGGAAAATTGGCATTCTAAAATTAAAATAGCAGATCCAGCTCATGCAGGATGACTGAGGAGGAGGTTCATCATCAATGTTGCACTCCAGTCATCCGGGTGTGGTTAACAAGCCTCTTCCACTCCTTTCTGTCCTTCCACATTTCCTACTCCATTACTTCCGCAACATCCAATCCAGCTTCTCTAATGTTCTTCCAAATCTGATCCATCCACCCTTTCGGTCGTCCACCTAGTCTCTTTCCCTTAACTTCCCCTTCCAATTTCCTCCTTGCTACCGGTTCCTTTCCCATTCTTTTTATATGTCCGAACCATTTCGGTCTTCCCTTCTGTACGTTCTGCACTAACAGTTCTATATTTAGCTCTTCAGTGACTTTAATATTTTGGATTCAATCTCTTTTCTTTTTAGCCGATCATCTTAAAAATTTCATTTCTACTGCTTGGACCTTACTATCTTGTCTCTTATTAGTTACCAGCATTTCTAGTCCGTATGTTACAACTGGTATGAAGTACTGTTTATATAATGTTAATTTCGTTCTCTTGAGTACTTTGTCATCCCATAAAAGCTCTCTGACCTGATGATAAAATGTTGTACCTTTACTTAGTCTTAATTTCAGGGTTGATTTCATTACTTCCATTAAAAATGCTACCCAGATATGAACACTGTTCTACAATCTCTAGCTGTTCTCCATCTATGTTGTTCACTTGGCTTCTCTTTTTCTCTTTAACCACAGGGCATGTCTACAGTTTTCTTTTTACTAATTACCATTCCAAACTCCTTCAGATTTTCATTCTAAATGTCCAGTCTCCTTTGTACTTCCTTTTCTCCCTTTCCTCAAATCACCACAAATACCAAAGCATTCACTTCATCACTACTGATACTCTGTTTTACAAGTTTTATGATTTTATCCATCAATATAATAAACAATAATGGTGACAGTGCACTTCCTTGCTCGAGACTTTTTGTATAAAATGTTTCTGAGTCACCACTCCCCACTTGTACACTGCTTTTACTCTCATGGTACATTTTTATCTTGTTAATGACTTTGGTTCATTCCTTTTTGTAGGCATTCCCATACATGTTTTCTCTTGAGTGTATCATAAGTTTTTTTCCAAATCCAAAAACACAAAGATGATTTCCTAGTTCCTTTCCAGATGTTTTCCCACTATCGTTTGCACTGTAAATATCAAGTCTACAGTTGATCTATTTGGTCTAAAGCCATATTGTTCTTCCTCTAACTGTGCTTCTATTATATCCTTCAGTCTTTATTCTAGGAATTTCTCCATTATTTTTAGCCCACGTGATAATAGGGTTATACCTCTATAATTTTCACATTTCTTCCCATTTCCTTTTTTAAATAATAGTACAAGGTTTCCTTGTTGCCAATCTTCAGGCAACCTTTCATCCGCCCATATGGAATTGAGGGCTCAGTATAGCCACTATAGTCTACTGCTTCCTGCTGCCTGAATCATATCAGCATTGAATTCGTCTTTTCCACTTGCTTTACCTTTGGTCATTGCTTTCACTGCCATTTCAAGTTAAAACCATCGGGTTCTCTTCTTTTTTTTTTTATCTATTATTTCTATTTTCTTATCTCCTTCCTCTGAGCAGTCATCCTCATTATAAAGTTTTCCAAATTTTTTGCCATCACCTTCTGAAGACCCTTTTTGTCATGTACTATGGGTCCATCTTCCCTCTCTTATGACTGGATTTTTTTTTATTTATTCTTTTCGATTTTATACTCTGTATAATAGTTTCTGATTTCCTCGGCTATCTTTCTCAATTTTGTTCGTTAACTCTCCCCAACATTTCTCCTTTTCTTCCTTGACACTCCTCTTTACTTGTAGTTTCAATCTTTTGTATTCCACATGTAACCTTTCTATCTTACTCTCATCACTCCGGTATGTGTTTTGCTTTTCCTTATCCATCTTATCCATTTCTTCACCTTGTCCCTTTCTTTTATTTCTTTTTTAAATTTGTCTGTCCACCACTGTGTCTCCTTTCCCTTAAAATTTGCTTTTGTTTTCCCGCATACTTCCATTGCTGCTTCCACAAACGTTTGTCTTAAATTGTCTCCCTCTTCTTCTCCACTTCGTATTTCCGTGTTAGGCAACTACCTTTTTATCCAATCTTCGAATACCATTCTTTTCCTCCTCCTCCAATTCCCAAATCCTGAGCTTTCGTTTCTTCTTCAGTACAATTTTAGGGATTTTTACTTGTTTTAATTCCACACTTAATAATCTATGAACACCTTCCATACTTTCACTGGGGATTATCATCGTACTCATGACGTATCTTCCCCATTCTCTGTCTGTTATTATAAAATCAAGGAGTGTTCCATACTGTCCATCCCAACTATATCGGCGGATCTTCTGGCTATTTCTCTTCATAAACTATGTGTTCTTTATCATCAGGTTATTTCTGATTTTAAAAAGTCCAACAGTTTCTCTCCATTTCTTGGTTCTTGTTATACCACTACTCTATCTTAGGCTTTTCATCTTTGTTATTTTTCTTTCATTTTCACCTTTGAGGAAGGGATAGAGCAACCGATGCAAAATCGGGAGGTTGTGGGTTTGGATACCACAAGCATCCAGTTGGCCATTCTTGTTCTGCACTTAATCTCTTCAATATGTACTCGACACAACCTAATACGTTGAAGGTTTATTTTGAGTACAATGCGGTCAAAATAATTCAATATTCATTGAAAGGTACATTCCTTTTAAAAGATCAAAATATAAGACAACATAATATCTATATTTCTTACAAAAAATTACCATTTCTATCAGTCTTCATGAAATTATATTACTGATATCTTCAGCAATTTAAAATCAGGAAAAAATTTGGTGATAGTATGAACCTACTATGTAGACTAACGCAAGTGCAATAAACAGTGATAACTTGAAAACAATGTTCTCTCACCCATGGGTAACTAATGCAGATATCGAGCTCGAATGATTATCATTTTATATTATTATTATTATTATTATTATTATTATTACTACTACTTGTACGTATAGCTACGAAGTGATGTACATCCATTATTATTATTATTACATACGTGAGGTTATGTCATGAAAGTATTAGTATTATTATTTACATAGTGAATGATCGTGTTGTGAGCGAGGTTATGTCATGAAAGTATTATTATTATTATTATTATTTTATATATATATATATATATATATATAATTTGCTGGGGCCATCAAGGACCACGTTAAGTCTTGTTGCATTTGACACTGAACTTGGCCTTCTTTAGTGCCCAAATTTCCCTCATTCTTTGCGAGTGGGCCTGCTTACACTCCTCTGTCCAAGGGGCACCGTGTCTTCTCTTCGGTTGCTCGTCTCGGTTTAGCCCATTCGTCAATATTTTCTTGCGGAAGAGATCTCTGTTAAAGGCGTCTTCAGCTGAGATATGTAGCATTTGCAGGTCTTCTTTGGTATTTCTAAACCAGGGAATTGTGGTTTTGGGGTTTGAATCAAAAAAGTGAAAGATTTCTTTAGTTAACTTTCTTCTGTCCATTCTTTTCAATGACCGTAAAATCGTGCCCGTCTTTTTCTGATTGTGTCGGTAATTTTCTCTATTTTGCTGTAGACTTTCTTGTTGGATCTCTTTTGATGGATTCCATTTCTGTACTCTGATCCCAAGATTCCTCTCACAATTTTGCGTTCTCTTTTCTCCAGTTCTTCAAGGAGTCCTTTGTTGGCATTTAGAGACAGCGTTTCGGCTGCATATAGAACTACTGGCTTCAGAACTGTTTCATAATGACGTATCTTGGTCTTTTGGGAAAGGCATTTTTTGTTGTAGATTGTGCGGGATGTTTGATAGGCTATTTCCAGTTTGCGTACTCGCTCCTTAAGTGCTTCTTTGTCTAGTCCATTTTTCATGATGATCTCACCCAGGTATTTGAATTTGTCTACTCGGGTGATGTCCCCGTATTTTGTATGGAGTTTTGGTGGAGCCTCTTTGATGTTAGTCATTACTTCTGTTTTCTCAAACGATATCTGCAAACCAGTTTGTTTGGCAATTTCCTTTAAAATTTCAACTTGAGCTCTAGCGGTTTCTATGTCGTTTGAGAGAACAGCAATATCATCGGCAAATGCTAAGCAGTCTGTTGCGATCCCCTTGGATTTGGTTCCTATTCTCAATGGACTGTAGTTGGTTTCCTGTAATCTCACCCGCCAGGTTCTGATGATCTTTTCAAGAACACAGTTGAAGAGTATCGGGGATAGCCCATCACCTTGTCGGACTCCTGTTTTGATGTCAAAGGAATGCGAGAGACATCCGTGGAACTTCACCTTGGATTTTGTATCGGTCAGGGTGGCTCTAATTAATGCCAGCAGTTTCAAATCAACTCCAAATTCATTTAAGATGTTTAGCAGGACTTCCCGGTCAATGGAGTCGTACGCTTTCTTAAAGTCCACAAAGACAGACACATACTGCTTGGACCTTAGTGTACAATATCTGATGATCGTTTTCAGATTTTGGATCTGTTCAGCTGTTGAGCGACCTTTTCTGAACCCTCCTTGGTATTCACCTATTTGATGTTCGACTTGTGCTTCCAAACGCTCCAGGATGGCAAGTGATAGAATTTTGTAAGTCACGGGTAGCAAAGATATTCCTCTGTAGTTGTTGATGTTCTTCATGCTGCCTTTTTTGTGTAATGGATGGATCAAAGCTATTTTCCAATCTTCGGGTAGGGTCTCCTTGTTCCAAATTTCTTCTATTTGCTTTTGCAAGATATCAAGTGATTCTTCTGGGGCATATTTCCATAGTTCTGCTACTACTGAGTCTTCCCCCGGCGCTTTGTTATTTTTGAGACGGGCAATGTGGCGCTTGATTTCGTCTCTGTCGGGTGGTCTGGAATCTGGGTACCTGAGTAAGGGTTCCTTGGTCTCAATGGCGCTTTGCGGTTTAGAGCAATTAAGTAAATTCTTGAAGTATTATTATTATTATTATTATTATTATTATTATTATTTACGTAGTGAATGATATTGTTTGTGAGGTTATGTCATGAAACATGTGCTATATATAAATATTCATATCAGTTCAGTTAATGTAAATACCTGTAAATTCAGATTGTTATTCTTACCTGTATATAGTATTGTGCCTGGCCAGGTTACCAAGCTACAGTAATGGAGTAGACCGTACAGCCAGGACTCAATGCCGAGTGTTGGGCGGCGGTAAATAAACTGACTCCCTAAGGATGCCAACGGCTTTTGGTGGATGAGCTCCTTTAAGTGGGGTGATGGTCCCCTCAGTGGAGGAAATGCAGACTAGAATCCATCCCTGATAGAGGACAGCAGTACCTATCAGTACCAGGATGAGGCGTTAAAAGAATGACTTTGGATCGGCTCATCACTGGATTATTATGGGGGTCACTGAATCAGCATCAACGGCCATGATACTGCGGTGTGGAAAGCAAGGGGAAACTACCACACTACCTACCCAAGAGAATCTCTGATGGATATGGCGAATTTGGAAATGAATCCGTCAAGCGATCCGGTTGACATCCGGTGCCATCTCAGGTCCAGGCTGAATGGTGTGGAATTGGTGACTGGGCACATGAAGATAGACTCCCAGGTCTTGAGTGGGAAATCTGCGACTGGGAGGAGTAACATTTTAAAGAGAACATCTCTTTGATGCCAAAATAAAGTAGCAACTTGGAATGTAAGGGGACTCTTGCAACCTGGGAAACTTCAGATCACTGAGAAGGAAATGGAAAAATCACAATGTAGACTTACTAGGTCTATCTGAAACACACTGGAAAGGTAATGGCTCCTTCTGCACCACTAAAGGTAATACGGTGTACTTTTCTGGACCAGATGAAAGCACCAATGGCGTTGCAGTAATTATCCCTCCGCATTTGGCAAATCTAGTGGATGGATGTTCTGACAATCATCCACTTAACACTTAAAGCAGCACCATGTAAATTCCATATTATTCAAGTGTATGCGCCTACATCTGTTTCGAGCGAAGAAGAAATCGAGAAATTCTATGGAGAATTAGATGACGTAATGAAGAATATCCCAAGTAAGGAAATATCAGCAGTTCTTGGAGACTTTATTGCAAAGATTGGAGAAACGACCATTGACAGTGAGTTTAGACACATCATGGGCCATTACGGCATTGGAAAGCAAAATGATAGTGGAGAGAGGCTACTACAGTTTTGTATGGAACGTGAATTATGTGTAACCAACACATTCTTTAAACATCATATTCGTCGACTGTATACATGGTGCTGTCCTGATGGTCTTCATAAAAATCAGATTGATTTTATATTGGTTAACAATTGCTGGAAATGCTGTCGTGAATGCAAAAACATACCCTGGTGCAGACTGTGGCTCAGATCACCAACTACTGTTTATGGTGTTCGGGTTGAAGCTCAGAGGTATGCATCATGTACCTTGTAAAATGCAAAAGGTAAAAGGTAGAAGGTGAAGGAGTTTTGGTGTGGAAATCCAAAATATTCTTTTGAAAACTAGAAAGAAGCACAGTACTGATGAAGGGTCCACATGGAAATACCTCAAACAAAATATAGTGACCATTGCGATGAAACATTCTTCTCCAATGCAGAGTCATCGTAAGTGTTGGATCACTGATCTTACATGGCAGTTCATAGAACAGCAGAAACAACTGAAAGAAACAGGCTTGCATATTCAAGACAGAATGATACTTTGAGCTGTGTCGTGAAATTGAACGTAATTGCCGCTTAGACAAACATAAGTATCTGTCAGGAATCTGAAGAAATTGAAGCTCATGGCCATCACAATGAGACACGAGATATATACCGTGAAGTAAAACAGCTGTCAAATAAATACAAACCTCGTGTATGGTCCATAGAAGATTCTAATGGTCATAAGATACATGATTTTGAAACTGTATTGAATAGATGGAAACAGTGCTGTGAGGAGTTGTATAAAGAAGAAACAGTACAGCCGATGATTGAACGGCGAGATTTTGAACAAGAACCAGACATCTTACTTCAGGAAACAAAAAGGGCAATTACATCGTTGCAACCGCACAAAGCACTGAGTTCTGACAACATAACAGTTGAACTACTGAAAGAGACTGGCAATATTAGTGCTCAAATTATCACAGACATGTGCAATAAAATATGGAGAAATGGCAAATGGCCAACTGACTGGGTTACATCTATTCTTATCCCCTTGCATAAAAAGGGCTGAACAATAAAATGTGATAACTACAGGACTTTATCGTTAATCTCACATGCTAGCAAGATCATGTTGTATATCTTGAAAGACAGACTCCAAAATTATATTAGTACACAGATTCCCCCTGAGCAAGCTGGTTTCGTCAAAGGAAAAGGCATAAGAGAACAGCTGTTGAACATCCGACAACTAATCGAAAAGAGCAGAGAATTCCAGCATTCTATGATCATTTGCTTTCTATACGATAGGAAAGCCTTTGACTGTGTTCAATGGGAGAAACTTTGGCAAATGTTATTGGAAATGGGAGTTCCAAAACATCTTATCTGGTTGATAAAGAATCTATATGAGTCTAACACAACAGTTGTCAGGATAAATGGCAAGATGTCTGAAATCTTCAAGACAGAAAGGGGCGTTCGCCAAGGCTGTATATTGTCACCCCAGCTTTTTAATATAAATCCATGAGTACATCATGAGAACTGCATTGGTTGAATGGACTGGTGGATTTCCTATTAGTGGCAGAAAGATATTAAATCTCCAATATGCAGATGACACTGTATTGATTGCCATCGATGAGACAGAAATGACAGAGCTTTTAGACAGTGTTAGAACTGAGAGCATCAGTTTGGGTTTGCAGATCAACATGCAAAAGACAAAAATTATGGTAGTTGATAGGCCTGGCAAGCTGAACGAACTCAGTGCCTTCAGCGAAATGGAAATTGTTACAGAAATGTTGTATCTGAGTGCCGTTATAACTAACAACAGCTGTGAAATAGAGATCAAGAGAAGGATTGCCATGGCCAAGAATATCATGTCTCAGTTATCTCATATTTGGAAGGATCGCTCCATTTCTGTAAAGCTAAAGATGAGACTAGTACAGACACTGGTATTCTGTCTTCCTCTATGGTGCTGAAACGTGGACTTTACGAGCTTCAGATTTGAATAAGATCAACTCATTCGAGAAGTGGTGCTGGAGAAGAATGCTTCACATTCCTTGGACAGCATTTTGAACCAACGAATCCATCATCAAGGAGCTGAATATCAGTACCAAGTTATCGGCAAAATGTCAACAGAGGATTCTCCAATTCTTTGGTCATATTTTGCGTCGTGGAGAAGGAAGCCTCGAAAAGCACAATCTTGGGAAACGTACCTGGAAAGAGGAAGCATGGGCGAGCACCTATACACTGGATAGATGGCATGAAACAGGCAACAAAGACATTGTTCATACAATCTACCCGTATAGCAGAAGACCGTGGAGGATGGAAACAGGTACAAAGAGATATCTTCAGAGATCACGATCCTCAGGATTGAGCAACCGATGCAGACAGACAGTACATAGTCCGGCCCCGCGGTGTAGGGGTCAACGCATCCACCTGTCACCCGGCAGCCTCGGGTTCGATACCCGGCTGGGTCAGTGTTTTTTAATTGTACAGGATTAATATTCCTGGCCTGGGGAGTGGGTGTTTGTGTCGTCCTTAATGTTTCTTTCCTCACATTCAACACTCTACACTTCCTCCATTCCAATTACACGCAGGTTCATATCACATGGTGCAAGTAGGAGCAAAAGATCTCTCTAGGTCAACAACCCGAACAAATAGCATTTTTTTAAAAATACCTGTATATATCAATTGTAATCCATAATTGTGAAACACACTGTAACTTCCAGAATGGTAATAGGCACTAGAACGATTGAGAATATTCTGTACATTGAAATCTGTATACTGGACACTCTAGAATTTTCACGAAGGTAGTTTTTTTAATAACGTAGCTTTCTAGAAACCTGGCCAGGATACCTACATAAAAAGACGATCTTGACGGTGAAGTTACTTACTGTTAAGTGAGTTGTTGGAAGAGAGTTATGGTGTAGCAAGAATATTTATCTCGTGTGACATGCAATCGTTGCAGTCTCCACATTGAAGCGACAGTTCGTTGTTTTTAAAATGGCGGCTTGTGATGCAAGTGTTTTGTTTGTGCCAACAGCGATTAACCCTAGAATGGTAACAATATGCCTCAGACATACATGCAAACGTAAATGTCCGCCAAAGTGAGTGACCGGGACAGGGCATCCCTACCCTCCAGCTATGCTTCAAACAGCAACCCCCCCCACGTGTGTCATATCCCAGCTGTGTTCCTGTCCACGTTCGGTGAGTAATAACCCTCTTACGTAATGTAGTGCGCTTGATAAGCGCATAGTTACCATCAATTGGTGTGATTCTTTCTAGTTTATTTCATATGAGTTTTTATCAAATTTGTTGTAGGTTATTTTTCTTTTACTTGAGTTACTTCTGGACACAAGAATTTACTTTCAACAAGCTAGTAAGACTGTCTTGAGGTTCTCTCTCTTTTTTTTTTTTTTTTTTTACTGGTGTTTATTTTTATGTGCCACTTGTGCCTTGTATATCTTGTGTTGGAAATAGAATAATTAATTCAAGTTTCAGAAAGAAAATATAATTTAATTCACCTCTATACTTAGTGATGTAGTTAACATGAACGTTGGAGAAAAGAAAGGAGACAGTACAGACGTTGTTTCGCACCGTGTATGCCTTGGAAGCATACAGTTACCAATAGGCGTTAAATTTCCTTGTTACCATTCTAGGGTTAAGGTTATGTGTGTGCTTAATTTGTAAATAAATGTTAATAAAATAATTGTACCACTTACAGCATCTCGTCTGCATCTTTGTGGATATGTAAAGATTTGAAATTGTTTTGCTGCTGATCTTGCCATTTGGGGAGAAACTGAAAGGGATGTTCAGAAAAGATTGGATCTTTGGAATACCAAGTTTAAAGAATATACGGTATGTTAACTGTGAGCAAAACAGTAGTAATGAAAGTAATCAGGACAAATACATCTTGTAACCTCACCTTTGAGGGAGAGAAGTTTGAATTTGTGAATACCTTTGAATATCTCAGGAATACAAAATGATGGATGTGCCAAGAATGAAGTGTTGCACTGGATGCAAAAAGGATCCAACTTCTTTCATCAAGTACGGAACATAGTATGGGAAATGAAATGGCGTATGGCTTTCAGTGCCGGGAGTGTCTGAGGACATGTTCGGGTCACCAGGTGTAGGTCTTTCGATTTGAATCCTGTAAGCGACCTACGTGTTGTGATGAGGATGAAATTATGAAGATGACACATACACCCAGGCCCCGTGCCAGAGAAATTAACCAATGATGGTTAAAATTCCCGACCCTGCCAAATATCAAACCCGGGAACCCTGTGACCAAAGGCCAGCACGCTAACCATTTAGCAATGAAGCCACACATAGTATGGGAAAAGAGAGTTTCTCAGAGGGCTAAACAGACCAGTTTAAAACTTATCTCCTGCCCATCATAACATAACCAGTCTGGCAAGTTGCATCATGCATGAAAGAGAAGAAAGTCAACTGCAAGCTTGTGAAATGAATTTCCTTAGATCAGCTGTACAGATAACAAGGAAAGACAGAATTAGGAATGATCAGATATGAAGAGACCTGAAGGTGAGCCTGACCATGGAAGAAAGGCTGAGTGTTGCAAGGTTGAAGTGGCTAGGAGATGTTAAGCGGATGCAGCGAACTCTAATTCCAAGGCAGTATTTTGAGAAGATCGTTCCGGGACGAAGACCGATTGGATGTCCTAGAACACGGTGGTTACACCAGATTAGAAAAGAGAGGATGTTTCTGGAGAGAGAAGCAGCATACTGAAACCGTACAGTGTCCTGTACAGCTCATGGGAATGATGTGGGCCTTTCTACACCATTAGTATAGGCGAAGGGGATCGAGCGGCGTCCGGCCAGAACGGAACCCGCGAAAAGAGCGCCTGCGGACAAAGGAAAGACAGAGCAAGAGCCAAGCCCCCGCGGAAATACGCTCTCAACTTGCAGAGAGAGATAGAAGGGGACGCGATGCTGGAGTAGTCAGATACGCCCCGAGGTGTGGCTTAGCTTCCCAGAGTTCAAAACGAACATAAGGAACTTCCGGTTTTTTATGCACGTGTCACGGGTGCCAACGTCGGACTTTGGCGCGTAAACAATGGAATGATATTTTAATCCAGACATAGGAAAATTATGCGAGACACACCATTGAATAGAGCGGAATTTTCTGCGTTCCCCAGACTAAAAATATGTAATAACTTATGCAGGGGAAGAAATGAGGTCACCAGCTGTCAAGATGTAACATATCGCTAACACATGTGGATACAGTGGCGTCACCCAAGCCAAGAGTCGCGCTCAAAGTTGACTCCACCTCCCGAGGGACGCTATGAATTAATCAAGGGCGGGAAGCAAATTACATAAAAACTGCTGATCGTAGGTCCAGCACGCCTGGCTCAAATGAAAGAGGAGACAGAGGGCTACAAGATGCAATATTTAAATATCGTCAATTCTTGGTACGAAAGGAGCTCTTGTTCTTAATGAACCGTGAACGTTGACGCCCCCAAGCTTCCGGCGGGCAAGATAATATAGGCCGGGCAGGCCATTGCAGAGACAGTTGTTCTTTTACGAGTCGTTGAGAAGGACACTGTGTCCCGCGGTGCCCCAGTTTAAGTCAGAAACCTTTGACCGCGTACTGAAAGTGCCATTGTGTCCAGCACGCTTTGTGAAGTGAGCGGGAGGCCAAACGAGCCTAGGTATTGTTTCTGTGCTGCGTGTCAAACTAGTAAAAACCGCGAGCATAATTTACCAACAAGTAGCAGAATACGGCTGAGAAACTGCCGGTTTAATGAGTCAGTGAAATTCATAATTTGGTATCACCCAAAGTGTTGCTTTGAATCAGGGGCTCGAGTCTCGTGAGCCACCCAATTCTTACTGTGAACGCGCCCGCCGTAATTTGAAAGTCCGTCTTATTCGTGGTGTAAACTCTGAAAATAGAGGACGTGTGACGAGTGTAAAGTGTTACCCACTTGGATTACTGTAAGATTTCAGCTGTGACGAGTCCCCCAGGATGTCGGACTTGTATGGACCAGGGATGAAGGACTGCACGCCCGCCACCTACCGAGTGGTCATGGAGTACTAAGAACTTCACCCTGGGTCTCCCGTGGAAGGAGAAACAACGGCCACCAAACAGATGAGTGATGTCCAAATTTAATTTCTAAGCATGACATAACCCGGGGATAGGATTAGCGTTCTTTTGTAAATATCAAAATGTTGTAAGTTAATGCATGTCCTATATGGAAATTTTATTGATTTTTATAATGTTGAAGTAAACTCAAGGGAGCTAAATTCCCGGACGACTCATATTTCTTTCTTAATGATTAGCTTATCGTGAGGGTTATATTTTTAGTAATATGTAGAATGTCCTAGCAAATATGGGAACAAGGTTAGGAGAATATTTGAGTTTCCCGTAGGGGTGGTTGGAACAATAGTGTTGGCAAGCAAGGAACCATGTCAAAATGTTGGTAGTTACTGTCCCACGTAGCTGTCGTAGATGCCGGGGAAACTCATGGGTCAGTCAGACAATGCATGCCTAGCTTACACATCTAATCAGTGCATGTACAGCAAGAAAGAAGAAATCCCGACCGAGAAAGGTATATGTGTGTATATGTGTGTTATTTAGGTAGGTGTGTGGAACCATGTGCAAGTCTCCCGTGATTTTTGGATTAATTGGCCAGAATGGTTTGGAGTGTTTTTTTTTTTATCTATAGCCGGGGTGAGGCCCAGAGGCAGGAGTCTCTAATCTTTGGTCAGAAGATTTAAATATAAGTATAGTTCCTGTGGCAGGAACGAGGGGTCATGAGAGCCATATGCCCAAGGGAAGAAGATACGCGATATGAGACGTAGTGAGAGGGCCGAATGCCCGAGTAATTTTACGATGAAATGGGTTAGAAGTGATTGTGCCCACAGACGGCGCTCAGCGATAATAATGAGAGAGAATAAAAGAGTATTTTATGGGAATTCCACGATAATATGAATAAGCAAATGAAATGGGCCATGGATATGTGTCCCCGAGACGAGAGGGTGAACGTTTGAGGGAGAGAAGAATCTGGCGTGGCCGATGAATGAGAAATGGCCGCGCGAAGTGAATGACCGGCCTTCCTTGTTTTTTTTGTGAATGTCTGGCTCTCGCCCTCGTGACAGAGGGATCCCTTTAAACCATTGTGTTAAGACTAACTTGGAGCCCTGGGTCAACCTCGCGCTCCCCTCGGTTGGTTTAAATGGCTTAGCTAAGAATACTTGTATAATGATAATATCACGGTGATTTCTTTTAAAGGTATTTAATAAATGAGTAGGGATCCCCCCCAGATATCCGGCGATATGAGATTGTAACTATTCTAGGGATCTACAGAACCCACAGTACCTCTCGGAGACAGTGATAACCATGCTGTTTTTTTTTTCTAGGAATGGCTCTCCTGTGTGCATGAAGTGTATATATCCATATATCTGTGTATGTTTCGTAATTATGTGCACATATTTTTGAGTTCAAACAGAACCTATGTGCACGTTGTGTGGTCTTGGTGATAGATGAGGAGTCCAGGGTTTAGCAAAAATGGTATTTGTGTTTGTTTGTGCATTATGCAAATGTGTCTTTTAATATGATATTATGTAGCGTAGGCCCCGGTTATGTTCGTGCTTAGAACAGCTAGTAATATTTGTGTATAGGGACATCAGGTCATCTCACGGTGTGATCGACAGAATGTATAAATTTCATGAACGGTATGAATTAATGGGGAAAAATGAACGATAGCAAGTCGCAAAACCTCAATCATACCGTTATGCAGACGACGCCCATGGGCGATTCGTATTTTAAAGTGATTATTATTTTCTTTTCCTCCCATATGTGGAGAGTCATTGTATAGAGCTGTGTCAACTTTTTTTTTAAATTGTCATATTTGAATAAACTTGTATTCGTAACCCCTATTTTATGAGTCTTGTCATTTGTAGCAGTGCTAAGCAGTATCCAATAGGCATTTGAACCCAGAGATCCTACTTTCATATTATAGACATAAGGCTCCATCTTAAGTATTAGTTTTTTTTTCTTTCTTTCGAACGTACCACTTCCCCAAGTGCTCAGGCTGCCGGGCCGGCACAGAAAGTAGGAAGGAGAGCGGTCCGAAGCTCGTTAAGCAATTCGACCCGCTCTTCGATCCAATCTCATCCGTGGGTGTTTACCTCGGTACGTGGAGGCATTCTTATGCGTGGGTCATCCATTCGAAGCCCGGTAGGGTGTAATACAAAGAGCACAACAAATGGAGGCACATTGTTCAAAAACATCCTACCCAGCTCGCTGGAATGATTTCATGATGACTACGACAGCAATGATACGATAATAACTATGTACAGCGATTGAAATTTTATCCATACATCTATCTTCATTAAGACACATATCCAAATACAAAAATTCATTGCTAACCATTTTCTACGCATATTATGACAAACACTGCTATCAGCCCATGTACTACTTCTAGGCTGTATACGTACGTGTCTGAAGACGTTCCCAAGTATCACTCAGGGTCAGCTCTTCCAATTCAAAGAGAGTATTCCCTGTGCTTCTGAATCTGCACCACTGGAATGTCTTTCCTTCAAGGCAGTTTAACTGTTGCTACCACATTACTGTTGGGTGTCCTTGGCCTCTCTAAGGTTCTGTGATGTACAGTATTCTCACCACATTGTTTGATGGGTCTGTACCAGCGGAACTGCCTCTTCTTCAGTTTCTGACTGCTTGTGTGATATCAAATGATTCTTACATGTGCACATTGCTTATTCAGTTAGTCCAGAGGAATGCCTGCATATCATCACAACATTTGCATCTCTGTGGCATGCATTTGCTGATTGTGTTTGTTTTGCCTTGTCAAGCATTCGGAGCTATAAAAGGTAAGATCCGACAACCATCTTTTAGACTTTTTGTTTAAGTTTTACCAGTATCCATCTATCGTACACGACACCTGTCAGCGATTTCCACTTCAACCAGCCAACACCGATGTACCAGATATAGTTGTTGATTGTGGCACTGGTGGCAATAAGAGAGTCAAGATACCTGAACATGCTATCATCAATACTGACTGGATCAAGTAGTTCACATTCTGTGAATTTGCAGAACATATATTCTGTCCTCTTACAGCTGATTCTGAGTTTGTTTCTCTCCAGAAGTGCTCTCCATTATCCTATAGCTACATAGACCTTCCATGTGTTTTGCCAACCAGAATTACATCAGCCCATGTATTTAATATACATAAATAATATCCGAAGTTCGTATTATTGTAATGATTGTAGATGTGTAAAAGAAATTATTATGATGGAACACCCGATTAAATATAATGCAATTAATGAGTGATGGAAGACTGGAGGCAAAAACCAAACTTTGGGTGGTTTCTTTATCATGGTTCTCAACAGAGTAGCTTCTCAATTATTCTCAATAATAACTATGGCATCACTGATACAACTCAAGTAAGAATCTATCTATTAATATTTTCTATATTTTTACTGCTTTAAGTACAAAGCACATATAGCTTAATACTACTCACCATTCCTTGGCATGTCCTTTCTTCGGTACATTAGGGCGATATTTACGGTATGGAGAACCACGAATCATATAACCAAAAGATTCTATCAATCCTATCAGGTTGGCATACTGCTCCTTACTAATGCCTGAAAAATAAACAAATTGTTTTCAGATCAAATTTTAATCTATGCAAAAGTACAATGATGTAAAAAAATTGATATTACAAATTCAATTCATAAAATTTACAGTAAGATCTACTATATCCAGAGTACCAAACAGCTGGCCTGGGACAGGAGCTGATGGAGACAGCTATGGTGTCAGGAGCCTTCCAATAGACAGAACACCTGATGATGATGATGATGATGATGATGATGATGATGATATCCAAAGTATAAGTAAGACTTATTTGGCAACTTACAGTGAAAGATGTCCAAGGGAAACACTTTCAGTAGTGGTGAAGAGAAGAATTCCCCCAGCAGGCCTTAACTCATCCAGCATAAATAAGGGGGGAAAAATCATAGATACAGAATTCAATTTTTTAATCAACAGTGTCCACAGGGGCAGCTCTGAAGCTTAAGAGTGTGTGTGGTAGGGAGTGTGACTATTCAGGAATGGATTCATTACACATATTTTATTTTGTAAAGTATTTGAATGTTATCAAATAAATTCCTCCAAGAAGTATATAAAAAGTTACTTAACACAATAACTTATTGTGTCGATATTACATAAATAAAAATAAATAAAATTAATTAAAAAGTATCACTTTTAACAAAACATTGATGCAAGTGTAATGGACTAGCATAACTTGGAAACAATTCTCTAACCCATGGGTAAATAACGAAAATATCAAGCTCTATAATAATAATGAATAATAATAATAATTTGATAATAATAATAATAACTATGGCATCACTGATGCAACTCAAGTATTATTATTATTATTATTATTATTATTATTATTATTATTATTATTATTATTATTATTGCTCTTCAATGTGGCTCTAGATTACATCATGAAAATCTGGCAAAAAGAAAACCCACCAAAAATCAAAATTGGAGCAAAACCCTCAATAAGGACAAACTGCCTAAGGTTTGCAGATGAATTAGCTCTTTTAGCCCTTGACATGGAAGAAGTCTGTACTCAGATCAGCAGTCTTCAGAAAATTGCATTAAAAATAGGATTACAAATATCCTTTGAGAAAACTGAGGTCATGCCAATGAAACCCCTTGATATAAGTGAAATCATAAATGATCAAAAAATTAACATAGTCCTACAATTTAAATACCTTGGAGAAATCATTATGCACAACTTAAGTGAGAAAGCAACATGGATAAATCATCATCAGTCGGTTTACTCATTGCTGAGCGTCGTGACCTAATTTCTTCACTTCATTAGTAACTGCATCCTTAACAAGATTTTTCCATGCTGAGCGGTCTTCAGCCCTTCTTAAGATATTGTGAAGAGGTAGACCGGTGATCTTCTTTGCTTGGTCTAACCATCTACTTGTTCTGCCTCTTGGTCTGGTCAACATATAACAAAAAATGCTTGTCAATAGACACTAGGATCCAACACTACAAAACTGTAACTTTGCCTGAAGCCACTTATGCTTGCGAAACCTTGTTCCAAATTAAAAATGAAAGAAGAACTGATCAGCTCTTCAAAACTGAAAGAAGAATTATTAGAACTTGCATAAACAAAAAGTACCACGTTGAAGGAGTCTGGAGAATCTCCGAAATGAAACTGTCTATCGAGAGATCGACCCAGTTACCAGCATGATGAAGAAGAAAAGAATCTCTTATTTCACATCTTATGAATACCAGAAAACAGGATTTTACAACAACTAGTGATGAGAAATCTGGGAAAGAAGACAGGAGGGTAATGGATCAAAGAAATTCAAGAGGATCTCCAAACAGTTGAACACGAATAAAATTGCCACCCTTCTTAAGAATCACAAAATTTTCAACTGAAATGATGCACAGAAGGCCTGTAGAAATTTCAGACGAATTAAGAACACTGCGATCAGAACAAAATAGGCAGATAAGAAGAATTAAACAGTACAACCTTCAAAGAAAAGTGTACATGGAAGACTCAAGTGGTCCAATGTGGCCAATAAAGTTATTATTATTATTATTATTATTATTATTATTATTATTATTTATGCAGTTATATACAGACTTTAATTGGTATAAATCGTGATATTATTTGTGAGGTTATGTCATGAAACATCTGCTGTATGTATATTAATATGAGTTTATTTAATGTAAGAACACATAAGTAATAGTGTATCATTTATTATTACCTGTAAATATGATGTATAAATCCAGCATAATATTGTGCAACACACTAATACAGGAATTGTGCAGAAAATTCTTTTCATTGTAAATAGGCTATTGGAGACTCTCAAAATTATGAGAAAACATGGTGTGTCATTCTTCTAGAAGCCTAGCCAGGCAATGTATATAAAGAGGAAGTCTTGAGAGTTGAGCTGTTTAACGAGACTTGTAGTGGAAGTCGTTGACAAGTGTTTGAATTCAAGTACGTGAACTTTGTTGGGTTGGTAGCTGGTTGACATGCAAGTGTTGCAGTCTTCTTATTCTCCTTTGTAGCAGTGTTTTGTTCAAGTGTGTATAATTTGTAAGAACTGTACACAATTTACAGTATTTCATGTGAACATCTTTGTAGTTACAACACTGGCAACCGTGACAAGGAGGTGAGAATAATATTCACCAGTGAATACGAGTGTAAGTGGGAATCAGAACAAAATTCAAGTGACAGACTAATATAACTTGGAAACAATATTCTTTAACCCATGGGTAAATAATTCAAATATTGATTATTATTATTATTATTTTTATTATTACTGTTATGACTTGTGAGTGTCTCTATGAAGTTTTTATATCCATTTATTATCATCATTATTATTTACGTAGTTTTGTACGAACCTTATTTGGTATAATCATGATCGTATTATTTGTGAGGTATGTCATGAAACATCTGCCGTAGCCTATATATATTAATACGAGAGCTTGTAATTAATAGTATATAATTTATTATTACCAGTACCTGTATATACTGTACGAGTATAATCCAATGTAACATTGTGCAACACACTGTAGTAAGTCCATAACAATGCTATTGAACCCTTGAACTTACCATTCCATCGTTGGTCGGCCACGGCTGCTACAGTAGAACAATATAGAACTCTTAAATCATGGGTCGTTGCGGGAATAAATTCGGTCACGATCTTAACCAAACGATGTGGTTCAGAAGAGAGCCTAACTACTTGAAATGAGGAGCAAATATGGTGCTTACTAACTTTTATTAAAATCGAAATGACACAACATTGTTATTTTAATATAAATCCTTGAGAAAAAAAATTATAAATTATTTATTATTGAATGTTTCAAACGCAGTCACATTGCATAGCGTTGGTTGATTTGTCACAATATCAAAGAGTTGTTTCGGAGAAATTAGTACATTAGTGGACAGCGAAACTGAAAAACTGAAAAAGGAAAGACCTGAAAACCGGGCACCTATTACTCCAAACGAGAACTGAGAATTAATCCACACGATCCGTGGAAAATCTGACTTTCAACAAGTAGAACGCCTGATTTCCTCTCGATTAAGGTTATCCACCAGTCGAATACCCTTTACGGATACGGAACACCCGCCGAATGGACCCTTAATCGAACCAAATTGACTATCGGTTGCTTTGGATAGGTTGCGAAATATTATGGGAAAGCATGGTGTTCACTACAAGTTAACAGCATCATTCACAATTGAAATAAAATTCCACCATGTATTTGTCATTCATGACACCCTAAAGTGATAAGGTAATCCCGATTCTAAATGTGCATCACCCAAACAGCTGTTCGGAAGGAACCAACAACATGATCCGCGAGGATCTTACGTTACCTCGTTCTAAAGGAACAAAACTGCGAAATGCAGGAAACACTTATTCATCACGCATTTAGAAGAAATGCCAAACACTGAAGTTAATTACAAAGTGGTAAATCACTTGAAAAATATTATTACCAAACCGATTTTCAGGTTAGAAATGGTTATGTTACGCTTAATGAAATTACCAGTCCACATTGAAAAAAATATTACAACTTTAAGGAATTCTTTCCTTAAAAAAAAAAAACAATGACTACCTTTACAGATCCGTCTACTTATTGTCTGTCCCAACATACTACCTATAAAATGATTACTTAATCGAATTCAACTACGAATAAAGTGAAAGTACGACAAAGATTGAAAATAAAATAATATTACTGGCTGACGAATCGAAACCGCATTCGCAACTCAAGTCTCACGCTAATACACTGAGTGTCAATATGCACACTATCAAAACGAAACGGACGTCAGAACGACAAAACAATTAAGTCCATAAAATAAAATAACATATCGAAATCATTAAAACTCAACACGCATGGAGGATTACAGTAAAAATATTTAATCTCTATCAGGTCGATATCCAATATTTGGGCAACCCTCATTCACCGATAGCGGCCACGTTATCTCAAGGAACACCCTTCAGCTGTTGGAGCTACGCACTAGTTGGCCTCATTATTGTCGATCTAACCCTCTTCATATTTCATATTTTACTGCAGAGGCTACCTTCGCCCAAGTCACTTCGCGAAAACAAAAGAAACATCTAATCTGAGACTTGAGCATGTACAGATGACATCCCAGACCTATCGTCGGGCTCACTTAAAATCTGTACATCCTAACACTAATCTCTATGTACATGACACCTTCCAATTTCTATCGTCGGGCGTGAACTAGGACATCTCATCATCAGTAACTCCAAGGATAACATGTGACGTCCTAAATCTATTGTCGGGCGTCAAAATGGATCGTACTACGTATCCCCTAGCATATCAGGCGAACTAACAATTTCAAACCAACTCTGACATTTCAATACACATGGGACCGCGTCTCTTACTATTAAACGAATGCAAGTCGAAAAATGCAGTAAGTCTCCATCTCGTTACAATACGTGAACTCGAAAATAAATATACGTGACGAACAATTCTCCAACTCAAACACAATCTCAGCCTGTGCAATGAAGTTTTTAGGGAAGCAATGATAATTCCCAACACACGTCTACCATTTAGTGGATGTATTCGAAATAATAATCATCACTACCGCATTAGAAACTCTCAAATCGCCTACCGTTAATTCCAAATATTTATATCAATGACATATCCAGTGAAACGAAATTCAATACAACACCAACCATGTATTCTAAATGCTCTTATCCTTGAGGTCACATTATCTTAATATTCATACGGACTTTACGTAACTAGTCACTTGACTTTTACTACCAAGATTTTTAACCTTTACTAGAGTCGTTTTCACTTGGGATCTTACTAGAAATCTACGATGCCTCACACAGTAGTCGTCTCGAATTTCGGATTGGTAGCGGAATACTCTACAGCCTGTCACAATAGTCTGTTTCACAAATACTTCCTCGGCAAACATAGCCTGTCTCAAACTCATTCTCCTCGCCTTATCCCAGCAGTATCACTTAAAATCCAGGCTTCATTTCATCTTCATTATTCCTATCCCTCTCATCTCCACATATATAAATTCTTCGCTCTCAACCCATTTTTCTTATATTTCCAAGACCCCTTTCATTTTTCAATCCTCTAGTGAAAACAACAACCATTATGAAATACACCTTTATTTTACTATTACGACTTTCGGACTTCGAGAATCCAAGAACACACCGCGACTTTCCGTATCACTGATATACACGAAGTCCCAAAATTTTTACTTCCCATGAATAAATATAACTATCGAATTTCACTGAAATATTCTGAGTGCCTGCGATCCTTGTAAAATATACCGGTTAAATGCACTTTTAACAGACAAATTTCTTTATCCCGCGGTAGACATTATTATTATTATTATTATTATTATTATTATTATTATTATTATTATTATTATTATTATTATTATTATTATCGACAAACATTTCTGAATTCAACTGATATTTGAAATTAAGACACTCTTCACGACTATATTACAATTATAGCTTTCCTAAATTTTCTTGCTTTGGACAATATCTCATAGAACATTAACACCAGATTTAAACGTCGCATTTTTACAGTTTCTTGACGTGCAATTTTCAAACTAAAATTTTCACACGCTGACCAAAATTATAACACTTTTCGCCTGATAATTACAAATATCAACCCGACAATCATCTTGAAAAGTATGTTGGGACAGAACAAAAAAATCTAACTACAACATAATACAAATATAGACAGACCTGCAAAATGGCGCCATCCTCAGTATTCTGGCTACATTGTCGCCAGATGACTTCGTGCCTTCAGCCGTACAGTTGCACAAATAACATCATTTCCAACATATCACTCTTACAAACACTGCCTTTTTCACACGATATAAAATTACAACACAAATCACGCACTTTCCTCGTTATAATGTGTACCACGAACCTCCCTCGTTCTGCAGTTCTGCAGTCAACTGCTACTGTCTGCTTTATCCCAGAGTTGTCTCTCTGTCACCCACAAACACACCAGGTGTTCAACAGATAACGAAATCAAAACTACTCTGACTAGCTTCTCAATTCTCTTACCACTTTCAAACACACATAAGGTGATACAGTAACATTTGCTGTGTACTTTAACAGACGCCTATACTTTCACAATTTGTCGGCAATAGTTCAGAAATTTTCTGTCACCTTCCCTTTCTAACCAACTGGGTGGACCTCAGCCACGAACATGTACTAAGTCGTTTGTAGATCAATCTGGTACAATTTTCTTCTGACGACGGGCGTAAGCTACCGCCGCTTCAAAAACCAGATCGACACTGAAAAATATGCAATGGGGGGTTCCACATAGTCTATAGGAGGGACGCTACGCACACTACTAAGCTTGATTGCGTAATCTGCTAATTTCGCGTCCAATAGATCGATTTTTATGAGACTTGTCCCAGACTTCCGGACAGACTTGTAATTATTTTAGATGTTAATCTCATAATTTTACCACACTCACAACAGGTGAAATAAATTATTTCTGCCCGGACGTTTCGCGCGTTTTCTTCATCCCTTGACCTTGGCACGTGGAGCTAGTTCACTGATCTGATGCTGACTTGTACTTAGGCTTAACTGCATTTATAATTTACCCTGGGGGCTCTGTCTTCACGTAGGGTTTAAGAATAATTTAGATTATTTCTTTATTTACTGTATTGCCAAAATCCCTTGTTACGCAGAATTCCGTGAATTTAAAGAATTATCGGGCACTCGAAGTCCACCGAGGTGTCACAGTATTTCACGAGCCTGCTGCGGGTGAGATCCTTCCCACGCGACATCGAGGCTCTTAGGAGCGCAACATGGCAGCCCTCAAAAATAAAAGTAGCTTGTTGATTTGAAATAAATATTGAGAAAATAAAAAATAAAAATTCTCATCGTGGAATTATGGGTTCACTATGTGTGACCAGAAGTATGTAGAAAGTTCCTTACATTGTAAGTAGGCTATTGGAGAGACTCAAATTTACAAGAAAACACACTATGTCACATTCTTCTAGAAGCTTGGCCAGGCAACATATATGAAGAGGCAATCTTGATGGTAGAGTCTAGTTGTTTTTGTGAACTCGTGTTGTGATTCTGTTGACATGCTCCTGCAGCAGTCAAATGTTTCAAGATGGCAGTCACATTCTTCTTATTCTTCGTGGTAGTTGGAGTTGTTCTAATGAGACTTGAGTTGAAGTCGTGTTAGCTGAGTATTTGAAGTTTTGTTGGGTTAGTAGTTGACATGCATCTGCTGCTGTCTTCTGAATCTTCATAGTAGTGTTTTGTTTATAATTGCAGTTTATTAGTTTGTGTACCAGTTTGTGCTGGTTCCTGGTGGAAAGCACATGTATTGTACCGATGTGTTAGCGGTTTTCTGTGCATGATGTTCAAATCATGTTTGGATTGGTGTTGTGTTTTTTTTTCTCCTGCACCATTGGGAGTGGTGAGAGAGAATCATAGCTAGTTTATGTGTTGACTTTCTCCCACACTCCTGGCCTCATGGCAGAGTCAAGTTTTAATTGACAGTAGAGTCATACCCATGGAGGAGACTATCATGCTTCCTGATCCCTTAATATCTGACCATAATTCTGTCCCATCTAACGGTAACAGTCCTTCAACTATTGAACCAGAGGCCAAGTTATACGATGCACACTATACCGGCCCTTATATCGTCTTTGTACAATCCCTTGATGACAGTAAAAAATTGGATAGTATGTATCCAATGGCCCTGGGCCAAATTTTTTATGAAAGGAAATTTGATGGTATTAACCGAGTCTCTCATAGATTTAAAAATAAGATTCAAATTGAATTTCACTCCTGAACCAAGGCTAATCTTTTCCTGTCAAATCCCATTTCACAAACTTTTATTCCTTCTGTATCTATCTATAAAGTGGAGTGATCAGAGGGGTGGATACGGACTTGACAGAAGAGGAAATTCGGAAATCCGCTGAATCGACCGTACTTATAGTGGGAGTTCAGAGTATGAACAGGCGATCCACGATGGCAAGGTCTCCCACATTCTCACAGGACCACATTCCACAGCCAGACACTGGTTCCATAAGTATCTATCTATAGGGTTTGATCCCTGGTTGATCCCTTTGTTTTTCAAAACATAATATGCCATAAATGTGAACGTTATGGACGTACTCGGAATAACTGTCGAGCTACTATCCCTCGATGTGCCAATTGCGCACAAAATCACGAGAGTCAAGAAGTGTTCTGATTCACGATGACAATGTTTCAACTGTTCTGGGGAACATCAAGTGGGGTCCATCCACTGCCCCGAGCATTAAACATCAACAGGAATTAAAAGAAGCTTGCGATGGAATTTGCTACAACTTCAGTCATTTTTTGCCCCAGTTGAAAACAGATTCGCCCCTCTCATATTCCCACAAGAATTCCCCCCACACCTACCACAGTCTACTTCAAGTTCCACAATCTCCTACACCAAGGAAAAGGAAATTTATGGCGGTTGTACAATCGTCACTGCCTAAACACAATCTTTCACCAGGATTCTATGTACGGCGATACCGTGATATTCTCCGTATGCCTTCCTCCTCCAAGAGTGATCCTACGCCCATGTCTTTCATATCTAGGAATCACGCACCGGTTCTTCCTAGTACTGTTGATAAAGATGATAGCACTTTATAAGAGAACGCTTTCTGGTATCTCACCCTTTCAATGCCACAATTAACACTATTTCCAATAAACTATCTGCCTATATTCAGGCAGTGGAACATGATTCAAAATGGTCTAAGATGCTTCTAACCATGCAGGAGGAAGTCATATCACTTTTCCACTCTTTAGCACTGTCTGTTCCAAAATCATGATCATTCTACAGTGGAATGCACATAGTGCTTTAAGTAATTAAGAGACACAAACTATTTTTACTTATTGATTCCTATAAACCACACCTGGCTGGCCCCAACCAAACAATTTCATATTCCAAACTATATTTGTATTAGACATGATAACTATGGTTATGATGGGGCCTGTATTTTGGTATACAATCAACTGCAGTTCCATTCTGCACCTTTGCCATACAGAGATTCGGGTACACAAGTGGTTGCAATTTCTGTTGCAAACATCAATGTTATTTCTCTCTACTGTCCATCGAAAATTCAAGGCTCCTATGCTAATTGGGAACATTTTTTTGCAACTTCCACAACCGTTTATCCTCAGGAGTGACTTCAATTGTCACCATCGTGGCTGGGGATGTGAGATATCTTGTCCAAAAGGAAATAAAATAACTAAATTAGCAGCAATATATAATTTGCGCATCTTAAATGATGGTTCGCCTACTCTGGTGACGGTCACCTTTTCAAAAGATAAGTGCTGTCGATTTAATAATAGGTAATAGTGAAACTGCACACAGAGTTGAACGGGAGGTAGTAAAGGACACTCATTCGAGCAATCATTTCCCCATCCTTATTGTCCTTGCCGACTATCTTCAAGCAGACATACACCCAGTCAAAGTGGATAGGAGAATGATGCACTTTAATACAACCCAATTTCAATGGTTTTTGGTGGTCAAGTTGTCTGGTACTATTATGGAAATGAACGGGGGTAGACACTGTAAAATTTAGAAGTAAAATACAAGTCATTCAAAAGAAAAACAGTGCGCAATTTTCTTAGCGGCAGCAAGGCACACGCAGTGCTAGGCAAAGTCCCACAATGATTATGAATAGCAGAGAACTGTTCAAAGCCAGTTATTTAAACACTGTCAGGCATAAAGTCACATCACAATCTAACACATACGAAGGTCCATATTCGTGTAGGAGTTGAAGACGAGCAGATTCATTGAAGCAACTTGCCAGCTCCTGGTGATCAGCGCGACACATTCAATATCAGGCACTGTGGTTTCAAACGCCAAAGTAAAATGGAGAATAGCTTGACGATCCAGTTATTTACCTTGGTTGCGGGAAAGTAAGTATATAGATAAATATAATACAATTCAGTATAATTGAGTAAGTAATTGTGCTCCTATAGCATTCTTAGAACACTTGACGTGAAGAAACAATTATGAAGAGAAAAAAATATAGTAAAAAGCGCAATACCGGAAACAAATGAAAACGTATATGCACAGTGCGCAATTTTTAAAACGTAAAAAATTCAGGTCTAGATTGAAGTAGTCGAAATCGGCGTAAGGCAGGAGTTGAGTATGGAAGAGAAAAATCGAAATGAAGGTGGAAATGATTTTTTTTTTTTGAGAAAAGATAGAATAAATTAATAGGGGAAGAGGAATAGTGGAAAAAAGAGAAGAGTGAAAGAAATTGAAGATTAAATGGTGTTGAGGAAGGATAAGGTAGGGAGATGAAGGAGGGGTAGTTTAGGGTGGGTTAGGAGGGTGAGTTATTGGAGGTAGAAAATGTGGGTAGGAACTTTGTAAGGCATGGAAAATAGAATTAGGGTTTTGAAATTTAGAATTTTTGAGAAGAAGAATTATGAAGTCTAAAAGGATATTTGGTTTTTCAGAAATGTCGTTTAAGTTGAAATTTGGGTTAAAGTACTGATCAAGGTGGATAAAGCTATTTTCAGTAGTATTTAAGAGGGGACCTTTGTTTATGATTTTAAGTATTTTCATGTCTTTTTCTATATTGGTGTAACTATGCTTGGAGTCTTATGTGTTATCCTATGGAGGAAAATCTATTGTATTTAACGGAGTTGATATGTTCGGAGTATCTGATATTGAAGTTGCGGCCGGTTTGTCCGATGTAGGAGGAATTGCAGTTGTTGCACTTGAATCTGTATACTCCGGATTTAGGAAAAGCATTAGATTTATTTAGTGATTTAGAGTTGTGTAAAATATCCAAATTTCTATTGTTAGTTCTAAAATAAATTTTCATATTGTGTTTTAAAAAAATATTATATATATTATATTTTTAAAATTTTTGTGTTTGTACAATTGTATTTCACCCTTCACAGCCTGTTTTGAATTGACACTTAGTGAAAAGGTGACTACAAATTTGAATCCTTAACTGCCAAGTTCATCTTAATCCTAAGTTTTTTAAAATGTTATGTGCAATTTTGAGACAATTGTGTTTGTTGAATCCTAACTTATGTTTATACTACACTTGTGGCAGATGACATTTAATGGAAGTGTGTCTGAAAAAATTTGAATCTTTAACTGCCAAGTTCATCTTGAACTTCCGCGTGGTTTTGTTGTGTTGTATGTTTTTGGGGGGATTGTGTTTTTGAATCCTAACTCATGTTCGTACAGTTTTGATTCACCCTTCATGGACTATTTTGATGACTGACAATTTCTGACCTTGTGATTCACTATTTTATGTCTCTTACTTTTATTTAATCATGTTGCTGTAACATTTTGTGTAATGTATGTACATGTCTGCATGTATATGGCTATGCCTATTTCTCACATTTTGGCTGAAGATGACTCTACATAGCGTTGAAACTAGTTCAAAGTAAAAATATGTTGTAACTTAAACATTATAACATTTATTCATATTGAAAAGGTGGGCCCTTTAAAGTTACCTCTCTTACGTTCTCAGTTCAATACGGACAAAAAATAAAATTCTAAGATTTAAAAGAAGGATCGCTCTGGCATGAACCTTGTGTCCTTATGCAATTCCTGTATGTTGCATATTCATGGTAGATTTATTATCCACTATGCCTAACTTTATCCCTTGTGATTTCATGTCCTCCATAATTTGGTGACCATTCTAGGGCCAGTGACTGCGTAAACTGCTATTAGCGATAAATTATAAAGAAGATTAGTTTGTGTGTGTAAATTTGCAAAAATAACTTATAAATAAAATAGTGTACACAACTGACAGCATTTTGTGTGCATCTTTGTGGATACATCACAACAACTTAAAGACAAACTCGCAATGAGAAATCTTCCAACGAACGGCAAGAAGAAATCATTGAAGACATGATTACGAGAAGATCTCATAAAAAACAGCGAAGATCCCAAAAAGTTTTTTATAGAGGTGGACGAAACACCAGACTAGTCATCGGAAGAAGAGGGAAATATTACCAAAATGTGTTCCAACTTAATGAGCATCATACAGGCACTCAATGACAAGATCTCAGACGTTAATTCACAAGTTAATTCAACCTTAACAGACATTTCGAAAGTAAATGAGAAAATTTCCGACGTCAATTCCGGCCTAACAAAGTACTTCAGAACAAATTTTGAAAGTAAATGACAAACTTTCAGACTAAATTTCTCAATCTAATTCAGTTTTAACCGAACGAATATCAGAAGTGTACACGCAGGTTTAAAAGCAGAACAGTGCCTAGAATCGAAAATTTCAACAGTAGATGACAAAATTTCGCAGAGGAATTCCCAAATTAGTGACGTCAATCAACACAGTAGATATCTGACATCAGGTCAAAACTGGGACAGATGGAGCAGCTCGATAGTAGGGTAAATCAGCTGGAAGGGGACATCTTGAATGTCAAGGAGGAGGTGGAAACTCAGGTTTCTGGCATAAAACAGGTTGAGGGGAGAATTTCGACCATCAAGGGAGATGTGCAGAATATGAGAGAAAGCGTCCTTCACATGGTAGAAGATAGATTAACTCTAACAGGACCTATCAGCACGCCACCAACCACCTCATCAAACCTAACCGGCAAAACAGAACACCTCTCTCAATTGCCAATGTTATTAATTTGATATACATACACAAGACATAAGCATGAGAATGCAAGACTACCTTTGTCTTCACGCAAACGCCGAACATTGGCTTTAGTAATGCCGTATTTTCTTTTAGCTGCACAATTATTCCCTATTTCCGTGTGTTTAATAACATTAATTTAAAATTGGTATCATAATATCGAAGAGAACCCGTTGAAAATTTCCTGGCAATACTTGTTCCAACGTGTCTCTACAATAAGATGATCCATCACGAAAGTATTTCTGTTGTCAATAGAACTTTACTAAGCGGTTGCTGCTATACGCATGTCTTGCTTGTCTATTCTGGCCAGCTTCAGCGGCTAGTGATGCGGACATTGAAGGTCAACAAATTTTGTGTGCTGGGATATGGCCATTCTGCCCTTGCTTTTTTCACGCACATACCTCACAATTTCATCTTCGACTCTTGTAAAGCATCCTTGTTGCAGGCCAGTGATTGCATTTGTTCTACACTATGCATTTTTAAGCTATCATCGGCTTCATGCTAACGCCGAACATGGGCTTTAGTTATGCCATATTTTCTTAGGGCTACACAATTATTCTTCATTACTGCATGGTTAAAAACCACTAACTTAAAATTGATACAATAATATCAACAAGAACCCGTTGAAAATTTCCCAGCAATACCTGTTCCATGTGTCCCAACAATATGGTGATCCATTGTGAAAATATTTCTGCTGTATATAAAACCGTTACTTTTACTAAGCGTCAGGTGCAGCAGACACGTTATACCTCTGCCACTGGTTAACCATTGCCTTTCTAAGAATTCTAAGGGTTGCACCTTTGCTATTCCAATTCAAATGACATTTCCTGCGCAGCTGGGGCTCGGAAGTACGGTACATCATGGTCAACATTGCAGTTAGCTCAAGAGAGTAGGCCTAATGTCTTGATGCCTTTCTGTGGATTAGAGAAACATTTTTGTATAGGCTAGTAGAATATCATTCTGTCTTCACTATCTTCTGAGAACCAGTGGGGGCAGGGGGGGTGGGGTGTGGGGGTGAAAAAGGGAAGCAGTGTGGTTACTGTGGTAGCTGCCAGTGGTGTTCATTACTACAACATTGTGAATGCAACATGATCCGTGATTTTCCACATGAAATTCTGAGAAAAAAAATGCCTTGAATTCAGAGAAATAAGATAATGAAATCATCACAATGTCATTTCTAATTTCAATACTTTTATAATTTAAATACTTTAAATACTTACTAATATCAAATAATTAAAATGAATCAACTAAAATTAAAATAATTACAATTACATTCTCTGTCAGTGTGTTACATCTGCCACAAGCTAATGTGCACAACAGCACAACTGCCAGTTGTGCTGAATAATAATTACCCACTGGCTGTCTGGTGCTAGAAATCTATTCGGTCAGGTAAGGATTAACAAGAGCACAAAGGTGTTAGTGTTGAAGAATGACTAGGTGTAGTCCAGTTTTTGTGGATATGTGGGAAGGAAAAAGTAAGGAAAATGAAGGGAAAGTGATGCCACAGAGGATCCAGGTTATGACAGATGGACTCAGTTAAGAGCAGCAGAAGGCAATGAGTCCTAGACTCTGGATAAAACTGAAATACCAGAAGTGCATGGTGCATAGACTGCAGCAAAACGTAGATTATGTAGATCCAGATGTAGTTACCAATAACAATATTCTGATTGACCAATAACCATTTCAACAATAACTACAAGCAGAAGCTATGTACAAGGAATTCAGAACAATCAACATATACTGTACATCAACAAACCTACGTAAATCAGTTCAGCATTTCGAATTATAGACCTGCAGTAGTGCACAAGAAAAACAGCAATTTCAAAATGTGCACAGAAATATCCAAGAATCTGACAGAAGAACATAAGGGCCATGTGATGTAGCAAAGATCACTAAGGGCTTTATATTAAGAGACTGAAGTGACAGATGGACAGACGGACGGATTGAAAAGAGTACCACATCTGCATTTGTCTAGAGATGAATAGATATGGAAAACCAAAGACAATTCAAAAGATGGCCAAGGATGGAAAACTAACTCGTATGTAGAGAATTGAAATATAAGGCCTACATACGGTAGTTTACGTCACAGCTTCGACAACTGAATACTTTTCTGCACTATTTCAGTTTTAAAAATTGACAGTAATATGGAACAAAGCTGTATCAAAGAGACCAAAACGAGCACACAGGAAAATAAAAAATTACGAATAATGGTTACCTTACTTTGGATTCCTGGTCATTCTAATATTAAAGGGAATGAACAGGCCGATGCCTTGGCCAATGTGGCAGCTACAGGACAGGGTGTAGCATACCATTTGGTATTATCCTTTACTGATTTTTGGAGCAGTTGTAGAGATACGAATGGACAATTATGACAAGATGCTTAGAGTCACCCCTCGAGTAGAACTGGTCAAAGTTTGTTTACGCTCCTTCCGATTATAATACCAATATAAATGTTCGGTTTTCGGAAATGCCGAGGTGCCAGAATGTTGTTCTGCAGGAGTTCTTCTACATGCCAGTAAATCTACCAACATGAGGCTGACGTATGTGAGCACCTTCAAATACCACCAGACTGAGCCAGGGTCAAACCTGCCATGTTGGGGTCAGAGGGCCAGCACCTTAATCATCAGAGCCATGCAGCCCGGTAATCGCTCACAATCCTGCAACTTATTTATTACTCTATACAGTACATCACCCGAAAAAAGCCTCATCTCTGATTCCAATTCTTTACTTATATACACGCGAAAATGAAGGTCCAATGATGCTGCCTTAGGGAACTCTCCTCTAAATAATTAAGAGTATCAGATACCATACTGTAATGTTTCACCTACTCTACTTTTTAGAATTCTATTTTCTAGAAATTTAGCCACCCATTCAATCACTATTTTGACTGACCATGTTTTTTCAGTAGTCTCCCACGATCTACCCTACCAGAAACCTTGGATAGGTTGGTAATTTTACAAACCATCTTAAGATATTCAGAAAGAATGCTTTCAGATACCTTACATGAAGCACTTGTCAAACTGACTGGCCTGTAATTATTATTGGCTTTATGTTCATCACCCTTTCCTTTGTACACAGGGGCTACTATAGCAACTCTCCGTTCACTTGGTATAGCTCCTCCACGCAAACAGTAATCAAATAAGTACTCCATATATGGTACTATTTCCCAATAAATTGCCTTCAGTAACCTACAGTATATCCCCAGCATTCTTATTAAACCCGGTCACTTTTCTTGTTTTCAACTTTTGTATCATCTTGTAAATATCTTTGTTTTCACAGGTAAATTTCAGCACTTTTTAGTAATAATCACCTCCTCCACTGGACATAATCCTTACATTCAACAATCTTTACATACTGCTAACTGAATACTTCTGCCTTCTGTAAATCCTCACATTTTACATGCAATTCCCTACTGCATTATTTTACTGATCTCCATCCAATCTTGCATACTGCATCAGTCACTTCCCAAGTGCCTGAAGCTTTCCACTATTTCAAGGTCTTGTCCCTAATTTTCACAGTACCTTTCCCTTCTCTTTCTCCTCCAGTCAATGCCATTGTCTTAGTTTTCTCTATGTTTATTTTCATTCCATGATTACAAAATAAAATAATAAAATAGATAAATAGCCCTGTGAATCCTCTAAGGGCTATGGCCACCTGCAATGCAGGGACAGTGCTCACTTTAACTCATCAGGTGAGCAGGTCCTGAAGAGCATTATTATATTGGTTATTTCCTAGTTTGTTTCATGAAAACGAATTACTGCATATTGTACACTTGTGTAGTCTCACCCCCGAGTGGATGCAATGGTGTTTTTCGAGATCAACAATGTGTGAAAACGCACTGTTACATTATTGACATTTGTAAACTTTTTCCCCAGGGAGGGTTGAAATTCTTTCTTGGTGAAAGCGTACCCTTACATGTTTCTTTCTTCCATAGCTTCTCCTCTGAATATTGCAGACGTTTCTTTTAAGTTCTTGAGCTTATCCTCTGTTGAAATTTTTTTATGACATACTTAGCATATGCATGTCCTCCTTTCACTATGTGCTCCATGATGAGTTATCAGATCACTATTTCATGCAAATGTCTTAATGTCTGTTTCACAACAGTGATTACAAAATATACTCCCTCAACATGCCCAGTTGACCTTGTATTTCCTCTTCATTTGTTTCCTATAACACAGGATCATCTGGAAACATATACTTCAGCTTCCTGTCCCCATATTTTAATTCAGTCTCCTTCAAAATTTCAGCTATTATCATTATGAACAACAATGGTATTAGTACACTTCCCTGTCTTAGTTAAGTTACATTTCAAAATCATTCTGTCCCACCCACAGGAGTATGGAACACCATTGCATCAAATGTTATACACTGCTAGCAAGTATCTGATCATTCATTTTCCAAATTTTTCTGTTTCATGCCTTTCTGTACCTTTGCTAAAGGGACTCTAATTGTATTCCTTTACCAAATCAAGGAATGTCATACTACATTCCCATTGGTTTTCCATGACCTGCCCCACACAAGATGTATCTAGCACTGATCTTCCTTTCTTAGCAATATGAACCATTTCTAATTGTCCTTCCACCTTTCCTCTCTTTCTTGTAGCTAGTATACTCTGAAATATTTTTTTGTTTTCAAAATAAAACTGAAAATCTATAATATGTTTCAAGTTCACTTACCTATTGCCAACCTATCCAACTCCAGATGCAACCACACCTTAGGAATTTTGAAGTTGGTACGATCAAGTTCAGGTTTTGGATTCAGGCGCAACCTGACGAATGAATTGATTGGTCCAAGCACTAAAAAAAAACAAAGTTACAGTACTAAAAAACAATGAGCTAACAGAAATTTGAATATGAACAATTTAAAAGACAACAACAACAACAACAACAACAACAACAACAACAACAATAATATGGATAACAGGCTGACAAAGAAAATTCTAAATCTAGCTCTAACCCTGAAAATCCGCAACAATTGGTTAGCAGAAATTCATGAAGATCTACAAGAAATTGGTATTGAGGATGAAACCATTCAAGATAGAATGAAATTTAGAAGCTTAGTAAACAAACATAAATTTGCAGAGAAACCAACAAGAAAAAATACAGGCTGGACAGAAACACGCAGAAAGGAATACAGTGAAAAAAAATGAAGAGATATTGGGAAGAAAAGACGAGAAAACATTGTGCAAAATAAGTTCAAACGCGCTCCACAGTTGGGCACAACGAATAAAAAAATATAAATGAACCTTTTTGATTTTGGCGCCTGTTTGGTGCGCATGTGGTTAGAGACTGTTAGAGCAAGCAAGGAGGGTTCTCTGGGAGGTGCACCATAGCTCACAATGTCTCATCCAAGCTGTATTCAGTTGCTCTCACGATGAGTGAAAGAGAGGTACACCCGCACAACGCATCATAATAAAATTTCTCGTCCGAGTTGACCTTGCTGAAATTCGTCGCCGTTACACACACAGTTCAGGGACAGAACCCTCTCATGGGCCCGTGTGCAATACTGGTGTAATGAGTTCAAGGACGGACGTGAGAAAGTTGAAAACATGACGCACCCACTCTACACCTGCACCAGCATCACAGCGCAGAACATTGCGGCTGTTCGAGAGCTTATTGAAGCTGATACGCAAACAACTGTGCTTCAGATCAAGCATGGGAGTGTTCCGACAATTATTGGAAAGAACCTGGGATTCCGAAACGTGTCAGCTTGTGGGGTCCTGAGGCTGCTAAATGAAGAGTAGAAGGCTGCATGGCTTGCAATTTCTCGCAAGCTTCTGACAAGGCATGAGGCGGAAGGTGACTCCTCTTTGAGGTGAATCATCACTTGTGATGAGACCTAGATCCACCATTACAATCCCACGTCAAAGAGTGGCAGTATGGAGTGGCAGAGGCGCGGTGATAGGCCAATGGCGAAAGCCAAGATGTGGTTGTCTACAGGCAAGGTCTTAGCCACGATCTTCTGAGACTACAGAGGAGGCTGGCTGATTTTTCGAGAATGTCAGACCACTACTGCAGCCTACTATAGCAATCTTCTTCGCCAGGTTCGCATTGCCTACAGGTCAAGAAGGTGCGGCATCTCAATCAGATCTATACTGCTCCTACATAACAATGCTAGACCCCACACTGCAAGACTCACCCAGCAAACATGCACATAAATGCACTGGAATGTCCTGCCACATCTACCCTATTGTCCAGACTTGTCACCGTGTGACTTCCACATGTTTGGGCCGTTGAAAGGTGCTCTTGGTGGAGAGCGCTTCACAACCAACGACGAAGTGAAACAGTTTGTGCGCAATAGCGTCATACATGTCCGGCTACCTTAGTTGAAAATGGGATGAAGAAATTGGCTATCCGGTGGTAAAAATCAAAATGGCGTATGACTTAGTGCCGGGAGAGTCCGAGGACATGTTCGGCTCACCAGGTGGAGGTCTTTCGATTTGACTGCACGTCGTGATGAGGATGAAATGATGAAGACAACACACACACCCAGCCCCCGAGTCAGCGAAATTAACCAATGATGGTTAAAATTCCCGACCCTGCCGGGAATCAAACACGGGACGCCTGTGACCGAAGGCCAGCACACAAACCATTTAGCCATGGAGCCGGACTATCCGGTGGTAAAAGTGTATAGATAGGATGGGAACTTATGTCGAAAAGTAAGAACAAAGTAAACGTATGAAATTTTGATGAATAAAATAGTTACAACAAGAGGCTCATTTATATTTGTCTTACCCTCATATTAAACATTCATTTTCTAAATCTTTTCTGTTTCATGACTTTCCATACCTATGTTCCGGGATTCTAATCATATTCCTTTACCAAATCGTGGAATGTCATACCATTTATTTCTTTTCCATATTCCCACTGATTTTCCCATTAATTTATTATTATAATTATCCATTTAACTGGAATCCCTAGACTTTTTGTCTATTCTACTTTACTAAACAATGATAAAACTAGTACAATACAAAGGTGACTTAAAAGATTAAACGTTCAAGAGAACATATTGCATAAATTGTACTTACTATACAGGAATCCTTCTGGACGGCGATCTTTAGTGCTGATAGTTTTAGAAAACTCATCTAGAAGAACTGTCGGTTTATCCACCGGAAAAGACCTTCCTCGGGGGTTCCAATAAACTGCCAAGCCTTCAAGATTCAGAACCTGAGGAATAACAACAATTTTGTGAAATATTTTCATGGTCTTAACCATCATTCGTAACATGGGTAACATGGGTAACAACAAAATTTTAACACACACCATCTATACAGCATATGCAATTTCAACAACATAAGCAACAAGGGACAAGTTTAAATTCAAACGAAGATGCTTGCTTGTTGTTTTAAGGGGCCTAACATCGAAGGTCATCGGCCCTTCAAAAGAAGAAAATGACTCCATTATAATACAATATACTAGTTAGGGTCACCAAGGCCTCCTATATGTCATCCCTATTTTGGTGAGTCTTCTGGTTCACATATTTAAGGAACTCTGTCCAGTGTTTTTAAGTTCATTGGCCTTCATGGACAGAAATACTTTTTGGAGATCTACATGCACATTGTAGGTGTATTTTTCAAATGCTGGCAGCGTGGATCAGAGATCATAAAGTCGGAAAAGATTTAATTTTTTTCGCTGTTCACATCTCCCAATTACTTCCTTTCACTTCCTTTTATGTCTGAGTGTTAGGAACAAATGTGAACATTTTGATTTTGTGAATACCTATAAATGGTTTACTGCATCATGTGTACTGAAAGTATTAGAAAAAAAAAAGTCTTGAACATGCGTGTATAACCATAGAAAAATGCCTTTCAAGTTAGGAGAAAACTTATTACTTATGCTTGTGAGAAGTGGGTAGCTGTTTTATTTGTGAATGCGGGAGCGTGGTTATAAATATACAAAATTTGAAACCAGTATTATCTTTCGTAATGACTTCTTAAGGATCTAATGCTCATACAGAGAGAGTATTTTCAATCTTGAACAATAAGTGGACTAATACGCATATAAGAAACAAATGCTAGTAAACTGGTTAAAGCTGAAATGCAAATTCTTACAAACTTCAACATGACTCTTAAAGAATTCCAGTTTTTATCTACTGCTGTTAAGTTTCTGAATGAGTTCAAATCAAACTGTCAACATTCATAATTAGTTGAATGACGTTTTAGACAAATAGTTATATAAATTGGCAGTGTAAAAGAATTAAAAACATCTAGAATAGTATGAAATGACATCAGTTGGGCTCGGAAGTAGAGGAATTTTTTTTTCTGAACTGCTTGACGACGAGACCCAACATAATATACGTTCATTCTAGGTCACTGTATACCAGAAAATGGTGGGTTTTATTTGTCCTTTTTTGCTTTTTCCAGATGTTTATGACTTATTGGTCCTTTGTAGCCTCTTTTTTTTTTTTTTTTTTTTTTTGCGGGGGCCTTAATGGCTTTGTTTACAACTTCACCTTCTTTCAACTACATTGTTACCACCCATTCTCAATTCAAATCATTATTAGTTCATCAGTCACCTTTTAAACATCTTTTCTCTAGTAAATACATATACTTGAACCAAAAGTGAAAAGAGAGAAAATGAAATAAAAATGAAATGAAACTAGCACTTGAAAAAACCACGGGTATCAAATTATGTGATTGTGTGCAAGATAAGTAAAATATTGAAAGGAAAAAATTTTAATGCGAGTATTTTTGAAGAGCAAGATCTAACTTTCTTCAAGTATGAATCCTTAACATCCGTTGATGCGGAGAAAAGTTTCTCGATGTTTGGCAACGTGCTATCTGAAGAAAGAAAAAAAAAACTATAGAACCTGGACCTGACTACTGTGATATTCTGCAACACCAACTGAGCTAAGGTTTCTGAATTCCAATTCCTGTACCCTAGTGTGGTTAAGCCAAATGTGATTCCGGTTATACTAATTTCAATTTCTTTCTCCAGGATGTCCTATTTGGGTTCGCTGAATTCATTCTAAGTGAGAAAAATATTTCATTCTAAATTCTGCAAGTGCTTTTTAAACAAACATGGAATTCATTTTTTAATTATGTTAATCTAAATATATTTTACTCATATTTTTGTACTGTATGTTGCAAACCACCAGAATTTTGCATTTTTAAATATTATTTTCCTTCATTAAATATGTAATTAAAACTAAAATTATGAATGAATTTGAATTGCAATTTTTAAGACCTTTTTGCCAGTTTTTTAAGTCCATTTTGGATACTTTAAAGTCTTTTTATAGGTCTTTTTCAGCAATTTATAGGTCTACAACTCCATAGCCCTAGCCATCTATGTCAATAATATTCTGTTGAGGTAGTTTTTAAAACTAACACGGGAAGAAGAGTAGGACAATTTAAGACAGACATTTGTGGGAGCAGCAATTGAGGTACGGTATGCAGGAAAACAAAAGCAAAAGTTAAGGGAATGGAGACACGGTAGTGGACAGGCAAAATAAAAGAAAAGAACAAGGTGAAAAAAATGGATAAGGAAAAGCAAAAAACGTATCAGAGGGATAAGAATAAGATAGAAAAGTTACATGTGGAATACAAAGGATTGAAACTACAAATAAAGAGGAGTATCAAGGAAGAAAAAGAGAAATGTTGGGGAGAGTTTTACCAACAAAATTAAGCAAGATAGTCTAGGAAATCAGAAACTATCATAAAGAGTAATAAATCAAAAAGAATAAATCAAGAAAAAAATCAAGGCATTAGAGAGGGATGTATCCATAGCACATGACAAAAAGGGTCTTCAGAAGGTGATGACAAAGTATTTTGAAAAACTTTATAATGAGGATGACTGCTCAGAGGAAGGAGGAGATAAGAAAATGAAAATAGGTGGAGAAAAAGAAGAGAACCCGATAACATGGTTGGAACTTGAAAGGGCAGTGAAAGCAATGACCAAAGGTAAAGCAAGTGGAAAAGACTAATTCAACGCTGATATGATTAAGGCAATGGTTTGGTCACATGAAAAGAATGGCTCCCCACAGGACTCCTCAAGCATACTTTGACCACAGTGTTCTCGGGAAGAAACCAAGAGGAAGACCTCATGATGTTTGGCAGAAGCAGATTTTCAAAGACCTTTAAAATACACCCTATTTCAAATTACCTGGGAGATAAGAATAAGAAGTCCAGCCGCGTGCACGTTGCACTACTAGTCGCATAAAAACATAAGTCAAGAAACCATGAGATCAATAACTAGTTCAAATAATCTGTAACTAACATGTTATAAGAAGAATACAACTTTTATACAATCACCAGAATGATTCAAGTTGATATTCAATACACTTTTGAAGGTTAATGTACTCACCAATGTCGCCTGTGGAAGAAATATAGATTACTCAATCCCGTCCATATCGTCGTTAACATTTATCACTATCCGTTCAATAGAATCGTCTACTAACTGGTTTATATCCCACATTTGTTTTTCTTCTGTCTTGATGACGTGTTTTACACACCTTTTCCAATGTTGAGGGGTCACTAGTTCAATCCCTTCCAGCAGCAGTTTTCTTACTTCCGCAAGGGTGAAAGTTTTGTTGCCTCGAGCCACATGGCGCTTAACTTAGCTCCACACACATTCAGTTGAATTTTTAAGAACAATCGTACAGAGGTAATCTTAAAACGATTCCCTTGCTGTCCAGAAACTTAATTATATCTCCCTTTCTCCACGATTGATTGGGCAGTTTCTCAGTTCTAACCGAATGGCAAGATGCATCGTCCATAACAATTACCGTATTGGCTTCAAGACAAGTAAGAACATTCACAAACCATTCTTCAAATACATCTCCATTCATTTCCTTATGATAGTCTTTTGTGGAGTTAGATTCAAAACATGCCTTTGCTGGCGGGATGTAGAGTTTACAGTGCACTGTATCTTCTGGTTTGGGCTAGAATAAATTTGTTACGTTCACTGACCTGTCTCAGTCTCATCCTTAGCTTTGACAATATGAAAGTGACTGAGTTATGAGCAATTCTAGTAATACCCATTCCTTATGCAGCCAGTCCCTGTTATGAATGGATGAAAATACTGCTCACAGGGTCAGTTGGTGCATGCATTTCAGTAGGCTTGGCAGACATATGTAATAGCAACTTCTGGCTCAGTGAGGAAAGCAACGGGAAACTACCTCACTCCTCATTTCCCTAGTATGCCTCTTCAGTGACACCTAGGCTATTTATGACAGCTGTTGGTGGAGCTGTAAAGGATCAAACCAGCCTTTGGGCTGACTACCCAACATACATGATTAAGGCAGCAGGAAGCAGTGGACTACTGTGGCTATTCCGAGCTCTCAATGCCATATGGAAGAATGAAAGAATACCTGAAGATTGGCAACAAAAAAGCATTGTACCATTGTTCAAAAAAGGAAATAGGAAGACATGTGAAAATTATAGAGGTATAACTATTACCACATGGGCTAAAAATAAAGGAGAAAGTCATAGACAAAAGACTGAGGGGTATAATAGAAACACAGAGGAAGAACAATATGGCTTTAGACCGAATAGATCACAAATAGACTTGATACTTATAGTGCGAACGATAATAGAAAAACTTCTGGAAAGGAACAAGGAAATCTTCATATTTTTGGATTTGGAAAAAGCTTATGATAGAGTTAAGAGAAAACATGTATGGGAATGCCTATTGAAAAGGAATATACAAAAATCATTAATTAACAGGATAAAAATGTTTTACCATGACAGTAAAAGCAGTGTACAAGTGGGGAGTGGTGACAAACATTTTATACAAAAAAAGGTCTCAAGCAAGGAAGTGCACTGTCACCATTATTGTTTATTATATTGACGGATGAAATCATAAAACTTGTAAAACAGAGTATCAGTAGTGATGAAGTGAATGCTTTGGTATTTGCGGAAGATGTGATTTGGGGAAAGGGAGGAAAGGATGTACAAAGGAGACTGGACATTTGGAGTGAAAATATGAAGGAGTTCGGAATGGTAATTAGTAAAAAGAAAACTGTAGTAGTGCACTGTGGAAAAAAGAAAAAGAAGACAGGTGAACATTGTACCAGAAACACTGCTACGTGAAAAAATTTTCCGAAATATGAGAGTTAGCCTCTTAACTGGGCACGACGTACATATTCGTACACTGAATGTTACAGGGTAATGGGCATGACAAATATATATGTACTCGTCTTTTACCACGAATATCTCCTGGGTATGACGAGCTAATTTGTCGCGTCGTATATTGTCATCTTAATTGATATATTTCCCGCACGATAGCAGCAAATACCACGTCACACTTCTTAAAACTTGTTTTTGTTTAACCTTGCAGTCACGAGCGAGAGATTGGGTGGATACAAATCCAACTGAGATAAAAACTCTAATTGGACTTCTAATGCTGCAGGGGATAGTTCATAAGCCAGAAAACAGTATGTACTTCTCAAAACGGGAAAGTATCGCAACCCGTTACTTTTAGAAAAGTTTATCTGAGACAAATCATTGCAGTTCTAGCGAGGTAAATGACGTAACTGACCGTAAAGTTAATGTAAAATCTTTCACAATGTCACTAGTATGATTAATTCATAAATATTCCTTTCTTTTATTTGTTTTATTTTTAGGTGCTAACATATGAACAAAACACACAAATTTCAACCTGGTAAATGACCTTGCAGTTAATGAAAAATAGTTCAGAATGTCACATGCATGATATATTTATAAATACCCCTTGCTTTTATCTTTTCCAACCTTCGGCTGTAAAATATGGGCCAAACTCTCAAATTCCCATCAGGTAAATGACCTTGCAGTTATTGTAAAAATGATTAAACATTTCTCTAAAAATTAATTAATTAAAACTACTTTATTTTACCCATTGTATCACAGAAGAATGATATTAATGATATTACTAACTTTTCTGTCTATCCTGCCGTGTAACAAACAACCTGCTGAAGAAATACAAAAAAATTATTTAAAAATACCCAGTTAAGAGGTTAAACTTTGCGCGGAGTGAAGGATAGGCAAGCCCGATGATCTCCGCTGGCGTACACAGCAGAGATGTGCCCATCTCGGGCCGGCTTCACGCAGCGAGCATGACCATATTTGGTGATGTTCCGACCCTATCCATAAAGACTATTTGAAGTTAAGATACAATTATTTTTGCACCACCATCATTGAGGCCATAAAAACAGCTGCAAACTACCAAATTCTTGAGCAAATCTACCATGTACTTTAGGATTTATACAGGTGGATAATATCCAAGTTTCGAGATGCTTCATTGGTTCCAGGTATAAAAGCAAGGTGATCTAGGCTATTCACAGGCAGTAATACGTGATGGGTGGAGCTCTACAAGTGTGGCAGACCGAACCTATGTCCAGTCCGGACTGTGTTTCAGTGGGACGATACTCTGACTCTCTAGTGCTCAGTGGAAGTGGAAGTGGAACATAGTATTTTTCTTCAAGTACCATATTAGGACTTGTGTTTTCTTTACAAACAGTGTTGTTCCAAAGGAACACAGAATTTTATTTTCAAGTGATACAATTTCTCCAAATGTTGTAATTTTTCCAAGTGCCACATTTGAACTTGCGGTTTCATAACAAACTGTGGGAACATAGAATATTTTCAAGTGCCACATCTGAACTTGTGTGGGAACATAGAATATTAATGCCATATTTGAACTTGTGTTTTCTACTCATAAAGTTCCAAGAGAACATACAATTTTTCAGTGCCACATTCAAACTTACAGATTCTACTTAGTAATAATTATTCACAGACAGTGTTAAATATTCTTCAAGTGCAGTAAAACACTAATAATTATTTATAGACAGTGTTGAACAATCTTTGAGTGTACTCATTATTTACAGACTGTAGAACATTCTCCGAGTACCATTAAACTTATTTAATTTATAACAAACATGCTAACATGTCCTGAACTTCCACGAACTGTAAATATTACGTTCAATGTCGAGTTCCAATCATAAAATTGCCGAAGCCATTCAGTTAGGAACAGCGATAATACAAGTTACAGATCTAACAGAATATTTCAGAATGTCACGCCAATATCAGCGGACTTACGTCGCAAACTTGACCTTGTAAAAACCTACGTCACCTATAATGGCACAAGCACTATAGACCTAGTTTTCTACCGAGGAGAGGACATCGCTATCAAAAGTCAGCAAGGCCTGTGGCAAACATCCAACGCGCCGCTGACCAAGCACATCACTATCCATACTAAACTTCTACTGCTAAGAAACAATGCTACATCAAACACGAAAATGCAAACCACCTCACGGAAACTGAACATACAAACATTAACCAACAACACGCAAGCCGTCAAAGACACAAAAAGACACTTACAAGAAAACAATTTCAAACTTGCAATGTCTACCATTTACAGCGCTATAACAGCAGTGACGATCCCAATTAAACCAAGAAAGGCAAAACCGTGGTTTGATGATGAGTGTTACCAGGCAAGACTCAGTAATAACAGAGAGTGACTAGAATAAGCGAGAGAAAGGAAAGCCTACAAACTACTCCTGAAGGACAAGAAGGCACAATGGGTAGAAAAACAGGCACTACTGGAAGCTGAAGAAGCATGCAAGAACCCTTACATAGCACTTAAAAGAAAATCCAACAGAACCCCTGGAGAAGTTCCTATGGAGACCTGGGAAAGTCATTTCTCCCAGATATTAAACATGTCAAACTTGAACTTATCACATGTTATCAGACCACTCTGTAATGAGGAAAATATCATCCCATTCACTAAAACAGAGGTGGAAGCTGTAATAAACTCTACAAAAAATAATAAGGCAGCTGGACCCGATGGAATCTACAATGAAATGTTGAAAGACTCAGTGGAAATACTAATAGACGTATGGACTGATCTCTTTAATAAATGTATGGCACTTGCTGAAATATGAGATGACTGGAGAAAATCAACGATCAAGGTCCTATATAAAGGGAAAGGAGAAGACAACGATCCAAATTCATATAGAGGAATAGCCTTGGAAAGTAATATATTTAAAGTATACTCCAAATTACTCACCAGAAGACTCACGGCATCGGTAGACTCACTAATTCCCGACCAGCAGTTCGGATTCAGAGAAGGAAGGTCGACATTACATGCCACAAACAACCTGCTAAATGATATCCATGAAACACTACCCCAAAGGTAAACAACATACTATCTTTATTGACTACACCAAAGCCTTTGACTTACTAAGCAGGACGAAGCTGTTACAAAAGTTAGAAAACATGATGGGAAAAAAACCATGTCATTACAGAAACGATTAACAATATTCTGGCCTACAACAAAATAGAAATCAAGGATGGAGTCTCAACATCAAGAGAAATAGTGCAAACAAACAGTACTACAGCGAGACCCGATGAGCCCTATCTTATTCAATATTGCCATAGTGGACATCACGAAAATACTAGGGAAAACCACCTTAGTCTCACTGTACTTATATGCAGATGACATGGTTATAAGCTCACCAAACAAGGTCGAACTACAGGAAACGCTGAACAATGTACATACTTGGGCGAAGGAAAACGAACTCAAAATTAACCAGAATAAGACGGTATGTACGGTATTCAGAAAAGGAGGAAACGCTGCAGCCACACATAGAATGACACTGGACAGGGAAGAAGAGCTAGTAAATTCGTACAAAAACCTTGGAATCATCCTACGGACAACATGCAACTCATTCAGGAAACACGTAAAAGAAAGAGCAACTGGCGCGATCAGGGGAATCTACAGTGTAAAGAATATTACCTCCCTATCACTACAAACAGCCATAACTCTTTTCCACGCGAAAATAAGCCAAGTCCCAACATACGGTCCGGAAGTAATATGGGAAAAATTATCCCTGACAAGACTTAAAGACCATAGAGAAAGTGAAAGCCCGATATTTAAAAAGAGCACTAGGAGTAGCAAAAACTGCCCCATCCAGACTTGTTTATGAACTAGCAAAAGAGACATTCTATATAGAGGACCTACAACTCCAGTTATTCTTGCCATACACCAAACCAGCGGACACTTATCGAGATTAGGGAGAAGAAACGAAGAGAAATACCCCTAGACTTCTATGCAACAGACGCTATGACAGACAGGAGATGGGTGAACGAAAACCAGACACTAAGGAACGTACTCACCAGACTGGCAATCCATGGATTTCACCATAAAATCTGCCAGAACAAAAAATACCACGAACCATCCAAAAATTGTGTATGCGCACTGTGTAACCAGCTCTGTGACAGGTACCACTTAACCATGCGTTACAAGAGACAAAAGTCTATTGTTGAGTATAGCAAGACATAACCATGCACACTTAAAAGTAACCACAGAGTTAAATGAATATAACAGGGAGAAATGAGGATGGATAAAACTGTTAAATACTATATATTGAATATTATAATTAGATACTATTACAGGATAAGCTCCCAAGGATATGTAATATATGTCATGTATGAACCAATTTGGCCATTCGGCTGCAATAAATTCTTTCTTAAATTTGTACATATTTTTCCTTAGTATTAATTCAGCTGACATGCAATGGATGATCAGTTACTCAGAACAATTGTTTCCTTTTTCAAGTGTTAATTTCATGAACATTTGTGATTCAACAAGGTGTTCGAGTCTGATGCAAGTGCGATGACAGGTATAACTTTAAATCAATAGTCTTTCACCCATGGGTAACTAATGCAGATATCAAGCTCGATTTACTATGATGATGATTATTATTATTATTATTATTATTATTATTATTATTATTATTATTATTATTATTATTATTATTTGTATGTATAGCTATGAAGTGTAAATTCATTTAGTATTAGTATTGTTATTATTTACGTAGTTGAATGATCATATTGTGTGCGAGGTCATGTCATGGAACACGTGTTGTACATAGACGTTTATATCAGTTCCGTTAATTTAAATACCTAGAAATTAATATTATTTATTCTTAATTGTATAATATGTAATTCATAATTGTGAAACACACTAACTTCCAGAATGGTAATAGGCATGAGAACGATTGAGAATATTCTGTACATTGTAATCTGTGTATCAGACACACTAGAATTTTCATAAAGATATATTTTGTAATGTAACGTTCTAGAAGTCTGGCTAGGCATACATATAAGGAGACGATCTTGACGGTGAAGTTAGTTACTGTTAGTTACTGCTGAGTTACTGTTAACTAGTTATTGTTTGGAAGTTGTTGGTTGACGAGTTATGGTGTAGCAAGAATATACTTGTGATGGTGGTGGTGATGATTGTTTAAAAAGGAAGTACAACTAGGCAACCATCCTCTAATTAACACTTATCAGAGAGAAAAAATGGAAGGGGTCCGATACTCGAAAAATGAAGGTATCGGCCAAAGGAAGACGAGGGCCACAAAGGGCTTGAAAACGAAAGACTCCCTAGCCCTCGCAAACCTAATAGCGTCGGGGTTGGAAAAGAACAAGAGTTGACCAAGAGAGGTCGGATAGGCTAGATGAAAGTGAGGAGCCTGGCACAAGTAAGGGTAAGCAATGCCAGGACTCAGCTAAGGGCCCCATGGTTGGCAACCAACACTCCAAAGTTCAGAGCGCCTGGGGCCCCTTTTAGTCGCCTCTTATGACAGGCAGGGGATACAGTGGGTGTTATTCTACCGCCCCCACCCACAGGGGGAAATATATACTTGTGACCACGTGGACGACATGCTTTTAAGCAGTGAACTGTTTTATTTGTTTCAATGTTGTCATCTCGATGTGCAGAGATTGGCAGTTGTCTTTAAATGTGATGTGAGAGTTTTGTTTTGACAAGAGTGATGAAGGTTATGTGTGTGCTTTGTAAATACATGTGAATAAAATAAGTGTACCAACTGACAGCATCTGGTGTGCGTCTTTGTCGATACGTTAACTGGCGACCGTGACGAGGACGTAAAAATTTACGAGTGAATACGAATGTAGTAGTTCAAAATGCAAGTCATATTAGAGAGTATTTCACTCAAACAGCCCAAAGACGAACTTACCAAGAGGAATCTCCCGACGAATGCTAAGAAGAAATCGCTACAGGCGCGACTATGGGAAGATCTCGTGGAGAAGGGAGAAGATCCAGGAAAGTTTTGCATTGAAGTCAACGAAGATGCCGACGAAACATCGGAAGATAGGTAAATATAACAGAAATATGATCTAACCTAATGAACATGATGCAGGCACTAAAGAACAAAATATCAGACGTAAATGACAAACTTTCAGGCAAAATTTCAGACAAAATTTCTCAATCTAACTTTTTTTTTTTTACTGGCCAAATATGATAAGTGTACATCATGCAGGTTTACAAAATTGAACAGGGCCTAGAATGGAAAATTTCAACCGTAAATGACAAAATTTCATCGAAAAATTAGCGAAGTCAACGATCGATTAACGCAGCAGATATCGGACATCAGGTCAAAACTAGAACAGGTTGACCAGATCGATACTAGAGTAAGCCAGCTGGAAGGGGATATCTTGGACTTCAAGGAGTGGGTGGAAATCCAGGTTTCCGGCATAAAACAACAGGTCGAGGGGAGGATTTCTAACACCGAGGGAAACTTTGAAAGCTGTATATCTGCTATTGAGGGAAATCTTGGGAGCCGTATTTCTGCTGCTGAAGGAGGGATAGAAAACTGGACTTTGACTATCGAGGAAGATGTGCAGAATATAAGGGAAAGCATCCTTCATGCAGTAGAAAATAGATTGACTCAAACAGGACATACCGCCACACCTCTAACCTCCTTAAACCGAACCGGCAATACAGGACACCTAGACCCAAAGGTGATTACAGAGAGCCTTCCAGAATTCCACGGGCGACTGGAGGAGAATCCGACTAGCTTCGTCGAGGGATTGGTCAACCTATTAGGAAGGACTAATTTACCAGAGGACATCTTCGTGCAACTCATCACACTGATTAAAAGGGCAAGCCACTACTTGGTGGAACACCTTGAAGGGATTAAATCTAAACTGGATGGACTTCAAGAGGGAATTCCTCACTAGGTTTAATTCCGAAGCGGTGAAGAGCTCCATGAAAAAGAAGCTACTGACTGAGGCACAACCCAATGGCATGAGAGCTAGCGCCTTCGTCCTGCACAAGTACCAACTTGTCAAGCGTCTGCACCCGGAAGGAAGCGAAAACGAAATCTTACCAGATATCACAGAGCTACTCCACGATATGATTCGGCCCCTTGTGAAAGTATCACAACCCAGATCCTTTGACGATCTACGCAGAATCATTGCCCAGCTGGAGGAGGAACATAAGAGTAAAGATACGGAAGAGCCCAGTGCAGTTAGGAAGTGCTACCAGTGTGGAAGAGTGGACACCTGAAGAGCAAGTGCCCAGCCTTGACGTCAGAAAACTAGGACCAGCCCATTCTGGATTGAGGAGAGGATGGGACCGGGAACAGGAATGCTCCTCAAGACCTGACAGATAAGTAACCCTGGTAAAGAAGGAGAGGGATTGGTCAGATAGTGAGTAGAATAGATCAACCCACCCAGCTATCATCTTAAGGATTGGCAACGAGAATGTTTCAGACATACTCGACAGCCAAGCAAGCCACTCATTTGTCAACGGGACTGTCGTCAGATTACTACCGCCTATGAAGCCTCACCACCTCAGAAGGGTGGTGGGAGAAGCGGACAGGGTAACCTATTCCATCCAAGGACAGAGTAACCTAAACGCTAATTGCATGAACAAGCCTATTGAAATTGATGTTGCAGTGATCCAGAACCTGATATCATATTAAGTCATGGCTTTCTGGTGGAATAAAAGGTGATCCTAGACTATGCAGCTCATGAAGTCTTTTTGGGAAAAGACCGACGTCTGAGGGTTGCCTGGCATTATGGAAATCTCCACAAGGATACGGAAGTTGACGTAAACCTGGAAGATATCCAGTTAACACGTCTTCGACCAAGTGAAGAAGAGGAGCTGAGAAACACCTTCAAGAACTTTCCGGATGTAATCAATAAAATAGGATGCACTACCATGGTAACGCACACAATTGAATGTAGCTCTTCCTCACCTATCAAGCAGCATCCATATCCAATCAACCCAGATAAACTCTACTTTGTCATCCAGAAGATTCAAGAGATGGAAGGGCAAGGTCTAATCGAACCCTCTACATCCTGTTGAGCTTCACCTATCGTCCTACAGAAGAAGAAGAAGAATGGGGTGTATAGACTACGTGTGGACTACCGCAAGTTGAACAAGAAGACCATTAGTGATGAATACCCCATGCCTGACCTGAAAGACTCGCTGAAACAAGTGGGTCTAGGATTTTCAGCACGCTGGATCTCAACTCCGGATACTGGCAAGTGGCGTCGAGGAAAGTTCTAGACCACTGACCGCTTTCATAACACCGAGAGGATTGTACCAGTTTGCAGTAATGCCCTTTGGATTGAAGAATGCTCCTGCCACCTTCATGTGACTGATGGATAAGGTATTATCAGGATATGTTGGAGATTTTTGCCAAGTGTAGCTCGACGACATTTTCATTTACAGCAAGAATTTTCAAGAACACCTTGTACATCTGAGAAAGTGCTGGAATGACTTAAGATGCATGGACTGACTTGCCAACTGGAGAAGTGCCACTTTTCCCAGTCCCACGTAAAACATCTTGGCCATGTCCTAACCTCTGAAGGCTTAGAAAGGCAACCGGAGAAAAATCGAGCTGTCAAAGAAATTGAATGCCCGCGGACCAAGCGACAAGTATGTCAGTTCCTTGGCTTGTGTGGATGGTATAGCAGTTTCGTGCCACACTTTGAAGAGAAGGCAATACCACTCACCGATCTAATCCATAACTGCCCGTTCCAATGGACCAGCAAGGAAGAGGCAGCATTCCACGGCATTAAGGCTGCGATATGTAACGCTCCCGGTTTAGCCCATCCCGACCCTCAACGGAAGATGTGCCTGCAGACAGCTGCCAGCGACTACGGCTCAGGAGTATTGTTATTCCAGAAGAGGAGTGATGGCGGAAGGGACATCGAGTATGCCAGCAGGAAGTTATCTCCCATCGAACAACACTACTGCACAGCCGAGGAGGAAGCCCTAGCCATGGGCAAATTCAGATGCTACTTGGAGGGAAGGAAGTTCCAGCTCTACACCAATAACGCTGCTCTCAAATGGTTGAACTCTGTCTCTGGCTCAAAATCTAAACTGAAGCGATGGGCTCTGTTAATCGCATAATTTGATTTCGATGTGTGTCACGTCCCAGGACCGATGAACATAGGAGCAGACAGCTTTTCTCGACACCGGGAGATGGAACGTGAAGCTAGTAGCACCATTGTCGAAAGGGAATTCCCACAAAAACAGCAGAGTGAGCCTAAGGAACCCGTCCTTATGACCATCAAGATGGAACTTGATGGCAAGTGCAAATACTTAGGTGTGAGATTTGAAAGTAATTTGCACTGGAAGGGTCATATTGATGACATTGTTGGGAAAGCATACAGATCATTACATGTCATAATGAGGCTACTTAAAGGATGCAACAAAGAATTAAAAGAAAAAAGTTACTTGAGTATGGTTCGTCCATTATTGGAATATGCAAACAGTGTTTGGGATCCTCACCAAGAATACCTAATAAAAGAAATAGATAGTGTGCAGAGGAAAGCAGCAAGATTTGTAACAGCGGATTTCAGGAGAAAGAGTAGTGTATCAGAAATGTTAAAGGAACTAGGGTGGGAAACTTTAAGTAAGAGAAGGGAGAAAACTAGACTTACAGGATTATATAGAGCCTATACAGGAGAAGAAGCATGGGGAGATATCCGTGAGAGGCTTCAGTTGGAAAATAATTATATCGGCAGGACTGACCACAAATATAAAATTAGAAGGAATTTTAGCAGAAGCGATTGGGGTAAATTTTCATTCATTGGGAAGGGTGTGAAGGAGTGGAACAGTTTACCAGGGGTAGTGTTTGATCCTTTTCCAAAATCTGTACAGATATTCAAGAAGAGAATAAACAGCAACAGAGAAAATAAATGAAGTGTTAGAGGGCATTCGACCGGTGCAGGTTATTGTAAATAAAAAAAAAAATTGTGTGAATAAATTAATTCCATCCCCTGGTCTAAGGAGTTTGGACAGCCAAAGTAGGGGACAGCCTGTAGGGGTGAAGTACAGTGGGGACTTCGAGGGCCCCGGGACCGCTACGGTAGCTGTGAAGGCCCTTCAGGAACTCTGAAAAGTGGTGGCAAAAGGGGCTCTGGTTAAGACGCAGCAAGTCGTTATGCTACTTAGGATCCAGAACGGGTAAAAAAAAAAAAATAGTAAATAAATAAATGCAATGTAAATATTAATGTTATACCAGTTTTATAGTATCATTTGAAGCAATTCCACATACTGTATATCAGTTGACTATATTTGTAAGTAGTACAAGAGATATTATAATTAGAATTTTGTAAACAATATAAATTTATTAAGGATGAGCTGTGTGTTTAATAGAAAACATTGTTAGCGTAAATTGTATAATATTGTATTATAGGAAAAATTTTCTTCTCTTGTTAATTTAATATTTAGTGCTTGACAATAATGTATTTTAGTGTACCATTTGCCACCGAGGTAGACACCTCATTTGCAAATAAAGAGATTTTGATTTTTGATTTTGACTTGATCCGGGAGTGAAAACAGTGGCAGGAACAAGACAAGCCCTGTGAACCATGACGCAGTGGATTAGGAGACAGAACACCCATAGTACTTGTCCCGAGGGAATTCAAGATGTGCTAAAAGAACTTCCGGGTTGAAGGAGGACACTTTATGTACAGGTCGCACCTCCCTGACATGCCTGAAGTAGTGGTGATCCTCAGACAGCACACGACAGACATCCTCTAGAAGTTCCACAACAGCACAGAAGCCGGACATCCAGGAGGCAAGGAGCCATATCAGTCTATCCTACGAAGATTCTTCTGGGTCAACATGCGAAAAAACATCCTGGACTATGTGAAGGGGTGCACCAAGGCGAGCAACAGGAAAGCAGATTCCAGCCAATGAGGAAGACTGCCACAATGCCCGTGGAAGGTCATAGCCCTGGACTTAATGGGTCTTTACCCTAGAACACCACGGGGTAAAACAGGACTCCTAGTAATCACTGACCTCTTCACAAGATGGATTGAGGCTTTTCCGATACCTGCAGCCACACCAGCCTGCTACAAGACTAGGTATTCAGCTGCTACGGTTATCCATGGTGCATTCTGTCAGACAACAGGAGTCAGTTCACGTCGAGGAAGTGGCGACAAATGACAACGGAATGGGGTGGGAGCACTGGACCACCCCTATCTACGACCCAAGGGCAAATCCAATGGAACGACTGAATAAGGAGCTGAAAAGGATGCTACGAGTCCACCTGATAGACAAAGAACATTGACAGTGGGACCGTCAGATACCACAGTCACTCTTTGACCTGCGACAACGCATCAACCGTGTCATCGGCTATTTCCCAGCAGAGCTGTTTCTTGGTCGACAGCTGTATGGCACTGGGGATTGGGAGATTCGTCCACCATCCACTTCGGGTCAAGATGATGCAGCTGTTTCCCTGGCAGATTGGCAGCAGCGGCAGAACACCAAGAAGTAAGCTTTGACCGAGAAGAGATCCCTTACCCAGATCAAGGTTCAAGATGTCAAAGAGATGCAGATCTTCCTACCAGGCCAAGAAGTACTGCGACGTAACCACCCAATCAGTAATAAGATTGGAGGATTTCACGCAGGTCTCGCACCTAAGTGGGTTGGTCCCATCAAGGTGGATAAACAGCTGGGCCATGGGGTCTACTTACTGAAGACCAACCATCCTGTTACGGTACACGCATCGGAGTTGCGGCGAGTCACCCAACCGCTCCGCATACAGAGTAAGCCAGGATGAGAGGCTACTAATGACACATCACCATCTGCTCATCGGGAGGAGAACACATCAACTATCATCGAGGAAGAGGCTGGCAGCGAGGCAACCTCGACCCGGCACATGCTGGTAAAGATGAGGAGAGCACATCCAGCGACATCGAGGGAGAGAGAAGATACAATCTACGTCCAAGGCAAAGTCGATGAGTGTGATAAAGTGTGGAAATTGTTTCAAGTTATACCGGGGATTTGAATGCAAGTGCAATAACAGGTATAACTTGAAAACAATAGTCTCTCACCCATGGGTAACTAATGCAGATTATTATTATTATTATTATTATTATTATTATTATTATTTTTTTTTTTTTTTTTACAATCATTGTTACGGAGATATCTGTGACACAGAAAGAGGTGAAAGAAGGTGTGGGCTTGAATGGGTCTAACTACGATATCAAAAACTGAATTAAAACTTTATTTAAAGTGTTTTTTTTTTTTTTTTTTTTCAAACTTAAATTTTTTTTCATTTAGTGAAATGACAATGGCAAATTTGGGGATTAAAATTGAGAACCCCAGAAAAGGGATTTAACAATTTTGGGCTTCAAGCCCCAGAGTTACAAGTCTTGAGCTACAAGATCCAGTGTTACAAAATTTGTAAAAATCACAATGTTTAGACAAGGACAGGAGCATTACAATTCAAGAGCACACTGCTTTAACAATTTTACAACCTTCCAGAGGCACTCCTCAATATTACAGTAAACTAGAAAAGAGCTTACATGCTCTCGAACATTTTAACAGCCAGCTTGAGGCAACATTACACAAAACTTTATGATCTCTGACCACTCTAGGCACAATTTACAAAATTTATTTTACACAGAGGTATCTATTACCCAACCTACTGAGCCTTTGTGGAAAAAGAACACGGTAATTAAATGGCCCGAACACAAACTGAATGGAGGTGTACACTTGCACTCTTAAATAATGAAGTATTAAAATCCTAACAGGGCTTTATGAAATTTTACATTAGTCGAACGAAAATTTACATTTTAGAAAAGTTTGGTTACATAGTTAGAAATTCGGACCTTCCCCTCGGATAAATTTGCGGAGACAGTTAGAAAAATATAATATTGGTGGCCTTTATCTGGCTGTTGTTCTGCCTGCCAAAAAAAATGAGGCTCCCCGCCTCCTGTCTTAACACACACACTCAGAAAGATGACGATCAATTGGACAAGGCGCCCAGAAAAGCCTTAGCTTATATACCCGCGAGGACGGTTCTAGAGGGTTCTGGACTAATCCGGACACACCCTCTTAATTTTATTGGCAAATCCAAAAGTTATGAACAAGAAGCCTGTGATAGGCTGAAAAATAATTACGGAAAATTCTTATTGGCCAGATTCAAAACTGGCGGAATGAGAAAGAAGTGTTGCAAACTTTGAAATATATACAAAAAACAAATGAAAGTTAATTTACTTGAGAAAACTCAAACACAAAATTTCTTTCAATAACAACTTCTACCTTGCACCAGAGTGCATGACCACAGTTTTTGGTAGTGACATCTATGGAGAAATGTGCAAACTTCTTGATGTACAGCAAAACCAAAGTAAATCCAATCAGTTTAGGAAACTTCACCATAACACAATTACTCCACATTTCAATGGCGACATCTTCTGGTCAACGTCCTAACTTCATACAGTTGGTGTTTCATGTTTTGGCCGACAGAGGAGTTCATTAAGGCGCTTCTTTTGAATGTGCGGAGTTGAGATGTACCTCCTGGTACAATCATGATTATTATTATTATTATTATTATTATTATTATTATTAGGTCTATTATTATTATTATTATTATTATTATTATTATTATTATTATTATTTTACGAGTATGATTATTATTATTATTACTATTTTTATTTTTATTATTATTATTACTTGTATATATAGCTATGAAGTGTACATCCATTTAGTATTAGTATTATTTCCCTAGTTGAATGATCGTACTGTGTGTGAGATTATGTCATGAAAGTATTAGTATTACTATTATTTACGTAGTCGAGTGATTGTATTGTGTGCGAGGTTATGTCATGGAACATGTGTTGTACATACACATTCATATCAGCTCTGTTAATGTAAATACATGTAAATTAATATTATAATTTACTCTTAAATGTGCAAGGATGTCGAAGGCTGTATGGTCCTGGGAAAGGTAGATGCTGCATACAGGAAAATCAAGGAAACCTTTGGAGAAAGGAAATCTAGGTGCATGAATATTAAGAGCTCATATGGAAAGCCACTTCTAGGGAAAGAAGACAAAGCAGAAAGATGGCAGGAGCATATCCAACAGTTGTATCAAGGTAAAGATGTAGATAATTTCGTTCTGGAACATGAAGAGGCTGTTGATGCTGATGAAATGGGAGACCCAATTTTGAGGTCAGAGTTTGACAGAGCTGTGAGTGACCTAAATAGGAACAAGGCACCTGGAATTGATGATATTCCCTCTGAATTACTGACTGCCTTAGGAGAAACCAGCATGGTAAGGTTATTTCATTTAGTGTGCAAGATGTATGAGACAGGAGAAGTCCCATCCGATTTTCGGCAGAATGCTGTTATACCTATTCCCAAGAAAGCCGGTGCTGACAGGTGTGAAAACTACCGCACTATTAGTTTAGTATCTCATGCCTGCAAAATTTTAACACGTATTATTTACAGAAGAATGGAAAAACAAGTTGAAGCTGAGTTGGGGGAAGATCAATTTGGCTTCAGAAGAAATGTAGGAACACGTGAAGCAATCCTGACTTTACGTCTAATCTTAGAGGATCGAATCAAGAAGGACAAGCCCACGTACATGGCATTCGTAGATCTAGAAAAGGCATTCGATAATGTTGATTGGACCAGGCTATTTATGATTCTGAAGATGATAGGGATCAGATACCGAGAACGAAGAATTATCTACAACCTGTATAAAAATCAGTCTGCAGTGATAAGAATCGAGGGCTTTAAAAAAGAAGCAGCAATCCAGAAAGGAGTGAGGCAAGGCTGCAGTTTGTCCCCTCTCCTTTTCAATGTTTACATAGAACAGGCAGTAAAGGAAATCAAAGAGAAATTTGGAAAGGGAATCACAGTCCAAGGAGAAGAAATCAAAACCTTGAGATTTGCCGATGATATTGTTATTTTATCTGAGACTGCAGAAGATCTCGAGAAGTTGCTGTATGGTATGGATGAAGTCTTAGGTAAGGAGTACAAGATGAAAATAAATAAGTCCAAAACAAAGGTAATGGAGTGCAGTCGAACGAAGGCAGGTGATGTAGGAAATATTAGATTAGGAAACGAAGTCTTAAAGGAAGTAGATGAATATTGTTACTTGGGTAGTAAAATAACCAACGATGGCAGAAGTAAGGAGGATATAAAATGCAGACTAGCACAAGCAAGGAAGAGCTTTCTTAAGAAAAGAAATTTGCTCACTTCAAACATTGATATCGGAATTAGAAAGATGTTTTTGAAGACTTTTGTGTGGAGCATGGCATTGTATGGAAGTGAAACATGGACGATAACTAGCTCAGAAAGAAAGAGAATAGAAGCTTTTGAAATGTGGTGTTACAGAAGAATGCTGAAGGTGAGATGGATAGATCGAATCACGAATGAAGAGATACTAAATCAAATTAGTGAGAGGAGATCGATTTGGCTAAATTTGACGAGAAGAAGAGATAGAATGATAGGACACATCTAAAGACACCCAGGACTTGTTCAGTTAGTTTTTGAAGGAAGTGTAGGTGGCAAGAACGGTAGGGGTAGACCAAGGTATGAATATGACAAACAGATTAGAGCAGATGTAGGATGCAATAGTTACGTAGAAATGAAAAGGTTAGCACAGGATAGGGTGGCATGGAGAGCTGCATCAAACCAGTCTATGGACTGATGACACAAACAACAACACTCTTAAATGTATAATTTTTAATCCATAATTGTGAAACACACTGTAACTTCCAGAATGGTAATAAGCACGAGAACAATTGAGAATAGTCTGTACATTGTAATCTGTGTTAGACACACTAGAATTTTCACAAAGATATATTTTGTAATGTAATTAGAAGTCTGGCCAGGCACATATATAAGGAGACTATCTTGACGGTGAAGTTAGTTATGTTTACTGCTGAGTTACTGTTAAGTTAGTTGTTGTTTGGAAGTTATTGGTTGATGAGTTATGGTGTAGCAAGAATATACTTGTGACCACGTGGATGACATGCTTTTAAGCAGTCAACTCTTCTTTGTGTTTCAATGTTGTCATCTCGATGTGCAGAGATTGGCAGTTTTCTTTAAATGGCGGTTTGTAATGCAAGAGTTTTGTTTTGACAACAGTGATGATGGTTATGTGTGTGCTTTGTAAATACATGTGAATAAAATAATTGTACCAACTGACAGCATATCCTGTGCGTCTTTGTGTATATGTTAAAGTCAAAGATTCAAGTGTCAATTTCATTATCATTTGACGTATCCCACTTATAATTAATCAACGAAGTGTTTAAAGCAAAAATTAATTTATTTGACAGTGATACAAATGAGCTGAATACCATACAGGAGACTTGTGTTCTTGTCACGCCTCACCTCTCAGTATTCTTGTGAGAGATCGAACCCAGCAACGTGTGCACCTAGAAATTCGAAAACTTCCACATCTTCCAGAAATTTGAGAAATTCTAGAATGTCGAGAACTTTGCATCCCTGTCCAGACCAAGCCGAATTATCCTCCCAGAGTTCAGAGGTTCCAGCCTGCTAAAACGAATCAACTCAACTTGTGTAAAAAAAGTCATGAATTTGTTCCAAATGAACAATAAAACCAGATTTTCAAAATAATATAAATTCGATGAACTAATACCCCTCTATGTACTAACACAAACGCTTATGTACCACCGTCTTAGAAATATTCCATGCTCTTCAAGCTAGTATCAGCAGCTAGAAACACTTTTTTCCTGGTACAACATAGACAGTGAACGGTTAGAGAAGGTAGAACAGTGTACATATCTGGGTAGCATTATTAATGGAAGCAATGAAATCAACCCTGAAATGAATAACCGACTAATTAATGGTACAACATTTTATCATCAAGTCAGAGAGCCAAGAGAGTACCCAAGAGAATGAAATTAACATTGTATAAACAGTATTTTATTCCAGTTGTAACATATGGACTAGAAATGCTGGTAACTAATAAGAGACAAGATAGCACGATTCAAGCGAAAGAAATGAAATTTTTAAGAACATCAGTTAAAAAGACAAGAGATAGAATTCAAAATATTAAAATCAGAGAAGAGTTAAATATAGAAACGTTAGTACAGAAGATACAGAAAGCAAGGCTGAGATGGTTCGGACATGTAAAAAGAATGGGAAAGGCACAGGTAGTAAGAAGGGAACTGGAAAGAGAAGTTAAGGGAAAGAGACCGGTTAGAAAGTGGATGGATCAGATTTGGAAGGACATTAGAGAAGCTGGATTGGATGTGGCAGAAGTAATGGAGCAGGAAAAGTGGAAGGACAGAAAGGAGTGGAGGAGGCTTGTTAACCACACCCGGGTGACTGGAGTGGGACATTGATGATGATAACCGTATAGTTACCATCAGCCAACTCTAAAGGCTGAGTATTATCAGAAGACTCAAGCATAGATAAAATTTACGTGCTGTAGTTCCTGCTATTTATGTACACACACAAAAAAAAGAAAAAGAGGATGGAATGGTGTCATTAACATCCAACATAGCTGGAAATGGGAAAGGGTAATGTATGACATTTTTATGATACAAACTATAATAATGGAGATATCCACCCCCTCAAATTTTTATTACAAAGTCCTTCAATGGTAAGTATACTAATATGGAAATAATTTTCAGTCATCACACAGAACTGAACAGTCATAATGGTTTTTATAAGCTGCAAAACCAGACAGTCATTAGCCCCTATTCAGGAAGATGATGAAGATAACCATCAAAATGAGAAGAAAAACCATGAAAGAATGAAGGGCAGATCTGAAAGCCCTACTTTTGCCGAACTGGAAGAAAAATATGATTATCTAGAATGTCCTAAGTCCCTAAGACTTAGAGAATTTACAATGACTAACTATTTTTTGTTAACTGAGGCATGCTCGTCTCTTCTGCTGCTGCCTCTCATCTTTGTTAGATAGTATTACTGATGTGATTACAAAAACTAACCCTTGAGTGACTGGTACACAAGAGCTAATTAACTTGTCGGACATTTAAATTACTTTAAAATTTATATTTAAATGGAAGCTAGTCTTTCTGATAACCAACATTTGGCTTCCATTTTCGTATGGTAACACACTGATTCTTCTTCTTCCCGTCCTTTTTCCCCAGTTACCTGGGGTCAGTACTTCGGTCAGTTTTATAACCTTTTCTGAAAGCAACCCTATTCATTCACTACTGCATGTTTTTGTGGTGATTTATAGTGTGATGTGTTGCATGTAGATGTGTATTGAGACAAATGCAAACAGCCAGTCGCCGAATCAAAGGAATTAACTATACTCATTTAAAATCACTGACCCAGCTGTGAATTGAACCTGGGGCCCTCTGAACAGAAGGCCAGTATGCTAATGATTCAAGGCTGTACTAATGGTCACATGCTGATTATAGAATTAAAATCTTGATTTATAACAAAATACCTCCAATATCATTCAAAGTATTTACACCAAGCTTTTGAACAATAATATAGCATCAAGTATAGTACAGTAGTACATACTGAAATAACACACAATTTGAATTTTCACTTTATTTTTAATTTTATTTAACAGACTACTGGTAAAATGACAAGCATATATTATCACTAGTGTAGGTAAAGCATCAGGAAGTCTGTGGCGAAGGTGGAGATAGTTGATATTTTAAGAAACAATACCTTGAAAATAAGTGTCTCTTGAATAAGGAGGTCTCACTTCACCACCACAGAAATCAAAAGATTTCTAAACTTTTGTACTCCAATTAGCTGTGTACAGGAATGGACTGGACAGAAGGGTTGATGGTTAAGCTTGTGTTAAGTGGGTACAGGAATGAGGATTCATGTAGGCATCCAAAAAATAAAAATTCTGAAAGTAAAAGCAAGCATGTTATCTGTTAAGATTAATAAACAATTTTCTAAGTTCAGAAAATGTATTGTTTCTCAAAGACTTTTAAACAAATTATTCCTCTTTTCAAATCATGATACAAAACAATAAAAACTAGCTTTACCTTATGAATCTGGGGACATTCATCCTGGACAATACATTCCTTCCAGTTCTCATCTGTTGTGTGAACTGAAAGGTTGTGCATAGTGAGTCCAACAGCAAATGGGTGATAAGGTATTGAGATTCTGTCTTCATAACGTATATGGATATCTTGTATCTTTATCTGCACATTTTTTATGATTTGGGTAGCCAGCTTCTCCACGAAAGTGTCAGCTGCTTTCGGCTGATCTAAAATGTGTAAAAGGTACAATAAAACAGATGATAATTTTATTCTTCGAATAATAATCTTTGAGATTTTGTTTGATTTACTGTGCTGCAAAAATTTACATTAAATTGGGCAGGCCACATGACTGGCTTTGAGTCACTATATTACATTTTTTCTGGAAAAAAATGCTTTTGTTAATAATGTGAGGATCAGAATAGAAAGAATGCAGTAAAGATAACTAGATCTTGTGTCCTGTAATGAAATCTTATAGTTATCTACTACAGAAAAAAGAGCTGTATACCTCCTAACCTGCTTCTCTCAATGCTTACAATTCCAGAAATGAAAAGTTTAGCACAGGATAGGAAGGCATGGAAGGCTGCATCAAACCAGTCAGACACATCTTCACCAAATAATCAACTATTAGCAATAATGTTTCCAAAACAAGGCACTGTACTTATTAAAGTTGAAGCCTCTTTTCAGTTCTGACTTACTTAATGTAAACCTTGAAGTTCTCCATTTTGCTGAAACTAATGTAAGATTAATAAATACTAGAAAATACCTGAAAAAGAAGACAGAGAATAAACAATAGGAAAACAAACTGATCAACCTCATCAGTTCACACAGAACAATAATTAAGGCAAAGAACTTAATAGCTTTTACTATTCTTTGTAGTATGCAGGTTCATCTCTGGTATCAAGGATGGGATTATCTGTTGGATTTTCTATACTCTGCTGAAATTTTACAAATTAGATATTTTTGAAGACTTTTCCATTGCATGGAAGTGACACATGGACAATAACCAGCTTAGAAAGAAAGAGAATAGAAGCTTTTTGAAATGTGGTGTTAAAGAAGAATGCTGAAGATGAGATGGGTATATTGAATCTTGAACGAAGAGATACTGAACTGAATTGGCGAGAGGAGAACGATTTGGCTAAAGTTGATGAGAAGATGACACAGAATAATAAGACACATATTAAGACACCCAGGACTTGTTCAGTTGATTTTTGAGGGAAGTGTAGGTGGTAAGAACAGTAGGAGTAGACCTAGGTATGAATATGATAAGCAGATGTAGGATGTAGTTTTTTTTTTTAAATGCTATTTGTTCGGGGCATCGACCCATGTGGAACTTTTGCCCCTACTGACACCATACTGTATGAACCTGCGTGTAATTGGAATGGCGGTAGTGTGAAATGTTGTGTGTGAGGAAAGGAAGATTAAGAATGTCACAAACACCCAGTCCCCAAGCCAGGGATATTAATCATTACAGTTAAAAGACCCGGACAAGGCCGGGAATCAAACCCGGGGCCGCCGGGTGACAGGTGGACACGTTGCCCCCTACACTGCGTGGCCGGACTGGATGTAGTAGTTAGAGAGAAATGAAAAGGTTAGCACAAGATAGGGTGGCATGGAGGCTGCACCAAACCAATCTATGGACTGATGACTCAAACAACAACAACAACAACAACAACATACATACATACAGGTACATTCTATTACTAATATTAATATTTTTCCTTTTCTTGTATTTATTAATCTTGCATTAGTTTTGACAGACTGGAATACATCAAGGTTATATACTTATACAAAATAGTAATTATTCAGATTCTTACTACAAATTAAAAGAATATAAAAAAAGAGAAAAGATATAATACACTATGTAAAAGGAGATGAGGTAATTGTGATAAGGCACTGAAATACAGTGGTACGTCAAGAAGGAGAAGTTAATGTAGTAGCAGAATTTAGATTGGAACAAAGGAATGAAAGAGGAAGTCAGCTGGTAGAATTCACCACACCACCTCAGATAACACCAAACAAACAAACAGCAATTGGAGGGGACATACAAGATAAACTACCCAACAACTTTTAAATACGATCGTCGATTTACGTCCCTTTCGATCATGCCTTTTTAAATCCATTATTTCAATGTACGGTCACTGATGTCAACAAGAGCGTATTTATTCAACAGCATTCGCTGAGGTCAAATGACAACAAGCATTTAAATTTCTGTAAGACCAACATTCACCCTGTCACAAGTTCAATTATCAAATTTACGAGATCACAAATTTAAAATTGTCTACATAAGTTTATATGTAAATATTCAGTAGAGTTTATGTACACATGTGGAGATGGAACCACTTCCGTGTATGTGGGACTTGCCCTTTCTCCATCTACCACCGCTAAATTGTACATGTACAGTTTAAGGAAAATAAATAATAATAATAATTTGCCTGCTGTCATTTCTTGATGGATGCAGTACTTTTACATCCATCACTTGGCACAGGCCAGAGTAAAGTGTAGCTTCCACTCAAGTCCCAGTCTCATCCATGGCTGTGACTATATGGAAGCTGCTGGGGTATCCCTTTCAGACCGAGTATGCACAATTGTGCGGGTTCGTATTTTGTTTATCCCTGACCGTATTTGATGTTTTTTCGGCGCTAGACCGGACTGCAGTGATTGTGCGGGACACGTGGCGTCTATTTCAATTGTTTTTAGTATGCGCTTGACCGCCAGGGCGAAGGAAGAAGAGTTTAAAAAGCACAGTTGATAGGCGAGATGGCGAGAAGCAGTAGTGCCAAAAGTAAGTATTTATTTATTGCGTTTATATTAATCTAGAAGCTTTACTGAATACCGGAATATATTCAATGAAGTGTGTACATTGGTTAGTGAACATAAATTTTGAAGATACATCATCGTATATGATACGAGGTTTTGAATTTTGATACGCACAATTGTGTGGGTCCTTTTTTTCGGATGTTAGTTTTTATTTTGTAAAATAAACTATCAATATGTGTATTGAGGAGCATTTTAGTCAGTTTTTGACATAGAAACAAAAAGTCACGCCTCCAGTTTTCTTTCAGGTCTGAAAGGGATAAGGGTGGTGCTAAGTAATGACATTCGGAGTACAACTAGTACGTTTGAGTGTTATGCAAGGTGTTGCTCATAGGGTTAATCGTGCTGCAGTAGCACTTTCTGGCCCAGTGGGGAAAGCAATGGCAAAACTACCTCACTTCTCATCTTGCCTAGTACGCCTCATTTTGGTGCTCTCATTGGTTTTTGCGGTTTCCTTATAACCGCATAACCATTGGTGGTGCTATTTGAGGATCCAACCAGCCTCTGGGCTGATGACCTGACAGACACAATAATAATAATAATAATAATAATAATAATAATAATAATAATAATAATAATAATAATAATAATAATAAAGGCATGTCTCCAAAGATTCTGTATTTTATGATGTTCTAATAGAGTAAGTTTTAAGTTTGTGAAAAATGCTCTAATAGTTCGTAAGTCATTATTTACAAACCTAACCATTCTTTGAGATTCAGATTTGGCTGATGATGCTCTGTAAGGGAGCGAAACATGTCCCACATAACTTTTTAACTAATGAAGATATTTTAAATGTGACAACATTAGAATGTATTGAACAGGTGGATCATAATAAAACTCTGTTATTGTAAATCAACAGATTTCAATACAGATTAAAACATGAGATTAGTCACTTGCAACAAACAATGATTACGTATATATGTGGACCAGACCTAGCACAGTGGAAGGTATCAAACAGATTTTGCTATGATTGGACAAGATTCAGAAACCATGTGTTTTATTGCAAGACTTTCCCAGGAGCAGATGTGGACTCTGACCACAACTTGGTCATGAAATGCCATCTGAAGTTGAAAAAATTGACAAAAGGAAGGAATGCAAGGAGATGGAATCTGAGAGTGAGGGAATGTTTCAGGAAACATATTGCACAAGAACTAATTGAAAAGGCTGACAGAAACACAAGAGATGAAGAGGGGACAGTCGTGAAGAAAGGTAAGATCAAGTAAGAATCCTTTATTCCTTTATTGTATAATATGATACAGAAGAAGTGCCCTCTAATTTTAAAAAGGATGTTTATTCCCAAGAAAGCAGGTACTGACAAGTGTGAAAACTACTACACTACTAGCTTAGTTCCTCGTGACTACAAAATTTTAACGTGTATTTTTTACAGAAGAATGGAGAGAAATTGAAATTGAGTAGAAAGAAGATCAGTTTGGCTTCAGAAAAAAAAGTAAGAACATACAAAACAGAATCCTGACTTTACACTTGATGTTGGAGGATCAAATTAAGGACAAGCTCGCATACATGCCATTCATAGATCTAGAAAAGGAATTTGATAATGTTGACTGGACAAAGCTATTTGAGATCAGATACCGAGGAAAGAGGATTATCTATAATCTGTACAGAAGTCAATCTGCAGTGATAAGAAGCAAGGGCTATGAAAAAGCAGCAATACAGAAAAGAGTGAGGCAAGGCTGTAGTTTATATCCTCTCCTTTTCAGTGTTTATATAGGACAGGCAATAACGGAACTCAGAGGAATTTGGAAAAGGAATCACAATCCAAGGAGAGGAAATGAAAAATCTGAGATTTGCCGAATGGCATAGACACAGTCCTGGAGAAGGAGTACAAGGTGTAAATAAGTAAATCCAAAACAAAAGTAATGGAATGCAGTCAAAGTCAGGTGATGGAGAAAATATGATTAGGAAATGAAGTCTTAAAGGAAGTTGACAAATGTTATTTGAGTAGAGGAATAACCAATGATGACAGAAATATGAAGGGCATAATATGCAAACTAGCACAAGCAAGGAAAGCCTTTCTTCGCAAAAGAAGTCAGCTTGCTTCCTTCATTGATATGGAAATACGTTTTTAAAGAATTTTTGTCTGGAACACAGTACTGTATGGAAGTGAAACATTGTAATAACAAGCTCAGAAAGGAAGAGAATACTATCTTTCAAAATGTAATGTTACAAAGGAATGCTGAAGGTCAGAGGGGTGGACTGTATCATGAATTTAATTTAATACTTTATTAACGGTAATACCATTTTACATAACAGTAGAGAAGAATAAACAAAACAAAACACACTAAAAAGAAAGTTCAATGGAGTATAAGTAGAAAAATATGTACAGATATATACACAGGTTATATTACAAGTAATCACAGGAAAGTAATAGTCAAATTTGGAGATTATGTAAGCGATTTCTCAATTTTGACAATGAGCAGTTAAATATATCAATATCCAGTTTGTTTAGAGATCTTGACATTCGTTCAATTGGCCCATTGAATGCGTAGTTCTATGCCAATTTGTAGACAATGTATTCTTGAACCTTGTGTGTCTGTCTGGTACATGTACGTTAATTTTTGCAAAGAGTTGTGGACAATTCACCAAGGAATGAAGCAATTTAAAAATGAAGAGTGTATCCAATAATTCACGGCGTTGTGACAGGCTATGCATATTTAAGGACTGTTGTAAGGATGTATAATCAACATTATCATATGAGAATCCTGCTCTAAATGAATATAAACAAAGAAATTTATGTTGTACTAAATCTAATCTATGGATAGAGGTCTAATGAGAAGGGTTCCAAACAGGTGTACAGTATTCTAATATAGGGCGTACCATAGACACATACAGCAATCGATAGGTAGCTAAATTTGAAAATTCTCTAGAATATCTAGTAATGCAACCCAATCTTTGAAACGCTTTCTTACAAATATTTTCAATATGTTCATTAAACGATAGGTTATAACTGAATAAAACACCCAGGTCATTAACTTGTGAAACAGGAGTTAGAATGTTATTACTAAATTTGTACTGAAATGATATTTTCTTCTTGTTTTTAAAAAAACGATATTATTTTACATTTCACATGATTAAGTTTCAACCCATTTTGAATGCAATACTTTTCCAGATGATGTAAATCTTTTTGAAGTTTTAAACAATCAAGTGGACAATTAATTTGCATAAAAATGTTTGCATCGTTAGCAAACAAAAGCAATTCAGAATTCTTAAGTATATTTTTAATGTCATTTATGTAGAGAGTAAAAAGTAACGGCGCAAGGTGAGACCCTTGAGGAACTCCACTGGTAATAATAGGTGCAGAAAAATGATTCCTTATTTTAACAATCTGCAGGCGATTTTTAAGATACGATTCAAACCATGAGAGGAGAGGCCCATTAATTCCGTAGCCTGTTAGTTTTTGCAGCAAGATATCATGGTCGACAAAGTCAAAAGCTTTTGAGAAGTCTGTATAAATGCAGTCCACTTGGGAGTGGTTCTCTATTGCATCCAAGAGGAACTGATAGAATAAAAGAAGATTGCTACAGGTTGACCGTCCCGAAAAGAATCCATGTCGCTCATCAATGATGTTTCTAAAGAGAGGTGTGATTTTGTCAAGAATTATTGAGTCAAAAATTTTGGAAATATGAGAAGAAATTATAACTGGTCTATATTGTTTTATGTCAGTTTTATCACCATTTTTGAAAACTGGACTAACAAATCCTTTCTTCCACTCCACTGGAAAAACGCCTTGGTTTAATGATAAGTTGAACAGATAAAAGAGTGCTTCACATAAAATAAATGAGCAGTACTTGAGCAGGTACGTTGAAACACCATCACGTCCGACAGTTTTCTTTAATTCCCAAGATATCAGTTTGTTGTAAATTTCTGCCTTACTAATGTTTATAACTGATAAGATTGACAGAGAAAGGATAATCATAGGACATACTACTACTATTCTGATAAGAATAAACGGATGAAAAGTGGTTAGCAAAAAGACTGACAATATTTTCTCCAGTATCGGCTGTAACTTTATTAAGATGCATTGTTGAAGGAATATTATTACATGACCTTTTAGAACTTAGATATTGCCAGAATTTCTGTGGATTGGAAGTAATACTTCGTTCACAGTTGGAGACATACACTGTATAGCAAGATTTAGATTCAGACTTGCATTCATTTCTTAAATTCGAGAAATGCTGATAATCACTATTGAGACCTGATATTTTGTATCGCTTGTGTCTTTCTTCTTTTCAATAATCAGGGACTTCAATTTATGATTAAACCACTTAGGAAATGTCGGAGTCTTAAAATTCTGTATAGGGATAATTGAACTGGTGAGAGAATGATTTGGCAATATTTGATAAGAAGAAAGGATAGGATGATGGGACACACATTAAGACACCTAGGTCTTGTTCAATTACTTTCTGAGGGAAGTGTAGGTTGTAAGAGCAGTGGGAATAGAGCATGGTATGAATATGGCAAACTGAGTATAGCAGACTGTTGTATACAAGGAACTTGGTATACAAGGCACAACATAAAAGTTTATTGCTTCAACACATTTATACAATATGTACTTTTCTTGAAGCTTGTTGAGTTGCACACGTTTAATGTTAATATAAGGTAGCAGGCTGAGGGCCTGAATAATATTTACATACGTAAGAATTGAGATTTCTATATACATACAATCTTGTCTTGATGAGACAGTCTGTTCAAATGAGAGAATGTTCTTGATAGGCGAAAACTATCGGTCATGTATAATAACAAGTGGAACTTGTAGAGAGAGTTCGTATTAGCAGAAGGCTAACAGGAGGTGTATAACTTGCAAGGAACTTGCGTCTAATGTTCATATATAGCAGAATGCTATTTTTGGAGTCGGAGCACTGTAGGGGACTTGAGTGAGTAGCAGAATGCTTGGATGGGTGCTCGACGTGGCTACGGGATGCAGGATGAAATGAGGCAATGTCCAGAGGTGAAACCTCACGGCCAGGAATCAGTCCACCTATTCAGAACACATTTTTAAGAGGGTGCCTCCGTGTCTGACTTGCAGTGTAGTCTGGTCATTGGACACTGTAGGAGTCCTGGAGAGGCGAGAAACGTTGCTCCTTTTATAGCGCTGGCTGACGTCAGAGATGATCACGTCAGCGCACTGCAGTCTGCCTCGTGGTCTCTGGAAACATCCATGTGTCGGGCGGGCTGCGGAAATTGTAGGCGTGGAGGACACACACAACAGATGTACAATGCAGTAGTTACACCGTAATGAAAAATTCAGTACAGGCTAAACTGATAACAACTGCACATCAAAAATTATCATTATCATTATTTATTATTATTTATTATTTACATATTTTACGCCCACATTGGAGCACTGAAATCAATACATTTGAGTTAATTTCTTCTTCTTCTTCTCCCAGAACTTTTTCATCCTCTCCGACCTGGAAGCCCTTTGTGTGTCCGATATAGTATATTGTTTCCGTTCAACTGCTTTTAGTTTGAGACTTATGCTTGTAGCACTTCATTCATCACCAATTCATACTTCATTATCATTATTATTATATAAAATAATATAATTAAGAAATGAAAATATAAATTAAGTTCACACCATTAAAGAAAAGAAACCAAAACGCAATAAACGAAAGAGGAATTTTGATCCACACCAATTAATTAGAAATTATTAATATATAGAGGTCGTACAAAACATAAAATTGACAAAACTTAGAAGAACTGGTTCCAATTCTCAGGCAACAAGATGAAAATTTAACCCCACTGAATCCACATAAAAGACGCCTGGTGGACCTCAGAATGTGACAAAATTCATGAAGAAAGACATCAGGCATGGTTAAAATTTCAAACACACAAAACAGAAGAAAGTGCAATCAATCTCAAAATTATCAGGAAAAAGTTCACACAAATTATCAGGCAAACCAAGAGACAATCACAGAAAGATCTAACCAACTCAATAGAAGAAAATTACCATAAAACCAATTTCAAAGACTTTTACAAAATGTTTGGAACAACTACAAAGATTTTCCCCTCCCACGTTAATGCTGAAAAGTGAGAATGAAAAAATGACACATAATGACATGGAAAATGCTGAAATCATGGCAAAAGCATGTGAAGAACCCCAGGAACTTTTATCAATTAATACAAACACACCCATCAAGACCCCGCCTGAACTCATAAACCCTCCAGCAATCCAAGAGGTGGAAACAGCACTCAGAGTGTTGAAAAATTATAAAGCATGTGGAGAAGACCAAGTTTTTGCAGAAATGGGGAAATATGGCAGTGAGACAGTTTGAACATCTTTACACATGGCCCTGACAAAAATCTGCATAACGAAAAGTTCCCCGAACATTGGACCACAGCCATAATCCATCCACTCCACAAAAAGAGATAAAAGCAATCCAGATAATTACAGAGGTATTGCTTTCTTAGACAGAACATACAAGATTTTCTCCAGAAGCCTATACAGGAGGATCAAAGAGCAACTAAAGGAAGAATTAGGTTAATACCAAGGAGGCTTCAGACCTTGGAGAAGCTGTGCAGAACAAATCACCACTTTAAAATTAGCCATAGCATATTAAAAGAAACAAAACAAACCTCATGCAATAACCTTTATAGACTTTAAAAAAGCTTACGACTGTATCCATACACCATCAATGTTAGAAATCTTAAGAAATTTCGGGCTCCATCCAAAATTAATTTAACTGATAGAACTCACCCTAACCAACACTAAATCAAAAGTCAAGTTCAGGTGGGAATTCTCTGAGCCATTCATCATAAAAACAGGTTTAAGACAAGGAGACTGCTTGTCACCACTGTGCCTTGGAATATATAATGAGGGAATGGTTCAAGAACATCCAAATTGGAAGACCCGAAGACAACATAAGTAAATTGCCTAGGATTTGCTGATGACCTTGCTCTCTTGTCCAACAATATTCAGGAAACCAAACAACAAGTTTATCTCTACAGGAAATAGCACAGAAATTTGGTCTTGAAATATCTTTTGAAAAGACAGTAATCATGTTAACTGACCCACCACTCAAACAAAATTGCCACAGGAAACCAAGAAATCGAAACTTTATGTAAATTTAAATATCTGGGAGGAATCATAACATACTGTATAACCTCAATGAAAAGCCAACATGGCATAACAGAATAAATAAACTGACCAGAGCACACTATGTCACCAAGAATACCTTCTACAAAAGGGGCCTATCAATAGCAACAAAAATAAAACACTACAAAAGTCACTCAATCAGAAATAACATACGCAAGTGAAACCATCTTCAAAACAACTAACACTGCACAGATAGACAAAAAACTCAAGATAGAAGAATCATTAGAACATGCATCAAAAAATCATACCAAAAAGATGGACACTGGAGAGTAGCTTCTAATGAAACAGTCTACAAGGAAATAAAACCAGTAATGAGCACAATCAGGAAGAAACGCATTTCATCTTTTGGACATCTAGGCTAATCAGGACATCAGAGAACAGGATCGTCAGGAGAATAGAAAAATTATGAAATAGTAAGTACAACATTATGTGGATTACAGAAATCGAGTAACTACAAATTACAGTGGAAGACCTAAGAAACAAAATTCACAAAATCAGGAAACTCAGACAAGCAAACCAGAATCAACAGACAGACAATAGAAGGGATCATTTCCGATGAAGAAAGATACGATCTGAGAGAATGAAGTACTGGGCTGACAATCTGAAAAATTCTTTGTATAAAGTTGGCTAGAGTGGTCCAATGAAGGCCATAAAATGGAAATAATAATATATTTCAATGCTGAAGGTCAGAGGGGTAGACTGAATCATGAATGAAGAGATACTGAATCAATTTTGTGAGAAAAGAATGATTTGGCAAAATCATGCTATGAGTATACTATATGAAAAGAGCTGGAATTAACATTCAATCCTGGGATATGCTTGCTGATTATCTTACACTTTGGTGCCACACTGTTCCTACATCAGTTAACAACAACAACAACAACAATAATAATATTAAGTAGTTGGATTACTTCCATCGCATCCTACTTCATGAACCATGGGGAACGGCTGAGTGCCTAGGGAGTGGTCCTGAAAGTCTGAATGCTAGTTGTCATGGGACAGGAGTGGGCATCTCAGATATTCTGAGCCATGGCTCTCTTTGTCTTAAGGTGACTACAATCCACTGGAGTGGCGAGGCTACTTCATTAACTGGAATTTGTTGTTTCAGTCTCTCCAGAAATTCTTCCTCTACTTTCTTATTTTTAATTTCCATACTTTTATTTTACTATCTCTTATCTCCTTTAACTCTGGAGTGGTCACGATGGGTCTATGAGACCCGGGTGGACATACTTATTGGTGTTCCTGTTGTTGGAATGCACCGAGTGCTTCCCCATCCCTGGTAGCTTCTTGGTTCCCAACCTTCAACCGAACACAGTAGCCTGCTCTCAGTTGCCTTGGAAACTTTGCGCGTACAGGCTGTTCAGGGTCTCATAGAACCGGTGCGTGTGTTAACGTTTGTATTTTTTGTCAAACTTCGCATTGTTATTTAGTTTAGTACATTTTTTCTTCTGTGTAACAATGGATGAAGCTAACTCTGCCTGGATTCGTTCCATACTGGAGGAATCTGAACATGAAGAAGCTCTTGGTCATTCTGCCTGACAAACAAAGAGGAAGACATACTTCATCTGCCCCAAGGGCCAAAATTTCATTTGCAGAGAACAGTAAAATCTTTAGCATGACTGGAAAACATGAAACCAAGGCCCCCAGTCCCCGGCAGCCCTTCAGTGGGCAGGCGGTGCTAAGAATCTCCGGGCCAGTCATGAGAAGGATAGCAACGTGGAATGTTCGCAGCTTGTTTCAAAGTGGAAAGACTCATAACGCCATCAGAGAGATGGAGAGACTCAAGATCGACATTCTTAGCATTAGTGAAATGCGTTGGCCTCATTCAGGAAAGAGTGTGGTCAGTAGTTATCAAGTATACTATTCTGGTAATGACGATCCTCGCCATCTTAATGGCGTGGGTTTCATTGTACATCAAGATATCAGTAAGTCTGTGAAAAATTTTATACCAGTATCAGATAGGGTACGTTTATTACAGCTTAATGCATGACCAATTTTAGTGAATATCATCCAAGTATATGCTAGAACATGTGATGCGTCAGACGTTGATGTCGAAGATTTTTACACGAAAATCGAAGCAGCCCTGTCATATACCAAACCATCTGAGATAAACATTGTGATGGGCGATTTCAATGCTAAAGTCGGCCATGGTCGACGGGCTGATGTAGTCGGTGACTACGGATTAGAAACAAGCAATACTCGAGATCGACTGGTCCAGATGTGCCAAGAGCAGAGCCTTATTATAGCAAACACGTATTTCCAGCTACCTCCACGTCGCCTCTATACGTGGACCTCTAATGCTGACAACAGTATTAGGAACCAGATTGATTACATCACAATTAACAAGCGGTTCAGAAATTCCATCAAATGTGTGAAAACATACCCAGGTGCTGATATCAACTCAGACCATAGCCTACTGTTTGCTTCCATGAATCTCGGGCTGAAGAAATGTCATTTAAAGGGGAGTTTTAGTCAGATTGAGATTGAGAAGCTTCAAGATCAAGCACTGAAGGATGAAGTTCAGTTAGCTCTACGTGTAAAACTTGCGGAAGTTCAAAACAGCGTTAATATAAATGATGTTGAAGGCACTTGGAATCACATCAAATGTGCAATTGACGACGTAAGTAAAATTAATGAATACTGGAAGAAGGAAAAACAAGCTGTGGATGACAAGAAATCCTGAAGCTGATGGACCAGAGAAGGTCTTTTAAAAACAAAGATCCTGTAAAGTACAAAAGTTTGCAGAATTTAATACTACAAAGAATAAGGAATGCAAAAGAACAACAACTCTCTGAGGAATGCAACGAAATAGAATTAATGAATTCCAAACATGATTTTTTCAACATGTACAAGAAAGTGAAACAAGTAACTGGTGCATATAACAGGAAGGGTAGTGGAGTCCTCCTTAATAAGAATGGTGACATCTTAGCGAGCACAGAAGGGAAACTGAAGGAATGGATGGAATATGTACAAAATTTCTTCTTGGATCGCAGAAATGTGGATCATGGTGCTTGGGCAGACGATGGTGTGGATATCACACGTGCAGAAGTAGAATATGCCATAAGAACAGCGAAGAATGGGAAGGCTCCAGGCCCTGATGAGATGTATGCTGAGATACTGAAACTCCTTGAGAAAGAAAAATCCCTTTCATTATTAGTTGACTTATTCAACAGTATTCACCGCAGTGGAACCATTCCTCGAGATTGGCTCAAATCGACTTTCGTAATATTGCCTAAGAGAGCCAATGCAAAATTCTGTAATGAATATAGAACAATTAGTTTGATGAGCCACATTCTGAAAGTATTCCTAAAAGTCTTGCATGCGAGAATTTATCATAAATGTGAGGAGAATATCGGAACCTCGTAGTTTGGCTTCAGACATGGTTTTGGTACTAGAGAGGCATTATTCAGTCTGGAGGTATTAGTCCAACTGTGCCGAGATGTCAATGTCAATGTTTTTGCTTGTTTCATTGATTATGAAAAGGCTTTCGATACAGTCCGCCACGATGAGCTTATGAACATTTTTCGGGAATTAGGACTTCAAATCAAATCAAATCAAATCAAAATCTCTTTATTTGCAAATGAGGTGTCTACCTCGGTGGCAAATGGTACACTAAAATACATTATTGTCAAGCACTAAATATTAAATTAACAAGAAGAAAATTTTCCTATTATACAATACAATTTACGCTAACAATTTTTTCTATTAAACACACAGCTCAGCCTTAATAAATTTATATTGTTCACAAAATTCTACTTATAATATCTCCTGTACTACTTACAAATATAGTCAACTGATATACAGTATGTGGAATTACTTCAAATAATACTATACAACTGGTATAAGATTAAACTTTACATTGCATTTATTTACTTTTTTTTTTTTTAAACCCATTCTGGAACCTAAGTAGCATAACGACCTGCTGCGTCTTAACCAGAGCCCCTTTTGCCACCAATTTTTAGAGTTCCTGAAGGGCCTTCACAGCTACCGTAGCGGTCCCAGGGCCCTCGAAGTCCCCACTGTACTTCACCCCTACAGGCAGTCCCATACTTTGGCTGTCCAACTCCTTAGACCAGGGGATGGAATTAATTTAATCACACACACTTTTTTTTTATTTACAATAACCTGCACTGGTCGAATGCCCTCTAACACTTCATTTATTTTTTCTGTTGCTGTTTATTCTCTTCTTGAATATCTGTACAGATCTTGGAAAAGGATCAAACACTACCCCTGGTAAACTGTTCCACTCCTTCACACCCTTCCCAATGAATGAAAATTTACCCCAATCACTTCTGCTAAAATTCCTTCTAATTTTATATTTGTGGTCAGTCCTGCCGATATAATTATTTTCCAACTGAAGCCTCTCACGGATATCTTGATGGACGGGACATTCGTATTATTGGTAATCTCTACTGGAACCAGTGTGCTGGCATAAGAGTTGATGGTCGTGTCTCGCGGAAGAAGTCTCGATTATGAAAGGAGTTCGCCAAGGCTGTATTCTTTCCCCCATGCTTTTCAACATCTATTCAGAAAAGATTTTCCGAGATGCTCTTTACGGAAATACTCAAGGAATTGTGGTTAATGGTTTCATCATAAATAACATCAGGTACGCCGATGACACTGTGCTACTTGCAACCAATCTCCAGGATCTACAGGAACTACTTAATGCTGTCACTGAAGCCAGCAGCGCAATGGGCTTGAAGCTTAATGTAAAGAAGACCAAGTGGATGGTTATAAGTAGGAAAGAAGATGGCATTCGAGGTAATCTCACAACAGCGAAGGAACAGATCGCAAGAGTAGCAACATTTAAATACCTGGGATGTCACATCAACGATGACTGGGACCTTACTCACGAGATCCGATGCAGAATTGAGCAGGCCAGAACTTCTTTTCAGAGACTTAGGAAACTTTTGACAAGCCGTGACCTTTCCATTTCACTACGGACACGACTACTCCGGTGCTACGTTTTCAGCATTTTGTTATACGGTGCTGAGGCATGGACACTAACTGGGTCATGTGCAAGAGATTGCAAGCATTTGAAATGTGGACGTAGCGAAGGATGCTGAAGATACCTTGGACAGCTAAAATGACCAATATAGACGTTTTGCACCGTATGAACAAAGAACCAGAAATTCTCACTACCATCAAGAGAAGGAAACTAGAATACTTTGGTCATATGATGCGGAACTCTAAATACCACCTTCTGCAAGTAATACTCCAAGGGAAAATTAATGGAAAACGTGGTCCGGAGAGAAGTAGGACATCATGGCTCGGCAACTTGAGCCAGTGGTTTGGGGTGACAAAGCTTACTCTGTTCAGAACAACTATGAACAAACAACAGATCATGCTACTGATCGCCAATGTTCTGCGAGGACATGGCATATGAAGAAGAAGAAAGAACGAACATGGACAACTTGTCTGCAGAATGTGCATAGAAATTGATTAAAGTGATGTTTCTGTGTACTTGGATGTGTTTCTAAAACTAATTTGAATTATATTTTATTTTATGAATATACACAATTCACACATACCAAAAAAATCCATATTTTTGTACCAATAGTTCAAGTGTGAAATTCTCAAAAATATGTTTTATTGAGACTGTGTAAAAAATAAATGAAAGTGTTGCTTTGTGCATGTAGATGCAGGAAAAAGGGAAAAAAATGTGAAATACATTTTACTGTTATCATGTTTCACCTTTCACAAGTTAACAGAAAACAATCAGTTTTTCAGTGTAATTATTAAAATACATTTTTTGGTTAAGAAACAGGATAGTTAAATATTTTAGTCATGTACACAGCATTAAAATAAACAAAATAATGTCCTATAATACTGTAATTGGAAATAAAGTATAAAAATCTAATAGTAAAACACTGAGAAAAAATGGGTCTGAGAGACCCGGTGCGACCGTTAATATTGACAAAACCCATGTGACCACTCCAGGGTTAATTTTTCCATTTCCCCCACTCTCAATTTTGTTATCACAACTGTATGATCTTCATCAAATGTTTCTCCTAGAAAAGTTGTCAGTTCTTTTATTTCCAATGGTAATGAAATAGAGAGATGAAGTTATTACTATTTGAGACAATATTGCAGTCTAGGAACAAACACCAAAGAAGTACAAGAACAACCTGATGCAATGAATGAGAAAATTGAAAAGTATGGTATGAAAATCAGTGCAGAGAAAAGCAAGACTATGGTGATATCAAGAGGAGAAAGACAAGGTAGAGGCATTGTGAAAATTGGTAGTCACAGCCTTGAAATTGTGGACAGTTTCAAATATCTAGGGAGTGAATTAATCCAAAATGCAATGCTGGACATGGAGATTAGCAGCAAGAGGGTGCAACAGGGCAATGTATTTTACCAGGAACCTCCTCTGGAATAAGAAGTACTAAGGAAGTGTAAAGAGATAATGTACAAAATGTATTATGCACCCATATTGACTCCTGCAGCTGAGATTTGGACAATGACAAGTAGAGGAGAGTAGAATTCAAGCCAGAAAAATGAAAAACTTAAGAGACAGGAAATACAATGAGACAGGAAGATGTTAGAAAGGAAGTCTGGATAGAAAACCTAAAGGAAAGAATTTATAATAAACTATGACAGTTTTGACATGCAAAGAGGATGGAGGAGAAAAGAATACCAAAACAGATGACTGCGATGAAGCCTGAGGGAGAGAGAGCAAGAGGACCTAGAACAAGGTGGATCGATTCAATGAAAAGGAGTGCATGAAGAAGAAAACCTGGACTGGGACAAAATAATGGAAGAGGAATGGTGGAGACAAGAAAGCGAGGAAGTGCCATAAATACCCCTGACCCAGCAAGAGCTAGATAAGAGGAGAGGAGGAGGATGAATAATAGGTTTTAGGAAACTCCCTTATAGACAGATAGGCCTACATGTTTACAGAACAACAAATTTTAAAAAGGAAACATTTTGAACAGCACTGACATAATTAACTAGAATAAAGCCAAAAATGTAATCAAATTTCAAAATAACAGTATAGACAAATTTTACTGGTAAGTACAGTACTTCCCCAATCAACTAATTTTTCCCCAGGAGGGATACAGCTTCAAGACAAAGATGTGAAAAGTAATCCCAGCCATTGGCTTACATACCTTTTTCTTTTTCACGCTTCTTAGCATCTTCCACTCTTTGTAATTCAGCCAATTTACTTTCTAGAGCATACTTTTCCTCCTTCTCTGAATCATATTTCACATCCTGATTTGGAACTGCCAGCAAGAACAATCTTTCAATAGATGCTTCCACTGGTGCACTGTAGAGATTCTTCCATGGAATCTTAAGAACAAGCTTTCCTAAAAATTAAACAAAAAAATACATGTATCAAACTAACAGTTCGACTCAAACAAAGAAATGTACATTTGATTTTCCATTTACAACAGATTTTGGAAATAAGCTGGCTAATACATTAACATACTTGCTTCCAATTCAGTTCTAAGCACTTCAATTCATTCACCTACTGGAAATTTGTACAGGTACGTGTTTAAAATACGACAGCATGTCAGGAACTACTGCTTGTTTATGGCCAGTGCTTTATTATTTGTCTGTCACCAGGTATAGCGCAGTGTGCTAAATCTATTGCTGTTCAGTTAGTCAGTCAGTCCTTGGTAGTAAATTGATTTCTTTCAATCTTATGTTCCATGGATTTTTGTATTATTTATTTGTTCATTTTTATGTATTTTTTGCAGCCTGTTTTTGTATTTGAAAATTTCAAATTTTCCCCTAAAATTCATCTTGAACTTTTTGTTTATTGGGGATGATGGGACAGAACTGGGAAGGAAACAAATATATTGGCAGAGTCCCAGTAACTGTCTGGTGTGAAAATGGAAAACCATTGGAAAACATCTTCAGGACTGCCATCAGTGGGATTCAAACGTTCCTTCTCCTGAATGAAAGTTCACAGCTACAAAATCTGAACCACACAGTGAACTCTTTCAGTCCTATCAGTAATGCGAGACTCATGACAACTGTACCCTGCCCACTAACATGCCTAACTGCAATAAACGAACACTAGTGCTACCTTGCCCAAGTCCAATCTTATTTTGAAAAGTAATAATCCCCACACTGCAACACCAGCTAGTTCACGTTATCACTTCCTCACAAGTCAACCCAAAGTGTGTAATAGCCAAGTCTAACCCTGTATATAATACAACTCACTTTACACTTCAAAGCAAACTGCAAGAATAATCTTGAGGAATCCAACTCGTATACAAGTTATGCAAGGTAGGTACGATGGTAGCTGCACCATGACTTCACCAAATGCAGCCGTGATAGCAAAGTTATCTGTAACCTAAGGCCACAGCTGATATGTTCATGATTAATGATTTTGGCAAGAATTTATAGATCATTCCATGTTAAGAAAAGTAGACATTTTTTATGGCCCTACAAGGAATGAACACAACCCCCCCCCCCCCTCTTAGTTACCCTTAATTCCTCGTGATTAAGGAATATGTACGTCTACTTTATATTTTATTATTTAAAAAAAAGATTTTTTAAAAAGGATGAGGTGTGTTTTGCCCATAAGTCATTAAAATAACTACTAACAATTTCTATTTAATAAATATAATCACAGGGAGGAAGCACAATGGCAAGAACAATCATTTTCCTTCAGTGTAGCTCTGGTACATGTACTGCATAATCCGTTACTTATCACTTTAGTCTATTCATTTGCTGTGTGTGCTTCTTAGCCATTATATCCATGCGCACTTTTCTTGTGTTCGATAAGTGGTATGTAATTAATTGGGGTAAATATTCCTTTATAGGAAGGGGAGTTAGCGATTGGAATAACTTACCAAGGGAGATGTTCAATAAATGTCCAATGTCATTGAAATCATTTAAGAAAAGGGTAGGAAAACAACAGATAGGGAATCTGCTATCTGGGCAACTACCCTAAATGCAGATCAGTTTGATTTATTTATTTATTTATTTATTTATTTATTTATTTATTAACATTATATAATGAACGACTTGTGTTATGGCTGAGACTGTTCATAAAAATAAGCAGGAACAAGTACTTAGGGAAAGCAGAAGCAAACTGTATATAACTGGGAAGGAAGCAAATATATTGATACAGTTGCAGTAATTGTCTGGTGTGAAAATGGGAAACCATAGGAAAACATCTTCAGGGCTGCCATTAGTGGGATTTAATTATCTTTCTAGAAAGAATCCAGATGAAAGTCTAAGCTGGGTGATTAAAGAAAATGCTGAAGCAACAGGCTTTTCTGAGAGGACTGTTTACAGAGTGCAATCAGCAGCCAGTTACAGGACCTCTGGCTTCCCCACTTAAGAGAACGTAATGCACCATGGAAGGACAGCAGGTCAGTCAAGTTCAATAATTTTGTTTGCAGTGGTGTAAAGTGCACGAGCTCTTCCTTAAAAGCCAACCTCCAACCTTGCAGCGAGTGCTACTGTCTGCAAATAATGATGAAGACCTTCCCAATTTCAAAAGAACAATCTACTATAATTTGTTGAAAGATGTTTCGAGTATAAAAAGAAAGGGAATTCAGCTTCTTTGATGGAAAAAAGTAGCCTATCGGACAATAATTAATGCCAGAGATGAGGAAAGGACCACTGATGAATAATGGATTAACACAGAACACATTACGCCTGGCTGAGTGGCTTAGACAGTTGAAGCGCTGGCCTTCTGACCCCAACTTGGCAGGTTCGATCCTGGCTCAGTCCAGTGGTATTTGAAGGTACTCAAATATGTCAGCCTCGTGTCTGTAAATATACTGGCATGTAAAAGAACTCCAGCGGGATTAAATTACAGCACCTCGGCGTCTCCGAAAACCGTAGAAGTAGTTAGTGGCATGTAAAGCAAATAACATTATTATTAATATTATTATTATTATTATATTATTATTATTATTATCAGAACACATTTCTGGGAAAGAATGAAATTATAAAACCATTTCAATACCAAGGGATGTTTTTCTGTTAGGACTCTCATGCAGTCTGAAGTCACCTCCAGGTCATGGCCCTGGGCCTGCATTAGAGTAGGCTGGTAACAAGCATGGGTTCGTGTCAGGGGCATAGTACGAGTTTCAATGCGAGAAGAATATCACAGACACTCTTGACAAGATGGATAGTGGTTGTTGTGAGGAATATTTTAAAGAAAGTATTCTACTGAACCTGCCACCAAATTCTGTCAATGTTCTTAACACTGCCTTCCATCATACCCATAAGAATGAAGCTCTGCCTATGAAAGCAGGGGGAAAAAAAGAGAACCTACAGTCATGGCTTCAAGAATATGGCACAGTGTAAGTTGAGAACATGATAAAAACAGACTTGATGACCCTGGTAAACAGTATGGAATGGAATTAAAATTGCTATAGAACCGATGAAATGGCACGAGAAAGGGGAGGCACGGTTCTTAAAATACCACACTACCATTGTGAACAGAACCCTACTGAACTTGTTTCGACACAGGTGAAGCACTATAGTGGTATGGACACTGCCACTTTCAAAATAAAGAAGATGGAAACTCAACAATGAAGGTTTCCTATGCAGGTCTGCTAAAAACTGAGCTAAATATGTCAAAAGATATGAAAGATATTCAAGCGAACATGTGGAAATCTGACTTAATCCAGGATAAAATGTAGTCCTTAATCATTGCTGTTGGCAGTAACATAAGTAACTAACTAACGTATAATAACCTTGAAAAGTAATTCTGGCTCCACCTTATTCGATACTAATCAAACTGACTTAATAATAACCATAACAACATTAACAACATTTACAAACTGTGCATATGTTTTGCCCTCAATATGGGACTTCTTCAGTCAATATATAGTGACAAAATAATTGAATCATGATTAAAAGAAAGGTTAAAAAACATCAGACATATACCAAAAAATATGTGCACTTTGTAAATGTTAAGAAGTTAAATATTTTAAGAAATTGATTAGTAGCCTAGTGAATAAGGAGGAACCAGAATTATTTCCATTCAAGGTTATTATACGAGGGCTGTGAATAAAGTGGTCCAGACACACTCAGGAGATCGGGCATGCGCAAATAGGATATGGGAGTGGTTGGGTGGCGCTGTTGATGTGTAGTGTAAATCTGATGCGCATCCAGTTGGGAGTGATGTTGCTATGTGGAACTGAGGTGAGGAGTGCTAATTTCACCGCTCTAAACCATGTTTTCAAAATGTGATCAGCATTCACAGATTAAAATCGAGGTTGCCTATGGCAAAAATGCATCAGAATGTTATTGAGGATTACATGAAGCCTGTGGCAAGAATACATTACCATGTAGGACGGTTGCATGATGGGTCAAAGTGCTTCATGTGGGTCGGAATGAGACTGCGGTTTTGCACCGCACAGGTCAGCTGTCCATTCCTCAAGATCAAACTAGTTCAGTACATACCAAGTGCTGATTTGGTGGAACATCTTTTTATAGTAGTGAAGTACAGAAATGCCACCGGTATGCACTGGACAGATACAGCAACGAAGGAGACTCATTTCTGCAGCGTAATGAGACATGGGCATGAGCCTGAATTAAAGCATCAATTGAATGAATGGTGTCACCCAATCATGATCTGCACTTAGGGCAGATGCCCAGGTGGCAGATTTCCTATCTGTTGCCTTCCCAGCCCTTTCCTAAATGATTTCAAAGAAATTGGAAATTTATTGAACATCTCCCTTGGTAAGTTATTCCAATTCCTAACTCCCCTTCCTATAAATGAATATTTGCCCCAGTTTGTCCTCTAGAATTTCAACTTTATCTTCATATTGTGATCTTTCCTACTTTTATAAATGCCACTCAAACTTATTCGTCTACTAATGTCATTCCACACCATCTCTCCGCTGACAGCTCGGAACATACCACTTATATTAAATAACACTTGAATGTTTTATGATTCATCTACCTATTCAATACAATACAATTTTAAAAATTAGGACATTGTCCTTATCAAAGTTGTTAAAATGAATTAATATATTATATGTTTCGCCTATCAATAGTAGGCATAATCAGCCACATTTTTCACCTTAGGATAGATCAGATACCTGATTGGAAATAATTTATGAATGCTGTTAAAAACTATGTTGTTTAAAATGTATTGGAGATTGTTAAACACTATTACAATATAGAATGTAGTATGCTGTTATTTGACAATATTTGTGATAATGTTGGAGTCTAAAAACATTATAATTATTTGACAATTATTACATATTAAAAGATATTACAATAGAGATAAAAATCAGAAAACACATTCCATTTAGTTGTCAGATGGCGTATTGTTAAAAACTTATGGAAACTTGAGCAATGGTAATGGTCGTTGGTTCTTGAAGTTATAAAATATTGATTTTCATTTATTTGCTTATAAATATTGGAGAATTTTCATATGGTCTGGTTCCTTTTGAGATAGTAGTTGAAAATGTTGGTGCTGTAGGCTATATTGAATTCTTTGTAGGCATCATTAGACCACCTTCTTTGATGTGGTAAGAGTTTGTAATGGGTAAGGCTCTTTGCTGTTGGGCATGCTGAGGTGAGCGTATTAGTTGGAAGGAAACGTTCTTGTCATTCGGTGGTTAGGAAAGATCTTCATTGGGGTAATCACATAAATGGGATAGTAAATAAAGGGTACAGATCTCTGCACATGGTTATGAGGGTGTTTAGGGGTTGTAGTAAGGATGTAAAGGAAAGGGCATATACGTCTCTGGTAAAACCCCAACTAGAGTATGGTTCCAGTGTATGGGACCCTCACCAGGATTACCTGATTCAAAAACTGGAAAAAATCCAAAGAAAAGCAGCTTGATTTGTTCTGGGTGATACATATACTTGGCGACTGCCAGTTACTCTAAAACTCTCAACGTAAGCTAACATCTCAGCGGTCGAAAGGAACTCGTCATATCTTTGGCTAACCACCGAATGACAACAACATTCCCTTCCAACTAATACGCTCACCTCAACACGCCTAACAGCAAAGGGCCATACCCATTACAAACTCTTACCACATCAAAGAACATGGTCTAATGACGCCTACAAAGACTTCAATATAGCCTAAGGCACCAACATTTCTAACTATTATTATCTCAAGAGGAACCAGACCATATGAAAATTCTCCAATATTTATAAGCAAATAAATGAAAATCAATATTTTATAACTTGAAGAACCAACGACCATTACAATTGCTCAAGTTTCCATAATTTTTTAACAATACGCAATCTGACAACTAAATGGAATACGTTTTCTGATTTTATCTCTACTGTAATATCTTTTAATACGTCATAATCATCAAATAATTATGTTTTCAGACTTCAATATTATCACAAATATTGTCAAATAACAGCATACTACATTTTATATTGTAATAGTGTTTAACAATCTCCAATACATTTTAAACAACATAGTTTTTAATAGCATTCAATTATTTCCAATCAGGTACCTGATCTATCCTAAGGTGAAAAATATGGCCGATGATGCCTACTATTGATAGGCGAAACATGTACCATATAATATATTAATTTCATGTTAACAACTTTGATAAGGACAACGTCCTAATTTTTAAAATTGTATTGAATTGAATAGGTGGATGAATAATAAAACATTCAAGTGTTATTTAATACAAATATTTTCAATACGGACCCAAAAATGAATTTTATCACATGTAACATACACTTAGTTGAGCAGCTCTTCTTTCTCTCAATTCTTCCCAGCCCAAACTTTGCAACATTTTTGTAACGCTACTCTTTTGTTGGAAATTACCCAGAACATATCAGGCTGCTTTTCTTTGGATTTTTTCCAGTTCTTGAATCAGGTAATCCTGGTAAGCATCCCATACACTGGAACCATACTCTAGTTGGGGTCTTACCAGAGACTTATATGCCCTCTCCTTTACATCCTTACTACAACCCCTAAACACCCTCAACCATGTGCAGAGATCTGTACCGTACCCTTTATTTACAATCACATTTATGTGATTACCCCAATGAAGATCTTTCCTTATATTAACACCTAGATACTTACAATGATCCCCAAAAGGAATTTTCACCCCATCAACGCAGTAATTAAAACAGAGGACTTTTCCTATTTATGAAACTCACAACCTGACTTTTAACCCCGTTTATCAATATACCATTGCCTGCTGTCCATTTCACAACATTTGAGGTCACGTTGCAGTTGCTCACGATCTTGTAACTTATTTATTCCTCTATAGAGAATAACGTCATCTGCAAAAAGCCTTACCTCTGATTCCACTCCTTTACTCATAACATTTAAATATATAAGAAAACAAAGGTCCAATAATGCTGCCTTGAGGAATTCCCCTCTTAATAATTACAGGGTCAGATAAAGCTTCACCTACTCTAATTCTCTGAGATCTATTTTCTAGAAATATAGCAACCCACTCAGTCACTCTTTTGTCTAGTCCAATTGCACTCATTTTTGCCAGTAGTTTCCCATGATCCACCCTATCAAATGCTTTAGACAGGTCAATCGCGATACAGTCCATTTGACCTCCTGAATCCAAGATATCTGCTATCTGCCTTCCCAAAGCTTACATTCAATGCATGTCAAACTTACTGGCCAGTAATTTTCAGCTTTATGTCTATCACCCTTTCCTTTATACACAGGGGCTACTATAGCAACTCTCCATTCATCTGGTATAGCTCCTCCGACCAAACAATAATCAAATAAGTACTTCAGATATGGTACTATATCCCAACCCATTGTCTTTAGAATATCCCCAGAAATCTTATCAATTCCAGCCGCTTTTCTAGTTTTCAACTTTTCTGTCTTACTGTAAATGTCATTGTTATCATATGTAAATTTTAATACTTCTTTAGCATTAGTCTCCTCCTCTGTCTGTACATTATCCATGTAACCAACAATCTTTACATACTGCTGACTGAATACTTCTGCCTTTTGAAGATCCTCACATACACACACCCCTTGTTCATTTATTATTCCTGGAATGTCCTTCTTGGAACCTGTTTCAGCCTTAAAATACCTATACATACCCTTACATTCTTCACTAAAATTTGTATGACTGCCAATTATGCTTGCCATCATGTTATCCTTACCTGCCTTCTTTGCTAGACTCAATTTTCTAGTAAGTTCCTTCAATTTCTCCTTACTTCCACAGCCGTTTCTTAATCTATTTCTTTCCAGTCTGCACCAAGTTCATCAAGTCCACAGAAATTTTGATAGGAACCCAGTCGGGTGAAGCTAATGCTGATTGTGGCATACGACTACGAGTGTGTTATTCTAGCACATGCTGTGCCGAGAGACAATCCATCAACAGTGACTACTACTGAAGATTTCTGGATCAACATCTGTGTCTAGCTATGCGGCGTAAACATCCATGTTTATTGTGATACAAACACCCTATCGTGTTGCATGTTATGACGCAAACAATGTCAAGCTTTTATTGCAACAGTGGCATTGAGAGGTCTTGGAACACCCTCCATACTCAACAGACATGAATCCTTGTGACTTCGACCTTATTCCGAAGTTGAAGGAACCCCTCCGAGGCCACCGATTTCTTGACGTGGCATCTGTACTCTGCGCAGTAGGGCGCTCCGTCGCAGTCATCTGCAGAGAATGGCTTGCCAACGGTCCCCAACGGCTTCCCAACATTGGAAAAAGGTTGATACACTTTGTGGGTGACTACACTTGACACAAGTGTAATAGACTAATATAACTTTGAACCAATATTCTTTAACCCATGGGTAAATAATGCAAATATTATTTTTTAATGATTATTATTATGACTTGTGAGGTATGGCTATGAATTGTTTACATCCATTTTGTATTAGTATTATTTTTTACATAATTGTGTACGAACCTTATTTGGTATAATCACGATCGTATTATTTGTGAGGTTAGGTCATGAAACACCTGCTGTATATAAATTAATATGAGTTTATTTAAAGTAAGAACATGTAATTAATAGTGCATAATTTATTATTACCTATATATATCATGTATAATTCACTACAATGTTGTGCAATACACTGTAATAAGTCCAGAACGACGCATGATGCGACTAGAATGGTACAGAGAATTCTTTACATTGTAAATAGGCTATTAGAGACTCTCGAACTTACAAGAAAATATGTTGTGTCATATTCTTCTAGAAACATGGCCAGGCAACGTATATAAAGAGGCAGTCTTGAGGGTAGATCAGAGTTGTTTTAATGGGACTTATGTGACTTATGTTGGTAGTTGACATGCATCTGTTGCAGACTTCTTTTGATTCTTCGTAGTAGTGTTTTGTTTATGATGGCAGTTTATTAGTTTGTGTGTACAGAATTTGTGTAAATCATTTGTAAATAAAATGGTGTACACAACTGACAGCATTTTGTATGTGCGTCTTTGTGGTAACATCACTAGTGATCATGGCAGGACTGAAGAATAAATTTCAGAACACGAGTTTAAGTGTATCAGAATAAAATGCAAGTGATACTAGAAAATATGTCTGTACAACAACTTAAAGACGAACTCGCAAAGAGAAATCTTCCGACGAACGGCAAGAAGAAATTATTGAAGACGTGATTACGAGAAGATCTCATCAAAAAAGGAGAAGATCCCGAAAAGTTTATAATCGAGGTGAACTATCATCCGGAATCCCCATCGGAAGAAGAGGTAAATATAACAAAAATTTGTTCCAGCTTACTGAACATGATGCAGGCACTCAATGACAAAATCTCAGACATTGATTCAAGAGTTAATTCCACCTTAACGAAACAGAATGACAAACTTTTAGACATGATATACGATAGTAGGGAGAGGGTGAAAGCTGGTCTCGGCACATAGCCTACTCCTGTCGAATAGCACCAAAGGGCCTGCTCAAGAAACACCACGCTCGAGTTTTATGACTTAATGAAAGATTTTAAATTCAACCAATGTACATTTTACAAGAGAAAGGCAATCGCTTTTTCAACATAAGAGTAAAGTGATAAACTAGAATTTTTTTTCTATTTTGCTTCACGTCACACCGGCACAGATAGGTCTTATGGCGGCGATGGGATAGGAAAAGCCTAGGAAGTTTAAGGAAGCGGCCGTGACCTTAATTAAGGTACAACCCTGGCATTTGCCTGGTGTAAAAATGGGAAACCGCGGAAAACCATCTTCAGGGTTGCCAACAGTGGGGCTCGAACCCACTATCTCCCGATTACTGGATACTGGATAAACTAGACTTCTCTAAGGAGATTTTTCTTAGTTTTTTTTTATTTTTTTTATTTTTTTTTTTTTAATTCTGTTGCCCTATTAGTTAAGTACTGATGAAGACCAAAAAGGGTCGAAACATGTATACTGTTAGATAATATTTTATATCAGTCCTAAAGACTGAATGGTAGTGTATTGAACTAGGTGGAATAAAACCTGCTTCTTAACTGTGTAATACAATCAATACAGACCATGAAATGATTCTTATTTTTTTGTAAAGTGAGGCCTGTCAAGAAGAATTATAGCCTGTTTCAGGTAAAGACTGCTAAGCTGGATTCCAGTCTTAATTCTGAAACTTTTGCAACTAGCTCTGTAGTCTTGATTAGAAGCACACTTCTTACTTTTACATAAGTTACCTAAAAACCTGAGTCTAATTATCATTGCCTTTGTCTCCCTCTGCATCTCCTACCCTCTAAGGCAGTATCAATTATTCTCCTGGGTAGCCTATCACATGAATAAAAAATGTATCCACCATCAGAAAACTAACAGAGCCTCTGTGGCTCAGGCGGCAGCGTGCTGGCCTCTCAGTGCTGGGTTCCGTGGTTCAAATCCCAGTTACTCCATGTGAGTTTTGTACTGGACAAAGCAGAGGTGGGAGAGGTTTTTCTCTGGGTACTCCAGTTTTACCTGTCATCTTTCATTCCAGCAACACTCATCAATATTTCATCTGCCATTCATTAATCACTGTCCCACAGGAGTGCGACAGACTTCGGCAGCCGGCACAGTTCGTATCCTCGCCGCTAGATGGGGCTTCATTCCATTCCTGACCCAGTCAAATGACTGAAAACAAGCTGTGGATTTTCATTTTCAGAAAATTAAGGAAGCAGCCTAACTTACATTTCAGGGAAATGAATAAATGTTCCTTGAATTGCTGCAGATTGTAAGTCACCGGAGTGTCGTACTTCAGTTCCTCGGGAGTTCCTTAACGTGCCGGAAACTCCCGACGACACGGAGTTGTTGAAATTTGTATACTCTCAAAGGCCACCGACCTCAACCGGGATCGAACCTGGTATCTTGGCAACAGGCAGACGACTAACCGACTGAGCTTGATCAATCATCAATGATCTGTATTTAGGGCTGCCACCCCGGGGGGCAGATTGCCTAGCAATTGGTTACCTAATATTTTCTAAAATTATTTCAAAAGAGTTTGGAATTTCATGCAACATTCCCCTTGTATAAATTATAAGTTTTCCTACTCGCTCAGCTCGGCTTAGGGAAATGAAGAAAGTTTGTCTGAAACACGATAATTATTTCAAATTGCGATTATTAACACTCTCTTACATAACGGAGTCAAAATATGAAAAAAAGGAAGCCTACATTATTAGGTTGAAATGTTTGTGTTAGTGGTGCAAGTAAATATGTAGATCTTTATATAGGCCTACGCATCAAAAAATTCGAAGTTCCTCCCTATCAACAGGAACAACTCATTGATATGGTTACATGATATAACTTCTATTATATTTCCAGCTGTCTTCCAGAGCCGAATATGTTCAACTGTATAATGAATTATATTACTCTTATGTCCGACCATACTGCTCTATACGAAAACACAAAACAGTGCCCATTCCCCCCAATCACTAGTGTCAAGTTGTCACAAGTAGCCTTCTGCCAATTTCTATGGTTTAATGGAGATTACAAATGACCCATAACTATCGGACAGGTTCAAATCCACGACAATATAATTTCATGTCAGTTGAAACATTACGTCATGATTTCTTAAGTGACACCTGACAGAAATAACATTTAACTGTAGCCTATCCGCGCAAAGATCTATTACCAATCAGTGAAAAACAGGCATGGTATCTACTGAGAACATACCACGCCCCCCAAATTAGTACGAATCAAAAGATAAACCGCGTAATTTGGATGACAGAAGCAACTGATAATTCTTAAGACATTCTACTGTACACTCACCTAAATGTCCGTACACTGTTTTGACAGGCAAATCAAGTTCATCCAGGGCACTCTGTTTCAAAATCAGGTTTTGAAGAACGACATCGCCTGCAGAGAAAAACACACACTTGAAAACACAAGCTTTTCATATTACAAGTGTCAGGTTGAGACCAAAAACTTCCTGTCTCCACGCCAGATAATAAACATTGATCCCCAATTATGATTTGCCGCATTGCTGGTTTACTTACCGCCCCATATTCCAATCTTGAGCTGCGATCGATCTAAGTTTTCAACATAATCACCTAGAAATCTGTTCAACAAATCCGCGACAATTGACTCGAAAACCATATTGAAATATATTCAATTGACACATTCAGAATTTGAATGAAAACAAAATTTCACTGCTCGGATATTCACACCACACCCATTTCCGCCGACGGTGGGTGTACTGTACGCAGCACGAGGTGTTGTGAAAGTTGGTCACAGCTGGTCACGTTCAGCCACAGCGCTAAACCCGACGGTGATGTCACCCCAATGCGGCAAAGGTGAAACAACGATCACTCAGGCGTAAATCGCATACCAAAGCATAAAAGTAAATCTTTCAATTCAAAGAGTATATACAATTGTACAATGAATATCTATACCAGATCCCACGAGAGTCGGAGTAAGACATTCTGTGTCAAATCTTGTCTTGTCTTGTCTTGTCTTGTCTTGTCTTGTCTTTACAAAGGTGAAAAATGAGAGTATCCTCCTAATTCAATACAACAAATATTCCGTCATTAGACGGAGTAAACAAATTCAAACATGTTTCGGCTCGTTTGAGCCATCTTCAGTGAAAAATGAGGGGAGTTTGAAATCATTTACATAATATAAGTTGAAAAAATGCTAAAAAACATAATGAAGGAGCAAATGAAAAAACAAATAAAAGAGAGCCTAGACGGAAACAAAATTAGCACAAATATACAATATTTACATCAATATGCGGAGCAAAAAAAACTCACTGCGACAAAATTCAGTGAAAAGGTGTTAATTTAAAATAATAATTGAAACTAAAAACTGTGTTAACCTAGGAAAACAAAGAAATGAAAAAACAAATGATGCAGATGAAAATGAACAATAGTAGCACATGGTGAAGTTGTGGACCTCATAGTTTACAAAATATTGTTTAGTAACAATAACAAAACAGGTTGAAATCACTGTCGAAAATCATCCTTGTAGAAACCCATCACATTAAATTGGCCAGGAGGGGAGCGGGAGCAAACATTTTTGAGAAACCAAGCCTGATATAACGTGCAGGCGAAAAGCCTGTGACAAGGAAAAAACACCAATGAAATTTAAAGCTTTAGAAACAGCAGCATTCTCAATATCTTCTCAATCTAACGGTCCCTTTCTTGATTATTGTTTTATAATGTTGGCTGGTGTCTTGCCTTATTGTAAAGGGTCGGAAGGGCCACGATATAAAATTGAATTTGTTTACTCCGTCTAATGACAGAATATTTGTTGTATTGAATTAGGAGGATACTCTCATTTTTCACCTTTGTAAAGTGAAAACCGTCAATACGGAATGATTCTAATGTCTTGTCTTGTCTTGTCTTGTCTTGTCTTGTCTTGTCTTGTCTTGTCTTGTCTTGATAATTTGATGGGCTTCGCGTGATAGCTGTGTATCCAGTCACAGACACTATAAGAAACCTCAAAGTATGAAGGAGGCTAAAACCAAATACAGTAGACAATACACGACACTTACGGATTTAGCCTTGTTACAACGGGAGACAATTCGACGGTGGCGCTCCTAGTGACTTGACCTGAAAAGTCGCGCTAAATTCAAATATCAATGGAAATGCATATACGAAAATGGATAAATAAATTACGTCTAGAAAGAAAGTATTATTAAGATATTAACTTCGAATTCGCTAAAACAATTCTGGATAAATGAATGAAGAATTATTTAAATTGTTATTATTTAAAGACTGAAATCTATATATATAAGCAAGTCGGTCTGGAGCAATGTATATATAAATATTTAAAAATGAAAATAGACATGAATGAATGAGGCCCTTACAGAAATCTAGCTTATCCATAAGTATGAAAAAAATAAAGTGAAGCGTTAAAAATGTATCCAAATTTCACCCTATTCAAATACTCGAACTCAATTTACTCCCTAAATATGGTAGGTAGGGGAAATTCTTTAGAAACAGATATATATAGCGATAAAAGAGGCGTCAGATAGCGCAAACCGTTTGTTAATATCTTTTACCGTTTAGGAGTAGTGAATCTCGAAGTGGAGGTCTGCACTTTTAAACGTGCTCATGCTTATCCTTCATCTCTATATATAAAAGCAAGTCCGTCTGGAGCGATGTATATATAAATATTTAAAAATGAAAATAGACGTGAATTAATGGGGCACTTGCAGATATCTCAGAAATTTGAAACTTAGTACGGGAGAAGTTGATGACTTCAGGATCCCTAGAAAAATCGAACATTTCAAATTTCCCTGAAGGGGGCACGCTGGGAGCCTCAAATTTTAGGCTCAGCATAAGAACACAGTCGTATAATTTATCCAAAGCGGCAAACTATAGGTATCGTGAGCTTAAAAAGGTTTCAGGGATTTTTAAATTTCTATCCCCCGTTCCCAACTCAAGATGGCGGCACAACCTGCTAGACGAGGTAGAAAATTGAAATTTGGCGAAATTGTGGCTTTTAGCCTGTAACTGACGGAAATTTTTCACTTTTCATCCCCCAAAATATCGAAATATGGAGGCAATTTTAATGACTGAGCAGACATTCTTTTTAAGGTATTTGTTGGCTAAACGGTAAGTCGTACCACAAAACGTATGGCACATTCTCAGTTCAATTTGGAGTGATCTATAACTTTGGTCCTATGACATTTCCTCGTCTCTCTCCATTATACGTTAGATTTGGCCGTATTTCTGGATTGTTCGTAAATTTGGTGATATTTACAAGTATATTTAATTCTTTGACACGCTTAGGTAAGACAGGATCATAAAGTATTCGTGCGCACATTGGCACGATCAAAGGCCACATGTGGACCAAATTTCATGATTCTTCTTCTTCTTCTTCTTCTTCTTCTTCTTCTTCTTCTTAAGACGCCTTCTCCGAGCGGAGGTTGGCGATGCCATCTTCGAAGGTCTTTCAGCCATGAATTTCTTCTTCTCACAACAGATCTCTTCCCCTGTATCTTCCCCTCAATGAAAATGAAATGAAATGAAATGTCGTATGGCTTTTAGTGCCGGGATATCCCAGGACGGGTTCGGCTCCCCAGGTGCAGGTCTTTCTAATTGACACCCGTAGGCGACCTGCGCGTCTTGATGAGGATGAATTGATGATGAAGACCACACATACACCCAGCCCCCGTGCTATTGGAATTAACCAATTAAGTTCAAAATCCCCGATCCGGCCGGGAATCGAACCCGGGACCCTCTGAACCGAAGGCCAGTACGCTGACCGTTCAGCCAACGAGTCGGACTTCCCTTCGATAATAAGCTGTAACAACTGATACCTCTCACCTCTCATGATATGTCCTAGATATTGCGTTTTCCTCTGTTTTATGGTGAGCAGTCATTCTTTCTGCTTTTTCATCCGACGAAGGACCTCGGCATTTGAGATTTTCATTACCCAGGATATCCGCAAGGGACGGCGATACAGGAACATTTCGAAGGCATCAATACGTTTTTCTATGACTGGATCCAGAGTCCAGCTTTCACATCCATTTAGGAGAACAGAAAATATATAGCAGCTGATCATACGAATTCGTAGTTGGAGACTGAGATCTGACCTCACAAAGAATTTCTTCATGGTAATGAATTGTTTCCTGGTCTGCTCAATTCTAGATATTATCTCCCCTCTGGAGTTACATTGGTCATCCAAGATGGTACCCAGATATTTGAGAGAAGACACTTGCTCAATTACTTTATCTTTTATTGTGAGATTTGTCCGAATTGTCTTCTTAGAGAACACCATCAGTTTCGTCTTTGAGGGGTTAACATATAATCCAAACTCTTCACTGTGCTGAATTAAGGAGCTTATCATGCACTGAAGGGCAGGCATGTCATCAGCTATGACAACAGTATCATCTGCATATCTGATGTTGTTGATGATTTTTCCGTTAATTTTGATCCCACCATAGTCTTCCAATGTTTATTTAAAGATTGCCTCTGAGTAAATGTTAAACAACAGAGGTGACAGTACACAACCCTGGCTGTCGCCCTTCCTGATCGAAGCAGTTTCTGAAGTTCCTTGATCAGTTTTGACATTTGCAAACTGATTCCAGTACAGGTTACTGATTATACGTAAGTCACCGGAGTCAATACCTGTTGATCTCAGAATCTCTATCAGCTTATTGTGCCTGACACAATCAAAAGCTTTTTTATAATCTATAAAACCTAGCTTATCCATAAGTATGAAAAAATTATGTGATGTGTTAAAAATGTACCCAAGTATCACCCTATTCAAATATTCGAACTGCATTTACTCCCTAAATATGGTAGGAAATTCTTTACAAACAGACACATAGAGCAATAAAAGAGGCGTCAGATAGCGCAAACCATTTGTTAATATCTTTTACCGTTTAGGAGTAGTGAATCAGGAAGTGCAGGTCTGCACTTTTAAACGTGCTCATGCTTATCCGTCATCTATATATTATAAAAGCAAGTCGGTCTGGAGCGATGTATATACAAATATTTAAAAATTAAAATAGACGTGAATTAATGAGGCAATTGCAGAAATCTCAGAAATGTGAAACTTGGCACTGGAGAAGCTGATGACTTCAGGATCCCTACAAAAATCGAAAATTCTAAATTTCCCTGAAGGGGGCAAGCTGGGGGCCTCAAATTTTGGACTCAGCATAAGAACACAGTAGTATAATTTATCCATTGCGACAACCTATAGGTATCGTGAGCTTAACACATTTTCAGGTATTTCCTAATTTTTATCCCCCCCCAAATGAAAATGGCGGCACAACATGCCAGACGAGGTAGAAAATTGAAATTTGGCGAAATTATAGCTTTTAGCCTGTAACCGACGGAAAAATTCCAAGATGGCCAAATTTTTCACGTTTCACTCCCCAAAATATCGAAATATGGAGGCAATTTTAATGACTGCGCAGACATTCTTTTTAAGGTATTTGTTGGCTAAACGGTATGCCGTATCACAAAATGGATGGCACATTCATTCTCAGTTCAATTTTGAATGATCTACAACTTTGGTCCTCTGACATTTTTTCGTATCTCTCTCCCTTATACGTTAGATTTGGCCGTATTTCTGGATTGTTCGTAAATTAGGTTATGTTTACAAGTATATTTCATTCCTTGACACATTTATAGGAAATATATGATCATAAAATTTTCGTGCGCACATTGGTACGGTCAAAGGCCATATGTGGACCAAATTTCATGATTCTAACTTATCCATAAGAATAAAAAAATGATGTGAAGCGTTAAAAATGTACCCAAATTTCACCCTATTCAAATATTCGAACTCAATTTACTCCCTAAATATGGTAGGTAGGGGGAATTCTTTAGAAACAGACATATAGAGCGATAAATGAGGCGCCAGAAAGCGCAAACCGTTTGTTAATATCTTTTACCGTTTAGGAGTAGTGAATCTCGAAGTGGAGGACTGCACTTTTAAACGTGCTCATGCTTATCCGTCATCTATATATATAAAAGCAAGTCGGTCTGGAGCGAGGTATATACAAATATTTAAAAATGAAAATAGACGTGAATTAATGGGGCACTTGCAGAAATCTCAGAAATTTGAAACTTGGTACGGGAGAAGCTGATGACTTCAGGATCCCTGGAAAAATCGAAAATTCTCAAATTTCCCTGAAGGGGGCAAGCTTGGGCCTCAAATTTTGGGCTCAGCATAAGAACACAGTCGTATAATTTATCCACAGCGACAACCTATAGGTATCGTGAGCTTAACACATGTTCAGATATTTTCTAATTTTTTCCCCCGCTCCCCCCCCCCAAATGAAAATGGCGGCACAATCTGCCAGACGAGGTAGAAAATTGAAATTTGGCGAAATTATAGCTTTTAGCCTGTAACCGACCGAAAAATTCCAACATGTCCAAATTTTTCACTTTTTACTCCCCAAAATATCGAAATATGGAGGCAATTTTAATGACTGCGCAGACATTCTTTTTAAGGTATTGGTTGGCTAAACGGTAAGTCGTATCATAAAACGGATGGCACATTCTCAGTTTAATTTGGAGTGATCTACAACTTTAGTCCTATGAATTTTTTCGTATCTCTCTCCCTTATACGTTACATTTGGCCATATTTCTGGATTGTACCTAAATTTTGCACCTTGTACACGTGTAATTGATAGTTTGGATCACTTATAGAAAAGATAGGATCGTCAAATCGTACACGATTATTGGCCAACCCAATAGCCTTATTTGTGTCTAATTCTATGTTTTGAGCTGTTACATACGTATTTGAAATGTAATTCAATGTGTGAAACGCTTACACCATTTTCAACATATTCAACTTTTCTAAAAACCTCTTACCTTTAAATAGATTAAGTACTGGGACATGTCACAGGACCAGCCATTTAGATCGTTAAATGTGGCCAGAGGCTTCTTATCGTACAATCCGTTTTTCGATGATATAATGATTAGCAGCTGTTATTCTGTAAATGAAGGTAAACATCCATATACTTCCATATCTATATTCACTGAAGTCGATTTGTAGCGATCTAGAAAGGGTTTGTCTGCCATCGTTATTAAATACTTAGCAAATCGATAGTGACTATGCGAAGGAGTGCCTCTGCTATTTTAATCAGTCCTCTCCACATCCACTTTGACTGGCAGTAAGAATCGGGTCGTCCTCCAACTCCTGTGCACCATTGTCATGATTAATTCCCTTCTCGATTCGACTAGTAGGAGACAAGGGGGCGTGCAATTTTTTTTCAAAACTCTTTTGCCGGATTCTGTTTGTCGGTAGGCAAGTGTGCCTCCCATTATAAACAAATGCACCCATTTAAAATGGGACTGACTTTAGGGATAGTGGCCTGCTATTATAATGGAAACTCACCAACTCGGTGTTGGTGTTGCCAGTCTTCGATATCCGTATACAATGTAGAGTATAGTAGCGAAGCACGGGTACATTTGCTAGTTAGGCATATAAACAACATGTTAAATGGACTGCTGTGAAATGGCTTGAGCTTTCATTTATGCATTACTTTTTTGTTTAGCATTCCTGCCTGAATTTTTACGGATAAATTGGACTTTTTCTCATTTAAAAACATTGTATCATCACATTAAGACACTTGACAATAAAAATATCGGCACATTCCTTACACACATGATGCAATGAATTAACATTTATAAGCTGGACAATTTTCCTCTTAACATGAAGCCTACTTACAGAAAGAAAAAATCTATAAAATCCCGGCTTTAATCTAAGAAGAGGGATAAAAGAAAGAAAAGTATGAAAATGTTGTCGATAGTGATGCTTTGAGGAATATTTACGTACAATTAGAGTAAAAATATAAAACAGCCTTGGCTGTATAGTCGAGGATTTCTAAAGTCGCTGGCCTGGAAATGATCTGAACAGATCTTATAATTCTTATATAAGCGTAACGTCCCTTATTTCTTGTACACCTTATCCAAATCACTTCTGTGACATTTCAAAACACACAGATCACACCTACAACAACACATCGGCATTGAAGGTTAACTGCTGCACTATACAATAAAATATGCGTATTATATTTTAAGCCAGTTAATATATGGGTCGAGCAGGTCAGAAGATTATGAAATACTATAAAAACCTCTTTGTCACTGGAAGAATATATATGCAAACACAATATTACTTACAATTTCTTGTCATGAGAGAACCGAAAGAAAGACCGCGCATTCTTCTCTACTTCATAGTTACTGGAGCCCAACACAGCACATACCTTTCCCCTCATGTTGAGAGGAGATTTCAAGGAATGACACACGCTACTATTTAATTATGTCAACTCACTGAAAACGCACAAATAACACCAAAAACTTCATACACAAATACACGTGCTCTTATGACAGAATCAGTAGTTCTCAAGTCAATCCGCTAGAGAGAGCTCTAATAGATGTCCCTCGATATCTCGATGAGTGTCGCGTATTGTTTCTACTGTATTTGATAAAACTCAAGGGATAAAGTTAAAAGGGAAGTTATGAATTCAACTACTAATATACAACACATAGGAGTAACACAAGGACACAAGGTACAAAGCTTCATGCCAGAGCGACCTATCTCGGCGACTTTCTACCACACGAACATATTCTGTGTCAGATGTTTAGCGCTACAGTTGGGCCCACGAGAGTTGGAGTCTGACGTTTAACGCCGCCGGCGAGAAAAAGTGACTAACGATGATCGAAAATGGTCTGTTGCTATGGCAAGGATAACAGAGATGCCACATTTAAGGAAGATATCGCCATGTGGGTTGGCTTGTTTTCAGACGCTTTTGTGATGTTATACGGAGTGGTACTGTGTTTGCTGTGTTAGTTGTTGTTTTATGTAACTATTTACGTGTTTGTTTCCTAAATACTACTTTCGTTAACAGTTTTTTCTAAGTTAATCAGTGGCTAGTTGTACATTTCTATTCTCTATTCAACATGTACCTTTGTTAAGATTATTGTCAGGTTAATGATTATGAAATCCCATATTTATCGGCAATATGTTCTGTTTTAATGCTAGATTTATCAGCACGAGCTTAGGAGCAAGTCAAACTGTACTGAATTGCATTAGGTCTATATATATATGATTAAATATTCAGCCTGTATGAAAAGGTGATATGCTGCAGATGTAGGTAACTATGACAACGGAGCGTACCGGTACTTCGTAGTTACCGACTTATATAAGAATGTATTGCAGCCGAAAGGCCAAAGAAAGACAATAACATCTACATAACACTTATCCTTCATCCAGTTTCTCTCTAACATGGCGCTTGTAGCGTAAAAGTCTATGCCTATCTCTTTACTTTTATCCACACTTCTCTCCAGGTGTTTTGCATATTGTTCAGTAGTTTGCTTCCTCAGGTCCTCAGCATAGAAGGTCTCAGTGCATTCTGTAAGGAAGCGTGCTTTTACACCTTCTATTTTTGCAAACGTCTTAAGTTTAAGACGTTCATAAATGTGTTCTAATCCATAAGATACTATAGGGGATATGGTGGTGTTAAAATGTCTCATAGTTGTAGCTAAGGACAGAGCTGGGAGGTTTTTTATGGCTGAAATTGCTCTTGTAGCTGCTGCGGTTCTTTCTTGGACATGGTATCTAAATTACATTGTAGTAGTATGCAGGGTAATTCCAAGATACCTAAAGAGGTTGACTATTTTCAGCGGTTCTCCATTGATGTTAAAGGAGACTCAACCCGAGATTTTTCCTCCCTTTCGAAATGTCATTTGGACTGTCTCCTCCAAATTTATTGTATGCTAATACATTATAGAACACTACCCACATTGGTATTTATATTACTTAACGGCGAAACTTAACGGTGCACTTCAAGATTAAAAGTAGAAAATTCGTGAAATAGCCACTGATTAAATAACTACCCACTTCTCCACCTCTATTAAAGTACTTCATAGGACTTTTCTATCGGCTGAGCCCAGCAGCACGTCATCTGCGGATAATATTTGTATCCGCTGTGCTCTGAAGGATGTCTGTAATATCGGCTGTAGTAATGTTAAACAATAGAGGCCTCGTTGGATCACCCTGCGGGACACCGTTTGTATGTTCGAAAGACTCAGATACGCCGACTGTGTCCTTAATCTGCACAAAATTAACTGATAAAATGTTTTCTATTACTCTAACAAGTGGATGTGTTGATCCAGTCATGTCCTTTATCTTTGTAATCAATATTTCCCTGTTTAGTGAATAGAACGTCTTCGTGTAATCAATCAAGACAACAAAGTATTTTCCGTTTGGGTGCCCCAGAGCTTCTTTTATTTCCTCCATTAAGTGTTTGGCGGCTTGTATTGTGTTTCTACCACGTGCAAAACCAAACTGGCACTCAGGAATATTAGCTAAAGTCTCCAGTTTTGACGCCACTATTTTTGAGTATATCTTGAAGATATTATTTTCCATTGCGACTCCCCTGTATGAGTTTGGATCGTCTGTATTCCCTTTCCGTTTGTATATTATCCTGATGGACGATTTTCTCCAGCACTCTGCTATTGTTCCCAGATCGGAGGCATTCGTTTAGCAAGGTCTGGAACTGAAGCCTTTTTGCTTTTTGACTTGCTTATCGTCTCTGAGAATTATGTGGGTGTTATTTGCATTATTTGTACCGATTGTTGTATTGAGGGCCTTTCGTCCATTTTGAATGCACATGTTTTGTTCTCCTGATTCAATACCTTTTGAAGTGTGTCTCCCATCTGTCCATTGGAATTCCTTTGGACTTACAGCAAGTTTTCCTCCGAGTGGCAGGATGGTGTCGAATTTTGTTTCTTCCGCTGCCTTCGCCGCTCAAATTTCAGACTCCAGCTCTCGTTGGCCCTAATAGAGTAGCGAGAAAAACTTAACAAACGTTGCTAAAAAAATGGTCTGTTGCCATGGCAACGTTCCCAAATGTGCCACATCTTAATCCACGTGACTTCACTTGCTCTCAGTTGCTTTTGTGAAAACATTCGAAATGGTACCAAATTCACTATAGCCGTGCTGTACGTGGTACCTTGTTACTTGTATTGCTTATCGTGTTTGTTTACCGAATATTATTTTAGTAAATGTTAGCTTATTTTAGTTATTTAATCAGTGGCTATTTCACGAATTTTCTACTTTTATTCTTGAAGTGCACCGTTAAGTTTCGGCGTTAAGTAATATAAATACCAATGTGGGTAGTGTTCTATAATGTATTAGACATACCGGTAATTTACTAATGACTGGCTGATTGATATAAGCTATGCCCAGACGCAATTTTTATAGTATATTATGCATGTTTTTATTATTTCCTTTTGATTACAAAAACTCATACTTAAAAATAATGACTGTTCGTCTTTAATACTGAAATCATTAGCAGGAGCTTAGGAATGGTTCAAAATTTATTGAATTCTATTAGGACTACATGTTTTATTAGACTCCGCACAGCTTCAATTCTAAATTGATGTATAGGCCAATTTTGGCTCTGCCTGGTGGTTATTCGCCAAAACATAGATATCCTACGAAGACCATCTATAATAGTATGTGACCTTAACACAAAATCAACATTGCCGACGCATCGGCTAAATGTAAAGAGGCCTGTGATACATAAACATAACCTCCTGATTACATACATACATAGTACATTAGTATCCATACATACTAATATATATTATATTATTTTTATAGGCCGTTATGCCTTTCGGCGTTCAGTCTGGAAGCCTCTGTGAATTTACCAAACGTCGCCACAAACCTCTATTCGCAACCAGTGCTGTGGCCTCGTTTAGTTCTTTACCTCTTATCTTTAAATCGTTAGGAACTGAGTCTAACTATCGTCGTCTTGGTCTCCCTCTACTTCTGTTTCCCACTACAACAGAGTCCATTATTCTCCTAGGTAACCTATCCTCCGCTATTTGCCTCACATGACCCCACCACCGAAGCCGGTTTATGCGTACAGCTTCATCCATTGAGTTCATTCCTAACTTAGCAATTATCTCATAATACTGAGTACCCTCCGGCCATTTTCTCACCTGCTTGTACCAGCAACCATTCTCGCTACTTTCATGCCTGTTAATTCTAACTTATGAATGAGATATCCTGAGTCCACCCAGCTTTCGCTCCCATAAAGCAAAGTTGGACTGGAAACAATCCGATGTAAAGATAGTTTCGCCGGGAGCTGAATTCCTTCTTACAGAATACTGTTGATCGCAACTGCGAGCCCACTGCATTAGCTTTACTACAACTTGATTCAATCTCACTTACTATATTACCATCCTGGAGGAACTCACAACCTAAATACTTGAAATTATCTACCTGTTCCACCTTTGCATCACGCGCAGGTCGCCTACGGGGGTCAAATCAAATGAGCTGCACCTGGCGAGCCGAGCATGTCCTCGGACACTCCCGGCACTAAAAGCCATACGCCATTTCATTTAACTTTGTATCGCCAATCTGACATTCACTTCTGCTGAATATCTTACCTACTGACATAGATGTAGTCTTCGAAAGGCTAATTTTTATTCCACACTCATTACACCTATTTTCAAGTTCCTAGATATTAGTAGACTGCAAGTTTTCGGCACAATCCGGCATTAAGACCAAGTTGTCAGCATAGGCCAGACTGCTTACTACATTTTCACCTAACTGAACCCCACTTTGCCATTTTATACCTTTCAGCAGATGATCCATGTAAACTACGAACAGCAATGGTGACAGATTACAGCTTTGTCTAACACCTGTAAGTACCCTGAACCAAGAACTCATTCTACCATCAATTCGCACTGAAGCCCAATTGTCAACGTAAATGCCTTTGATTGATTTTAATAATCTACCTCTAATTCCATATTCCCCAGTATGGTGAATATTTTTTCCCTCGAAACCCTGTCATATGCCTTATCTAGATCTACGAAACATAAACACAGCTGTCTATTCCTCTTGTAGCATATTTCAATTACCTGGCGCATACTGAAAATCTGATCCTGACATCCCCTCTGTGGTCTGAAACCACTTTGATTTTCATTCAACTTCTTCTCAACCACTGATCGCATCCTCCTTTCCAAGATGTCAGTGAATACTTTGCCTGGTATATTAATCAATGAGATAACTCGATAGTTGTTGCAATCCTTCCTGTTCCCTTTCTTATAGATAGGTGCAATTACTGCTTTTGTCCGATCCGAAGGTACCTTACCAACACTCCATGCTAATCTTACTACTCTACGAAGCTACATTCATCCCTACCTTCCCATTATACTTCACGATTTCAGGTCTAACTTCGTCTATTCCTGCTGCTTTATGACAATGGAGTTAATTTACCATCCTCAAGCGTAATTTCACCAACATCATTTTCCTCCTCCCCGTGAGGATGGCTGTTCGCAACACTACCAGGAAGATTTCCTTTTACGTCGAGAAGATGTTCAAAATATTCCTCCCACCTCTCCAATGATTTCTTGCGATCTATTATGAGTTCACCTGGATTAACCAAAACACTGTTCATTTCATTTTTCCCTGTCTCCCCACGATTATTACTTACTGTCCAGAAAGGTTTCCCTGCTGCTTAACCTATCCTTTCCAGGTTATTACAAAAATCTTTCCATGACTTCTTTTTGGATTCAACAACTGTTTGTTTTCTCTGTTTCTTTCATCTAAGTATACCCTGTCTGCATCAGCCCTTATTTGGGGCCTTTTCTGACAAGCCTTCTTTTAACGTTTACAAGCTGCTCTCACTTCATCATTCCACCAAGATGTTCGCTTTTTCCCATCTTTACACACAGTTGTTCTTAGACATTCCCTTGCTGTTTCTACTAGAGCATCCCCGCATGCCACCCACTCTCTTTTTATACCCTGTACCTGCTTACTGTCTACTGTTCGAAACTTCTCACTAATCATATCCATGTACTTCTGTCTAATTTCCTCGTCCTGGAGATTGTCTTCCATTATGCATTTGCAGGCAGATTTCCCTTTCTCTATCCTAGGCCTGGAGATACTTAGTTCACTACCGATCAGATAGTGGTCTGTTTCATCGAAAAATCCCCGGAAAACTCTTACATTCCTAACAGATTTCCTGAATTCGAAGTCGGTTAAGATATAGTCTATTATGGATCTGGTACCCCTAGCCTCCCACGTGCAGCAGTGAATAGCCTTATGCTTGAAGAATGTATTCGTAACTGCTAAACCCATACTAGCACAGAAGTCCAGCGAACGCTTCCCATTCCCATTAGCTTCTATATCTTTCCCACATTTACCAATCACCCTTTCGCATCGTTCAGTTCTGTTCCCAATTCTCGCATTGAAATCGCCCATTAGCACTATCCTATCGTTGTTGTTGACCCTGACTACGATGTCACTCAATGCTTCATAAAACTTGTAAACATCATCCCTATCTGCACCCTCACATGGTGAATACACAGAGACAATACTTGTCCTAATTCCTCCGATTGCCAAATCTACCCACATCATTCGCTCATTTCTCTGCCTTTCAGAAACTATGTTGCGTGCAATGGTATTCCTGATAAACAGCTATACCCCCAGACTCTGCCCTTCCCTTGCTAACACCCGTCAAATACACTTTATAATCTCCCATCTCTCCTTCGTTATCTCCCCTTACCCGAATATCACTTACTCCTAGCACATCCAGATGCATCCTCTTTGCTGACTCAGCCAGTTCTACTTTCTTTCTTCCATAAGCCCCATTAATATTGATAGCTCTCCATCGAATTCCATTTCGTTCGCCAAATGTTTTCCAAAGAGCCATCGCCTGTCAAATGGGAGTGGGACCCCTTTACTCCCATGGGTCCGAGGCTTGCTTAGAATGTTCTGAGCTCGGTAAATTCATGAAGCAGGATGCTACCCTACTTACACATAGTCCAAGTAAGGATCTCCCTTCTAACGGGTTATGGACCACGGTGGATTGTATAGTCCTAGCCGCCTGAGCACAAGGAGGGCCATGGCGCAGAATATGTCCGAGATGCCCACTCCTATTCCATAGCAACTGGTATCCCGACTCTCAGGAGCATTTACTAGGCCACTCAGCCGTTGCCCATGGTTCACGGACTAGGATGCGACTACAGAAACCCACACCATGAACCACAGCCTTCTGATCATCGTATTGAATTGCTAAGTTAATAATAACGAACAAAAGAATTTACTTTGTTTAATACAACCAATACTTTCTAGAAATATCCTATATAATGAAACGGGAATGTCGTCCCGACATTCTGCGCCCAAAGTATTTCTGAGACAACGCAGATAACACCCGTGTAGGTAATTTGAAACTATTGCTGTATGTACAGGCAGGACAAATAACGCCACAATAGAACGTTCTATGTCACTATCTCTTGAATGAAACATGATATCAAATTTGTGACTACACCATCATGAAGCCCAGTTTTCAAGAAGATTGGCGGCAAGATATCCGAGTAATTAGAAGTTAGATTTATATGAATTTTGAAGTCTGCAGTCCGACCTCCGCGTATAAAAGAGGGCCACGAGGTCGCTAGTAAATCATCGAGGACGAGCTAGGCAGTCACAGCAATAAGACGTATGTGCTTCCCGCTGACTCACCTCTCCTCGCCAGGCGATTCGTACTTTCCTAGTACTAGTCAGGCAATTGTACTTGTTGATACATCTCCGAAAGTGCATTGTACTTTTAAGTACGCAGTAGGAGCTTTATCAGGAAGCACATTTTAGTGCTATTTCTCTTTCAGGTTTTTATTTCAGGAGGACAAGGATGGAGCAGCTAACAATTCCAGCGAGACCGACCGACTACGACTACAGGGTAGCCACTGAGGAACTACGAGCGAGGCTGAGCTCGGTGCTCGCCCAAGAACTTAGCCTCCCGGCGTTGATGGTGTACAACCGGTGGGGGAAGCACACCTACCGGGAGACAATTTTCATAACCGATCTCCTTACAACGATTGCGGAATTCATCGGAGAGAAGCCGATCTTCCAGCTCTTTCAGGAGATTAATTTCAGGAGGAGAACGGCGAGGGCAGCCAGATGGAGACGAAGACGCCCGAAGAATGTACAATGGAGTTCGGGCGCTTACTACGAAACCTCTTCAGCCGAGTGCCACCAGCACTGGAGGACAATACGAAGCCGGAGACTCCGGCATCAGGGCCGGAGCTAGAGCAGGAGGAGCCGGAGATCGAGATGGAGAGGGACACAAATAGGGACGGGTATGACCCCCTAACGGCTTTTTCTTCTGTGAGGGCTACACGGAACCGGAGTACGAGACGCTGCTCTTCTACTACAGGCCGGGGCACCCTGTAACTTCTGAAAGGAGCCTAGTCCTGGGCAGAATGTGGCGCCTTCTCCACGGAGGCAAGAAGATTTCGACGACCATGTCCATGGAGAGTGTTCTACCAGGATGCCTCATCATCAGACATCACGACCAGGAGCGGATGCGCGACGTGGAGAACGAGTACTCTATTCTTTTTCAGGTCGTCCGACTACCAGGGAGGGTCGGCGTGCCAGGGACGGACGACGGCGTCCTCAGGAGGAGGTCTGAGACGTAGACCACGGAGGCCATCACACAGACGCCAAGGAGGCTAAGGCATAGGTCGGTTAACACCGACCTAGTCCAAGCCAACCAGCCGGAGACCATTGACGCCACCACCAAGTTGGTGCGGGCCACCGCGTGGAGCTGTGCGACCCAGGTCGAGCGGTTCGGCTCTGGCAGGTGGACGCAGACAGAGGTCCCGCGCCCATCAGCGGTGATGTGGTCGAAGTGGACGCAGACCAAGGCCTACCAGGAAGGGCTTATCACCCAGGCGCAATCCAGGAAAGCGCCCCGGACGGCGGACGGCAGCACAGCAGTGGAGAAGGACGCCCCTGGCGTTCGGAGGCTGATATCCAGGCCCGGCCCGCCAACGTATCAGTCGAGGTGCAGACATCGCAGGACAGGGAAGGCAGTCGAGTGTCAGCACATACTGACGCCACCGCCGCCAGCCAGGAGAAGGAAGACGCCGTCTCTACAGCGGGATCAACAACAACCCGTGGTTCACCAGGCTGGGAAGAGGGCCACCAGAATGAGGCCTCTCCCCCTGCCAAGAAGAGACCCCCACCCCCGGGAAGGAGATGACACCTCCGGGCAAGGAAGAAGAAGACGACGCTGGCCCATCAGGAGAGGGCCGCCCAGCCGCAACCAAGGACTGCTCCCATGATAGTAGCCGACCGAGGAGCCAATCAGTGGAGGGCCTCAGCTGGAAGCGGCAATCAGATGAGACCGAAACGTCCCCCTCGGCTGCTCTTGCAATGTTTCCGCTGCCTGAGGTGGGGCCACCGCTAGGAGAGGTGTGGGCTCTTAGTGAGGTCCAACCGTTTTGGGGGTGATCACCACTATACGATCTGCGCACCACTTAAAGAGAAAATCAGTACGCCTGGCTACTTAAAAGGCAGCCCCTGCACCACGCTTTGGGTGCTGAAGGCCAATAACCTACACGTCCGAGATTAACCTTTAACAGAAACATCAATGAATAGAAGCCGGATGGATAAAATGGATTTGACCTTTGGCATGAAATCGGACACGAGATTTGGAATGTGGAATGTACAGCCAATGCGGCAGGCAAGAAGACTGGCTGAAGTATCTAGGGAGATGAAGCGATACAGATTGGACATATTAGGCTTGAGTGAGACGAGATGGACTGGGTTCGGTGAGATAAAGACCCAGGAATGGGTCACGCTACTGTACGCAGCAAGAGAAAAAGAACGTAGGGTGTTGGATTACTGATCACTCAAAAGACAAGGAAGAGTTTGATAGAATGGTACCCAGTCTCAGAAAGGATTGTAGTAGCTCGATTTGCATCAAGATTTAGACCAATGACAGTGGTGCAGTGTTATGCACCAACAGAGAAAGGAGAAGAAGAAAAAGAGCAATTTTATGGTCAGCTACATCGAACCCCGTTAAAGGCAAAGAAAAGGGATATTATGGTCGTGATGGGAGACCTGAATGCGAAAGTTGGCAATGATAACCAAGGAGTAGAAAATATAATGGGAAAACATGGTATAGGTAATAGAAATGAGAATGGTGAAAGACCTATTGAATTTTGTAGTAACCACAGGTTGGTGATAGGAGGCACTATCTTCCTTCATAAGAATTGCTTTAAAGTGTCGTGGGTTTCCCCTGACCATAGGACGGAGAATCAGATCGACCATTTCACTATCAACAAGACATGGCGAACTTCCCTGTTGGATGTGAAGAACAGGAGGGGCAGATGTGGGAAGTGACCATCACTTAGTAGTAGCTACGCTCCAACTGAAGATTGCAAGTACTAGGCAAATACAACAGAAGAGGAGGATAAAGTATAACTGGGATAAACTGAAGGATAAGGAGGTGCAACAATATTTTTCAGTAGAATTAAGTAACCGATTCCAACAGCTAAGAGAGGAAGATGGAGAGGATATTGCACAAAATTGGAAGAGCATAGAGACTACTTACATTAATACCTGTGAAAAGGTCTTAGGCAAAAGGGAGAGAGGAAGAGAGGAATGTATTAGTTCCGAGACATGGGGAGCCGTGAATCAAAGGAAGGAATGTAAGAAAATATTCAATACCGCAAAAAGGCACAAGCTAGCACTGACTTTAATGAACTTAACAAAATAGTGAAGAGGAGGTTTCGACGTGACAAACGAGCATTTATCAATAAGCTTGCAACACAAGCTGAGACGGCAGCAGAAAACAATGATAGTAAGACCCTTAACCACTTTACCAAGAGTCTAACACGAAAGTTTTCAAGATCTGACAAGCCAGTGAAAGCCAAAGATGGGAAATTATAATCCACACAAAAAGAACAGCTAGAACGATGGAGAGAACACTTTCTGGAGTTCTTGAATCGTGAAACAATGGAGGAAGAGGAGACAGAGGCGATGACAGAAGAAGAGCAGGAAGATGTTGCTATCAGTACAGAACCGCCATCAAGAACAAAGATCCAAAGGGCCATTAAACAACTAAAGAATGGCAAAGCGGCAGGTATGGACAATATCGCACTGGAGGCATTGAAAGTGGATGTGGGTACTTCAGTCGAGATTTCGTTCCCACTTTTCAAGAAGATTTGGGAAGAAGAGATCCCCACAGATTGGAAGAAAGGACTGTTGATTAAGCTTCCCAAGAAAGGAGATTTACTAGAATGCGATAACTGGAGAGGGATTACCCTCCTTTCGATACCAAATAAGGTACGCTCACGAGTCATTTTTGAAAGGATGATAAAGCGAGTTAAGTCAAAGCTGAGGGAAGTACAAGCAGGATTTAGAGAAGGTTACTCCTGTACAGACCAGATCAACACACTGTGCATAATTATAGAACAATCCACGGACATGCAGTCGTCACTGTATATATACTATTTGTAGATTTTTAAAAGGCATTTTATAGTGTAATGAGGAGGAAGATGTAGAAAGCCATGAAAGAGTTTGGGATTTCAAAGAAAATTATAAAGATAACCCAAGAAATGTATGAGAACTACACATGCCAAGTTTTACATCAGGGGATGCTGTCTGAGCCCATCCCAGTAAACACAGATGTTAATCAAGGATGTTTGCTGTCACCTATACTATTTCTGATGCTGGATCTTATGATAAAGAAGGCAATGAATCGCCGAAGAGGAATTCAATGGGGACTGACAGGCAGGTTGGAAGACTCGGACTTTGTGGATGACTTGTGTTTGCTAGGCAGCAGTCTTAAGGATATGGAAGCAAAGCTGAATGGTTTAAAAACCGAAGCATCAGAGGTCGGATTGAAGATAAATGGAAAGAAAACCAAAACCGAAACAAGGCACTATTATTTTCAGGAAACCAAGAGATCGAGCAAGTCAATCAATTTTGCTACCTGGGAAGTATAGTCACCCCTGAGGGAGGAACTGTAGACGATATAGGAAATAGAATAAATAAGGCTAAAGGAGCATTTTCAATACTGAGACCAATCTGGGAATCAAGGGAACTTAACACCTATACCAAACTACGCATCTTTAATACAAATGTCAAGTCAGTACTGCTCTATGGGTGTGAAACATGGAAGACTAACAAACAACTGTATAGCAGACTTCAAACATTTGCGAACAGAAGTTTGAAGAATATCCTGAGGATATGGTGGCTACAATTAATCTCCAATGAAGAACTGTGGAAAAGAAGCCATCAAACACCCATTGATATTGAGATGCGTCGTAAAAAATGGAAGTGGATCGGGCATACATTACGGCGTGATACAGACAATATTGCAAGACAAGCCCTGGAATGGAACCTACAAGGTAGCAGGAGAAGAGGCAGGCCAAGGAACACATGGAGGAGAAGTGTAATTGCATAAGGGATGGAGAAAGGAGGGAAGACCTGGACAGAGATCAGGACGATGGCGCAGAACAGAGTCCGGTGGCAGAAGTTCATTGATGCCCTATGCTCCACTTAGGAGATACAGGAATTAAGTTCAAGTATAGCGATGGGCTAACATTTAACTGTAACACGAGTGTGATACGATTTATCTCGTAAAAGTAACACTCATTCTACGAACAAATATGCGCGAAGTGACTCGTGAGAACTTAATTCTTTTTTCTGAAAGACTGTGCTTTGGAAGAAAACTTAATGGTTCTCTTAAAGACTTTGCATTCAAAATATTTCGTTTGAATAACACTCCAATTGTGCATTTATAAAACTGTGCTTTATTTTCTGAAAAACTGTGCCCTATCATATACCGTACGCTTTGTTTGTGCCTCAGTGTTTGAACTTCGCCTCTTGCGTAGACTATGCCTTAACTTCATGACTGTTTTCAGTGAAAACTTTGTTTATTTTAGCGATGAGCGATACCGTGATTTGTGAGTCACAGCGTGATTTGATATCGTAATTTTCTGATATCAGTGATTTTTAGTCGTGACGTGATCACAATCACCGCATCGTCCGTACTGCTTGTTATTTGTAGCTTGTGATCAAGAGAATGCCTTGTTATTGTGACTAGGCTATCTCTGTGTAAACATTTATAAGAAAATCACCCACCTAAGGTTTTGCATTTAATAAACAGCCTACATTTTGGTTGCATTACAGACACGGTCGTTGCCAATTTACTTCTAGGCGTACAAACATAATCATTTTATTATTTACATTCGTTTTTTGTAGACATGCCGAAGTTCAGCCAATATGTGAAGGAAAAAATAGGATCAATATTGGCAACAGTCGTGTTTTATACTGTAACTGATTATTTGGTATGTGCTAGGAAATGAAATTCTACACATTTATCTGGCACAAGTGAAAAATATAATGATGAATGACTATTCTCAGCCACCTAATGTAAGGTTAACGATACCAGTGCACCTTTCCCTAGATAATAGTACCGGCAGTAATTTAGAAAAATGTAAGGTATGGAAAGGCGTTGACCCAGCTGCGTGAGGGCAATTGGGAAGCTACAATGAGCAGCGGTCTCAGAGGCACGGCAATACACTTGAGGGATGTGACATGCTGACCACACGGCTATCTAATATCTGCAAGCCTAGAGCTGAGCAGAAGCTGTAAATGAAAGCCAAGACCTTTCAAGGCCTGGAGTGTTCTTGTTCTTAATTAACTGTAGAGTAATAGTGGTTTAAATGAAATAATTCAAAATTACAAAATTTATTCATTAGCTATTCCTTATCTTAGTCTGTAATTTTCATCACATTATTGTGTTTTAGATTTCACAAGAGCATGCTGATAGTGCGAGTCAAAGCAAAATCAACCATGAAAAGTAACATTGGACAGACTCTGCTCACACAAAGTATACCTCCCACAATCCACAGTAGTTTCTATGCTCATATGTTTAGAGCCCTAGTTGCTGAAAATATCCCCTGGAATTCTGTGCATAGTCATGTTTTCAGAGATTTGTTCACAGAAATACACCAACAACACATACTTTCAACATCTACATTAAAGAAAAACTACTCAGGTATAGGAGGTAATTTTGCCAGTCACAGAGGATATTTGGGAGTCCTTACATAGGGTTGTATGTGGACAAAACCAGCAACTCTGTGGGCAGGCACATTGCTAATCTTATAGTAGGAAAACTGGAACCCAATTGGCATTTACTGCTCTCCTTTGTTCTAAGCAGCTTCAGAAAATAGAGCAAAGCATTGTGTACATCATCAACAAGGGGTTCCAGTTGTTGTATCCTGGGAGTGTTGATGATTATAAAGACCTTCTCCTTGTCTCCAATGCTGCTTCCTACATGATTGCTACTCTACCTCTCGTTAAAACGTTCTACCCTTCTTTAATGTTTATGTTACTTGCATGGCCCATGCCTTGCACAGACTCACAGAAATAGTTAGGGCCAAGTTGCCTGCAGTAAATAATCTGATTTAAACAACGAAGAGAGTGTTCTGTAAGCTTCCATCAAGAATAGCCATCTTCTGAGAGAAATTCCCCTCTATTCTTTTCCACCACAGCCAATCATCAGCCGTTGGGGTTCCTCAATGGAAGCTGCCCTGTATTATATGGAACATCTGTGATAGAAAATATGCCTTTAACAGACAACTCTGCATGTGTGTCGTATGGGCAAAGATCTGCTAAAGGATTATTCCAGTGTTCAGAGAGACATTGCATATATTCAGGCAAATTTTTCATTTCTTCCAGTCAATCATTACAAAAATAGAAAAAAAAAGTAGAGTCTCAAACAGATATATTTTGTAATTGAGGAAGCTGAGAATATTATACAAAGTACTAGGGGTAAAGTAAGGGATAGAATAAAAGACAGGTGGGCTAGTGTTTTGCTGTAGAATCTAGGTAATTCAGTGCAGGAAAGGGTACATTAGGTAATGGATGGGGAAAAGTAGACCTACCTAGTGAAATTGAACTGAAAAATGTAGGTAAATTTTGCTATGCCCCTCCAACATCTGTAGGTGTAGAGCACATTTTTTCTGCTTTTAAAATTGTTTTAACAGACAAAAGACACAGCCTGACTGTGGAGAATTTGGAGAAGATTATTGTTATGTACTGTAAAGCAAACTACGACTGAAAAGTGCAGTAGGAATGTTCCTCACAAATAAATACGCATACCAGTATTCCGCATTTAATTTAATTTTAGTACCGTACAGTATTGATGAAAATTTTTTGTTTCCTAATCCATAGCTGTTTGTAATAAACGCCTGTTTAATTATGCCTTCATTTTGCAACTATTCCTATTTAGAAAGGGTAGCCTATACCACATTACTGTACTTAACGTAAAAAAAAGTATATCACATTACAGTGTAGGTCTATATTATCATATTTTAAAGTCTATTTTATGCCTATTTTTAAAGCATATTTGAAGTGCCTATATTCTCTTTTAAAAACCTATAAAAGGCCATTTTAGGTGCCTAAAACATTTTTTTAGAGTCTAAAATCCCAGGTCTGTATCATCAGATACATGCCGATTGTTGCCTACTGCTTTCTGGCAAAGCAAGTGAGAGGTGCTTGCATTCCAAATGTTTATTCAGATTTGAAGTACTTCTTTTTAAGACAATTTCTGTTTGCACATATTACATAATGTGAAGTTTTCATCCACTTGTTTAAAGGACTGCTACAGGTCACTGTTCTTCCTTTTTCTAGAAAACACCATTTCAGTCAACTTGCCTCCTAATACTGAGCTCCAGTGACAATATGCCCCCGGGCATTCCAAAATACAGGAGAAATACATGTTTGTTACTATTCTAGGAGAGTACCGTGTACCACGATTTTTTTGAACGCGCGCTTAAAAATAATACCACACTGCGAGTCAACTGACAATTTCCTAAAACTGATATTGCAAGCGATGCCGAGGATTATAAGTGTTTCAATTGTTAATATATTCGGGAGGAATGTGCTCAATTCCTACAAATACATTATATACTGAACAATATGTTGACGTCCTTAAAAAATGAAATCAACAAATGTCCATACTGTTGGTAATCATGGCGATGCTGCTTCCTTGAACGCATCGCTTCGCGTGGATACCGTTGCGGCAGCACATGTCGTGACATCAAATACAGTACCGTATTTGTATTTGGTGATATCAAATACAGGTGATATCACGACTGATCACAACATGGATCACAGTCACAGTTTAAGTAGCAACATTCTAGTTCGGTATATGGAGTTAAGAGGGCGTACGGTGATCACTTGTAGTGAAATCTTGAAATCACGGCTGATCACAGTGATAGCGTAAAAAGTAACAGTCGTTACTCGTGATTTATTGATATCAGTGAAAAAATCACAGTTCGTGAAATATCGCCCATCACTAGTTTATTTCCGTAGGAACTATGCACTTTCAGACGGTGTTAATTTCTAATGACTATTCTTACTGAAAATACTGTGTTGATTTCGAATGACTATTCTCCATGAAAGAACTGTGTTAATTTTATGAGATTGTAGTTTGAAAGACTGTATGCTTTAGGTTATTTCGAAAGACGGTGTACCGAGAAAGGACTATAGTTTCTTACATTCGATCTTGTCTTAGCGATCGTTCTCATTTTACAAGCAGTGCTGTGGTAAGTTAATGGATCTGCACTTCATTATGGCGCTTGTCATACTTTCAAGTGTTCTATAAACTACGACTCAATGACATTATACTGATTTTCATTAGACAGTGCTTAAAGAAAAAAGTATTAAATTCAATGCATTAACCTCAGTGACAGGGAAGGTTACGAGCTGTGTTTTTCACGTTACTCCATTAACTTCTAATTTTCCGACGAATGAATCGGACAGTTATTATTTCCCTTTTGAACTAAGTTAATTTACCTTTCGTCGTAGAATGTAAAACTGATTTAATCTCTTCGATAAAAACATCACTTGAATCTTATTTATGTGTGCTAAAGTTTACGAACAATGGAACTCGTAGCTCGTATGAACAGTGTTACGCAATTATTTCCAGTGCAGTGCTGTATGGAAGTGTCGTTCAGATTTTATTGACATTCTGTTCGGTCTTACACGCTTCTTTACTCCCTTCTTAGGACTTAAGTGGAATCCAATCATTAACAATACGTTCCACGCTGCACTTCACCTGTCATCAGACTCCGTAGTTCGAGCTTCTACCGGAACTTCCAGAACCGTCGACTACCGAAGGATTACGCGGTTGCATGGTGCAAGGAGGTATTCAATGTTGAGGGGGAGCTGATCATCACGGGACATCCTCGACGCCGACGCCGTGGGGGCGGCGTCCTCATTTCCCAACCTGGACTCTGTAAATTCATCTATGAAGTGGTGATTTGATTTGCTCGTTTCTTTTGAATAAACAAAAGTTTAAAACTACAAGAAATTATTCTACTACCCTCACTCTGAAGTTTCCTAAGCATGGACTGTACACGCCGTACGAGCGTCGTCGATACGGTTACAATATAGATAAGCAATATTTGAAAAATAAAAAATAATTCCCTTCAATGAACCGGTATGGTCCAGGAAAATAGGCAATATAGGACTGCATTTTAAAATAAAAGTCTTGGGGGATTATCTGATGCGTTTCAAGAGTGGCAGTTTCAATTCATTCATTCAATAAATCAATCATTCAGTCACCAATGATCTGAATTTATGGCTGTCATCCAAGTGGCAGACTACGTACCAATTATTTACATAGTTTTAAGTTGGAAATTTATCAAATTGGTGTAGATATATTAAGCACCCATGGCGACTTATTTTAGGCCATAATTCTTCTTTCTGCAAGTCAATACTTATTTTAGAAGCAGAAAGAGGTGAAAGAAGGTGTTGGGTGGAATGGGACTGTCTACTATATCATAGATTAACTTAAAACAATAAAAATGAAGGTCATATTCCTTTTCAAATCACAAACTTAACAAATTTTCCACTGAGTGAAATAACAAGGAGACAGGTACAATTAGCAATCTTGAAATAAGAATTGGAAAACCCAAGATGAGAGAATTTAACAGATTTTGGCTTCAAGCCCCTAATTTCCAACTTTACAATATCGTCAATTAGTGTTTACATAGACAAGGAGAAATCTCCCGAAACAAGAGCACCTTGCTCCAAAGGTTACAAATACAGCCTTCCAAAGGCACCCCTAAATATTACAGCAATCTCAAAAAAGAGCTTACATGCTCTCCAACTAGAACGAAGGAGACTGCGCTCCTAATTTCTTACAGCCTACTCAAGGCAACATTACATAAAAACTTACAAATGTCTGGCCTCTCTAGGCCCAACCTACAATTAGTAATTTGTACACAGGGGTATCTATTACCCAAACTACTGGGCCTTCGTGGGAAAAAGAACAGGTTAAATTACTGGTCCGAACACAAAATGAATGGAGGCGTCCACTTGCGCTCCTAGAAAAGTAAATATAAAACCGTAATTGGGCTCTCGGTCCGATGATGCAGGGACTAATCCCAAGCTACTGAGGTGACTAGAATGAAGGTTAATTAAACGATTTACAGAAAAGAGAAACAGTTACAAAATCGTAGTCACCTCAAACCAAGTTGAAAGGTAACTCGAGAGGGTGACGTACTCTCTATCCCCGAATTACAGTTTAAGACTTTATGAAATTTTACATCAGCCGAAGGAAAATTTACATTTTAGGAAAAGGTGGATACATAGTTAGAAATTCGAAACTTCCCCTCGTGTAAATCTGCGGAGGTAACTACAGAGAGATATGACTGGTGGCCATTACATTGGCTGATGAAATGCCTGGCGATGAATGAGTTACCCCGCCTCCTGTCTGAACACACACACATACACAAACACCCAGAAATTTGGTGATCCAAAGACAAGGTAGCTTGAAAGGCCGCAGCTTATATACGCGAGGGGACGGTTCGAGAGGGTTCTGGACTAAATCCGGACACACCATCTCATTTTTATTGGCAAATTCAAAGGTACCTGCAAGAAATAAGTGATTGGTTGAAAAATAATTACAGGAAATCCCTGATTGGCAAGATTAAAAATACTGGCGGAATGAGAAAAAAGTGTTGCAAACCTTGAAATAACAAAATGAATGAAAGTTAATTTAGTTGAGAAAACATAATAACACAAAACTTCCTTAATTCACTAATCCTTTTATCTTTCACCAGTGTGCATTACCTCACTTTTAGTAATGACATCTATGGAGAAAAGTCTAAACTTCTTGACGTAAATCAAAACGAAACAAGTAAGTCCGGTCAGTTTAGGCAACTTCAAAATAACACATCACTCAATAATTCACTGGTGACATCTTCAGGTCAATGTCCCAACTCCATTCCGTACGTGTTTCATGTTTTGTTAGAGAGATAGCGTTCCTTAGGCCGCTTCTTTTAAATGAGTGGAGTTGAGGTGTACCTCCCAGTACAGACCCCCCAAAGGTCTTTCCTTGGGGTGACACAGAAGAAATTTGAAGGAAGAAAAATGTTTACATTGAAATTTTATAGATGCTGAAAGTAATCTTGCTGTAAGTCCTTTTTTAATAATTAATTTGGAAAACAAGATTTGAAGTCTGTTGGCCATTGTAGAATTCTTGGATATGCCGATAGAGTTTGACGGCAAGACCGGCCGCCGCTGCTGATACCCAGGCATGGTCGTCCGGATCCCACAAGTACCCTCAGATACACCTCTCCCGCTACTATGAGAGGAGTAGTCGTGGTGATAATCGCCGCAGATTAGCTGTAGTCTACCTGTGCAGTCCCCAGATGGGTTGGCAGTAGAGTTACGCACCTCAGCCCTTGCCGGAAGGATGGAGCTCAGGCGCAATGTTCAGAAGGAGGCCTCACTAGAGTGGAATGGGCCATTCCCTACTCCGGTATCGCTCGCCAGATGTTGAGACACGGCCGCCGACGGTTGAGGGGGGTACTGAAACAATAATATCTGGGAAACAGAGATTGTTTTGCTTGAGCATGCGAGTACGATTTTTATATATTGGAGGCAGGGGGCGGGCGGCGTTGATGGATAGAGTGTGTTAATAATGCGAGGATTAAAGAGACGGGGCTTGGTAAAGCCACCAGGTACTGCTAACAGGAAATTTCTCGGAGGGGAAGGTTTTACAAGAGTACACATAATGCCTTCTAATAATAATGATAGGGGCAGAAGGCCTCGCCATTAACATGACATAATTTTTAAGTAGTACGACGCTTCTTAAAAAGAAATATAACCTTCAACTCCTGCCAATGTTTAGTGTTGAATATAAAACAACCCTGAATTTACATAGGTTTCACGTGAGAGAGGTGAACCCTAAATATCCTCTCCGTGGCTGGGTTACTGGCCAATAATGTAACCGGTGTTAGAAAATCTAGAATTAAGCACGGCCCATGGAGTCTGGGGGAAAGCTTGCCCGCAGGAACAAATATTTTACCATGACTTGATCTCCGACTTTTAAATTGGCGGGCCGTCCACAATCATATATTTCTCTAACTTGTTCATGGGACACTTTTAGGTTACTTTCAGCCTTCTCCCATATATCTCTAATATTCTCTGGATGTATTGTCTCTGGCAATATGACAAAGTGACCAAAGATCAGAGAGCGGCGTATTAGGAATAAACTTAAGCATGAGAGATGTTGGAGGGAACTTGTGTGTCTCATGAACCGCCGAATTTAGAGCAAAACCCAACAAATGCAGGGAAGTATCCCACCTGGAATGATCTTCATGATGAAACGCAATTAAGGCAGAACGGAGATTACGATTGACCCGCTCAGCCAGAGACGATTGAGGGTAATAAGGTGAAGTGGTTACGTGTGAGATAGACAGGTCAAAACAGAACTTGCGGAATAAGATGTGAATGTCTTAGCATTATCAGATACTATGTATTGACAGGGACCAAGAGTCGCAAAACTAGTTTTAAGCAAGATATTATAGACAGAGCGGTTTCCAGCTTAGTCGAAAATAACCAAGAACATCTAGTGAAGCCGCCAACACACACCAGAATAAATTTATTTCCGTTCCTTTCGGATTGTGCGAAAGGTCTGACGTAGTCTATACTTAGACGTTTAATGGGGCGCGATGAGTGATGCGATAACAAGAGCCCTAGCTTAGTGGCCAAGGTGGGCTTACTGAGTAAGCAAGATTTACAAGCCTTTACCATTTCTCTCATTTCAGCGTCCATACCTTTCCAAATAAGCATCACTTGGATCTCTTCCTGAGTTTTGAAGATGCCTAAATGCCCGACTAATGGGGTCTCATGATAGTACTTGAAGATAATAGGCACCAGCACAGCTGGAACCACTACTATCATCTTTTGGTCGTGCCTCGAAGGGCAACACAAAACCCCGTTTCTCAACACAAGGGACCACATGAGTCTGTGATATCCGTAGTAGATAATGGTGTAAGATGCAATGAAAAATGTGGCAAATGCAGAAGAGTAGTTAAAAATGAGATTCTGTGTCGTAAGTGTGATGAATGGTACCATTTTCGTTGTGCAAATATTGTAAATAGGACTGATATTGAAGAAAGTGAGTGGCTGTGTCCCGAGTGTAAACAAACTGATAGTGAGGCGGAACAACAAGAAAGAGAGACTTACGAAACTATAATTAAGATTTTAGGAGTGCTACAAGAGGACTTATGCGCTCTGAAACATGAAAATGAATGCTTAAAGGACAGAATAAAGAAACTGGAAGATAAAGAAGACATTGGAGAAGAAAGATCACCGTGGACGGAAGTGACGCGTGGCCATTTTAGGCCTAATGTTAAACATATGGGAGAAACTACGTACAACTTAAAACCGGGAAAAAACTCCTTGCAGTGCCAAAATAGATTTCAGTTATTGCAGCAAGTTTTAGAAGAAGACACACCAAGTTTTCCAAATAATTTTAAATCCAGTGGTGGTAAGAAAACCAACCGAAAGTCAAGATCGCCAAAGATTCATCTCTACGCAGACAGTCAAGGGCGGGGTATGGCAGAAGGCATCAAGGATGAGCTGCAGAATCCAGAGACTGAGGTTTTAGGACTAATAAAACCAGGTGCCAAAACTGAAGACGTCCTTTCAAGTTGTGATCCTGTGTTAGAGAAGGACAATTATGTGGTGATTGTGAGTGGTACAAATGACATTGCTGCAAATGAAGGTGAGGAACTAATTACGACTCTCAGAGGTAAGATTTCCAAACTACCTGACTCAAATGTAATTGTAGTAAATGTGCCACCCAGGTATGACCTTTTAGAGGACTCATGTGTGAACAAAGCTGTACATGATGTAAATATAAAAATCAAGAGATTATGTAAGAGTTTTAGAAATGTCTATGTAGTAGATACTTTAGGTCTTGGCAGGCAAATGTTCACTAGACATGGGTTACATCTAAATGGTAATGGAAAAGCAACTCTCTGTAGACAAATTGCTACAATTATCAACAGAGATTTGCAAACTAATCGGTACTTAAGAAAACCCATACAACTAAACTGGCACATACAGGGAAACTTGCCAGAAAACCCAGACCCTTAAATCAAGATCTATGTACAAGCATCTGGGTTCCAGGGAAGTTCTCAACTCATGAGTCAAACGTTACCCAATTGCAACAGTCAACTTTTAGGGAGGAAGGAGGTCTGAGATTGCTCTTGGTAAACTGTCAGAGTGTAGTAAATAAACAATTAAAATTCGGTACATTGATGGAATCTTATGAGACGGATGTGGTGATAGGAGTGGAATCGTCGTTGAGAGATGGGGTGGGTAATACAGAAGTATTTCCAGAAGGGTATACAGTCTATCGTAGAGACCGAGGAGATAAAAAAGGAGGAGGGGTATTTATTCTGGTGAAGGAAACTTATTGTTCGCATGAATGGTTTACTGATGAAAGGGATGAAATATTAGGGATAAAATTAGTTTGTGATAATATGAAGGAGGTGGGAATTATAGGAACATATAGGCCTGGAAGAGAGGAAAGAGATATGGAAATATTTGAGAAAATAATAGATTATACTCATAAAAACAATAATGATACGGTAATGATTGGGGGAGATCTAAACTTGCCTGAAGTTGAATGGAATGGAGCTGCAAGTGAAGCCCATGAACAGAAACTGGCAAATAAGTTAATTTGGGAGGGAGGATTTACACAAGTAGTACAAGAACCAACTCGTCTCAATAACTTGCTAGATGTATTCTTGGTTAAACAATGGGAAATTGTTGATAAAACTGAGGTAATTGAAGGAATAGGTGACCATAAGGCTGTAATAATGGATGTAGGACTCGTACCAAAATGTTTAATAAGAGGGTCAAAAAAGACAAGAAATTATACAGAAAAACTAAAGTTGATGAATTTGGGACTTACCTTAAATCACAATTCAGTTGCTGGGTAAGTGAAGGGAGTAATGTGGATACACTTTGGGCTAAATTTAAAGGAATCATTTGGGAAGGAGAGAAGAGATTTGTACCTGTTAAGAAGGGTAAAATGACCTCAGACCCTGTTTATTACACAAGCGAAATAAGAAAATTAAAAAGAAAATGTAGAATAGTAAACAGGAAAATCAAAGAAGGTAGGGAGAATAGAGAAACTAGAAAACAACTAATGAGAGAACTGAATAGAGTGAAAAAGGAAGCAAAAGAGAATTATATGAATGGCATTCTTCAAGAGGGTAATGACCACAAAGTGAAATGGAAAAAGCTGTATTCATATATTAGGAATCAAAAAGGAAAAGGAATCCAAATTCCTACAATGGCGGGAGAAGGGGGTGAACACTATTTAACAGATACTGAGAAAGCAAACCTCTTTAGTAGGGAATTCCGAGATTCAGTAGAAGATTGTCAGGACTTGGAAACCGTAACAGAAGATAGAGAGGGAGAGACACAGAGGGAAACAAGAAGCTTCTCATTCACAAATGAAGATATTTTCAGAGAAATCCAACTGCTTCAGCAAGGAAAAGCAGCAGGAAGTGATCAAATTACTGGGGAGGTATTAAAGACAATTGGTGGTATATAGTGCCTTATTTAAAATTTCTCTTTGACTATGTCATAAATAATAGTGTGATACCAAAGGAATGGAAGGAATCTATAATAATACCAATTTATAAAGGAAAGAGTGATAAAAGGAAACCAGAGAACTACAGACCAATCAGCCTGACCAGTATAGTTTGTAAAATACTGGAGAGTTTAATAGCAAAGTACATCAGAGGGATATGTGATGATAAAAATTGGTTCATGAGGAGCCAGTATGGATTTAGAAAGAAATTTTCTTGCGAGGCACAACTGGTGGGATTTCAGCAGGACATATCAGATCATTTGGATTCAGGAGGCCAGTTAGATTGCATAGCCATAGATCTTTCCAAAGCCTTTGATAGAGTGGAACATGGAATATTATTGAAGAAATTGGAGGGAATAGGATTGGACGTAAGGGTTATACGTTGGATAAGAACATTTCTAAATTCAAGGGTTCAGAAAGTCAAAGTAGGAAATAATATATCACAGGAAGAGAAAGTCTGGAAGGGAATTGCACAGGGTAGTATAATCGGTCCGTTACTTTTCTTAATATACGCAAATGACTTAGGGAACAATATAACATCGAAAATAAGATTGTATGCAGATGACATAATTGTTTACAGGGAAATAAATAACATTGAGGATTGTTCAGAATTACAAAAGGACCTTGACAGTATCCAAGAATGGGTTGAAGAAAATAATATGAAGATTAATGGAGGCAAATCAACTGTTACAACATTTACAAACAGGAGCTTTAAAACTGAATTTGAATATACTTTGGATGAGGTAGTTATCCCAAAAGATGGCAAGTGCAAATACTTAGGTGTGAGATTTGAAAGTAATTTGCACTGGAAGGGTCATGTTGATGACGTTGTTGGGAAAGCATACATATCGTTACAAGTCATAATGAGGCTACTTAAAGGATGCAACAAAGAATTAAAAGAAAAAAGTTACTTAAGTATGGTTCGTCCATTATTGGAATATGCAAACAGTGTTTGGGATCCTCACCAAGAATACCTAATAAAAGAACTAGATGGTGTGCAGAGGAAAGCAGCAAGGTTTGTAACAGGGGATTTCAGGAGAAAGAGTAGTGTATCAGAAATGTTAAATGAACTTGGGTGGGAAACTTTAAGTAAGAGAAGGGAGAAAACTAGACTTATAGGATTATATAGAGCCTATACAGGAGAAGAAGCATGGGGAGATATCCGTGAGAGGCTTCGGTTGGAAAATAATTATATTGGTAGAACTGACCACAAGTACAAAATTAGAAGGAATTTTAGCAGAAGCGATTGGGGTAAATTTTCTTTCATTGGGAAGGGCGTGAAGGAGTGGAACAGTTTACCAGGGGTAGTGTTTGATCCTTTTCCAAAATCTGTACAGATATTCAAGAAGAGAATAAACAACAACAGAGATAATAAATTAAATGTTAGAGGGCATTCGACCAGTGCAGGATATTGTAAATAATAAATGTGTGTGATTAAATTAATTCCATCCCCTGGTCTAAGGAGTTTGGACAGCCCAAGTAGGGGACTGCCTGTAGGGGTGGAGTACAGTGGGGACTTCGAGGGCCCTGGGACCGCTACGGTAGCTGTGAAGGCCCTTCAGGAACTCTGAAAAGTGGTGGCAAAAGGGGCTCTGGTTAAGACGCAGCAGGTCGTTATGCTACTTAGGTTCCAAAATGGGTAAAATATAAATATGTAAATAAATTCAATGTTAATTTTAATCTTATACCAGTTGTGTAGTATTATTAGACGTAATTTCACATACCGTACTGTATATGAGTTGACTATGTTTGTAAGATATTATAAGTAGAATTTTGTAAACAATATAAATTTATTAAGGATGATGTGTGTGTTTAATAGAAAAAAATATTGGCGTAAATTGTATAATATTGTATTCTAGGAAAATTTTTTTCGTCTCCTGTTAATTTAAAATTTAGTGCTTGACAATAATGTATTTTAGTGTACCATTTGCCACCGAGGTAGACACCTCATTTTCAAATAAAGAGATTTTGATTTGATTTGATTTGAAGTGTTTCCGTTATCAGAGCCAGCACAGGATCTGCACGTTGATATTTCTCAATATCCCGAAATAACACAGGGGCATCAGTTAGAATGGCATTAATGCCCGAAGGTGTAGGCGTGGGAAGAGAAGAACTATCTTCCTGTTCAGTGGTCTCCACTTCATGAGAAAACATGCGGCTTAGTCCATCCGCAACTACATTTTCGGTTCCTCTAATATGCCTACCCTCAAATTGGAAAGCAGAAATCCTGATGGCCCAGCGATCTATACTACAAGTACGGCGAGGCCTAGCTAATACCCAACTTAAGGCTTGGTTATCTGTTTCTAGGTCAAATTTGACACGTTCCAGATAAAGACGGAACGTCTCTAGAGCAAAAAACTGCCAAACCTTCAAGTTCATAGACGGAATATTTGACCTCTTGAGCCGATAACGTCCTAGAAGTATAACCGATGGGTCGCCTTCCAAGTTCCGTTTCCTGAAGAAGGACAGCAGCAACCGCCGATGACGAGGCGTCTATTTGGACAATGAATTTCTTCGAAAATCTGGTATTGCTAATACAAGGACGTTAAAAAGAGCTAATTTCAGATTCAAAAGTGGCTTGCTGAGACGGCCTCCATTCCAATTTGACACATTTCCTACGGAGTAAGTTCAAGGGCGCCGCTCTGTTAGCAAAGTTAGGAATAACTTTCCTGAAGAAATTCACCATGTCTATGAACCTGGGAATGCCTTTGATTTCCTTTGGAGGTTTGAAATCTCGGATGGCTTGTGTTCTGGAATGATCGAAGGAATGATCGGGCGACACAATATGCCCTAAGAACGACATAGAAAGTTCAGCAAAAGCTACCTTAGGTAATTTGACAGTCAAACCGGCCTTACGAAGGTTACTGAGTACTTCCTTTAGATGATCTAGGTGTTCCTCAAATGTCTCAGAAAATACAACGATACCATCGAGGTAGTGATACTGGTATTCAAATATGATGTCCGAGAAGACCCTATCTAACAATCTGGTAAGAACAGCTGCCCCCTTGAAAGGCCGAAAGGCACGCGGTTACACACATACAAGTTCCAGTCCGTGGCAAAAGCTGTTAGATGTTTCGATTCTTCCGCCAGAGGTATCTGGTTGTACGCCTGAATAAGATCAAGGATGGTAAAGAACTTGGCTTTCCGAAACCACGAAAAGCAAGAGTGAAGATCAGTAAGGGGCACAGATTGTAACTCCACCTTACGGTTTAAAGCCCTGTAATCAATTACAGGCCTAAAGCCACCTTGGCGTTTCGGCACAAGGAAAATGGGCAATGAATACGCTGACTTAGAAGGTCGAATTATACCATCCTTTAGCATCCGATCGATGATTTCCTTAATAGCATTCATTTTAGGTGTGGCCAGTCTATAAGGTGAAACCTAACTGGAATCGAATCCGTAACCTCAATCTTGTATTCGATAAGATCAGTAACACCAAGAGTATCAGAAAATAAAACAGGAAAGGACGGACACAATTTACGAATATTTTCAGCCTGCTCCTGAGGTAGATATCTAAGATCTAACAACATCTGATCCAGGGTAGGCGAAACAGAAGAACATGATGCAGAATTACATTTTAAAAGAGGAATCCTACAGTTATTAGCAAATTTGAAAGTGCACGACTTGCTCTGAAGGTCGAGCACGAGACCAGTAGAAGACATGAAATCAGCCCCCAATATTACAGGGCAAGACAAGTGTTTAGCAACGAACAATTTTACTCTCCAGGTAAATTTTGAAACACGAATTTTAGCAAAAAATAAAACCTAAAATCTCTAATAGAGAAGAGTTAACTGAAACACATTTAACAGAAGACGAACAATAGTCAGGAAACTTACAAAGAGTTTTTAATTTAGAATACCATTCAGCCGAAATAATGGAAATAACACTGTCTGTGTCTAATAGAGCAGTGACGGGTTCACTGTTCACTTCAATTTTAAGGAATGGCACACATGTGGGTGTCTCTGCCGCAATTCTGAGGCATTCTTTAGGGCCTTCAAACGATAAATTAGAAGAATACACTTACCAAAGCTTTTACTGGGCTCAACAGGGGCTGAGCCTCGGGAAGTTGAACATGCCGACTCAGCCGATGACACTAGTCACTTCCTATATAGGAGTTCACGGAGGTTGCACCAGATGTTGAGCAGGAGCGGGTGCAATTGACATTAGTGCAATTCTTGGTGAGGTGAGTAAACGAGCCACATTTAAAGCAACCTTGAGATGACTCTGCTCCATTCTTTGTCCCACTCGATTATATCAATGGCATTTATTGCGCAGATGTTCCGTTGAACCACAAGAATAACATTTGAGGGGGTGAAAGTTAGGTGAGGTGGAGGCCGAGAACTATTAGAAGACGGAGCGGGCTCATTAGCGACTCGTAAAGTGTCGGCATACCTTACTCCTTTGGCTGATACAGCCATAGCTCATACTTGAGTCGGTACGAGTCACTCCCGGTAGAACAGAGGGAAGATGAGGGACAGGGAACTGCTGCTCAGATGTGTGGAAGTAGGAGGAAGGGAAAAGGTAGGAAAGGGAAATATAGAGTAGAGGATAGGAAAAGACAGGTGGAACAGGGTCATGGGAAGGAGAAAAGGGAGGAGGAAGTAGCTTCTGCAGCTATCAGGAAAGATAGGGCTGACCACGAGGGGAGGGGATCAAATAAGGTGGGTAGGGTTGAGGCTCTGGTCATGGGGGATTCCATCGTTAGACACGTGGGGAAAGTCTGTGGAAAAAGGGGAACCAGGGTAGAATGTTATCCTGGAATTGGTTGAGGCAGATGTTGAGGAAAGTAGAAGAGAGGGAGGAGGGGAGGGAGAAGGTGGTAGTGTTTCACGTTGGTAGCAACAACGTAAGGCAAGCTGATATAAGTACCAACATAGTTGGAGATGTGTGGGATCTGGTAAATGCAGCACGGGTGCAGTTTAAGAAAGCGGAGATTGTTATTAGTGGAATACTGTGTACGAGGGATACTGACTGGAGGGTGATTGGGGATTTAAATGAGACTATGGAGTGGGTATGTGGGAAACTGGGAGTGAAATTTCTAGATCCTAATGGGTGGGTAGGAGATAGGGATCTGCACTCTGATGGTCTTCACTTAAACCGCAGTGGTACGTATAAGTTAGGAAATTTGTTTGGAAGGGTAAAGAGGAGGTACCACATTCAGGGAAACAGGGTGGCCTAGGGAGCGGTGATAAGGAAACAGGGAACTGGAAATCAAGTGGGGATGACATAAAATTGTTAGTGTTGAACTGTAGAAGTATTGTAAAGAAAGGAATAGAATTAAGTAATTTAATAGATATATATTTACCAGATATTGTAATAGGAGTTGAATCATGGCTGAGAAATGATATAGTGGATGCAGAAATTTTCTCACGGCACTGGAGTGTGTATCGTAGAGGTAGGATAGGAATGGTGGGAGGGAGAGTATTCATTCTGGTGAATGAAGAATTTGTAAGCTACGAAAAAGTTAAAGATGAGACACATGAAATTCTACGTGTAAGGCTCATTTCTAAAGATAATAGGCAACTTGATATATTTGGAGTGTACAGACAGGGAAAGGGTAGCACTGACGCGGATTCGGAATTTTTTGATAGGATAGTCGGCTATGTGGGAAACGACAAGGAAAGAAATGTGATTGTAGCGGGAGATCTGAATTTGCCAGATGTCAATTGGGAAGGAAATGCGAACGACAGGAAGCATGACCAACAAATGGCAAATACACTGACTGACAGAGCAAATGCAACACCAAGAAAGAGTGGTCAGAACTTTATGCCAATTGCAGGGTAGACTGACGTCACTGAGGTATGCTCATGATGTGAAATGCGCCGCTGTGCTGCGCACGTAGCGAACGAAAAATGGGACACGGCGTTGGCGAATGGCCCACTTCGTACCGTGATTTCTCAGCCGACAGTCATTGTAGAACTTGTTGTCGTGTGCCACAGGACACGTGTATAGCTAAGAATGCCAGGCCGCCGTCAACGGAGGCATTTCCAGCAGACAGACGACTTTACGAGGGGTATGGGGATCGGGCTGAGAAGGGCAGGTTGATCGCTTCGTCAAATAGCAGCCGATACCCATAGGGATGTGTCCACGGTGCAGCGCCTGTGGCGAAGATGGTTGGCGCAGGGACATGTGGCACGTGCGAGGGGTCCAGGCGCAGCCCGAGTGACGTCAGCACGCGAGGATCGGCGCATCCGCCGCCAAGCGGTGGCAGCCCCGCACGCCACGTCAACCGCCATTCTTCAGCATGTGCAAGACACCCTGGCTGTTCCAATATCGACCAGAACAATTTCCCGTCGATTGGTTGAAGGAGGCCTGCACTCCCGGCGTCCGCTCAGAAGACTACCATTGACTCCACAGCATAGACGTGCACGCCTGGCATGGTGCCGGGCTAGAGCGACTTGGATGAGGGAATGGAGGAACGTCGTGTTCTCCGATGAGTCACGCTTCTGTTCTGTCAGTGATAGTCACCGCAGACGAGTGTGGCGTCGGCGTGGAGAAAGGTCAAATCCGGCAGTAACTGTGGAGCGCCCTACCGCTAGACAACGCGGCATCATGGTTTGGGGCGCTATTGCGTATGATTGATTCCACGTCACCTCTAGTGCGTATTCAAGGCACGTTAAATGCCCACCGCTACGTGCAGCATGTGCTGCGGCAGGTGGCACTCCCGTACCTTCAGGGGCTGCCCAATGCTCTGTTTCAGCAGGATAATGCCCGCCCACACACTGCTCGCATCTCCCAACAGGCTCTACGAGGTGTACAGATGCTTGCGTGGCCAGCGTACTCTCCGGATCTCTCATCAATCGAACACGTGTGGGATCTCATTGGACGCCGTTTGCAAACTCTGCCCCAGCCTCGAACGGACGACCAACTGTGGCAAATGGTTGACAGAGAATGGAGAACCATCCCTCAGGACACCATCCGCACTCTTATTGACTCTGTACCTCGACGTGTTTCTGCGTGCATCGCCGCTCGCGGTAGTCCTACATCCTACTGAGTCGATGCCGTGCGCATTGTGTAACCTGCATATCGGTGAGAAATAAACATCAATTATTCATCCGTGCCGTCTCTGTTTATCCCCAACTTTCATCCCTTTCGAACCACTCCTCCTTGGTGTTGCATTGTCACTGTCAGTCAGTGTAAGTTAATAAGGGAATGACAGCTGATTCATTAAGTGATGGAACCAACCAGAGAGAAAAATATCCCACATGTGGTGCTGATAAAACCAGATGAGCTCTATAGGGAAACTGAAGTAATAGATGGTATTAGTGATCATGAAGCTGTTTTTGTCGTAGTCAAAAATAAATGTGATAGAATGGAAGGCCTTAAAAGTAGGACTATTAGGCAGTACCATATGGCTGATAAAGCAGGCATGAGGCAGTTTCTAAAAAGTAACTATGATCGGTGGAAAACGGTAAATAAAAATGTAAACAGACTCTGGGATGTGTTTAAAGAAATTGTTGAGGAATGCAAAAACAGGTTTGTACCATTAAGGGAGGTAAGGAATGGTAAATACCCACCTTATTTTAATAGAGAAATAAAGAGACTAAGGAGGAGGTGCAGACTGGAAAGAAATAGAGTTAGAAATGGCTGTGGAAGTAAGGAGAAATTGAAGGAACTTACTAGAAAATTGAATCTAGCAAAGAAGGCAGCTAAGGATAACATTATGGCAAGTATAATTGGCAGTCATACAAATTTTAGTGAAAAATGGAAGGGTATGTATAGGTATTTTCAGGCAGAAACAGGTTCCAAGAAGGACATGCCAGGAATAATTAATGAACAAGGGGAGTGTGTATGTGAGGATCTTCAAAAGGCAGAAGTATTCAGTCAGCAGTATGTAAAGATTGTTGGTTACAAGGAAAATGTCGAGATATGGAAGAGACTAAGGCAAATGAAGTATTAAAATTTACGTATGATAACAATGACATTTACAATAAGATACAAAAGTTGAAAACTAGAAAAGCGGCTGGAATTGATTAGATTTCTGGGGATATACTAAAGCAATGTGTTGTGATATAGTTCCATATCTGAGGTACTTTTTTGATTATTGTTTGGTCGGAGGAGCTTTACCAGATGAATGGAGAGTTGCTATTGTAGCCCGTATGTATAAAGGCAAGGGTGATAGATATAAAGCTGAAAATTACAGGCCAGTAAGTTTGACTTGCGTTGTATGTAAGCTGATTATATAAGACATGTTTGCAAAATTAATAAATGGTTTGACAGAAGGCAGTTTGGGTTTAGGAAAGGTTATTCCACTGAAGCCCAACTTGTAGGATTCCAGCAAGATATAGCAGATATCCGGGATTCAGTAGGTCAATTGGACTGTATTGCGATTGACTTATCTAAGGCATTTGATAGGGTAGATCATGGGAGACTACTGGCAAAAATGAGTGCAATTGCACTAGACATAAAGTGAAATAATAGGTTGCTATATTTCTAGAAAATAAAACCAAACCAAACCCCATGGCACTACAGCCCTTGAAGGGCCTTGGCCTACCAAGCGACCGCTGCTCAGGCCGAAGGCCTGCAGATTACGAGGTGTCGTGTGGTCAGCACGACGCTTCCTCTCGGCCGTTATTCTTGGCTTTCTAGACCGGGGCCGCCATACCACCGTCTGATAGCTCCTCCATTCTAATCACGTAGGCTGATTGGACCTCGAACCAACCCTCAGGTCCAGGTAAAAATCTCTGCCCTGGCCAGGAATCTAACCCGGGGCCTCCGGGTAAGAGGCAGGCACGCTACCCCTACACCACGGGTCCGGCTTTCTAGAAAATAGGTCTCAGAGAATTAGAGTAGATGAAGCTTTATCTGACCCTGTAATAATTAAGAGGGGGATTCCTCAAGGCTGTATTATCGGACCTTTATGTTTTCTTATATATATATCATATCATATTCTTTATTCTTTCTCCAGATCTACATAATGTGTACCGTATATGATCCATTTATGTGGAGAAAAAATAACAAATCTTACCTAAACCAGCTCACAAAGGATAAGGAAAATACTGTCATCCGATAAACAACAGACCCGTGAACAAATCATAAATAATAATAATAATAATAATAATAATAATAATAATAATAATAATAATAATAATAATAATAAATAATAATAATAATAATAATAATAATAATAATAATAATAAATAATAATAATAATAATAATAATAATAATAATAATAATAATAATAATAATAATAATAATAATAATAATAATGGAAAAAGAGCAATAGGCAGAATAAACAATGTCGCCTGACCCGAGATCCACCCTTATTGATAGTCTGTGGCAGAATGTAGTCTGTGAGTATAATAATCAGAAACTAAAACTATAACGCATTGCTGCATATAGCTATTAAAGAATAACATATTGCTATGTAGAGTGCGAACTAAACCCAAGATACATTGCTGTGGAGAGTGTCTACACAATAACATATTGCTATGTAGGATGTAATATTGTAAGCAGACGGTGTCTGTTCTTTAAACACGCGGCATGTCTCTTCCGGCCTGGTACGTTACTCAGCACAGTCTTTTCTGAACACTGACCTTCCTGTATTTCTACTTACGTTGCAAACCCAGCTATCTTGTTGCCTCCATTGCCGTGTCCTTGAGCACTCTTTCTCCTCCCGTTTCATTGTTACCTCCACTGCCGTGTCGCTGTGCACTTTTCTCCTTACGTTACATTACTATTGTCTGTTCTTGCATTCCACTGCCTCGCTACACTTGTTTTCTTTTGTCCAGACACACTTCACCTCCTACTAATTTAATACTTGATCACTCTTATTTCAACTGCAAATAACACACATCCTCCACTGTTCCCTTTAGCTTAAACAATTTACTTGCTGCTACTGCTTGTTTTTTTTTTACTTCTTGTCATTACACCTACGTCCAGGTTACTCGTCTTCTCCCACATTTCTTTCAGGCTCAAGCTCCTCCCTTTTACCAAGTCACCTCGTGCTTCTGTCTTCTCCCTTTCACTCCGTTTATGTGCACTCGTCACGTCTTGTGGTTCCTCCCCCCCATTCACTCCGTGTTCCTTCCTTTCGTCTCTGGCACCGAACTCCGACCTCAGCTCCTCAATCCTCGTCTTGCACTCCCTCCTCATCTCTTCACTGATAACCTGTATGATCTCCTCTACCGTGGTGTCTCCTCGTTGCGAGCTCTTTTCTAATGCCCTGTTTTCCTTGGTTTTTCCTTTATTTCCATGCCCGTCTTCACCAACTATACTAACTGTAGTTCACATTTCTTCTACCCTCTTCCCCATTACCACTTCCTTCTCATTCTGCTCCATTAGACGTAATTGCGTTACTGTCCAATATTTGGTCCATTGACCATTGGTTACCACTAATAATTGACCGTTGATGTAGGTTCTTAACCCTTGCAATCGCGCCCGGACCAAATGTCTTTTCAGGGTGTTTATATTCTTGATCCCATCTCTTCCCATATTTCTTTAATCCAAATTTTTGCTCCCCCCGTGCTTTACCTACCCTTCCCACATCGTCGATATTCTTATATATAAAAATGATATGAGTAAAGGAGTCCAATCGGAGTGCGGATGATGTTATTCTGTATAGAGTAATAAATAATTTACAAGATTCTGAGCAACTGCAACGTGACCTCTATAATGTTGTGAGATGGACAGCAGGCAATGGTATGTTGATAAACGGGGTTAAAAGTCAGGTTGTGAGTTTCACAAATAGAAAAAGTCCTCTCGGTTTTAATTACTGCGTTGATGGGTCGAAAGTTCCTGTTGGGGATCATTGTAAGTATCTAGGTGTTAATATAAGGAAAGACCTTCATTGGGGTAATCACATAAATGGGATTGCAAATAAAGGGTACAGATCTCTGCACATAGGTATGAGGGTGTTTAGGGGTTGTAGTAAGGATGTAAAGGAGAGGGCATATAAGTCTCTGGTAAGACCCCAACTAGAGTATAGTTCCAGTGTATGGGACCCTCACCAGGATTACCTGATTCAAGAATTGGAAAAAATCCAAAGAAAAGCAGCTCGATTTGTTCTGGGCGATTTCCGACAAAAGAGTAGCGTTACAAAAATGTTGCAAAGTTTGGGTTGGGAAGAATTGAGAGAAAGAAGAAGAGCTGCTCGACTAAGTGGTATGTTCCGAGCTGTCAGCGGAGAGAAGGCGTAGACGAATAGGTTTGAGTGGCGTTTATAAAAGTAGGTGAGATCCCAATATGAAGATAAAGTTGGAATTCAAGAGGACAAACTGGGGAAAATATTCATTTATAGGAAGGGGAGTTAGGGATTGGAATAACTTACCAAGGGAGGCGTTTAATAAATTTCCAAAATCTTTGAAATTATTTAGGAAAAGGCTAGGAAAACAACAGATAGGGAATTTGCCACCTGGGCGACTGCCCTAAATGCAGATCAGTATTGATTGATTGATTTGATTGAGGTCCGCCTCTGTGGTGTAGTGGTTAGCGTGATTCCCGGCTCTGCCACGAAATTTGAAAAGTGGTACGAGGGCTGGAACGGGGTCCACTCAGCCTCGGGAGGTCAACTGAGTAGAGGTTGGTTCGATTCCCACCTCAGCCATCCTGGAAGTGGTTTTCCGTGGTTTCCCACTTCTCCTCCAGGCAAATGCGGGGAGGGTACCTAACTTAAGGCCACGGCCGCTTCCTTCCCTCTTCCTTGTCTATCCCTCCAATCTTCCCCATCCCCCGCAAGGTCCCTTTTCAGCATAGCAGGTGAGGCCGCCTGGGCGAAGTACTGGTCATTCTCCACAGTTGTATCCCCTGACCAAGAGTCTGAAGCTCCAGGACACTGCCCTTTAGGCGGTAGAGGTGGTATCCCTCGCTGAGTCCGAGGGAGAAACCGAACCTGGAGGGTAAACAGATGATGATGATGATGATGATGATGATGATGATGATGATTTGATTGAGGCGTTATTATGCAAAATACATTAATAATGTGATATAATGTCTACGCGACACATGTTTAAATTGTGTGCCTTATCCGCACAAGTAATCTTTGGGAATTATGCATTCTGCTATTGAACTTTACATTCTGAACCAGGTGACTGTATACCGAGCTGTGATATTACCATAATCTATTTGAGACTGGAATCCAACACTATTTGACAAATTGGATTATTAAACTACGTATCTGGTGGAATCTGATAATTTTAGTGCATGGGCGCATTGGACATACACTGACTGACAGAGCAAATGCAACACCAAGAAGGAGTGGTTCGAAAGGGATGAAGGTTGGAGAAAAAACAGAGACGGCACGGACGAATAATTGATGTTTATTTCAAACCGATATGCAGGTTACACAATGCGCACGACATCGACTCAGTAGGATGTAGGACTACCGCGAGCGGCGATGCACGCAGAAACACGTCGAGGTACAGAGTCAATAAGAGTGCGGATGGTGTCCTGAGGGATGGTTCTCCATTTTCTGTCAACCATTTGCCACAGTTGGTCGTCCGTACGAGGCTGGGGCAGAGTTTGCAAACGGCGTCCAATGAGTTCCCACACGTGTTCGATTGGTGAGAGATCCGGAGAGTACGCTGGCCACGGAAACATCTGTACACCTCGTAGAGCCTGTTGGGAGATGCGAGCAGTGTGTGGGCGGGCATTATCCTGCTGAAACAGAACATTGGGCAGCCCCTGAAGGTACGGGAGTGCCACCGGCCGCAGCACATGCTGCACGTAGCGGTGGGCATTTAACGTGCCTTGAATACGCACTAGAGGTGACGTGGAATCATACGCAATACGCAATAGCGCCCCAAACCATGATGCCACGTTGTCTAGCGGTAGGGCGCTCCACAGTTACTGCCGGATTTGACCTTTCTCCACGCCGACGCTACACTCGTCTGCGGTGACTATCACTGACAGAACAGAAGCGTGAATCATCGGAGAACACGACGTTCCGCCATTCCCTCATCCAAGTCGCTCTAGCCCAGCACCATGCCAGGCGTGCACGTCTATGCTGTGGAGTCAATGGTAGTCTTCTGAGCGGACGCCGGGAGTGCAGGCCTCCTTCAACCAATCGACGGGAAATTGTTCTGGTCGATATTGGAACAGCCAGGGTGTCTTGCACATGCTGAAGAATGGCGGTTGACGTGGCGTGCGGGGCTGCCACCGCTTGGCGGCGGATGCGCCGATCCTCGCGTGCTGACGTCACTCGGGCTGCGCCTGGACCCCTCGCACGTGCCACATGTCCCTGCGCCAACCATCTTCGCCACAGGCGCTGCACCGTGGACACATCCCTATGGGTATCGGCTGCTATTTGACGAAGCGACCAACCTGCCCTTCTCAGCCCGATCCCCATACCCCTCGTAAAGTCGTCTGTCTGCTGGAAATGCCTCCGTTGACGGCGGCCTGGCATTCTTAGCTATACACGTGTCCTGTGGCACACGACAACACGTTCTACAATGACTGTCGGCTGAGAAATCACGGTACGAAGTGGGCCATTCGCCAACGCCGTGTCCCATTTATCGTTCGCTACGTGCGCAGCACAGCGGCGCATTTCACATCATGAGCATACCTCAGTGACGTCAGTCTACCCTGCAATTGGCATAAAGTTCTGACCACTCCTTCTTGGTGTTGCATTTGCTCTGTCAGTCAGTGTATAATCTACTTGTAAACTGCTCATTGTATAGCTGCCTCTGTGGATCCGTGGTAGAGTGTCGGCCTCAGGATCCCAAGGTAGCGGGTTCAAACCCGGCAGAGGTAGTCGGATTTTTGAAGGGCGGAAAAAAGCCCACTCGACACTCCATGTCGTACGATGTTGGCATGTAAAAGATCTCTGGTGATACATTTGGTATTTACCCGACAACATTAATTAAATCTCAGCCATAGACGCCCAAGAGCAGACAGCCAGATGGCGTCAAATCGAAATGTCTGCACACGGTAGCTGAGGCCATACGATGATTATTATGATTATTATTCATTGTATGTGTGGCTATTGGGACATGACAGCACCTCATTATCCTGAAAGTTTTATCTAGTGGGTTTGATCATAATGTGGACAGCAACACGTACTCTTACGCTATCTGTATTCGTATATTGCAACTACAGTGCGTGTTTTGACAGTGCCCGCCAGGGCGTGTACCGAGACTAGACTGTATCGCTTCTGGCGGCGGATGGTGAAGTGCGTTTGTCTACGTTTGAAACTGTTTGGAACCAGACGTTGACTTGGAACTATGGCGTGTGTTGCCGCTGCTAACACAATGAATGTGCCTGCGGGCATAGGATAGGACCTAGTTCTACCCCAACCTGGGGAATTGTGTTCCTTAAACCTTTTTATTTATATTATTATTCTTGTTTGATTCTAAATATGTAGTTTTTAATATTAGTTTCTTACGGGTAAGTGCAGTAGTTAATTCGAGACACGAGTGAGTTATCTAGGCATGAATGCTAAACCTGTAAGTACGCCTTATGAATTATTGGTGTTAATATTATTGTATTGGTGTGTAGCAAGTGGATTCCATTTGTATTTTAATTTCAATGTGAATTGTATCTAAGTTTTCCGGTGGTGCGTCTTGCTTCAAGTGAGTATTGTGTGCTATGCTGTAGAACAGTGGCGTATCCTGGAATCTCCACTGAGGCATGCAATAGTAACACAATGTATTAAGTACTTTTCAATTCTACTCACCCTAATTACATGTAGGTGAACTCGACCTTGCGATTCGCTTTGCGAAATTCTTCGGCGACGTCACTGTATAAGTCCTCGCGTGCTTTCATCTTAACAAGAAGATCTTTCTCTACAGACATCATTCCTAATGCAGAGAGACGACTTTGACTTTGAGAATTTGGAACGAAAGATTTTATTCGCTTTAGGGCCGAGAAAGAGGGTTCTACATATGATGATGTAGCGGGAATAGTAGTAATGAATGTGCACAACTTATAAAGCTCGGGAGGACCGCTGAGGAGTCCACTGGTCAATAGGAATTTCTGGATTTGGGCCACAGTCTTATCTTTGAAGTGTTCAGAAGCAAGGATTGCCCTCAATTCGGTTTTAAGTCTACTATATCAAAATATTTTTCATTAACTTCAATCAATTTACTGAATTGCTCTTCAGGAAAATCTCCAGAAAAAATGAAAATTTCTTACAATAAAGCATTTCAATGAAGGGCAGATCTCCTAATGAACAGAAGCGATATTTAAACTGTGCTAGAATAATATCATGTATTTCCAGGTAAACCCTCATAAAGTCATCTTTAACCGAAAATGAAGTTTCATCCTTTATTCTCTTCTTTAGTGGATCAAATTTCTCTTCTATTCTATCCCAGATGTTATCAAATCCACTGTTTCGCATTATAGATACTTTAGTTTCTAAGGAATTCACTTCTCTGGTGCAATATGCAATGCCTAGTGTCTTAGATTGAAGGATGATATATATATATATATATATATATATATATAACATCAGTCAATGAAAATATTTCATTAAAAACGTTCAGAAGAAAATTGAACTGAAATTCTATTAACTTCGCGAGAAACCCTCTTGCCTCATTAATTGTATTGTTATCCCAGTTCCCAGGTTCCTCCAAAATTCTTTCGAAAAGTTGTTGGAGAGGAGCACGATATTCCGCGATGGTCTGTACTAAACGGCTGGAATAGTTGCAGCTTGTTGGAGCAAGTTTTGGAAACTTTTTCTTGAGGATACTGTCCAGCAGGTTAGTTCTCTTAGAAGAATTGCTAAAAAATGTCGCAAAGCCACTCATCGTTGCGAAGAATATACGGCATTCTTTTGTCATGAAACGGCTTGAGAGCAGACTAAATTAAGCTTGTGAGCGTAGCAGTGCGTGAAATTCAGCCTCAGGAACTACTTTTCATTTAGCTTGCATACCATTCACCTGACTTGCAAGCACCGTCGCTCCATCCATAGTCTGCGCAGCTAATTTTTCGCTGCAGTCAAAGTTATCCAGATACTCAATCGCTGTCCTATCAGAACTCACATTATAGAAACCAACAAATCTTTCAACAACATCACCATTATGAACGTATCTGAGGACAATAGATAACTGTGAAAAGTTCGAAACATCAGAAGTCTCATCGATCATAATTCCTACGAATTTAGCTTCCCCAACCTGAATCTTTATTTCAGCGGTCATTACGATGCAGATGCTTTGAATTAGATCGTTCTAAAATGAAATTGCGTATGGCTTTTAGTGCCGGGAGTGTCCGATTACAAGTTTCGGTTCGCCAGCTGCAGGTCTTTTGAATTGATACCCATAGGTGACCTGCGCATCGTGATGAGAATGAAATACACCCAGCCCTCGTGCCAGCGAAATTAACCATTTATGGTTAAAATTCTCGATCCTGCCGGGAATCGAACCCGGGTTCCCTGTGGCCAAAGGCCAGCACGCTAACCATTTAGATATGGAGCAGGACAAATCGTTCTGAATGAGGGGAAGCAGTCCTGTAAATGCACTCGCTTTTGTGAAGTGACTAATTTTTCATCAAACTCGGCTAACAATTTAATTAGTTCTATGTAATTCCCTCTGTTGTTGGATTCAGTAGCCTCATTGTGTCCACGGAATGGTAACTGTTGCTTCCCCAAAAAGCATGTCACCTCAATCAGCCGTTTCAGGATTATCCTGTTTTTCTTAACGGCTTCGTTGTGCCTTAGAACATTTTCCTACTTCTGCTTATCCAACTGCAAATCTATCCTAGTTTTACCACAGGTACCTAAGGATATCCATGCGTGGATATGACAATCGTTTCTTTATGTTCCAGTTTTGTTTCAGTAACAAACAATAAGCAAGGCCAACAGAATAATTTTTTTTAGTGACTCAGAGCCAGAGAGCCAAACAGTTTTACTGTAAGTTTCTGGATTGAACGTGCGAACACAATTCTTGTTTTATGTTTTTACATTTTTTATTTAAATTTATTTAAATTTTGAGGGAAGAGGGAGGTGTCCCGGCTTTAAGTATTGGAATCTTTTCATCAAAGGAACGGCCAGTAAATGGCTTTTCAAACAGATTTACAATTATATCCGTTTTAGACTCATCCATAGTTAATACCACACATGCAGAGAATATAAAAACACCAAAAACGACGAATAGCACAGGGACAGCTCACATAGAATGAACTCACTAATCAGCAAAACACAATAAATGAACTCACTAGTCAGCCACAACTCAAGCACTGGAGGTGGGGACTTCGAGGGCCCTGGGACCGCTACGGTAGCCGTGAAGGCCCTACAGGAACTCTGAAAGTGGTTGCAAAAGGGGGCCCCGGTTAAGACGCAGCAGGTCGTTATGCTACTCAGGTTCCAAAATGGGTAAAAAAAAAGTAAATAAATGCAATGTAAATTTTAATCTTATACCAGTTGCATAGTATTATTTGAAGTAATTCCACATACTGTATATGAGTTGACTATGTTTGTAAGTATAGGAGATATTATAAGTAGAATTTTGTAAACAATATAAATTTATTAAGGATGATCTGTTTGTTTAATAGAAAAAAATAGCATAAAATGTATATTATTATATTCTAGAAAAAAATTCTTCTCTTGTTAATTTAAAATTTAGTGCTTGACAATAATGTATTTTAGTGTACCTTTTGCCACCGAGGTAGACACCTCATTTGCAAATAAAGAGATTTTGATTTGATTTGAAGTCACCGCAGTGGCATTTGTCAGTTTCGTCAGGTTGGGTTCTCACTAGGGGGTAATCCGTGGGTCCCGTTCGCAGTAAACTTGGACATTCCGACTTTCTCCAAATAGCTAACGGATGGCAGAGAGTAGCACTTGTATGGGGTGACAAAGTGTGACCAAGTTTCAATTGCAGCGACATCATTCGGAGGGTTTCAGAACTATGTCTGCCACCGAATGCGATTTTAAAATTGAATGCCTTACATCCTTAACTCCTCCATTTACTGTCTCTTTCTTTCAAGAGTGTAATAGATGGCGAGACTACTCCAGCACCACACGTAGTCAAGCAACGGTACTGGCACAGTTGCGCGGAACTTTTGAACTTCTGAAAGATGAAATCGTTAATATTTGACTTGAAACAACCTAAAATCATACTTCAGACAGTTCTTTGCGTTATCGTAACGCATGCAATGAATGCCTTGCATTCAAGGAGAATTCGCCCGTGCTGTAGACCAGTGTCATGTTTAGGTAAGCGTCAAAATTCTCCGTTGCGTTTATCTAAATTTGTCTTTCCCTTGGATTATTTCTATTTTCCTGTGCATTTGCGAGTGTTTTTCTGTGCCTTGTCTTGGATGCGTGTGCCGTTTCGATATATATATATTTTTTATTTATTGCTATCGTAGGCGTGTGTTGTGCAAGATTTGTGTTTATTGTGTGTTGGATATTTCATCTTATTATTCCGGCATCCTTTCGTGTATTTTGGGCTTCTTTTGACCGTATTTCGAGTTAATACTGCGCTTATACTAGTATAAATTTTTAAATGTTATTATTATTATTATTATTATTACTTTCGTAATGTTGTAAATTTTATATCTCTTGGGGAATATTTTATTTGGGTTGCGGGGGTTTTATGTAACATTTACACTATTATTCGTGTAAAACCGTATTAATATGTATTTAACATTTCAACAATGTACTGGTAACGTTTGGATAATCGAGGGTCTTGGACAGCCCTAGTGCGAGAGATATGGGGTCTGGTTATTATCTTACTCCCCATTGTTAATTACCTCTTCGTGCTTGGGAGTTATGTAACGTTTGATTGTTGAGGATTGCCTCGGCCGCGATAACTGCATCTTGTGTGTGGCTGCGCGATAATAATAATAATGAATTGTTTCATCTTGTGTGAAGTTCGCGTGTTTGTATCTGTCGTGTTAAGTGAGCTGGTTCGTGCTATTTTAATTAAATTTCCGGTGTTTAATTTATTGTCCTAGCCTACTATGGCTTTGTGATTAAATTAATTATTAATTTGGGCTAATATTTCTAATTTTGGGCGAGCCTGTGGTGACATTATGGTCGGTATTAGGGTTCAGTTTGTTTTATGTGAAATCACGTGGGACCCTTGTTTTTGTGGGTTTTGTTGGGATCTATCCTCCACTAGGATCTGTCAAAAGGCCCTCTATTTTGCTGTCCAACCCTTTTTTGCTTTCATTTAAATTTAAAATTTTATTTTACATATCTCTAGTCTAATTATTTGTAATGTGGTGGTGCACCAGAACCTTTATTACTCGTTAAAATGGTACCATTTACTATAAGACTATATTATTTCTGTTCGTTGAAAATTTTTCTTCAGTTTTATTTTACCAAAAATTGATTTTTCAAATTTAATTTTAATGTATCTATTATTTACCTAATAATTATATTTTTATTTCTTTTTTTGAAAATCTTGGTGTCGTTTTTTGGGTGAATTGTTTCGTAATTCCTTGGGATCCCCACCTCTCTTTTTATATTTTATGGGTAGGTTCCAGCCCTCTTCCTTGCACAATAGTATGTTTGATGTGTTATTTCCTGAATTTCTGATTTATTTGCTCTTTTACTATCTTGTCTTCTGTGCACACTTCCCTATGACGTTCCCTTTCGAACGTCATTCACCATCATTGTTACGGGGTGCTGCAAACTCTGAAAAGGTTTGAGGACGAGACGTGAAACATAGGTAAGACCTATAGGGCGGAGAGATACCTTCGACAATAGTTTCCACAAATTGGTCTTCAGAAAAATTCAGTGCGAACACCCTGGTGTAAAATTTAATGTTTTGGATGGAGTCTGCAAGATTATCATCCAATCGCTGCACTCTAAAATAGAACTTTTGGATCAATGATGACATTGCTCTGGCCGGAATGAAATTCGCCAAGAGGTGGGCGGGGTAGTCTTCTATGGATGATCGATCGGCTATGGCTTTAACTATTTAGTCCGATAGGATGCCTACGGAATATGGATATATAATTTGAAATATTTGAGAATGAGAGAGGGAAAACACTAGTTCGTGATCTTGAAATTCAACTAAGAACCTGAGAAATGAAATGACTTCATTAGTAGAGTTGACTGAAAATTTTGAAATGCCCTTTAGCAACATAGACAATGGATGAGACAGATTACTGAAATCGGGTGACATAATTGGTGACGGCATAGACGGTTGAGAGGTCTCTAACACGTCATTATTTGAAAAGAAAGTTGGAATTTGTCTAGGATGATCAGACTCATTTTCCAATGGGGCAGAAGTTTGTTGAGTTGCCATAGTTTTCCTACTTTCTACAGCTTTACACGAATCCTCCACAATAACCATGTTTATTAAAGGTAATTGGTCCATTTTGGGAGCAGCTGCCCCAGTCAACAATTGGCTAACGTTTTAGACATATCTTTTATCTTGTCTTGTCTTGTTCAACCAGATTACTAGCCTCCTTAGCATGATCTTCTTTTAATTTGAGAGACAATATGTCCCTAGCCCTGTTATAGAAATGAAACAGTCTAGCCTGTACTCTCTTAAGCTTACAAGCAGGTAGATCGCTTACTTCAAATACTAACTACGGACGCTAGCTGGGTGGTATTGTCTGTGAGAGTGGATAGAGCCTCATCAATTTCTTTTTCCCCGAAAACTGGGACACAAATAAGCAGTTCTAAGGATTCTTTAAGTTTGGGAATATCTGCCACAACCGTGCCTCCAGATTGGACCTTTCTAATGAGTAACTCATGAATTAACTCCTCCTTGCCCAAGTACCCGGGAGCGAGGACTTCGCGAGGACCTGACATGTTGATAGAAAAGTAATAATTTGGATAAATTTCCAGCAACCGAGAAAATTCTTAGAGTACCGAACAGATCCTACTTTTAGCCATCAAAATGGCTTACTCTAGACTCATTCAACCACGCTCTGCTACCACTTGTTACCGTACTTTCCGTAGAGCAGAAAGAGGTGAAAGAAGGTGCTGGGTGGAATGGGTCTATCTACTATGTCAATGATTAACTTAAAACTTTAAAAATGAAGGTTATATTTCTTTTCAAATCAGGAACTTAATTTTTCACTGAGTGAAATAACAAGGAGACAGGTACAATTAGCAATCTTGAAATAAGAATTGGAAAACCCAAGATGAGAGAATTTAACAGATTTTGGCTTCAAGCCCCTAATTTCCAACTTTACAATATCGTCAATTAGTGTTTACATAGACAAGGAGAAATCTCCCGAAACAAGAGCACCTTGCTCCAAAGGTTACAAATACAGCCTTCCAAAGGCACCCCTAAATATTACAGCAATCTCAAAAAAGAGCTTACATGCTCTCCAACTAGAACGAAGGAGACTGCGCTCCTAATTTCTTACAGCCTACTCAAGGCAACATTACATAAAAACTTACAAATGTCTGGCCTCTCTAGGCCCAACCTACAATTAGTAATTTGTACGCAGGGATATCTATTACCCAAACTACTGGGCCTTCGTGGGAAAAAGAACAGGTTAAATTACTGGTCCGAACACAAAATGAATGGAGGCGTCCACTTGCGCTCCTAGAAAAGTAAATATAAAACCGTAATTGGGCTCTCGGTCCGATGATGCAGGGACTAATCCCAAGCTACTGAGGTGACTAGAATGAAGGTTAATTAAACGATTTACAGAAAAGAGAAACAGTTACAAAATCGTAGTCACCTCAAACCAAGTTGAAAGGGAACTCGAGAGGGTGACGTACTCTCTATCCCCGAATTACAGTTTAAGACTTTATGAAATTTTACATCAGCCGAAGGAAAATTTACATTTTAGGAAAAGGTGGCTACATAGTTAGAAATTCGAAACTTCCCCTCGTGTAAATCTGCGGAGGTAACTACAGAGAGATATGACTTGTGGCCATTACATTGGCTGATGAAATGCCTGGCGATGAATGAGTTACCCCGCCTCCTGTCTGAACACACACACATACACAAACACCCAGAAATTTGGTGATCCAAAGACAAGGTAGCTTGAAAGACCGCAGCTTATATACGCGAGGGGACGGTTCGAGAGGGTTCTGGACTAAATCCGGACACACCATCTCATTTTTATTGGCAAATTCAAAGGTACCTGCAAGAAATGAGTGATTGGTTGAAAAATAATTACAGGAAATCCCTGATTGGCAAGATTAAAAATACTGGCGGAATGAGAAAAAATTGTTACAAACCTTGAAATAACAAAATGATGAAAGTTAATTTAGTTGAGAAAACGTTATAGCACAAAACTTCCTTAATTCATTAATTCTTTTACCTTGACCAAAGTGCATTACCTCAGTTTTTGTAATGACATCTATGGAGAAAAGTCTAAACTTCTTGACGTAAACCAAAACAAAACAAGTAAGTCCAGTCAGTTTAGGCAACTTCAAAATAACACATTACTCAGTAATTCACTGGTGACATCTTCAGGTCAATGTACCAACTCCATTCCGTATGTGTTTCATGTTTTGTTAGAGAGATAGCGTTCCTTAGGACACTTCTTTTAAATGAGCGGATTTGAGATGTACCTTCCGGTATAATAATAATAATAATAATAATAATAATAATAATAATAATAATAATAATAATAATAATAATAATAATAATAATAATAATAATAATAATAATAATATATGGATTTCACTACAAAATATGCAATAGAAAGTACTTCCACGAACCAGATGGAAATTGAGTTATATTATTATTATTATTATTATTATTATTATTATTATTATTATTATTATTATTATTGTGGGAGGGTAGCACGCATTCTGCATATAGGAATGATAAATTAGAGTAATTGCATAGTCCAACTAGAGATACTGTTCTTTAGGAGCACAGCTCTGCGTGATACCGTTGGCAAATTTTTCCACACCGTCCACAAACACACTTTTCATCTGGTTAGTGGAAGTACTTTCTATTGCATATTTTGTAGTGAAATCCATGGACCAAATATTGGCTTTTTAATCCTGTAGCTCTTGAAGAAAGGCTTGGTATTGTGACGTGGAAGGCAATGATAATCTTAATCATAGATAATCTATGTAGAAGGTTTGTCTTGTCAGTTCATAAGTTAACATCGAAGGAGCGTTATTTGCCAGGCAAAGAGATTTCTTGAGATACGTGGCCTTCCCTCGTTCCAGTACAGGTTGTCCTTTGTTAGGTACTCTCAGATAATCTCTAAAACGTATGTCATCATGGGGGAGATCTTGATGTGGATTAGGGCTATTCCTGTCTATAGATATTTGTCGAAGAACCTTGTTGTCATTCATTGCTGTGACTGCTGAGGCTGCTGTGTCTCTGATATGTTTGGTGAGGCTTTTTCCGTTTGATTGTAAAGTCACGTCTTAGTACTTGTACGAATTGAGCCTGGCAAGATCTTTATTGTTGAATTTTACTGTATGTACTCTGCAGCTGGGAGTATCCCACCTCTTATAAATGTCATTTGGACTGTTTTCCTTCAATTAATACTTAGACCGTTTGTATTCGACCAAGTAATAAGTTTATCAAACTATTCCTGTAGCTTTTTATGCGATGTTGAGGCTAACGCCATGTCATCGGCATATATGTAAATGGAGACCTCCTCGCTGGGGATTGATTCAACTACGTCCCTTGTGGCAATGTTGAACAATATCCGAATTAAAGGACCTCCCTGCAACACTCCCGTTGTCTGTTGGATTGCCTCTGATCTAGACAGGTTGTCGTCAATGTATATAAAAAATTTCTATACGAGTGAATGAATTATCCTGTATAGGTAGAGATTTTGACCCATAAGTTGTGCCAGTTTACTTGTTAGAACATTCCGGTCTAGAGAGTCGAATGCTTTAGCACAGTCTATAAACAATACATGAAGTTTTCCTTTTGGAAGACGGAGAGATTCAGTAATGTTTCCTATTAGGCGTTAGATAGCATGAGTGGTTGAGAGCCCTTTCCGGAGGCCAAATTTTTCATCAGGTATCACTGAGCCCGTTAGAGCTGTTAGTCGGTTAAGTATTAGAGTGAACAGGAGGTTGAGCTCCGTATTCTCCAAAGCTATACCTCGATAAGAATTTGGATCATCAGTCTTGCTTTTTCCTTGTAGTGGAGTTTTATGATGGAGTATCTCCATTTCTCTGGTACCCATGGGCGCCCGCAAGGAGGCGCAAGGGGGGCACTTGCCCCCCCTGGAATTCTAAAGATGTTGATGTTCAATTGTTTAATATCATACCAGATTATTTCATAAACTGAAATTACTGACATTCATCTAGCATATGTTATAACTGGAAGTTTCTGTAAACAATTTAATGTTGCTGACGTTATATTGGTTTTTATATTCAAGAAAATTGTTAATGTGCCCCCCCCCCCCCTGGAAAAGATCCTGCGGGCGCCCATGCTGGTACCTTAGCCTGAGCCACGCACTGGTTGAGTAAGACAGTCCAGGCCTCAGCAAAATATGTGCTACTTTCCTTCAAATGTTCGTTGAATGTGCCGTCCGGTCCACTTACTCTGCCGTTATTCAATTGTTGATTACCGTATTTACTTCGTCAGTCGTGAAGGGTTCTATATTCATTGCGTTGTCTAATGTGGTCTGAGGGACAGAGGAGGATATGTCTTTGGTCTGTAGAATAGACGTGAATTGCTCTGTCCACAAATCAGTGGGTATTTCTCTGGTGTTATCGGTTGGAGGGCTTTGTATGGCTTTTCCGTGGCCTGTTCTAGTAATGCCCTATCTTGTGTTTTGAGATATTCTTTCCTTTCAGCTTTGAGGATTTCTTTGTGAGCCTTCCTTTTGTCTGCGTAGTCAAGTTTTTATTCACCTGTGTTTATCTTCAAAGTTTTGTGTAAGGCGTGCAGAGCGGCTTTCCTGGTCTTATAACAGGTTGCGTTGAACCTGCTTTTATCGATTGGGAGGAAAATGGCGCCTTCGTAGGCGAACGTTTGAGGCATGTGATTGGTACATATATGTGTTTTCATTCTGTTAAAGAGTGTTATTTTGATCGAGTAATTTAAGTATAAAGTACATATTTGGTAAAATAGTAATCTATAACGGTTTATTAGTATGGCGTATTGTTAGGACTGTATGTGATGGTAGTTTTGGTGTATAATAGTGTTTATATCGCTGTGCTGTAGCATTTCATACAATGAGTCGTTCCTGCTACGTTCGTGGTTGTAGATCCAATTACACCATTGCTGAAGATTTAAATTCCCGGGAGATAGATCTTTACGGAATTAGCGGATAAGGAATAATCATTGGGAAAATTTAGAAGTCAAAGATCAAACTATCGTAAGTGTGTAACCAAAATTTGTGAGTTAGGGAAATCTCTACCCTACCGAAAATGGTGAGCTTATTCGTCTTTTTTTCTTATTCAGTCGGAGTAATTTAAATAAATTTGACGATAAATATTAGTTTAGTTGTAGAATATAAGTGTGTGAGTGTATTCATATGGGTCAGTGGTCACTTAGAATCTGTAATAATGCGCAGTCATGTGATAAGGTGTTTGTTTGGATCGTGTTGTGAACCTGATTTAAATCAAACTATGGCAATGCGTTTCATACAACTAATCTTTAGATTTCTAAGGAATAAAACATTAAGAGAGAAGTGGATTAAGAACGAACATCGCGAATATTTGTACAGAACAGTAGTGTGCATATGTCATTTGAGAGTAAGTGTGAGGTTAGGGAAGACATTTTTCTAATTCTAAATGGTAGACCTATTCGTATTTCTCTAAAAAAACAATTCATTTAGATAGATGATAATTGATACGGTGATGTTCCGTCAGTGTCTATGTGTTTCAAAGTGTCGCGTGATTTAGATGCAATTGTATTTTGCAAGAACCTGAGCTTGCCTGCGGAAATATTTGGCTGGATCTTGGAGTATAACAAGACATATAGTGTGACAGATGGAGTAATCTGTACAGTTACAGAGAAGAAATAGTGACTTGCTGGGATTAGTTTCGTTTGTAACGCAGGGGTTTTATTGTACTACTACCGTCCTATTCATGCTGTGGATATCTGTTATCAAGCAATCTACACCAAATTGAAACTCGTCCATGTAGGTTAAAGACATCATTGTTTAGATTCAATGTAGTTTTTATACTCATATTCTTCAACGGGCAAAATCCCATTATATCTTTTGTGTCTGAATATTTCATTACCAAGTTTACCATCATTGTTGGAAGTTCTGCTATACCATATGTCAACATATGTTTTAAAAGTTTCCAGTAAGGAAGGCTTAACATCACCAGGGCCGTTCATTGGGTTGGCATAATCATTTCAGGTTTAATTCCCTTTCATTGAGAAATTGTCCACCACTTCGAAACTAAGGCAACACGTTGTATTTTATAGTTCTCATTAGAGTGAAGAAATTGAGGAATTTCGCTCCTTAAATTATTTTTAAACATTCAAAAGGATGTTATAAAATATCATTTTTACAGTTTTATAATGTATTTCCATCGATCCAGCGAAATGAAATCTAAGAGAAAACGTTATTTGACTAAGTTAATTTTTAAATTATCAGCTTGTTGTTCTCTTTTGCTGTGGGCTTGTCCATCTATTCTAGCAGAATATGTGTGATTCTAGTTGATTATATGTGATGAATAGCTGTTGGCAAAGCGTTTTCATAGGTGCAACAGTGATTTCCCCTATAATGTTACATTTGTCATGTTATTTTACCACCGTTGGCAAAATATAATATGTGATCTTTGCGTAATTTCTGGCGGATTTAACCAGATATTGTGTAGGTAGCTCTTTCAGTGGTATCAACACAAGTAATTTAATGTAACGCCGGGCGGAGTGGTTCAGACGGTTGAAGTTCTGGCCTTCTGACCCTAACTTGGCGGGTTTGATACCGGCTCGGTCCGATAGTATTTCAAGGTGCTCAAATACGCCAGCCTCGTGTCGGTAGATTTACTGGCAGGTAAAATAACTCCTGCGGGACTAAATTCCGGCATCTCAAAAACAGTGAGTTGGGTTATTGTCGAAATGAAGTTATTGCATGCTACCCTAAACTTCATCAGTTGGCAGCTACAGCGCCCAAGACGTCCACCATCTTGGTTTTGATATTACGGGCTGATATATTGTAGTCGGTCTTGGTGGTTGGTCTTGATTCAATCAATCCCAAGATGCCATTCATATCGACTTATATAGGTAGAGTGCCATTTAGCACTAGGACCGCCGGAACATGCTGTATACCTAGAACCGCCGATGCGGTCATTTTGACCGCTGTATTCTAATTATTATTTTTATGCTCAATACGTATAGTAACTCATTATCATTGTTTCAAATATGTAATACTAAATTTATAAAACATAAATTATGGGATCTAACACAGAAAAGATTCAAAATATTTAATAGTTTTGCAAATGTGATATTTTCCTAATGTATTACAAACACAAAAACGTTTCTGTAAAACACACTTATCTAAAAAAACCAACATTGTTTTTACTTCAAATTCTATTAGTATAAACGGTAAAATAGTTATTACTCATTATCAGAAAATAGAATTACTGTAACATTCCATTTAGTACAATTTATGACCTGAAACTTGTTTGCCAAATCCACGTACCACAACATATTTGTCTCCTTCTTTTCCTTCAGTGTATTTGCACACGCTGATGCAATCCTGCGTCTTTAGAACCAGGAACTACATACCACGACCTTAGTCCTCATTTGGCATTGCCTAGTCTGTACATTTCCTTCCACAGGCTTCCTAAATTCGGGTTCTGTATCCACAGACTTAAGTTTCGATCCCATGTACCCCACACGAAGCTCCACTGCTAGTTTCAGGATGTCATTTCGGCGACTGATCTTCTTCCCTGTCAGTGTTTGAAATTGATCTAGGAGTTAAAATGAAATGGCGTATGGCTTTTAGTGCCGGGATGTGTCCGTGGACACATGATGAAGACGACACATATTCCCAGTTCCCGTGCCACGGTAATTAACCAATTTCGGTTAAAATTCCCGACCCAGCCGGGAATCGAACCCGGGACCCCTGTGACTAAAGGCCAGCATGCTAACCTTTTAGCCATGGAGCCAGACATCCAGGAGTTGATAGCTGCCAAGTCAAGAATATTATGAAATACGATCGTACATGAACAGGCCATCTTCGTGTAAGGGATCGAATAGTATATTTTCTTCCCATTTGATCTACCATGTCCACGTCATATTTTGTATTGTAGTAGAAGTCCTCTGTTTCGGGAATCCTTTTGGGATTCGCTTGAAGTTCAACTTCTGAGTGCTAAGTACTGTATAGAAGGACGTTCTTGTTTCGTTTTCCTTGATAAACAGTAAGTGTGTCATTGGAATGGTTCAGGAGAGTTGAGTCGTAAAGACTAGCTTTCATAGCCTTCACAGCTTTAGGAATTTCTCTCCTTGATCGTCTAATGGTTCCAACAATATTCGAACTATTACTTCTCAACTTCTTACCAAGTTTCACTGTTGCAAGGAAAGTTATCTGTAGTCACTTTTCGCCCCGTGTTTTGAAAAGGCTCCACTAACTTCATTACTACACTTTCGGGTAGAGCCTCGTCACGTGGTTTGAGATCGTCTTTTCCTAGGTAAGGAAACCCATTGCACGGAAACTTTGAGTCAACGTCCACAAGCAGCCAAAATGTAATTCCAGTTTTATCTGGTTTGTTGGGTATGTACTGTAAAAAGCTACTCATCAGCAGGCAGATTTTCACCTGGAATATAAGACAATTGACAATTTTCAATGAATTTGTTCCATACTTTTGATACTAATGCAAATTTATCAGTTTTCAAACGTTCTAATCTTGTAATTCTGACGTCGAAACGCAAAAATCTTTGTATTTCTCGACAAAATTCCTCCCCGTTGTTTCACTGAAGAATGGTGGCCCCCACTTTTTAGACCAGAGTTCATTAGGTATAGTGCTACTAGCTCCAAGTACACCACGAGCATACACTAAGCCAATGAATGCCTCCAGTTTTCTAAACTTACACTCCACAATTTATCTCCTAATTCGCGTTTTGCTTCAGTTTTCGTAGAGTGTTTGATGTGTTTCAATATAGATTCATCAATAAAAAGACGCCATGCACACGCTACACTGTCGTCAGAAACATACCGCTTTGAGTATGGAGTAGGTCCTGGATTTTCTTTCAAGATGTTGTGACAAGCCATCCTGCCAGGTGTAGTCTTCACAAACTGTCCTACAGTCCACTACGTGATGCCATCTGTACCTAGTAACATACTACTTGGTCCTGGGAGGCTTGTGTTGATGCGTCCCTTCTTTCTTCCAGCTTTTCCTATCGCATTTTCTACTGCTGTAATAGAACAATCGAAAACTTTCAGTTCTCGGCCTACACCAGGCATAATTGCAGTCTAATTGCTGAATTTCAGTACCAAGATTGTAATGTTGACATCAAAATAACGTATAGGCCTATCATTAGGGAATTGTGACAGCGGAAGAATGTTCGCTACTCTCAGAGGAGAGTGACCCATTAGCCGCCTTTAGAAAAATGAATAAAGAAGAGAATGAACAATGGCCGTATATATACTATCAGAGTTTCATAGTTGTGCTTACATTAATGCAGGGAGAATAATTATAAACAAATGTTATCTCAAACAGAGGAATAAGCACATGTTCTAATAGATTTTATTATGATAATCAATACAGCGGTCAAAATGACCGCTCCGGCGGTTCTAGGTATACTCGTTACCTACGTCCTAACCAATGACGCAAAATTTATTACATTTAATACGGATGATTCTGACCGGTAATCAGGAAAAGTCACTGAAGCTCTTTGTAATACGACAGAAAATGTGGTCAATATAAGGATTTGAAAAAGTGTAGCGGTCATTTTGACCGCTCCGGCGGTTCTAGTGTTAGAAACCCAGTTGCTAAATCTAACATTTACACTCACCACGTTGTTAACTAATCTCGCTCAACGTGTATGTTATACGGTGCGGTTCGGGATCTTTTGCATTTTCTTCAGTAATTAGTGTTGCTCATATTAGTCTTTATCCAGTGGCGTATGCTGGGATCAAGGTGTGGGCTACCACTAGTTGGTTGGTTTAGTGAACGTCAATCCGTCAGCGTTTTGAGCTGCAGCCAATAGCAAACAGAGAAGCCTGCTGTGTTGTCAAGACTACTTCACAAGTTACTGCCATGGCCTCTGGTATTACCAATGCTCAACCCCTGATCAGTGGACATGGTAGCCTAAGGTTTAGCAAATTAAAGTTCGGCTTTATGGCTAAATGGATAGAATGCTTGCCTTTAGTACAATATCTGCGGTTCAGCTTTCAGAATCAACCCCTCATACTGCTAATTCCCCTGGCTTGGAGACTAGGTGTGTATGAGTCATCGCCATTCATTTTATCCTTGTTAGGTCACCGCCATCCTATACAGATGCCATGCATTATTATTATTATTATTATTATTATTATTATTATTATTATTATTATTATTATTATTATTATTATTATTATTATTATTATTATTATTATTATTATTATTATTATTATTATTGTACCTAGAGGTACACCTCTAAGCCGCACATTTAAATCTTGCGCCTAAAAGAACTCCTCTACTAGAGAAATCGTGAACTTGAAACTAGACCTACTTCAACCTTTACTCAGAAGAAGTCACTACAGTAACTGGACGTAATTTTATTATTGTGAAGTTTCATGTACTGTATGGAATTCTACGTGTTTTGTTTACCAGTCATCAAGAAGTTTGGACCTTCTTCAACAGAGGTCACTGCTAAAAATCTATCATGCACCCTGGCGCGAAGTGGAAGAACCTTGATTTGAAGAAGTTTTGTATTCATAAGTTAGTTTTGTACTAAATTATGTTCATTCATTTTTGGGTTGGCAATATTGATCTTTTCCTTCCGCAAGTTTTGAATTTAGGCAATCATAAATTTCTGTAATTAATTTTCTGCCTATCACAGTCTTCTTCCTCGATTCTGAGTGTCACTTTTGATGTTATCCAATAAAATTGACAGGGTGTGCTGGTTTATTCTTGAAAGGTCTCAGACTTTCCCAGAGGGTTTATAAACTGCGGATTTTCTCGTCTCTTGGCCATTTCATCGTCGTCTAACTAAGTGTGTATGTCAAGCAGGAGGCGGGAGGCGCCTTTTCCATCAGGCAGCAGTTCTTCAGCAAGGTAATTGCCAGCTAGCTCCGCAGTTTAACCTGAGGGAAAGGTCCGAAACTTTAACTATCTAACCAACTTCTCTAAAATGTAAGTTCTGCCGGCTAATGTAAAAATTTCATAAAATCTCTAACTGTAACTCCGGGATAGAGAGTGATGTACCCTCTCGAGCTCCCCTTCATATTGGTTTGAGGTGACTACGTTTTGTAACTGGTTTTCTTCCTTTCCGTAATGTCTTAATTTATTCTTATACGAGTCACCTCAGTAGTTTAGGGATAGCCCTTGTTTCATCGGCCTAGTGCCCCTTAGGTTATAAGAAATCATATCTAGGAGTGCAAGTACTCGCCTCCATTGAATTTGTGTTTCTGGCCATTTACTTAACCTGTTGTTATCTGCTACGGCCCAATAGGTTAGGTACTAGATACCCCTGTTTCGAATTTTGTAAGTTGTGCCTTGATGGCAAGTGATTAAAATTTTCTGATATTGCCTAGCGTAGGCTTGAGAACTGAGAGCACGTTAACTCCTTTTCAAATGTTGTAAAAGTGCCTCTGGAAGGCCTGATTTTGTAATTGCTGGAGCAAGGGCTCCATGTATTAGGGGATTTCTGCCCTTAAGTAAAGTTGTGACCCCTGTAAATTCGAGCGTGTAGCTCAAGAAATGTAAGCGAGGGGCTTGAAACCCAGGACTTGTAGAATTCACTACCTTGTATTTTACTTGACTCATTTCTAACTTGCCTATTGGGCCTGTTATATTGTTATTTGTTGATTTTTTAAATTCTAAAAAAGAAAAGAAAATACAACCTTTGTTAAAGTTTTAAATTCCATTCTTGACTTTGTAGTTGGACCCATTCACTCCGGCACCTTCTTTCACCTCTGCATCCACGGGTAATCCCGAAAAAATTGTTATTATTATTATTATTATTATTATTATTATTATTATTATTATTATTATTATTATTATTATTATTATCATTATTATTATTATTATCATTATTATTATTATTATTATTATTATTATTATTATTATTATTATTATTATTATTATTATACCCGGAGGTACACCTCAAATCCGCACATTTAAAAGAAGCGCATAAGGAACGCTATCTCTCATACAAATATTGAAACAGCTACTGCATATAGGTGGGACACTAATCAGAAGATGCCACCCATAAATAACAGAGTACTGCGTTATTTTGAAGTTGCCTAAACTGACTGTATTTATTTGTTTTGTTTTGGTTTACGTCAAGAAGTTTGAACTTTTCTCCGTAGATGTCATCACAAATAACTCCGGAGCAAGGTAAGAGAATTAGTGATTTAAAGAAGTTTTGTGTTACCGGTAATCGGTTTTCACAACTAAACTAAAATTCATTTATTTCAATATTTCAAGGTTTGCAACACTTCATTCTCTTTCCGCCAGATTTTGAATCTGGCCAATCAGCAATTTTCTGTAATTAATTTTCAGCCACTTACAGGCTTATTTTTCCTTTTGTATTGAAAATGAAAACCTACAACCTGTTTTCCAGTCATTGACCGGGTCAGGGATGTAATGAATGAAGCAGATATAGGCTATTATTACGATGGGGTCGCCACTCCCAAAGTGATTTATTAATGAATGATAGATGCTATGAAATGAGAATGGAGAGGGTTGATGGAATGAAAGATGACAGGGAAACCGGAGTACCCGGAGAAAAACCTGTCCCGCCTCCGCATTGTCCTGCACAAATCTCACATGGAGTGACCGGGGTTTGAACCACGGAACCCAGCGGTGAGAGGCCGACGCGCTGCCGTCTGAGCCACGGAGGATCTTTCTTTTTGTATTATCCAATAAAAATGAGAGGCAGTGTCTGGATTTAGTCCAGAGTTTTCTCGAACGATTCCCTCGGGTATATAAGTGCGGCTTCAATCAATCAGTCAATACTGATCTGCATTTAGGGCAGTCGCCCAGGTGGCAGATTCCTGATCCGTTGTTTTCCTAGCCTTTTCCTAAATGATTTCAAACAAATTGGAAATTTATTGAACGTCTCCATTGGTAAGTTATTCCAATCCCTAACTCCCCTTCCTATAAATGAATATTTGCCCCAATTTTTCCTCTTGAATTCCAACTTTATCTTCACATTGTGATCTTTCCTACTTTATAAACGCCACTCAAACTTATTCGTGTACTAATGTCATTCCACGCCCTCTCTCCGTTGATAGCTCGGAACATACCACTTAGTCGAGCAGCTCTTCGTCTTTCTCTCTATTCCTCCCAACCCAAATTTTGCAACATTTTTGTAACGCTACTCTTTTGTCAGAATCGCCCAGAACAAATCGAGCTGCTTTCCTTTGGATTTTTTCCAGTTCTTGAATCAGGTAATAATGATCACTGGAACCATACTCTAGATGAGGTCTTACCAGAGACTTATATGCCCTCTCCTTTACATCCTTACTACAACCCCTAAACACCCTCATAACCATGTGCAGAGATATGTACCCTTTATTTACAATTCCACTTATGTGATTCCCCCAATGAAGATCTTTCCTTACATTAACACTTAGACACTTACAATGATCCCCAAAAGGAACTTTCAACCCATCAACGCAGTAATTAAAACTGAGAGGACTTTTCCTATTTGTGAAACTCACAACCTGACTTTTAACCCCGTTTATCAACATACCATTGCCTGCTGTCTATCTCACAACATTATCGAGGTCACGCTGCAGTTGCTCACAATTTTGTAACTTATTTATTACTCTATAGAGAATAACATCATCCGCAAAAAGCCTTCCCTCCGATTCCACTCTTTTACTCATATCATTTATATATATATAAGAAAACATAAATGTCCGATGATACTTTCTTGAGGAATTCCCCTCTTAATTATTACAGGGTCAGATAAAGCTTCACCTACTCTAATTCTATGAGATATATTTTCTATAAATATAGCAACCAATTCAGTCACCCTTTTGTCTAGTCCAATTGCACTCATTTTTGCCAGTAGTCTCCCATGATACACCCTATTAAATGCTTTAGACAGGTCAAACGCGATACAGTCCATTTGACCTCCTGAATCCAAGATATCTGCTATATCTTGTTGGAATCCTACAAGTTGAGCTTCAGTGGATTAACCTTTCCTAAAACCGAACTGCTTTCTATCGAACCAGTTATTCATTTCACAATCATGTCTAATATAATCAGAAAGAATGCATTCCCGAAGCTTACATACAATGCACGTCAAACTGACTGGCCTGTAATTTTCGGTTTTATGTCTATCACCCTCTCCTTTATACACAGGGCTTACTATAGCAATTCTCCATTCATCTGGTATAGCTCCTCCGACCAAACAATAATCAAATAAGTACTTCAGATAAGGTACTATATCCCGACCCATTGTCTTTAGTATATCCCCAGAAATATTATCAATTCCAACCGCTTTTCTAGTTTTCAACTTTTGTATCTTATTGTAAATGTCATTGTTATCATATGTAAATTTTAATACTTCATTGGCCTTAGTCTCCTCCTCTATCTGGACATTATCCTTGTAACCAACAACTTTTACGTACTGCTGACTGAATACTTCTGCCTTTTGAAGATCCTCACGTACACACTCTCCTTGTTCATTAATTATTCCTAGAATGTCCTTCTTGGAACCTGTTTCTGCCTTAAAATACCTATACATACCCTTCCATTTTTCACTAAAATTTGTATGACTGCCAATTATGCTTGCCATCATGTTATCCTTAGCTGCCTTCTTTGCTAGATTCAATTTTCTAGTAAGTTCCTTCAATTTCTCCTTACTTCCACAGCCATTTCTAACTCTATTTCTTTCCAGTCTGCACCTCCTTCTTAGTCTCTTTATTTCTCTATTATAATAAGGTGGGTCTTTACCATTCCTTACCTCCCTTAATGGTACAAACCAGTTTTTGCATTCCTCAACAATTTCTTTAAACCCATCCCAGAGTCTGTTTACATTTTTATTTACCGTTTTCCACCGATCATAGTTACTTTTTAGAAACTGCCTCATGCCTGCTTTATCAGCCATATGGTACTGCTTAATAGTCCTAATTTTAAGACCTTCTTTTCTATGACATTTATTTTTGACTACGACAAAAACAGCTTCATGATCACTAATACCATCTATTACTTCAGTTTCCCTATAGAGCTCATCTGGTTTTATCAGCACGACATCCAGGATATTTTCCCCTCTGGTTGGTTCCATCACTTTCTGAATCAGCTGTCATTCCCATATTAATTTATTTGCCATTTGTTGGTCATGCTTCCTGTCGTTCGCATTTCCTTCCCAATTTACATCTGGCAAATTCAGATCTCCCGCTACAATCACATTTCTTTCCATGTCGTTTCCCACATAGCCGACTATCCTATCAAAAAATTCCGAATCCGCATCAGTGCTACCCTTTCCCGGTCTGTACACTCCAAATATATCAAGTTGCCTATTATCTTTAGAAATGAGCCTTACACCTAGAATTTCATGTGTCTCATCTTTAACTTTTTCGTAGCTTACAAATTCTTCTTTCACCAGAATGAATATTCCCCCTCCCACCATTCCTAACCTATCTCGACGATCACACTCCAGTGCCGTGAGAAAATTTCTGCATCCATTATATCATTTCTCAGCCATGATTCAACTCCTATTACAATATCTGGTGAATATATATCTATTAAATTACTTAATTCCATTCCTTTCCTTACAATACTTCTACAGTTCAACACTAACAATTTTATGTCATCCCTACTTGATTTCCAGTTCCCTGTTCCCTTATCACCACTCCCTAGGCCACCGCGTTTCCCTTAATGTACCTCCCTATTACCCTTTCAATCAAATTTCCTAACTTATACGTACCACTGCGGTTTAAGGGAAGGCCATCTGAGCGCAGATCCCTATCTCCTACCCACCCATTAGGATGTAGAAATTTCACTCCCAGTTTCCCACATACCCACTCCATAGTCTCTTTTAAATCCCCAATCACCCTCCAGTCAGCATCCCTCCTACACAGTATTTTTCAAGCTACCTTGACTAATTGATCGTCGACCTACTGAAAGTATGTGTTAAGGCAGGAAGCGGGGCGCCCCATTCTTCGGCATGCAGTACACCAGCCCTAGTAATGGCCACCAGTTTTCTATCTCTGTAGCTATCTCCGCCATCTTATCTGAGGGGAAGGTTCTAAGTTTTAACTATGTAACCGTGTGATTTCTAAAATGTAAATTACTTCTTGCTAAAGTAAAACTTCATAAGGTCTTTAACTGTAAATCGGGGATATAGAGTGCGTTACGCTCCTAAGTTCCCCTTCAATTTATCTCGAGGTGACAGCGATTTTGTAACTGTTCCTCTTTCTGTAAAGCATTAAATTAACCTTTCATTCTAGTCACCTCAGTAGCTTGGGATTAGCCTCTATATCACCGGGCCGCGAGCCCAATTAGGGTTTAGTACTTCGTTTTCTGGGAGCGCAAGTGTGCGCCTCCATACATTATTAACTGGTTCGATAGAAGGCAGTTCGGTTTTAGGAAAGGTTATTCCACTGAAGCTCAACTTGTAGGATTCCAGCAAAATATAGCAGATATCTTGGATTCAGGATGTCAAATGGACTGTATCGCGATTGACCTGTCTAAAATATTTGCTAGGGTGGATCATGGGAGACTGCTGGCAAAAATGAATGCAATTGGACCAGACAAAAGGGTGACTGAATGGGTTGCTATATTTCTAGAAAATAGATCTCAGAGAATTAGAGTAGGCGAAGCTTTATCTGACCATGAAATAATTAAAAGGGGAATTCCTCACGGCAGTATTATTGGACCTTTATACACTGACTGACAGAGCAAATGCAACACCAAGAAGGAATGGTCAGAACTTTATGCCAATTGCAGGGTAGACTGACGTCACTGAGGTATGCTCATGATGTGAAATGCGCCGCTGTGCTGCGCACGTAGCGAACGATAAATGGGACACGGCGTTGGCGAATGGCCCACTTCGTACCGTGATTTCTCAGCCGACAGTCATTGTAGAACGTGTTGTCGTGTGCCACAGGACACGTGTATAGCTAAGAATGCCAGGCCGCCGTCAACGGAGGCATTTCCAGCAGACAGACGACTTTACGAGGGGTATGGTGATCGGGCTGAGAAGGGCAGGTTGGTCGCTTCGTCAAATCGCAGCCGATACCCATAAGGATGTGTCCATGGTGCAGCGCCTGTGGCGAAGATGGTTGGCGCAGGGACATGTGGCACGTGCGAGGGGTCCAGGCGCAGCCCGAGTGACGTCAGCACGCGAGGATCGGCGCATCCGCCGCCAAGCGGTGGCAGCCCCGCACGCCACGTCAACCGCCATTCTTCAGCATGTGCAAGACACCCTGGCTGTTCCAATATCGACCAGAACAATTTCCCGTCGATTGGTTGAAGGAGGCCTGCACTCCCGGCGTCCGCTCAGAAGACTACCATTGACTCCACAGCATAGACGTGCACGCCTGGCATGGTGCCGGGCTAGAGCGACTTGGATGAGGGAATGGCGGAACGTCGTGTTCTCCGATGAGTCACGCTTCTGTTCTGTCAGTGATAGTCACCGCAGACGAGTGTGGCGTCGGAGTGGAGAAAGGTCAAATCCGGCAGTAACTGTGGAGCGCCCTACCGCTAGACAACGCGGCATCATGGTTTGGGGCGCTATTGCGTATGATTGATTCCACGTCACCGCTAGTGCGTATTCAAGGCACGTTAAATGCCCACCGCTACGTGCAGCATGTGCTGCGGCCGGTGGCACTCCCGTACCTTCAGGGGCTGCCCAATGCTCTGTTTCAGCAGGATAATGCCCGCCCACACACTGCTCGCATCTCCCAACAGGCTCTACGAGGTGTACAGATGCTTCCGTGGCCAGCGTACTCTCCGGATCTCTCACCAATCGAACACGTGTGGGATCTCATTGGACGCCGTTTGCAAACTCTGCCCCAGCCTCGTACGGACGACCAACTGTGGCAAATGGTTGACAGAGAATGGAGAACCATCCCTCAGGACACCATCCGCACTCTTATTGACTCTGTACCTCGACGTGTTTCTGCGTGCATCGCCGCTCGCGGTGGTCCTACATCCTACTGAGTCGATGCCGTGCGCATTGTGTAACCTGCATATCGGTTTGAAATAAACATCAATTATTCATCCGTGCCGTCTCTGTTTTTCCCCAACTTTCATCCCTTTCGAACCACTCCTCCTTGGTGTTGCATTGTCACTGTCAGTCAGTGTATTTTCTTATATATATAAATGACATGAGTAAAGAAGTGTAATCAGAGGTAAGGCTTTATGCGGATGATGATATTCTCTATAGAGTAATAAATAAGCTACGGTACAAGAATGTGAGCAACTGCAACGTGGCCTCGATAATGTAGTGAGATGGGCAGCAGGCAATGGTATGTTGATAAACGAGGTTAAAAGTCAGGTTGTGAGTTTCAAAAATAGGAAAAGTCCTCTCAGTTTTAATTACTGCGTTGATGGGGTGAAAGTTCCTTTTGGGGATCATTGTAAGTATCTATTTGTTAATATAAGGAAACATCTTCATTGGGGTAATCATATGAATGGGATTGTAAATTGAGGGTACAGATTTCTGCACATGGTTATGAGGGTGTTTAGGGTTTGTAGTCAGGATGTAAAGGAGAGGGCATATAAATCTCTGGTAAGACCCCAACTAGAGTATGGTTCCAATGTATGGGACCCTCACCAGGATTACCTGATTCAAGAACTGGAAAAAATCCAAAGAAAAGCAGCTCGATTTGTTCTGGGTGATTTTCGACGAAAGAGTAGTGTTACAAAAATGAGGCAACGTTTGGGCTGGGAGGAATTGGGAGAAAGAAGAAGAGCTGCTCGACTAAGTGGTATGTTCCGAGCTGTCAGCGGAGAGATGGCGTGGAATGACATTAGTAGACGAATAAGTTTGAGTGGCGTCTTTAAAAGTAGGAAAGATCACAATATGAAGATAAAGTTGGAATTCAAGAGGACAAATTGGGGCAAATATTCATTTATATTAAGGGGAGTTAGGGATTGGAATAACTTACCAAGGAAGATGTTCAGTAAATTTCCAATTTCTTTGAAAACATTTAAGAAAATGCTAAGATATCAACAGATAGGGAATCTGCCACCTGGCTGACTGCCCTAAATGCAGATCAGTTTTGATTGATTGATGATTGATTTTGTGTTTGGGCCACTAATTTAGCTTGTTCTTCTTTCCACGACGGCTCAGTCGTTTGGGTAAAGGATACCCCTGTGTACAAAAATTGTAAATTGTACTTTGGACATAGAGATGCCTGAAATTTTAAGATTTTGGTGTAATGTTGCCTTGAGTACCTAGTCTGTAAGAAATCGGGTGCCAGTCTCCTTTGTTGAATACGGAGAGCTTGTAAACTCTTTATGGTTTTTGTGTGATACAATTAGTGCTTTTGGAAGGCCGTAATATGTAACGGTGGGAGCAATGTGCTCTGGAATTGGGATATATCTGTCCTTGTCTACATAACACAATATTTGCGAGGTTGTAAAGTAGTAAAGTAGGGGCTTGAAGCCCAAAAGTATTAAATTCCCTATTTTAGGGTTTTCTATTTTTATATAAAATTTGTCATTGTACCTGATACACTGTTGTGAAGTTTGATTCTCTGAAAAGAAATATCATTTTTTTAAGTTTAAAATTAATTTTTGATATCGTAGTTAGGCCCATTCAAGCCCAAACCTTCTTTCACATCTTTCCGAACCACGGAAACCCGTTAACAATTATTATTATTTATTATTGTACCATGAGCTTTTATCTCCCCTTCATCTTTATAATGTTGCTGTGAGATTTGTAGCATCCTGGTAAATTATCGCTGCTACTTCTATCTTTAACATCTTGAGGTAATGCCTCTTAATTGATGTCTTATTTGGTATGGAATTTAAATTTGGAATTATATGCTCCTCTTTCCCGCCGTCCCCAAGAGATGTGGTTTGAGTATGGCGTGTATGTTTTCAATTGTGTGTTGTGCATCGCAAAGCTTGGTCTTCGTGACGCACTCGCTGCCTCCCTCCATGGCAACGTTCCCCGCCTTCCTTGCTGACTAATTAGGGCCGTCCTCCCCTCCTATATATGTTGTGCCTATCACCTCAATGCAATCTCCGAACTCCTAACCCCGGATGGCTGAACAACCCAACGAAGATAATAATAATAATAATAATAATAATAATAATAATAATAATAATAATAATAATAATAATAATAATAATAATAATAATAATAATAATAATAATAATAATAATAATAATAACACTCAGGAGCTTCCAGTTCTAGTTCTAATATGGAACGGTCAGGGCGTCAGGTCTAGAAAATATGAACTCGAAGCCTTCCTAGCCGCGAACACCATACACGTAGCTCTCCTAACAGAAACCTTCCTCCCACCAGGGAAGAAGTTCACCATAAGAGGCTACGAAATGCACAGAAGTGATAAGGCTAACGGAGTTGAAGGAGTGGCAGTCGTGGTAAGGAAGGACATCAAGCACATGGAGGTAGGCATGCCAGAGCTGGTCACGCTGGAGGCATGCGGAATAGCCCTACCAGTGCAAGGAACACTTATAAATGTCATAGCAGCATACTCCAGACCGACAAGCCTAAACTCTCAGGACATAGAAGCAGTTCTAGGGCTAAATCGAAACACAGTGCTACGAGGAGACTTAAACTGGAAACACGCCACCTGGGGATGCCTGAAACCACACCCAGTAGGCACAAGGCTGTATAACCACATGGTATCCCAGAAGTATGTGGTAACAGTCCCCAGCGAGCCCACGTTCCTAGCACCGAACGATCACGTATCCGACATACTAGACATAGCCCTATTGCGACATATTCCTCAAAGGCACAGCATAACGGTAGTGAACGACCTGGGGTCGAGGCACCAACCAGTGATATTTACACTAGATGCGAACCCAGAAGAATATGAGAAAAACCCCAAACGCCGGCTCAACTATAAAGCAGCCAACTGGGGCAAATTCGAACGCAAGCTAGACACACTCCTACAGGGAAGCGAAGGCAAGCTATTAGACAGGACAGCCCAAATTGACGAAGCTATCAAAACCCTAGTAGAAGCTATTCAAACAGCCACAACTGCGAGCATACCGCTAAGCAAACACAAAGAATCCCCTCTTTTCGAGATTCCAGCTCACATAAAAGAGTTAATATGCAGGCGCAACAGCCACAGGCGTAACTGGGCTCGACATCACAGAGACGAAGATCGCGAGATGAAAAACGAACTAAACACGGAAATACAAACTCAACTACTGGAATACCTGTCGAAAAAGTGGAACAACCACCTCAGACTTTTCGACACCAACACCAGACCAGTGTGGAACCTAGCGAGACACTTCACGCGAGAAACACACATCATCCCTACCATTAAGGGACCTAACGGCCCGGTATACGATAACCGTGATAAAGCCGAAATCATAACGGACTCGATAGAGGCGGCTTTCACTCCGAACGAAATACCATCTGACCCAGCCTTCATCAGGCAAACTGCGGCCAAGGTAGCAGAATTCCTTGAAAACGCACCTAAGCCGGAGGTTAAGAGGACAAATATACACGAAATTAAGTGGATTATAGGTCATCTTAACTCCAAGAAGGCGCCTGGCCCAGACGAGATCCAGAATATTATAATTAAGAAATTAACTCACAAAGCCCTAACACTATTTACCAGCATCTTCAATGCAATGTTACCCTGAACAATGGAAAAGGGCTAGGATCCTCGTATTTGGAAAACCAGGCAAAGACAAGTCAGACCCCAACAACTACAGGCCCATCAGCCTTCTGGACGCCCTCAATAAAGTATTCGAGAAAATACTACTGAGAAGATTAATAGGGCATATCAATGAAAAAGGTATAATTCGCAACGAGCAGTTTGGCTTTAGGAACGGACATTCTGCCCCACAACTGCTCACTCGATTCATAGAACAAGCCACCATAGGTCTCAATAAACGAAGAGACACAGGTTTGGTTTTCCTTGATATTCAGAAAGCATTTGACAAAGTCTGGCACGAAGGCCTGCTAGCGAAACTAACAGACCACGAATTCCACCCATGCTATATAAGACTTATAAAATCTTATCTAGAGGGCCGAGAGTTCAAAGTAGACGTACGCAACACACTGTCAAGTACGCGTAGGATTAGAGCGGGTGTAGCCCAAGGGTCCCTTATCGGCCCAATCCTCTTCGTCCTGTATACAAACGATATGCCTACTACAGAACTCACTACCACACACCTCTACGCTGATGACACCGCTATCACAGTTCAACATCCACAGCTAGCGTGCGCTCGAAAGAGGCTACAAGTAACACTAAGAACTCTCGAGCCATGGCTAACGAAATGGCGCATCAAGGTCAATGTTGACAAGTGCCAAGCCGTGCTGTTCACTAAGAACAGACGCACACGCAGACCAGTCAACATAAAACCGCTAAAGCTTTTCAACGAAGATATAGTGTGGCATGACAAAGTCAAATACCTAGGAGTAGTCCTAGACAGAAAGCTCACCATGCTACCCCACATCAATGATATCCAAAGAAAAGCACACATACGACTTAGCCAGCTACATCCTATACTGAACATAAAGTCCAGTATTAACACGGAAGTAGCCATAAACATGTATAAGGCCCTAATCAGACCAATAATCATGTACGCAGCCCCAGCGTGGGGGTACACTGCAATGACGAACCTGGATAAGCTGGAATTAATACAAAAGAAATGCATACGAGCAGCGACCAGACCCCCTTACGACAGGCCAATACGCCAAATACGCAGTATTGCGAAAGTCAGCTCAATAAGGCACCAAATACTTAAACAGACACTAAATATGTACAGAAAGTCATGTAGTAATAAGATCAACCCGTTAATAAGCGGGATCGGACGCTATGACGTCGATCTTTACACAAAGCATCCCACACCGAAGCACATTCTGTTCAGCCACAGGGTTGGGTGGGCGAGGGGCCGATAGCCAACCCCCTCCCCCCAAGCTGACACCTATATACTACATAAACCCACACACTGCAGGCACCTATGTAAATATGTAAATATGTTTCAGCTGTCCTAGACCCAGGGTCCAGGCGAGTAAAATGGATAAGAAGTACAACTTAAGAAGACGACGGCAACGCAGCCAGACCGCCAAGAACGTATCAATCCACCCCCGCCTCCCTGACAGCGACATGGGAGCGGAACACTAGCCCGCGCCCTACAAACAGCACTAATATCTATCTGTTTAATGAGTTCACCCTTATTTAGGTAGAACGCTGGACATGAGAGCAGGCAAACAGCCGGCACTCCAATGAGAACCTGTATATACATATGTTATTAATAACGTTAATTTTAGTATTTTACATCTGCAGTGACAAGTGTGTTCCAACAACACCGCATAGAGGGACATCGGCAGGCGGAAGAAGATAGCCCCTTGCATTCTAGGCTTGGCTCTAATTCCCCCTCTCCAAAAGGAGACTTCGCACCAGGGACTGCTGCTGGCTGCTGGACAATGGGACGAACCTGTGGCCCAAAGCCCAGACGCTAGCAGATCCGAGCCGACCCGGCAGTGACAAGAAGGACTGATCCCCATAATAACAGAAAATGGCAAGGAAATGGTTATGATTACATGACACTTACTCCTAACTAACACAACCTCTGGTCTTTTTCCAGCCCACATCCTTGCATGTGCTATCAAAAGACGTCAGGTTTTACATGTAGGCTCTTTCTTCTTTCTGCCTATGTGGTTTTTCCCTGACCCTTCAATACCATACATCAACACCACCTTACCTAACACAAACTCTTGCCGTGGTAGCGAGTCTGACTCGGAAACCGGCAGATACTCCTTGTATCACTTCCCACTCCTCCCTGCTATCTCTTTCTTCTTCTTAGAAATAATAGCATGTCGGAGGCCATGTAGATTGAGTCGATGGTCACGCGGGGGGGAGCGGGCTTCGGGGCCCCCCCCGAAAAGAAAAGAGATCGGCGTGCTGACTGTCGAAGCGGAAGGACGTACGTGCCTCTCGCTCCACTTTCTCTCTCCTTGCCAGGCGCTCAGTACTTTTCAAGTGCTAACCAGGCAGCTGTACTTATTAGTACGAATTCGAAAGAGATTTTGTCTGAGCTGAGCACTTCTCAGTGCTCGTTTATTCTCTTTCAGGAGGACCAGGATGAAGAAGTCGGACGTGTGGCGATTGCCGCACTACTTCTGGGCAGCGGAGGACAAGGTGATGACTACGGCGGACAACGAGTCGCCTACACCCGAGCCGGAGCTGCAGCAGGGGGAGCCGGTGATCGAGGTGGAGACGGAGCCGTACAGGGACGGGTGTGACCTCCCTGATGGCTTCTTCTCCGAAGGCTACACCGTCCCGGAGTACGAGGCGCTGCTCGTGTATGACAAGCCGGGGCGCCCTGTATCTTCTGAACGGACCCTCTCATTTTTATTGGCTAAATACAAATGTTACACTTAAAACCGAACAAGAAGCCTGTGATAGGCTGAAAATTAATTACAGAAAATTGTCATTGGCCAGATTCAAAACTGGCGGAATGAGACAGAAGTGTTGCAAACCTAGAATTACATAAAAAAACAAATGAAAGTTGAGAAAAAATATAAACACAAAATTTCTTTCAATAAAAACTTCGTTTACATTGCACCAGAGTGCATGACTATAGTTTTTTGGTAGTGACATCTGTGGAAAACGGTCCAAACTTCTTGATGCACAGCAAATCAAAACCAAGATAAATCCAATCTGTTTAGGAAATTTCAAAATAACACAATTACTTAATATTTCAGTGGTGGCATCTTCTGATTAAAGTCTCAGCATTATATAGTACGGTAGCAATTTCACATTTTGGTCAATAGAGGAGTTCTTTAAGACGCTTAGTTTGAAAGTGCGGAGTTGAGGTGTACCTCCATGAACAATTATTATTATTATTATTATTATTATTATTATTATTATTATTATTATTATTATTATTATTATTATTATTATTATTATTCCGTGGTTTATCGTGCATCGCAGAGGTGAAGGAAGGTGCCGGGGTGAATGGGTCTAACTACAATGTCAAGAATTGAATTTAAAACGTAAACTGAAGGTTATATTTTTAGGCATCAAAATTTGACAATTTTTACAAGTAGCAAACGTTAAACAAGATTCGTAAAAAATCCAAGATTCAGAACCTTAACACCTTGGGCTTTAATCCCTAGCTTTACATTTCCTGAGTTATAAGCTCAAATTTACAAAGAGCACAAATTTAGTCAAGGGTAGAAATACTCTAATTCAAAGAGCACTTGCTCCCAAATTTACAACATTCAGCCTTCAAGAGGCATTCATTAATCTTACAAAACCTTGAAAAAGAGCGAACAGGCTCTCAATTTTTCCAAGCCTACTCAAGGCAACATTACATGAAAATCTAATAATCTCAGGCCTTACAAGGCGCTATTTACAAATAGAAGTCTTAATACACAGAGGCATCTAGTACTCAATCTACAGGGCCTTAGTAAAAAAGAATAGGTTAAATAAACGGGCCGAGTACAATTTGAATGGAGTCGAAGACTGAGCTCCAAAAATTTAAAAACTTATAGGGCGCTTGGCCGACGAAACAGGGGCTATTCCCAAACTACTGAGGTTGCTCGGATGGAAATAACTTAAACACATTGCAGAAACGAAAGATTACAGAAACGTGGCACCTCAAATCAAGATGAAGGGGAGCTCGAGAGGGTACTTCACTCTCTGTCCCCGATATACGGTTGAAGTTTGTATGAAGTTATTACATTAGCCGGCAGAAGTTACATTTTGAGAAAAGTGGTTACATAGTAGATAATTCGGACCTTTCCATAGAGTTTAAACTGCGGAGATAGCAAGAAAGAAAGATGTTATGTGGCCATTACCTTGCCGAAGTCCTGCTTCCTGATGAAAGAGACCTCCCGTCTCCTGCTTTGACACACAGACTAGTAAGAAGAAGATCAAATGGCCAAGAGACGTGAAAATCCGCAGTTTATAAACCGTCGGGGAGAGTTCGAGACCATTCAAGATTAAACTAGCCACACCCTCTCATTTTTATCGCTTAATTTAAACGTTACACTCAAAATCGAATTAGAAGAAGAAGGAGAAGAAGAAGAAGAAGAAGAAGAAGAAGACTGTGATTGGTAGAAAATTAATTACAGAAATTATTGATTGGTTGGATTCAAAACTGGCGGAAAGAAAGGATAAATATTGCCAACCCAACAATAAATGAAGAACAATTAGTAAAAAACTTATGAATACAAAACTTCGTTAAATCAAAAGTTCTTTCACTTCGCACCAGGGTGCATGATCATAGTTTTTAGTAGTGACATCTGTGGAAGAATGTCTAAACTTCTTGATGAATGGCAAACAAAACAAGTAGAAATACAGTCAGTTCAGGAAACTTCACAATAACAAAATTACATCAGATTTCTGTGGTGACATCTTCTGAGTAAAGTTCTAAGTAGGTGGAGTTACAGTTTCACTCTTTCACCAATAGAGGGGTTCTTTTAGGTGCTAAATTTAAATGCGCGGGTTGGGGTGTACCTCCCTTTACAACTATTATTATTATTATTATTATTATTATTATTATTATTATTATTATTATTATTATTATTATTATTATTATTATTATTATTCCGGGGTATCTGTGGAACGCAGAGGTGAATGAACGTGCAGGGATGAAGGGGTATAACTACACTGTTAAGAATTGAACTTAAAACTTAAACTGAACGTTATATTTTCAAAAATTTCAAACTTAACAATTTTTACAAGTACAAGTAGCAATCATTAAACAAGACCGGGAAAAATTCAAGATTCAGAATCTTAACTCTTTGGGCTTTAAGGCACTAGTTTTGCATTTCCTGAGCTACTAGCTCAAATTTACAAAAGAGCACACATTTCTACAAGGGCAGAAATCCCCTAATTCGAAGAGCACTTGCTCCCAAAATTACATCTAGCCTTCACGAGGCATTCATTAATCTTACAAAAACTTTGAAAAAGAGCTAACAGGCTCTCAGTTTTCCAAGCCTACTCAAGGCCACATCAACTTACGATTTCTGGCCTCTCAAGGCGCAATTTACAATTCGAAAATGATTATACATGGGTATTTAATACCGAACCTACTGGGCCTTCATGAAACAAGAATAACGGTTAAATAAAAGGCCCGAACACAAAAGGAATTGAGACGAATATTTGCAGTCCTAGATATGAACACTTAAAGCCTAAATTGCACTAGGCCGATGAAACAGGGGCTATTCCCAAACTATGGAGGTCACTCGTATAAGGATAAATTAATGCATTACAAAACGTAGTCACCTCAAACCAAGATGAAGGGGAGCTCGAGAAGGTACATCACTCTCTATCACCGATTTACATCTAAAGATTTCATGAAGTTATTACATTAACCGACAGAAAGTTACATTTTTAGAAAAGAAGTTTACATAGTTAACGATTCGGACCTTTCCCTGGGGTTAAACTGCCGCTTAGCAAGAAATAAGGAAAGATGTTATGTGGCCATTACCTTGTTGGTGTACTGCCGACCGATGAAAGAGGACGCCCGCCTCCTGTTTGGTACAAACACTCAGTAGGATGACGATCAATTGGCCAAGAGACGTGAAACGCCGCAGTGTATAAACCCTCAGGGGAGGTTAGAGATCATTCATGAATAATCAAGACACACAAACAGAATTTTATTGCTAGATTTCAAAAGTAACACTCATAATCGGAGAAGAAGCCTGTGATAGGTGGAAATTTAATTACAGAAATTAGTGATTGGTTGAACTCAAAACTGGCGGAAGGAAAAGGTAAATATTGCCAACCCAAAAATAAATGAACATCAAACAGTAAAAAAAACGTATGAATACAAAATGTCTTTGAATCAAAAGTTCTTTTACTTCGCACCAGGGTGCATGATCATAGTTTTTGTAGTGTCATCTCTGGAAAAATATCCAAACTTCTTGGTGAATGGCAATCAAAACACTGATAAATTCAGTCAGTGTAGGCAACTGCACAATAACAAAATTACTCGATATTTTAGTGGTAACGCCTTCTGCTTAAATTTCTAAGTAAGTGTAGTTTCAGTTTCACTGTTTCACCAATAGAGGAGTTCTTTAGGCGCTGAATTTGAATGCGCGGCGTTGAGGTGTACCTCCCGGTACAGATCTCCCCCCCCCCCAAAGTCCTCCCTTGGGGTGACACAAAAGAATTTTGAGAAAACATTTTTAGTTGAAGAGAAAAGGAGGCCTTACTAGAGCGAAGAGGGCCCTTTCTTCTCTCTTGTGTCCTTCACAAGATGTTGTTACTGTACGGCGGCAGCCAGCTGAGGGGGCACTGAGACAGTAAGATCTCGGCGATAGAAAATTGTTGTTGGAGACTTGAGAGTACGATCTTTATTTATGTTGCTGAGGGCCGGGCGGCGTTGAATGTGCTTGTATGCCAATGGTACGGATATGCAGGCTTGGTAATGGCCACTCAGGAATTGACAGCAGGAAAACCAGAGGGGAAGATCGTACATAACAGGTCATATACATAATTACATACGATAATAGTGCAGAAGGCTTCAAAAAACCAAAAAAAAAAGTAAAACCTTCAAACTGCTGCTAAATTTAGATGCTAACGAAGATAGAAAATCAATTATAGAGGTTTAACCTGAGAGAGGTGGACCCTAAAGATCCTCTCTGTGGCTGGATTGCATACTAATAACGCAACTGGTGTAAAAACATCTGAAATAATGCACGGACAATGAAATCTGGGGGCAAGCTTGCCCGCGGGAACAAAGTTTCTAACCATAACTTGATCTCTGACCTTTAAATTTGTGGGCTTCCGTCCAAGATCATATCTTTCCCTAACCTTTTCATGAGAAACCTTCAGGTTGTGCTTAGCCTTTTTCCATAGATCTCTAATATTATCGGGATTTATTGTCTCTGGAAGGATACCATTAAGTGATCAAAGGTTAGAGAGCGGCACAAATTTGACATCAGAGAAACTGGAGTGAACTTATGGGACCCATGACCCGCCGAGTTTAAAGCAAAGGCCAACCAATGCAGATACGTATCACACCTGGAATGATCTTCGTGATGAAACGCAATGAGAGCCGATCCAATATTACGATTGACTCGCTCGGCCAGCATGGTTGAGGATAATACGCCGATGTAGTTACATGTGATATAGACAGATCATAACAGAATTTGCGAAATAAGTTGGATGTGAATGCCTTAGCATTATCTGAAACTATATATTGACAAGGACCAAAGGAAGCAAATACAGTATTTAAACAAGAAATGGTGGACTGAGCGGTAGCCAGCTTAGTCGGAAATAACCAGGAAAACCTAGTGAAACCATCTACACACACGAGAACGTATTTGTGGGCATTCCCCTTTGATTGGGGGAAGAGTCCGATGTAGTCTATATAGAGGCGTTCCATGGGGCGCGAAGCTTGATGAGAAGATAGTAGACCTAGCTTAGTGGACAAGGTGGGCTTACTAAGCCAGCAAGATTTACAAGCTTTTACCAATTCACGAATTTCACCGTCCATACCATTCCAAATAAAAATCTCTCGGACCTTATCTCGAGTTTTGAAGATGCCTAAATACCCCCCTAATGGGGTCTCGTGATAGTACTTGAAGATCATAGGTACAAGAACAGCTGGAACCACAACTTTCATCTTTTGGTCATGCCTCGACGGGCAACATAAAACCTCATTCCGCAATACATAAGGGACGACATGTTCCCCAGAATAATGGGTTTCAATAATAGGGGCCAGAACACGATCTTCACGTTGATATTTTTCAATATCCCTAAACAACATGGGGGCATCAGTTAGGATGGCATTTACACCCGAAGGTATGGGCGTGGGAAGAGAAGAAACATCTTCCTGTTCAGATGTCTCCACATCACGAGCAAACATGCGGCTTAGTCCATCCGAAACAACATTTTCGGATCCTCTGATATGCCTAATTTCAAATTGGAGGGCCGAAATCCTAATGGCACAACGGGCTATACAACCAGTACGACGCGGCCTAGCTAAGACCCAACTTAAGGCTTAGTTATCTGTTTCTAGGTTGAACTTGACATGTTCCAGATAGAGTCGGAACTTCTCTAATGCAAATAAGACTACCAAACCCTCAAGTTCATAGATAGAATATTTGGTCTCTTGAGCCGATAATGTCCTAGAAGCATAGGCGATGGGTCACCTTCCGAGTTCAGTTTCTTGAATAAGCACCGTAACCACCGCCGACGTCGAGGCGTCTGTTTGAACAATGAATTTCTTCGAGAAATCAGGCACAGCAAGGACAGGGGCGTTGCAAAGAGCTAATTTCAGGTCTTCAAAAGCGGCTTGTTGAGATGGCCCCCACTCATATTTGACGCCTTTCCTACGAAGTAAGTTCAAGGCCGCCGCTCTGTTAGCGCAGTTAGGAATACATTTCCTGAAGAAATTCACCATGCTGATGAACCTGGCAATACCTTTGATGTCCTTAGAAAGTTTGAAATCACGGATGGCCTGTGTTCTTGAATGATCGATCGAAACACCATCGGGCGACACAATATGCGCTAGGAATGACATGGAAGTTTTAACAAAAGCTACCTTAGTTAACTTCACAGTCAATCCGGCCTTACGTAGGCGATTAAGGACATTTTTAGATGATCAAGGTGTTCTTCAAAGATCTCAGAAAATACGACGACATCATTCAGATATTGGTAGAAGTATTCAAATTTGATGTGGGAGAAGACCCTATCTAGCAGACTCGTGAGTACAGCTGCCCCCGTGGGGATCCCGAAAGGCACGCGGTTGTACTCATACGAGTTCCAATCCGTGGCAAAAGCAGTTAGATGTTTCAATTCTTCAGCTAGAGGGAACTGATTGTTCGCCTGGTTAAGGTCGGTGAAGAACTTAGCTTTCCGAAACCATGAAAGACAAGAGTGAAGGGCGGTAAGAGGCACAGATTGTAACACCACCTTCCGATTTAACACCCTATAGTCAATCACAGGACTGAAGCCACCTTGCGGTTTCGGAACCAGAGAGATGGGCGATGAATACGCCCACCTAGAGGGTCGAATAATACCATCCTTTAACATCTGATCGATGATCTCCATGAGAGCCTTCATTTTAAGAGGAGATAGCCTATAAGGTGGAAATCTAATCGGGATCGAATCAGTAACCCCAATCTTGTATTCAATAAGGTCAGTAACACAAAGAGTATCAGAAAAGACATCCGGAAATGGCTGACACAACTTACGAATACTATCAGCCTGCTCGTCAGGTAGATGTCTAAGGTCTAACAACATCTCATCCTGGGTAGGCGAAACAGATGAACATGATACAGAATTACACTTAAGCAAAGGGATTTTACAGTTATTAGCAAATTTGAAAGTGCACGACTTGCTCTGAATGTCGAGCACTAGACTGGTATAAGACATAAAGTCTGCTCCTAATATTATAGGGCAAGACAAGTGCTTATCTACACACAGTTTTACATTCCAGGTGAATTTAGAAATACGAATATTAGCAAAGATGAAACCTAAAATTTCTAATGGAGAGGAATTAGCCGAAACGCATTGAACCGAAGATGAACAATAATCAGAAAACTTACAGACAGAATTTAATTTGGAGTACCACTCAGCCGAAATTATAGAACACACACTCCCAGAGTCTAATAGAGCCGTGACCGGTTCATTGTTCAACTCAATTTTGAGAAAATGTACAAATGCGGGGGTCTCCGCCGCAATCCTGAGGCATTCTTTAGGACCATCAAATGATACATTAGAAGAACTCTTACCTTTACCCGAGCTTTCGCTGGTTTTAACGGGGGCTGAGCCTTGGAAAATGACCCTGCTGACTCAGCGGATGACACTAGTCACTTTCGATTGTTGGAGTTCGTGGGGGTAGCACCAGAAGTTGAGCAGGAGGGGGTGTAATGGGCATTAGGGCAATTCTTGGCGAGGTGATTAAATGAGCAACACTTGAAACAACCTTGTGATTACCCTGCCCCATTCTTTGTCCCACTGGATTTAATCAAAGGGCAATCGCTACGGAGATGTTCCGTAGACCCACACGCATAGCATTTACGGGTGGTGAAATTTCGGTGAGGTTGAGGCCGAAAGTTACTAGAAGACAGAGGGGGCTCCTTAGCGACTCGTAAGGTGTCAACATACCTAACTCCTTCGACTGAGACCGCTGTAGCGTCTAATTCTGCAAAAGTTTGAGGACGTGACGCGAAACACAGATATGACATATAAGGCGGGGAAATGTCTTCAACGATGGTCTGCACGATTTGATCTTCAGGGAAATGAACAGCGAATATCCTGGTGTAGAATTTAATGTCATGGATGAAGTCTGCGGGATTTTCATCCAGTCGCTGTACACTGTAATACACTGAAGAAAATGGAAATTGCAACACCCAGAATGAGTGGTGCTACATTGCTGCAGTTGAACATGCAGGACGAGTGTTCGGTTGTGATTCGATTATTACACTTTCAGGTCCTTCTGACTGCAAGTTTGGACAACAATCAATACAGGATGTGCCAACCACGAGCTGCAATATATTGATAAATTCTTCGAGGCATGGAGTCAATAAGGCTCTGGATCGCTTCTTGAGGAATTGTGGCCCATGCTTGCTGCACTGCACGGGTCAGTTGTTCCAGAGTTGTGGGTGGCTGAGGACGGTTGGCCAGTTGTCGACCCATCATGTCCCACACATGCTCAATAGGACTGAGGTCCGGGGATCTGGCGGGCCATTCTAAGGTTGTGATGTCGTGGAGAGCTTCTTTGGAGATGCGTGCAGTGTGAACCCGGGAAGTGTCCTGCTGAAACAACCCATTAGCAATGTTCGCCATCATAGGGACAACCACTGGATTGAGTACCCTATCAACGTACTGTCGAGCAGTCATAGTGCCCTCAACAAGCACTAATTGTGATTTCACATTAAAGCCAATAGCTCCCCAGACCATAATGCTTGGTTTTGGCCCTGTGTGACTCTGGACAGTAAGATCTGGGTGGTCCCTCTCCCCGGTACGTCGGCGCACACGATTCCGGCCATCACTGCCGGCAAGACAGAAGCGCGATTCATTACTAAAGACGACCCTGTGCCATTCGTCAACCCACGCCGATCTTTCTCGACACCAGGCCTGCCTTACACGCTGTTGTGGGGTCAATGGAACACCTTCTGCAGGGACACGGGCTCGTAAGCCAGCTGCACGCAGGCGATTACCAACTGTTTGTTGTATAACGTGGGGTGTCACAGCTGTTCGAATTTGCGCTGCTGTTGCATGGGGTTCCATTTGGGCCATCCTAATGATGCGGCGAATCTCTCTCACAGTTGTCTGTCGCGCTGGGCCTGTGCCAGGTCTACGAGTGTGGGTACCTTCATTTGACAACTGCTGCCATACACGTTGTACCGTAGATGCCTGTCGGCCAACACGTGCAGCGACAGTCCTTAGCGAAAATCCAGGCTCACACAGCCCAATTATCCGAGCCCTCTCAAACGGCGACAGTTGCTGATAGCGTGCTCTTCTCTGTCGTCGAGGCATGTTTGACGGGGAACACTTCACTGCACAGACTGCAAGTCAACTACGCTACACCAGAGTCCGTATACTGGAGTTGATTCCTCCGCGACCAATCACGTGGGGAGACCTGTAGCAACAATCCAATGGGTCTGAAACGTTGATCGTTTACATACCTACATAGCATAGTTCCGTATCTTGAAAATCAACACAAACGACCAATGGCTTCATGGTGTTGCAATTTCCATTTTCTTAAGTGTAGTACTTTTGAATTAAGGAAGACATGGCTCGAACCGGGATGAAATTATCCAGAAGATGGGCGTGGAACTCTTCTATAGAAGATTGTTCAGCTATTGCTCTGACTATTTTGTCCTAGAGGACACCTGTGGAGTAGGGGTAAATAATTTGAAGAATTTGAGAAGTAGAGAGAGAACACTAGAGCGTGATCTTGAAATTCAACTCAGAATCTTAAAAATGAAATGACATCATAAGTAGAATTAATAGAAAACTTACAAATTCCCCTAAGCAACATAGCCAAAGGATGAGGCAAACTACTGAACCCGGGTGACATAATAGGTAACGGCTTAGGGGATGGAGAATCTTCAGAGACTGCATTATTAAAAAAGAATGGTGGAATGGATGTACGACGATCAGGCTCATTTCCTAATGAGGCAGATATTTGTGGAACTACTATAGATTTTCTGCTTTCGTCACCCTTGGAAGAATGCTCCCCACTTACTATGTTTACGGCAATGGCTTGGTCAGTTTTGGGAGCAGCTGCCCCAGTTAACAATTGACTATCTTTATTGGACATTTTTGATTGATGATCAACTAAATTACTCGCCTCTTTAGCATGATCTTCCTTTAATTTTAGAGACAATAGATCGCTCAACCTGTCATAAAAATGAAACAAGCTTGCCTGCACTCTCTTAAGTTGATTGAGAGATGGATCACTTACTTCACAAAAAACCTAACTACAGATACTAGCTCAGTAGTATTATCAGTGACAGTGGAGAGAGCCTCATCAATTTTCTTCTCTCCCAAAGTTGGGATACTAATAGGTAATTCAAGGGAATCGTTAAGTTTGGTATTATCTGCTGCAACCGTGCCTCCAGATTGAACATTCCTAATAAGAAATTCATAAATCAATTCCTCCTTGCGCAAGTAGCCGGGATGGAGGGCTTCGCGAGGGCCAGACATGATGAAGGAAAATTTACGAAATTAGAAAAAAATTATTCCAAAGACCGAGAAATTGGTTAGAGTACAAATCGAATCCTATGTTCAGCCGTCAAAAGGGCTAAATTGAGACCCATTCAACCATGCTCTGCTACCCCTTGTTCCGGGGTATCTGTGGAACGCAGAGGTGAAAGAAGGTGCCGGGGAGAATGGGACTAACTACAATGTTAAGAATTGAATTTAAAACTTAAACTGAACGTTATATTTTCAAAAACTTCAAGCTTAAAACGTTTTACAGGTATAAGTAGCAATCATTAAACAAGATCGGGAAAAATCCAAGATTCATAATCTTAACTCTTTGGGCTTTAAGCCCCTAGCTTTACATTTCCTGAGCTACTAGCTCAAATTTACGATAGAGCACATATTTGTACAAGGGCAGAAATCCTCTAGTTCAAAGAGCATTTGCTCCCAAAATTACAACATCTAGCCTTCCAGAGGCATTCATTAATCTTACAAAAACATTGAAAAAGCGTTAACAGGCTCTCAGTTTTCCAAGACTACTCAAGGCAATATCAACTTACAATTTCTGGCCTCTCAAGGCATAATTTACAATTGGAAAATCATTATACAGGGGCATCTAATACCCAAATTACTGGGCATTCATGGAACAAGAATAACGGTTAAATGAATGGCCCGAACACAAAATGAATGGAGGCGAATACCTGCACTCCTAGATATGAACACTTAGTACCTGAATGGCACTAGGCCGATGAAACAGGGGCTATTTCCAAACTATGGAGGTCACTCGTATAAGGATAAATTAAAACATTGCGGAAAGGAAGAAATACAGTTACAAAACGTAGTCACCTCAAACCAAGTTGAAGGAAAGCTCGAGAGGGCTCATCACTCTCCATCCCCGATTTACAGTTAAGGATTTTATGAAGTGTTTACATTAGCCGGCAGAAAGTTACATTTTTAGAATAGAAGGTTACATAGTTAACGATTTGGACCTTTCCCTCGGGTTAAATTGCGGAGTTAGCAAGAAAGGAAGAAAGATGTTATGTGACCATTACCTTGATGATGTACTGCCGACCGATGAAAGAGACCGCCCGCCTCCTGCTTTGGCGCACACACTCAGTAAAATGACGATCAAGTGGCCAAGAGACGTGAAGAGCCGCAATTTATAAACCCTCACGGAAGGTTTGAGATCATTAATGAATAATCAAGACACACCCACAGAATTTTATTGGTAGATTTCAAAAGTAACACTCAGAATCGGAGAAGAAGCCTGTGATAGGTGGAAATTTAATTACAGAATTTAGTGAATTGGTTGGACACAAAACTGGCGGAAAGAAAATTAAATATTGCCAACCCAAAAATAAATGAACATCAATCAGTAAAAAACAACTTATGAATACAAAATTTCTTTGAATCAAAATTTCTTTCACTTCGCACCAGAGTGCATGATCATAGTTTTTGTAGTGTCATCTGTGGAAAAATGTCCAAACTTCTTGATGAATGGCAATCAAAACATTGATAAATTCAGTCAGTGTAGGCAACTGCACAATAGCAAAATTACTCGATATTTTAGTGGTGACATCTTCTGATTAAATATCTAAGTAGGTGTAGTTTCAGTTTCACTGTTTTACCAATAGAGGAGTTCTTTGGGCGCTGATTTTGAATGCGCTGCGTTAAGGTGTACCTCCCGGTACAATTATTATTATTATTATTATTATTATGTGCGTATGGACCCAATGGATCACGCAAAGCTCTAACGATTCTGTTTTCTGAGTTGCCAAACAGCTCTCATCCTTTCTCCGTGGATCCTTTTTCGTTCTTCTGTCCACTTTGCTCCAGTCTTCTTTTTCACTTCGTTCTCTGGTTGCACTTTCCATCCATTAATTTTTTTCCTATAAAGGTTTCTGTCCGCGGTGTCATTTGGGTTTATCTGGGCTTTTTCCAGATCCTTCTTCACTTCTAATACCCATGGAATATTTTTTAGATGTTCTATGTAGATGAGAATCTTGTGTGTCAGTCTACTTGCCGGCAATCTGTGGACGTGCCCATAGAATTTCAGACGTCTTTTACGGATGTCTGCTGCAATGTTGGAATGCTCTTCTGTCTCTCTGCGTAACCTCAGTCTATATCCATCTTCTGTTTTTCGGGGGCCGAGAATTTTCCTCAGTATTCTCCTTTCTTCTTTTAAAATATTTTCTAGGTCACCTTTCCCATTTAGTGTAAGGGTCTCACTGGCATATAAGACTTCGGGCTTTATTACTGTATTATAGTGTCTGATCTTTGCATGGCGGGACAAGCACTTTTTATTGTATATATTGTGAACCCTACCGTAGGCTTTCCGAAATTTTTGTAGGCGAATTTTCTGGGCAACCTTCTCGCTTCCCGTTGGTTCAAGTATTTCTCCCAAGTACTTGAAGTGTGGTACTCGGTTGATTTGCCCATGTGTCGTGTTCAAAGTTTGGATGTCAAGTTTTGAGCAGAAGAACTTGGTCTTTTCAAAGGAAATTTGTAGGCCAACCTTTCCAGCACATTCGCTAAGAGTTTCAATTTGTTTAATGGCTGTGAATACATCATCTGTAAGTATCGCCAGGTCATCTGCAAAAGCGAGGCATGATATCTCAATACCGTCTTTGGGTCGTCCTAGTCGTATGGGGCGCCAGTATCCCATGTCTTTCAATACCTTTTCCCACTCACGGATGACTTTGTCTAGGACGAGGTTGAAAAGAAGCGGAGATAAGCCGTCACCTTGTCGGACGCCAGTTTTAATCGGAAATGGTTCAGAGATCTGTCCCATGAATTTAACTTTGGAGATAGTGTCAGTGAGTGTTGCCTTGATGAGGTTGAGGGTCTTGGAATCAAGCCCCAGTTCCTCAAGAATAACGAAGAGAGACTGTCGATCAACCGAGTCGTACGCTTTCCTGAAGTCAACAAAAATGCAGATGACCGGTTTGTTCCTCAATGCTTTGTATTTAAGTGTTGCCTTCAAGTTGAATATTTGTTCTGCACACGAGCGACCAGGGCGGAAGCCTGCTTGATATTCGCCAATACTTTGTTCATGTTGTTCTTGCGTTCTCTTCAAAAGGCAAGCTGAAAGAATTTTGTAAGTCACTTGGAGAAGAGAAATGCCCCTGTAATTGTTTACGTCGGTCTTATCTCCCTTTTTGTGTAATGGGTGGATGAGGGCGCACTTCCAGTCCTGAGGTAATTCTTCCGATTGCCAGATATCTGTGATGATTTGAGTGAGCTCCTTGAGGGAGTTAGGTCCAAGATTTTTCAGAAGTTCCGCAATGATGCCATCTTCTCCGGAGGTCCTGTTGTTTTTAAGTTTGAGGATGTGGCCGCGGATTTCTTCCTCTGTCGGTGGTGGAGATTCTGGGAAAGTGTACCTTGGGGGTTCTTGAGGGAATCTTGTGAGGGGCTCTGGACAGTTGAGGAGATCAGCGAAGTAAAGTGCTAATTCCTGACAATTATCCTGTATACTGAATGCAAGTTTTCCATCTGATCTTTTGAAAGCCAGGTTTTGAGGAGCATACCCACGGACTTGTCCTCCGAATTCCCTGTAGAAATCTCGTACATTGTAGTTACGAAAGTTGTCTTCAATCGAGTCCAGTTGTTGCTTCAAGTGTTTTCTCTTGACCTGCCTGATGATTTTGGCTACTCGTTTTCTAGTTTCATTGAAATATGTTTGGTTTTCTGGTGATTTCTTGCTGTTGTATTTCTGGAATGCTTCTTTTCGTTCCTTCAAGGCACGTTCACATTCAGAATTCCACCAAGGGTGTTTAGTATTCTTTTTCAGGGGAATTTGCTCTCGAGCTTTCTGGATGATTTTGTTGCGGAATTTCTCCCAGGTGCCTGCATGTTCCCTTTCCCACACTTCTTGCAGATTAGTATTTCCAATCTGTGTCGTATCAAACTTCGGTATTTGTGACCTCTTATGATGAATTTTCTTCGGGGTGAATTTTACTTTTATTCTCACTAGGTAGTGATCGGAATCGACGTTTGCTCCTCGGCGTACCTGTACATCGTGTACCTCTCTCTGCATGGGATGAGAGATGGCAATGTGATCGATTTGAAATTCACCGATCCCTGGAACGGGAGACCTCCAGGTCTTCTGTTTCCGTGGAGATTTTCTCAGAGAAGTTGACATGACTTTAAGATTATTATTATTATTATTATTATTATTATTATTATTATTATTATTATTATTATTATTATTATTATTATTATTATTATTATTATTATTATTATTATTATATAATTCGCTGGAGAAATCAAGGACCACGTTAAGTCTTGCATTTGACACTGAACTTGCCTTCTTTAGAGCACAAATTTCCCTCATTCTTTGTGAGTGGGCCTGCTTACGCTCCTCTGTCCAAGGGGCACCGTGTCCTCCCTTCGGCTGCTCGTCTCGGTTTAGCCCGTTCGTCAATATTATCTTGCGGAAGAGATCTCTGTTAAGGGCGTCTTCAGCTGAGATATGTAGCATTTGCAGGTCTTCTTTGGTATTTCTAAACCAGGGAATTGTGGTTTTGGGGTTTGAATAAAAAAAGTGAAAGATTTTTTTAGTTAACTTTCTTCCGTCCATTCTTTTCAGATGACCGTAAAATCGTACCCGTCTTTTTCTGATTGTGTCCGTAATTTTCTCTATTTTGCTGGAGACTTCCTTGTTGGATCTCTTTTGATGGATTCCATTTCTGTACTTTGATCCCAAGGTTCCTCTCACAATTTTGCGTTCTCTTTTCTCCAGTTCTTCAAGGAGTCCTTTGTTGGCAATTAGAGACAGGGTTTCGGCTGCATATAGAACTACTGGCTTCAGAACTGTTTCATAGTGACGTATCTTGGTATTTTGGGAAAGGCATTGTTTTGTTGTAGATTGTGCGGGATGTGTGGTAGGCTATTTCCAGTTTGCGTACTCGCTCCTGAAGTGCTTCTTTGTCCAGTCCATTTTTCATGATGTTCTCACCCAGGTATTTGAATTTGTCTACTCGGGTGATGTCCCCGTATTTTGTATGGAGTTTTGGTGGAGCCTCCTTGATGTTAGTCATTACTTCTGTTTTCTCAAACGATATCTGCAAACAAATTTGTTCGGCAATTTCCTTTAAAATTTCAACTTGAGCTCTAGCGGTTTCTATGTCGTTTGAGAGAACAGCAATATCATCGGCAAATGCTAAGCAGTCTGTTGCGATCCCCTTGGATTTGGTTCCTATTCTCAATGGACTGTAGTTGGTTTCCTGTAATCTCACCCGCCAGGTTCTGATGATCTTTTCAAGAACACAGTTGAAGAGTATCGGGGATAGCCCATCACCTTGTCGGACTCCTGTTTTGATGTCAAAGGAATGCGAGAGACATCCGTGGAACTTCACCTTGGATTTTGTATCGGTCAGGGTGGCTCTAATTAATGCCAGCAGTTTCAAATCAACTCCAAATTCATTTATGATGTTTAGCAGGACTTCCCGGTCAATGGAGTCGTACGCTTTCTTAAAGTCCACAAAGACAGACACATACTGCTTGGACCTTAGTGTACAATATCTGATGATCGTTTTCAGATTTTGGATCTGTTCAGCTGTTGAGCAACCTTTTCTGAAACCTCCTTGGTATTCACCTATTTGATGTTCGACTTGTGCTTCCAAACGCTCCAGGATGGCAAAGGATAGTATTTTGTAGGTCACGGGTACCGAAGATATTCCTCTGTAGTTGTTGATGTTCTTCATGCTGCCTTTTTGTGTAATGGATGGATCAAAGCTATTTTCCAATCTTCGGGTAGGGTCTCCTTGTTCCAAATGTCTTCTATTTGCTTTTGCAACATATCAAGTGATTCCTCTGGGGCATATTTCCATAGTTCTGCTACTACTGAGTCTTCCTCCGGCGCTTTGTTATTTTTGAGACGGGCAATGTGGCGCTTGATTTTATCTCTGTCGGGTGGTCTGGAATCTGGGTACCTGAGTAAGGGTTCCTTGGTCTCAATGGCGCTTTGCGGTTTAGAGCAATTAAGTAAATTCTTGAAGTAATCTGCCAGAATGCTGCAATTTTCTTCATTTGATGTCGCCATTGTTCCGTCCTTTCGCTCAAAGCATAGAGATGGTGGTTTATAGCCAGTGAGTTTGCGTTTGAAGGCTCTGTAGTACTCTCTGCTTTCATTCTTCCTAAAGTTTTGTTCTATCTTTTCAATGAGAGATTTTTCGTATTTACGTTTCTCAGTTCTGAACACCCTAGCTGCTTGGGCACGTTGGGTTTTGTAGGTTTCCCAATCATTTTCTGATTTCGTAGAGTAGTACTGTTCCCACGCATTGAGTCTTTCTTGAAGGACTGATTCGCAGGTACCATTCCACCAGGCGTGCTTTTTGCCTCTCTTGATTTCTGCAACGTCTTTGGCGGCCTCAACAAGGAGACTTTTGGCGTTGTTAAAGTCGGTGTCATTTGGTCTAGCCTTCTCCTGGTACTCCTCGACCCTTTGCCGAAGTTTATCATTGTCGAAGCGTGTGATCTGTTTGGTTGTCTTCCTTGTGTTTGCGGGAATTGGTTTGAATTTGATAAGAGGCCACATTGATGCCTTTCTTTACCTTGACATTCATAATCTCAGGGCAGTTTCTCTTAGAGATTGCAACATGATCAATTTGGAACTCTCCGAGAACTTGGACGGGAGAACGCCAAGTCATTTACTTTTTGGGTAGATGGCGAAAGTGGGTCGACATGACCTGCAGGTTGTGATTTTCGCAAATGGACACCAGTCTTTTGCCATTGGGATTGGTTCTTTTGTGAGCAGGGTAATTTCCTATAACTTTCTTGTACTTCTGTTCACGACCTAGTTGGGCATTGAAGTCACCCAAAAGAAGCTTGACATGGTGTTTGGGGATTTTGTTTAATTTTTCATCCAGTAGATCCCAGAAATTATCAACTTCGTCTGGATCAGACTTGTTCTTATCGTTTGTAGGAGCATGTGCGTTAACTAGGGCGTAGGTTTTGTTCGCGCATTTAATTGTGAGTATAGACAATCTGTAATTCACAGGTTCGAAATTTGCAACCGATTTAAGGATCTTGGTTCTAACAGCAAACGCGGTTCCAAGCATCACAGCTCCATTGAGGATTCCTCTTTGCGCTTTGCTCTTGAAAAATCGGTAGCCTTCGGATTCAAAAATATCTTCATCTGGGTACCTTGTTTCCTGTAGGGCCATTATGGATATCTGATTTTCGTGAAGAGATTTGGTGAGGGTTTTCAGCTTGCCAGTTTATGTAAGTGAATTTATGTTGAAAGTTGCTAGAAAGGTTTTAGATTTTGGCCTGAGTTTTTGACTCTTCGGGGTACACCGAGACGCTCCGACTCGTCTCTTGCATGATGTCGAGTCTCTCCCAGAATCCGAACGAGACTCGTGCGCCGTGACGTTCATGACGATGGATTTATCCGAAGATTTACCCCCTGGGGTATGTTTCTTGAAATGTTGTGCCATCATGCTTTTTGACTTGACTTTGCTTTGGACGGGTACCCATCCTTTTACAACTAGGGTTGTTAGCCCTAGAGGTTGCCTCAAAATGTTTTCTGGCTTCTGGTCATTTACCAGTCTTCGCCGTAACCCTGGCAAGGGACCATTTTTTTCACGGTGGTATTTTATTTCCCTACTACACTCTGACTCTGCTGGCGGCAGAGCCAGCGAGCTTCCCCAATTCCAATGGGACGCGCCCGATAGAGGTAACCGGTAAACCCCCACACGGGTTATTATTATTATTATTATTATTATTATTATTATTATTATTATTATTATTATTATTATTATTATTTCTTTCTTCGTTTCGGCCTTCTGTGGACCACGTTATTTCAACCGTTTGCATACTTGAGCTTTAATTCTTCCCCAGTACTCACGCATTCTCGTTCTGTGAGCCTCCACTTCTTGCCTGTTTTCAACTTTGGCCTTTCTTGGAAACTCTTGTATCCCTGGAGCTTTTTCTGGAGAGGAGCACGTTTCTGGATGTCTTCGAGTGTGATTCCTATTTCTTGAAGATCTTTTTCACCTTCGATAAACCAGAGTCCCTTGGTTTTCTTGTTAAGAAAGTAGGAAAAGATCCTATTGCTCTGTCTCTGTGTGCTCATGCGTCCTATAGGGCTATAAAAATTAATCCTTCTTTTCCGAATAGTGTCCGTTATCCTCTCCATATGCTGGTACAGATCGCTGTTGTGTCGTCTCCTGTACTCACCATTTTCTTTGATTAGTCCAAGAATCTTTCTCAGGATTTTTCTTTCTTTAGCTTCTAGCTTCTCCATCAGACCTTTTCTGTTCATTGCAAGGCATTCTGCTGCGTACAGTGCTTCCGGGCGTACAACCGAACAATAATGCCTAAGCTTGGCGTTGATGGACACTGATCTTTTGTTGTAGACATTCCTAGTCAGCTGATATGCCACCTCCATCTTGTTGATTCTGCACATGATTGCTTCTTTCTCAGAGTTGTTAGGTACTATCCACTCGCCTAAGTACTTAAACTTTACCTGCTTGATTTTTCCCTGTTCCACAATGAGCTCTCTGGGAGCTGGCTTGATGTTTGTTATAAACTCTGTTTTTGGAAAGAGATTTGGAGGCCTGCTTTTGCTGCTTGGATTCTCAGTTGGTTAATTTGTTTTTTAGCAGTATCTAGGGAATCAGAAAAGATCGCTAGGTCATCTGCAAAAGCTAGGCAGTCTGTGATAAGATCATCTTTCTTTTATCCTATTCTAAGGCCATTCTCAACCTCTTCCTTGCACATCTCCTTGCGCCATTCCCGAATGATTTTCTCCAGAACGCAGTTGAAGAGAAGCAGTGATATTCCATCCCCTTGCCTAACACCAGTCTTGATTTCGAAGACTTTCTAAATTTCTTCCCTGAATTTCACCCTGGACGTAGTGCTGGTTAAGGTCTGTTGAATGATAGCTCTCGTTTTGTTGTCTAAGCTCATTTCCTTCAGAATGCGGAGGAGGGTGTGTCGATATATAGAGTCGTAGGCTTTTTGTAAGTCAACAAAAGTAACTACAAAATTCTTATTCCTGGATTTTAGGTGCGACAGGACAGACTTACGGTTCATGATCTGCTCTGCACAAGACCATCCTTTTCTAAAGCCTCCTTGGTATTCACCCAACTGTGAATCAAGTTGCTCTTCTGCCCGAGTTTGAAGGGCTTTGGAGAGAAGTTTGTATGTTACTGAGAGAAGGGAGATGCCGCGATAGTTGTTTATATCTGTTTTGTCACCTTTCTTATGTAGGGGATGAATCAGGGCTGCTGTCCAATCATTTGGGATCTTCTCTGTTTCCCAGATCTCGCGAATGATCTCAGTCAGTTTATCGATCGCCTTTTTACCTGCAGACATCCAGAGTTCAGCAATTATCGCATCTTCACCAGGTGCTTTGTTGTTCTTTAATGATGTAATTATCTGTTTGATTTCCTCTTTTGTGGGGGAGAAGAGTCTGGGTTGGGATGTCTGGATTCTTCAAAGGTGAATTCTGATTCTGGTTCTTCGCAGTTAAGAAGAGATTCAAAATATTTAGCCAAGATTTGGCAGTTATCCATGTCGTTGTAGGGAACTTTTCCATTGTGATCTCGGAAATGTAGACTTGGTGGGGTGTACTTGGTGAGGTTGCGTTTGAAGGTTCTATAGAAATCCCTAGTATTATTCTTATTGAACTCCTGCTCGATCTGTGTCAGTTGGTTTTTGTCAAATGCGCGCTTTACTTGGCGGATCACTTTCGCTGCATGTTTCCTAGCCTCCAGAAAGTCTTCATATCTTTTTGGATTCTTCAGGGAATTCCATCTTTGCCAAGCGATTTGTCTTTGTGTTATGGCTTCATCACATTCTTGAGTCCACCACGGATGCTTCTTTGGTTTCTTTAGCAATACTGTCTCCTCGGCCGTTTCAACAATGGCATTTTTCAGTTATTCCCAATTTTCTGTGTCCAAGGACTGAAGTTTCTGCGTGAATTCTTCGCTGGTTTTCAGCTTTTCTGTATCAAATTTGCTAGTTTTCTTTACCTTAACTCTTTTGGTGTTTCTTGGATGAAGCTTAATTTTGATCTTGGATACATAGTGGTCTGAGTCAAGGTTAGCACTTCTCAGGACTTTAACATTCTGGATCTCTTGTGTTGCTTTTCGTGCAATGGCAACATGATCTATTTGAAATTCTCCCAAGTGAGGATTTGGTGATATCCATGTCTTTTGTTTTCTCGGTAGATGTTTGAAGGCTGTTGATTTAAGAACAAGATTGAATGCCTTACAAAGCTCTATAAGCCTTTCCCCATTTCGGTTGGTTCGTCTGTGGGCTGGATAGTTTCCAACGATATTTTGGAATTTCCTTTCTTTGCCAATCTGGGCATTGAAGTCTCCAAGCAAAATGATTGTGTGTTTGTCAGGAATTTTTGATATAACATCTTCCAGGTCCTCCCAGAATTTGTCTGTTCCTCCTGGGTCTTTCTTATTTGCCTGGTTGATTGGCGCATGTACGTTCACAAGCGTGTGTACGTTGTTCATACTCCGAAAGCTAAGCATCGAGACCCTGCTGTTCGGAGAGCTGAAATCAGTGACTGAATCAATAATTTTCCTGCTAACAATAAATCCTGTGCCAAGGTGCGGAACAGTTTTCATCACACGTTTGCCAGTTTTCCCTTTGAAGATTCTATAACCTTGTGATTCAAACGCATGTTCATCAGTAAACCTTGACTCCTTCCTTCCAACTCCTAAGCATATCCTGTCCCAACGTCACCATAAGAAATATCTGTGTCGGTGCGACGTAAAGCAACTAACTCCCATAACAGCAGCCCAGCAGGGTCTTCCTGCAAGGATGTAGAAATAAACGAGAGTGAAATACCAGCACGCTGTTATCTATATAATTAAGTCATGAGGTGAGGAAGTATATACGATGAGTAACGCATGGTTGATAGCAGTGGCGATAATGACGGACCGAAGCCTATCACACCTATCTCCCCGGTCCCCGCTCGTATCCGATATACAGCAACAAGCCGCGGGGGAGCGTCGAGGGAAGAAGCAGAGGGTCTCGACTGCAATATCAGTCTCCGATGTCTTGCTCCCAGAAATACGTGCGACTTTTTTTCCTCACTTCTCTCAAGTCTTGTAAGTGGAACAATGTCCCAGATGCTTACATTATAATGTGCTTTACGCTTCCATCATTCTCATTTCAGGTTTGGGCTTCACTGATAGCCTTGATGGCCCTCAGTATACGCCACTAACTTAATCTCTCTAGTATAGTACAGTATAGCGCAGTTTATAGTTTAGCATAGCATAAGTCAGTACAATACAGTTTTAGTAGGTCAATCAATCAATCAATCAATCAATCAATCAATCAATCAATCAATCAATCAATCAATCAATCAATCAATCAATCAATCAATCAATCAATCAATCAATCAATCAATCAATCAATCAATCAATCAATCAATCAATCAATCAATCAATCAATCAATCAATCAATCAATCAATCAATACTGGCCTGCTTTTAGGGCTGTCGCTCAAGTGGCAGATTCCCTATCTGTTGTTTTCCTAGCCTTTTCTTAAATCATTGCAAAGAAATTGGAAATTCATTGAACACCTCCCTTGCTAAGTTATTCCAGTCCCTAATTACCCTTCCTATAAATGAATATTTGCCCCATTTTCTCCACTTGAATACCAAACTCACCTTCATATTGTGATCTATCCTACTTTTAAAGACGCCACTCAAACTTATTCTTCTACTAATGTCATTCCACCATTCCATGCCATCCCTCTGCTGACAGCTCGGAACATACCACTTAGTCAAACAGGTCGTCTTCTTTCTCCCAATTCTTCCCAACCCAAACATTGCAACATTTTTGTAACGAAACTCACTTGTCGGAAATCGCCCAGAACAAAGGGAGCTGCTTTTCTTTGGATTTTTCCAGTTCTTGGATCAAGTAATCCGGGTGAGATTCCCATACTCTAGTTGGGGTCTTACCAGAGACACATATGCCCTCTCCTGTACATCCTTACTACAACCCCTAAACACCCTCACAACCATGTGCAGTGATCTGTATCCTTTATGTACAATCCCATTTATATATAGGAGTAGTTTTATTTACGTCCGTGTACTGGCTAGTGTATGTAGTTCGTGCGTGTTTAGCATGTCTCAGAGAAGTTCGGGAAAAACAAATGGCAAGAAAGTGATTCTGAGATCAGTGGAGTGTTCCATTTGTCACTCTTTTGTCTAGTCCAATTGCACTCACTTTTGCCAGTAGTCACCCAGGATCTACTCTATCTAACGCATTTCATTCTTGAAGTGTATCGCTAACGATCGGCTTTAAGTAATACAAATACCATTGTGGGAAGTGTTCTATAAGAGGGGAATTCATCAATGCAGTATTATTGGACCTTTATGTTTTCTTTTATACATATACAGCATATATATATCTCAATGTTATGTGTAAAGAAGTGGAATCAGAGATAAGTCTTTTTGGAGATGATGTTATTCTGTACAGAGTAATAAATGAGTCACAATATTGTGAGCAACTGAAAAATAACCACGATAATGTTGGGAGATGGACAGTAGGCAATGGTATGATGATAAACGGGGTTAAAAATCAGGTTGTGAGTTTCACAAATAGGAAAAGTCCTCTCAGTTTTATTTACTGCGTTGATGGGCTGAAAGTTCCTTTTTGGGATCATTATAGGTACCTAGCTCTTAATATAACGAAAGACCTTCATTGGGGTAATCACATAAATGGAATTGTAAATAAAGGTTACAGATCTCTGCACATGGTTGTGAGAGTATTTAGGGGTTGAAGAAGGATGTAAAGGAGAGGGCATACAAGTCTCTGTTAAGATTCCAACCAGGATTACCTGATTCAAGAACAGGAAAAAATCAAAAAAAAAAAGCAGCTCGATTTGTTCTCGGTGATTTACGACAAAAGAGTAACGTTAAAAATTTAGCAAAGTTTGGGCTGGGAAGACTTGGGAGGAAAGAGACGAGCTGCTCCACTAAGTGATATGTTCCGAGCTGTCAGTGGTAAGATGGCGTGGAATGACATCAGTAGACTAATAAGTTTGTGTGGTGTCTTTAAAAGTAGGAAAGATCACAATATGAAGATAAAGCTGGAATTCAAGAGGTCAAATTGGGGCAAATATTCCTTTATATTAAGAAGAGTTAGGGACTGGAATAACTTACCAAGAGAGATGTTCAATAATATTCCAATTTCTTTGAAATAATTTAAGAAAAGGTTAGGAAAACAATATATAGAGAATCTGCCACCTGGGCGATTGCCCTACTCGCAGATCAGTAACGATTGATTGGTTTATTGATTGACTGATTTGTAAATGTATTAGATGTAACTTCCTAATAACTGGCTGATAGATATAAGATATGCCCTGAAACAATTTTATAGTTTGTTATGCATTTGTTGATTATTTTTCATTTGTTGATTATTGATTGTACTAGTCTATGGGACCCTCACCAGGAATACTTGACTCAAGAACTGGAAAAATCCAAAGAAAGCAGCTCGATTTGTGCTGGGTGATTTCCGACGAAACAGTAGGCATCATGGGAGATTACTGGCAAAAATGAGTGCAACTGGACTAGACAAATGAGTGACTGAATGGGTGGATATATTTCTTGAAAATAAAACTCAGAGAATTAGAGTAGGCGAAGCTTTATCTGTCCCTGTAATAATTAAGAGGTTATTTCCTCAAGACAGTATTATTGGACCTTTATTTATAACAAAGATATGTGCAAAGAAGGGAATCAGAGATAAGGCTGTTTGCAGATTGTTACGGAGTTATCCATGGAAGGCAGAGGTGAAAGAAAGTGCGTGCCGGAATGGGTCTAACTACAAGTTCGAAAGATGAATTAAAATTTCAACAAAGGTTATATTTTCAAAACTTAACAATGGTGACATAGAATTTGAAAACTTAACAGGTCAACAACAAGCCAAAATCAGATACAAAGAAATTACAAATGTTAGGGGATTATTACAAGGTCGGGCTTCGAGCCCCATAATCACAATCCTTGAGCTATTAGCCCAACTTTACCAAGGTACAAAATTGAACAAAGTGACAGAAAACCCCATCATGTCAAGGAGCACTTGCTCCTAATTACAATGTTAAGCCTCCTAGAGGCACACAGAGATCAAATTAAGGTAAGAGCAGACCCGCTCTCAAAGTTCAAGCCTATCAGGAGGCCATAAGCAGACTTCACACTAACTGCCCTCAAGGCACACATATAATGGTACAGGGGTACCTCGTACCCAGTCTACTGGGCCTTCTCAGGAAGGAAAACAAAACGAGTTAAATAAATGGCCCAAAATACAAAATTGAATGGAGGCGATTACTTGCACTCCTACACTAAAGTTTTTTTAAACCTATGTGGCGCTAGGCTGATAGTACAGGGGCTAATCCCAAGCTAGGGAGGTGACTCGTATGAGAAAACTTTAATACATTAAAGAAGAGAAGAAACGGTTATGAAAACGTAGTCACCTCAATTTCAAAATGAAGGGGAGCTCGAGAGGGTAAAGCACTCTCTATCCCCGCTTTACAGTGAAAGAGATTTTTAGATTTTACATAGACAGAAAAGGAATTTACATTTTAAAAAGATGGGTTACATATTAAAGGATTCGAACCCTTCCCGAGAGTTAGACTGCTGAGCTAGCAAGTAATAAAGATGTTAACAGACCACTACCTTGTTGAAGAGCTGCTGCTTGAAGAAAGAGGCGCTTCCCGCCCCCTGCTACATATCCACACACTAAGATAGATATTACTGAAGTGGTCCCGAGGCAAGAAAATCAGCAGTTTTTATACCCGCGTGGAAAATTCGAGACCTTTCAGGAATGAGTAGACACACCCCCTCAATTTATTGGGGCGCTAAAAGTTATACATCAACATCGAAGAAGAAGACACTATTGGTCAGAAATTAATTACAAAAATTAGTGATTGGTTAAATTCAAAACAGGCGGAAAGAAAGGATAACTGTTGCCAACCCACAAACCACAGAACAAAATTTAGTAAAAATAAAACTTAGGAATACAAAATTTCTTCAGGAGAGTACATTCCATTACACCAGAGTGTATTACCATAGTTTTTGGTAGAGACATCTGTTAGAGAATGTCCACACTTCTTGATCCATGAAAAACAAAAGCAAATCAAAAACATCCAGTGACTTCTTCTGACAACTAGTAGAGTTAGTTCAGTGGTAAAGTTCCGGGTTTCTCCAGTAGAGGAGTTTCAATTGGCGCAAGATTTGTACTTGCGTCGCGTAGAGGTGTACCGCCCGGTACACAGATAATGTTATTCTGTTTATAGGAAGGGGTGTTAGGGATTGCAATAACTTACCAAGGGAGATGTTCAATACATTTGCAATTTCTTTGCAATCATTTAAGAAACGGCCAGAAAAACAAGTTAGGAAATCTGCCACTTGGGCGACTGCCCTAAATGCGGATCAGTAGTGGATGATTGATTGATTGATTGATTGATTGTTTGATTGATTGATTGATTGATTGATTGATTGATTGATTGATTGATTGATTGATTGATTGATTGATTGATTGATTGATTGATTGATTGATTGATTGATTGATTGATTGATTGTAGGCCATAAGATCCTTCCTGTGCCAGCCAATAGCGATAAGAAGGGCTCAGATGTTTTGGAAAAGTCATATTTTTTCTTTGTCTCTATTTGCTTGCCTGATTCGATTTTGGTTCAAATTAGGTGATTATCGTCACAATTATTTGATTTTTATTTGTCATGTAAATGCATATTTTCGCTACTTTTTGTCATAAGGTCATATTTTGAGCTATGTTCGTAGAAACGTCATATTTCGGCCGTTTGGCTAAAGCTGTAGCTGTGCAAAATCGTCGTCAACTTTCCGAATGAGAACTAGTATTCACAAAACTGCTTTTCCGTATCACATCTGTAGTTGACACGAGTGAAATACACTGTCCCTTCTATCAAGATTGCGTAGGAATTTTTTCCAACAGTTTGTCAGAATGTCTGGCATATATTGTGTCGAACTTTGGAATTTTATCGAGTGCAATTGCTCGTTTAGGATCTGCTACCTTAGAAATTCATGCAACTATTGATATTGTTAGAAGTGTTGAATTTTTCAGCACAACGATCAGTTGGCGTCAGGGTAAAACGGAAACTTCAAAACGCTTTTAATAGAATTGACGATTTTCGCTGTGTGTGTGCAAGATAAATGATGTTCTTAAAGGAGAAGTTACCAGTACATTTCAAGATGAGTGCATACTAAACAGCAGTGATTTAGATTTTATTTAGATATGTACCAATAACGTCTTGTGACGTAGAAAGGGGCATCTCTTCTTACAAAAATGTGTTTCGTGCCTGATTCTTTGAAGATGAATCCTGTCATACACTTCAATACAGCCCGCGGAAAAGAATGAACAACTTATGTGAGTTTGAACTATTTGCCCTGACGCCCTACCATAATGTATCGGCAGACACTTATTTAATTCGTTTCCTGGTGCTCAATTTAAACGTTAACGCATTTTAGTAATATTAATGTAATCTGGGCTTAAACGTTCCAAACTATTTTTAATAAGTGGATTGATTTCTGGTTTTCTCGTATTTCAAACCTCCAATGAAGGGTGCAAACATGTCTTGCCTTTTAAATTGTTTTGTGATCTGATAATCTTAGCGAACTTAGTACTTTATAGGTAAATATTTACAAATGTTTGATAAGTGAATCGAGGACAATAGACTCTGAATAACTGCTAATCATGTATATTCAGAAAATTGATATGAATAAAAACTAAAATATTTAGTTAACAAATATGTATTGCATCAGCTGTTCTCGCAGCAGTAACGCGCTGGCAACAGAGGTAAGGCTATTTCACTTGTTTTGTGAAACGTTAATTTAGAAGTAATGCGATGCGGAGTATATACACGCAGCCTTGATGAAACTACGGGACTGCTATGATAGCTGTAAAGGCGACTCAGGAACTCTGGAAAGCGGTGGCAAAATTGGCTCTGGTTAAGACGCAGCATGTCGTTATGCTTGTTAGGTATCAAAATGGGTAAAAAAGCAATGTAAATTTTAATTTTATAGCAGTTGTATAGTATTATTTGAAGTAATTCCACATACTGTATATGAGTTGATTATGTTTGTAAGTACAGACGATGTTATGAGTAGTAATTTGTAAATAATATAAATTTATTAAGCATGAGCTGTGTGTTTATAGAAAAATTGTTAGTGTAAATTGTATAGGCCTAATACTGTATTTTAGGAAATTTTTCCTTCTCTTGTTAATTTAAAATTTAGTGCTATGTTAATAATGCAATCTTGTGTACCATTTGCCACAGATGTAGACCACCTCTTTTGCAAATGAAATGATTCTGATGTCGTTTGATATGATTTGATTTGTTTTGAACTATGATGTATCACAGGCGGAGGTGCCGGGAACTATGACAAAGTACTTCACAACACATATATATATCTCCATCATTGGCTGGAGTAATAATAGTCATACATGTTTCAACTCGTTTGAGTCATCTTCAATAAAAAAAGGGGTTAAAGTTTTAAGTAATTTATGCTAAAAAACGTGTTGAACATAATGAAGAAAAGAATGAAAACAAATGAGTTATGACGGAAATTTAAACAATTCACAATATAAACATCTCCACCATTAGGTCGAGTAATAATCAACTTATTTGAGCCATCTTCAGTGTAAACAGGTTAATGTTTTTACATAATTGATGCTAAAACGAGTTAAAACGTAATGATGAAAATAACGAAAACAAAGGAGACATGACGAAATTAAAACCTAAGTGATTATTTCGAAATTGTGGACTTCTTAGACTGAAACTTGCAGTATGTTATAATTTAAAAACGAGGAAGAATTCAGTGTGCTAAAATTTAAACTGACAGCCTGTCTTCGTTGAGACACCATCACAAATAGTTAAGAGGGCAGCGAGAACTTGAGAAACTAAGTTTGAAAAGAAAACAATTGCCAGGTAAAATGTATATGACACATAGTGGAAACCGCCAGTGTAGTTCAAATTTATTAAATAGTTGCACTCTCGAAAGGCCTGGCCTTCTCAACTTTAGCGGTCCCGTTCCCAATGATGGTGCCCAATGTTGGCTCAGCTGTGTTTGCCTTATTTTTAAATAGTCAGGAGGGCAGCGAAAAATGAGAAAATACGTTTGAGAAGATAACAAATGCCAGGTAAAGTGTATGTGGCATATAGTGGAGACCGCCAATGAAGTTCAAATACGTAATGGAAAAATAAGTTGTGTGAGAAACTTGGGCTAATAAGTAAAAAATAAGTGTGAAGAAAACTTTAAACTTACTTATTAAGTAGTTGTCCACTCGAACGACCTGACCTTCTCAAATTTAACGGTCCAGTTCTTACTGATCATGTCTATTGATTGCTCAGCTGTGTTTGCTAGGGTTGGTGGAGTGAAGGGGGAAGGGATGGCGGTGCGGGGCTGGTGGGGAAGGGAAGGAGGAGGAATGGTGTTGATATGGATAGATGGAGGCGGGGTTCGTTTTTTACCGGGAAGTACACCCCTTCGCCGCACTTTTAAATCTTGCGCCAATAAAACCTCCTCTATAGGAGAAACATACGTACATACATGCATTATCATTATAGACCGTTATGCCTTTCAGCGTTCAGTCTGCAAGCCTCTGTGAATTTACTAAACGTCGCCACAATCCTCGATTTGCAACTAGTGTTGTGGCCTCATTTAGTTCTATACCTCTTATCTTTAAATCGTTAGAAACCGAGTCTAACCATCGTCGTCTTGGTCTACCTCTACTTCTCTTACCCTCCACAGCAGAGTCCATTATTCTCCTAGGTAACCTATCCTCCTCCATTCGCCTCACATGACCCCACCACCGAAGCCGGTTTATGCGTACAGCTTCATCCATAGAGTTCATTCCTAAATTAGCCTTTATCTCCTCATTCAGAGGACCATGCTGCCATCGTTCCCACCTGTTTGTACCAGCAATCATTCTTGCTACTTTCATGTCTGTTACTTCTAACTTATGAATAAGATATCCTGAGTCCACCCAGCTTTCGCTTCCGTAAAGCAAAGTTGGTCTAAAACAGACCGATGTAAAGATAGTTTCGTCTGGGAGCCGACTTCCTTCTTACAGAATACTGTTGATCGCAGTTGCGAGCTCACTGCATTAGCTTTACGACACCTTGATTCAATCTCACCTACTATATTACCATCCTGGGAGAACACACACCCTAAATACTTGAAATTATCGACCTGTTCTAGCTTTGTATCACCAATCTGACATTCAATTCTGTTGAATTTCTTACCTACTGACATCAATTTAGTCTTCGAGAGGCTAATTTTCATACCACACTCATTGCACCTATTTTCAAGTGCCACGATATTAGACTGTAGGCTTTCGGCACAATCTGCCATTAAGACCAAGTCGTCAGCATAGGCCAGACTGCTTACTACATTTCCACCTAACTGAATCCCTCCCTGCCATTTTATACCTTTCAGCAGATGATCCATGTAAACTACAAACGGCAAAGGTGAAAGATTACAGCCTTGTCTAACCCCTGTAAGTACCCTGAACCAAGAACTCATTCTACCATAAATTCTCACTGAAGCCCAATTGTCAACATAAATGCCTTTGATTGCTTTTAATAATCTGCCTTTAATTCCATAGTCCCCCAGTATGGCGAACATCTTTTCCCTCGGTACCCTGTCAAATGCTTTCTCTAGATCCATGAAACATAAACGAAACACTGAACTTAAAACTAGACCTCCTTTAACTTTTGCTCAGAAGATGCCACTACCTTAATTTTGTGATTATGTAGTTGCCAGTACTGTGTGAATTTCAACTTGTTTTGTTTTCCGTTCTTCAAGAAGTGTGGATATTCTCTCATAGATGTCTCTAATAAAAAACTATGATCATGCACCCTGGTGCGAAGTGAAGGAACTTTGTTGAAGAAATTTTGTACTCATAAGTTTTTTCTTTACTAAATTTCGTTCATTCTTTTGTGGGTTGATAATATTTAGCTTTTACTTCCGCCAGTTTTGAATTTATCCAATCCAGAATTTCTTTAAACAATTTCCTACCAATCACAGGCTTCTTCTTCGATTTGGTGTGTAACTTTAAGCTAGCCAATTAAATTGAGAGGGTGTGGCTCTTTCATGAAAGTTCTCAAACTTTCCACGAGGGTTTATAAACTGCTGATTTTCACGTCTCTTGGCCACTTGATCAACATCTGACTAAGTGTGTGAATGTAAAGCAGGAGGCGGGAGGCGCCTTTTTCATCAGACAGCAGGTTTTCAGCAAGGTAATGGCCGTTTAACATCTTTATTTCTTGCTAGCTCAGCAGTTTAACCCGCGGGAAAGATCCGAAACCTATACAATGTAACCTACTCATCTAAACATGTAATTATCTGCCGGTTTATGTAAAAACTTCATAAAATCTGTAACTGTAATTCGGGGATAGAGAGTGATTTACCCTCTTGAGCTCCCCTTCATTTTGGTTTGAGGTGACTACGTTTTAGTAACTGATTTTCTTCTCTTCCTTAATGTTTTAAAGCTTCTTTCTTATACGGGTCACCTCCAAAGTTTGGGAATAGCCCCTGTTTCATCGGCCTGGTTCCCTTTAGGTTTTAGGAAGCTACACTGAGGAGTGCAAGTATTCGCCTCCTTCCTTTTGTTCGGGCCATTTATTTAACGGTTACTTCTTTTACTCGAAGGCCCTGTAGGTTGGGTATGAGATACCCCTGTTTCAATTGTAAGCTGGGCCATGGAAAGCCAGAAAGTGTAAGATATATTTGGCGTTGCCTTGACTAGGATTGAAAAACTGAGAGCGTGTCTGCTCTTTTCAAGTATTGTAAAAGTGCCTCTAGGAGGCTTGACATTGTAAATTACGGAGCTAGTGCTCCATGTATCGAGGGGTGTTCTGCCCTTACATAATATGATGGTGTTTGAAAAAATTAGTGCGAAGGTCAGGAATTGTTAAATGAGGACTTAAAGCACAAGTTCTGTTTATACCAACAATCTTGTCTTAACTAGACTTGTCTTTTGCTACTAGTACCTGTGATTTTGTTACTTGTTGTAATTTTTACAAAAGAAAAAGAAATAACCTTTGTTAAAATTTTAAATTATCTTTTACTCCGTAGTTAGACCCACTCATCCCGGCACCTTCTTTCACCTCTGCTGATCCACCAACCATGGTAACAAGTGGTAGCAGAGCGTGGTTGAATGGGTCTCTATTAAGCCCCTTTGACTTCTAAGCATAGGATTCGATCCGTACTCTAACTATTTTCTCAGTCGCTGGAATTTTTCCAAATTTCTAAATTTGTAAATTTCTGTCATCATGTCCGGCTCTCGCGAAGTTCTCCATCCCGGCTACTTGCGCAACGAGGAATTGATCTATAAATTAGGTATTAGAAATGTTCAATCTGGAAGCACGTTTGCGGCAGATACTACTAAGCTCAAAGAATCATTAGGGTTACCTATTAGTATCCCAACTTTGGGAGAGAATGATATTGATGAGGCTCTCTCCACTATCACTGACAACACTACTGAGTTAGCATCTGTAGTTATTTTCTTTAAAGTAAGTGATCCATCTCCAAATCAACTTAAAAGAGTGCAGGCTAGATTGTACCATTTTTATAATAGGGCGAGTGATCTATTGTCTCTTAAGCTAAACGTTCAGGGTAAGGAGGCAAGTAATCTTGTTGAACATCTTTCTAATATGTCCATTAAGGTTAGTCAATGGTTAACTGGGTCTGCTACTCCCAAAACCGACCAGCCCACTGTGGTAAACATAGCTAATGAGGAGGATTCTTCCAAGGGTGAAGAAGGTAGCTACTCAACAGACGTCTGCCCCATTAGGAAATGACTCTGATCGCCGTACTTCAATCCCACCTTTCTTTTTGAATAACGCTGTCTCTGAAGCCTCTTCACCTCCTAGGCCGTTACCTGTTATGTCGTCTGGCTTTAGTAGTTTGCCTCACCCTTCGGCTATGTTACGTAGAGGTATTCCTAAGTTTTCGGTTAATTCCACTAATGACGCCATTGCATTCTTAAGGTTTTTAGTTGAATTCCAAGATTACGTCCTTGTGTTTTCTCTTTCCCCGTGTCAAATTCTTCAGATTATTTACCCTTACTCCATAGGTGTCCTCTCAGACAAAATAATAAAAGCAATTGCTGAACAATCATCTATAGCAGACTTCCACGCCCATCTGCTAGCTAATTTCATTCCGGCCAGGGCAATGTCCTCTCTAATACAGAAGTACTATAACCGAGTACAGTGACTGGATGAAAATCTTGCTGACTTCATACAAGACATTAAGTTCTACATAAGGGTATTTGATCTTCATTTACCAGAAGACCAAATTGTGCAGGCCATTGTGGAAGGAATTTCACCACTCTACAGGTCATATTTGTGTTTCGCGTCGCGTCCGCAAACTTTTGCTGAGTTAGAGACTATGGCTGTCTCAGCCGAAGGAGTTAGGTATGCTGACACATTACGTGTCGCTAAGGAGCCCCCTCCGTCCTCGAGTAATTTTCGGCCTCAACCTCGCCGAACCATCACCACCCGTAAGTGCTATGCATGTGGGTCGGCAGATCATCTGCGTAACAAGTGCCCAGTAATAAAATCGAGCGCGACAAAGAATGGAGCAGGATCATCCCAGGGCTGTTTTAAATGCGACTCGTTTTCTCATATTACCAAGAATTGCCCGAATGTTAATAGGACCCCCTCCTGTTCAACTTCTGGTGCAACTTCCAACAACGCAAATAGTCAAAAGTGATTAGTGGCATCGGCTGAGTCGGCGTGCTCACCTTCTTTAGGCTCAGCCCCTGTTAAACCAGGCGAAAGCTCAGGGAAAATCAGGGCTTTTCTAATTTATCATTCGAAGGTTCCAAAGAATGTCTTAAGATTGCGGCGGAGACCCCCGCACTTGTACCTTTTCTCAAAATTGAGTTGAATAATCAACCGCTAACTGCTCTATTACACTCTGGGAGTGTTTGTTCTATTATTTCGGCAGAATGGTACTCTAAATTAAAGTCTGTCTGTAAATTTCCCAATTATTGTTCGTCTTTGGTTCAATGTGTTTTGGCTAACTCCTCTCCCGTAGAAATTTTAGGTTTCATCCTTGCCAAAATTCGCATTTGTAATTTCACTTGGAAAGTAAAACTATTCGTGGCTAAGCATTTGTCTTGCCTCATTATATTGGGAGCGGATTTCATGTCTTTTACTGGTCTAGTGCTCGACATTCAGAGCAAGTCGTGCACTTTCAAATTTGCTAGTAATTGTAAAATTCCTTTGCTTAAATGTAATTCTGTGTCATGTCCATCTGAGATGTTGTTAGACCTTAGACATCTACCTGAGGAGCAGGCTGAGAGTATTCGTAAGTTGTGCCAGTTGTTTCCAGAGGTTTTCTCCGATATTCTTGGTGTTACTGACCTTATTGAATACAAGATTGAGGTTACGGATTCGATTCCAGTTAGATTTCCACCTTATAGGTTATCTCCGCCTAAAATGAAGGCTCTGAAGGAGATCATAGATCAGATGCTGAAAGATGGTATAATTCGACCCTCTAAGTCGGCGCATTCATCGCCTATTTTCCTAGTTCCGAAACCCCAAGTTAGATTAAGGCCTATGACTGACAATAGGGCATTAAATTGGAAGGGGGTGTTACGATCTGTGCCCCCTCCCGACCTTCACTCTTGTTTTTCAGTTCTTCACAATCTTGGACCTTAATCAGGTGTATAATCAGATCCCTCTAGCTGAGGAATCCAAACATCTCACAGCTTTTGCCACGGATTGGAACTTGTATGAGTACAACCGCGTGCCTTTCGGGCTCCCCACGGGAGCAGCTATGCTTACCAGACTACTAGATAGGGTCTTCTCCGACATCAAGTTTGAATACTTATACCATTATCTTGACGATGTCGCCGTATTTTCTGAGACCATTGAAGAACATCTAGATCATCTGAAAGAGGTCCTCAATCGCCTTCGTAAGGCAGGGTTAACTGTGAAGTTATCTAAGGTTGCTTTCGCTAAGCCTTCCATGTCATTTCTATCGTATATTGTGTCACCCGATGGCGTTTCCATTCATCATTCTAGAACACAGGCCATTCTTGATTTCAAACCTCCTAAGAACATCAAGGGTATTGCAAGGCTTATAGGCATGGTGCATTTCTTCAGGAAGTTTATTAATAACTTCGCTAACAGAGCGGCGCCCTTGAACTTATTTCGTAGGAAAGGCGTCAAAGTTGAGTGGGGACCGTCTCAACAAGCCGCTTTCGAAAACCTGAAATTAGCTCTTTGTAATGCCCCTGTTCTTGCTATACCTGATTTCTCGAAGAAATTCATCGTTCAAACTGACGCGTCGTCGTCGGCGGTGGCTGCAGTGCTTCTTCAAGAGACCGAACTCGGAAGGCGACCCATTGCCTATGCATCTAGGACATTATTAACTCAAGAAGCCGAGTATTCCACCTATGAACTTGAGTGTTTGGCAATCTTATTTGCACTAGAGAAGTTCCGCCTCTATCTGGAACCCGTCAAGTTCGACTTGGAAACAGATAACCAAGCCTTACGTTGGGTCTTAGCTAGGCGGCGTCGTACTGGTCGTATAGCCCGCTGGGCCAACAGGATTTCTGCCTTCCAGTTTGATGTTAGGCATATCAGAGGGTCTGAAAATGTTGTGGCGGACGGACTAAGACGTATGTTTTCTAATGATGTGGAGACCTCTGAACAGGAAGGCAGTTCTTCTCTTCCCGAGTCCATACCCCTGTGTAAATGTCATTCTAACTGATGCCCCCATGTTGTTTAGGGACATTGAAAAATATCAACGTGAAGATCCTATGCTGTCTCCTATTATGGAAACCCTTTCTTCTGGAGAACACGTCGTCCCATATGTGTTGAGGAATGGGGTTTTTTATTGCCCGTCGGGGCATGATAAAAAGATGAAAGTTGTGGTTCCAGCTGTTCTCGAACCCATGATCTTCAAGTATTACCATGAGACCCAATTAGGGGGGCATTTAGGCATCTTCAAAACCCGGGAAAAGATCCGAGAGGTGTTCATTTGGAAAGGTATGGACGGCGAAATTCGTGAATTGGTAAAAGCTTGTAAATCTTGTTTGCTTAGTAAACCCACCTTGTCCACTGATCTAGGGCTACTATCTTCTCATGAAGCGTCGCGCGCCACGGAACGCCTCTACATAGACTACGTAGGACCCTTCCCCCAATCAAAGGGGAATGCCAACAAATTCATTCTCGTGTTTGTAGATGGTTTCACAAGATTTTCCTGGTTATTTCTGACTAAGCTGGCTACCGCTCAGTCCACCATTCCTTCTTTAAATACCATCTTTGCCTCTTTTGGTCCGTGCCAATACTTGGTTTCTGATAATGCTAAAGCCTTTACTTCCAATCTCTTCCGTAAATTCTGTTTTGACATTTCTATATCACACGTAACTACTTCAGCGTATTATCCTCAACCATCTCTGGCTGAACGGGTCAATCTCTATACGAGAAACACTGAACTTAAAACTAGTCCTCATTTAACTTTTGTTCAGAAGATGTCACTACTTTAATTTTTTGACTATGAAGTTGTCAGTACTGTGTGAATTTCAACTTGTTTTGTTTTCCGTTCTTCAAGAAGTGTGGACATTCTCTCATAGATGTCTCTAATAAAAAACTATGATCATGCACCCTGGTGCGAAGTGAAGGAACTTTGTTGAAGAAATTTTGTACTCATAAGTTTTTTCTTTACTAAATTTCGTTCATTCTTTTGTAGGTTGGCAATATTTAGCTTTTCCTTCCTCCAGTTTTGAATTTAGCCAATCCAGAATTTCTTTAATTAATTTCTACCAATCACAGGCTTCTTCTTCGATTTGGTGTGTAACTTTAAGCTAGGCAAATAAATTGAGAGGGTGTGGCTGTTTTATTCATGAAAGTTCTCGAACTTTCCACGAGGGTTTATAAACTGCTGATTTTCACGGCTCTTGGCCACTTGATCAACATCTAACTAAGTGTGTGAATGTAAAGCAGGAGGCGGGGGGCGCCTTTTTCATCAGGCAGCAGGTTTTCAGCAAGGTAATGGCCGTTTAACATCTTTATTTCTTGCTAGCTCAGCAGTTTAACCCGCGGGAAAGGTCCGAAACCTTTACAATGTAACCTACTCTTCTAAACATGTAATTCTCTGCCGGTTTATGCAAAAACTTCATAAAATCTGTAACTGTAATTCGGGGATAGAGAGTGATTTACCCTCTTGAGCTCCCCTTCATTTTGGTTTGAGGTGACTACGTTTTAGTAACTGATTATCTTCTCTTCCTTAATGTTTTAAAGCTTCTTTCTTATACGGGTCATCTCCATAGTTTGGGAATAGCCCCTGTTTCATCGGCCTGGTGCCCTTTATGTTTTAGGAAGCTACATTGATTAGTGCAAGTATTCGCCTCCTTCCTTTTGTTCGGGCCATTTATTTAACGGTTATTTCTTTTACTCGAAGGCCCTGTAGGTTGAGTACGAGATACCCCTGTTTCAATTGTAAGCTGGGCCTTGGAAGGCCAGAAAGTGTAAGATACTTTTGGTGTTGCCTTGACTAGGCCTGAAAAACTGAGAGCGTGTCTGCTCTTTTCAAGTATTGTAAAAGTGCCTCTAGGAGGCTTGACATTGTAAATTACGGTGCTAGTGCTCCATGTATTGAGGGGTGTTCTGCCTTTACATAATATGGTGATCTTTTTAAAAATTAGTGCGAAGCTCAGGAATTGTTAAATGAGGACTTAAAGCACAAGTTCTGTTTACACCAACAATCATGCCTTAACTAGACTTGTCTTTTGCCACTAGTACCTGTAATTTTGTTACTTGTAATTTTTACAAAAGGGAAAGAAATAACCTTTGTTAAAATTTTAAATTAACTTTGACTCCGTAGTTAGACCCATTCATCCCGGCACCTTCTTTCACCTCTGCTGATCTACCAACAATGGTAACAGTTTTTATCATAGAAGTTCTGACAAATATATGGAATGGATATTTCAAGTAAAATGTTCTCTTTTTCCGTTGATTTCTTTTCAATTATGAGAGGAGTTCACAAACTGATCTATATCGATGTGGGTGGTCTCGAAAACGTTGAGCAAGTTCCCTTTTTGCTCATAATGCAAGATTTTAAGATCTTTATCTATTGTTGTGTGTTCGTGACTGGATTCTAATAATCTGACTTATGGCTGAAAAACGATTATATTTGAGAGCGTTGCGATGTTCGGAGTACCTAATGATAGTTTTGCGACCTGTTTGACCGACGTAGCTTGAATTACAGAATTGACATTCTAATTTGTTAACTGCGGAGTTCAAGTGTATATTGTAATTGTTGGGAGTGTGCGGATTGAAAATAAGTCTGGACTTGGTATGGGATGTTCTAAACCTCATTTTAATGTTTTGTTTTAAGATATTCGTAATTTGGTAAATGCGGCTACTATTGAATGTGAAAGTAGAAAACTTACCTTTACTAAGGTAGCCTTGGGTCAGCTCTTATATCTATTGATGATTCTGTTGCTGAAGGTTCTACTGAAACCGTTATATTCTGCAATATTGTGAATAGTATTAATTACTTTTTGTTATTCTTGCGAGATAAAGGAACAGTTTGTTCTAAGTTCCTACCATGCTATTGTAAGCAGCTTTCTTATATATGTCTGGTTGCAGAGAAGTTTGGTGGATGGTATTGATGGTGTGGTTGGGTTTTCTGCATATATTAAAGGATAAAGTGTTGTTGCAGTTGCGTATAATGGTTAGATCCAGGTAATTAAGGGCATTATTATTTTCTGACTCTATGGTGAATTTATATGTGGATCAATGGAGTTGAGAAGTTCAAGTACTGTATTGGTCTTAGCATTGCGGGAGTTTAAAATAAAAACGTGTCATTTACATAGCGTGTCCAATGTCGAATGCCGTTAATCTTACCAATGATGTGAGAATGTTCTATATTATCGATGTAAATATCCGCAAGGATCCCTGAAACTTGTGACTCCATGGGAAAATCCATCTGTTGGTGAATAACATTATTGAAAGTGAAGAAATTGTTATTCAATATAAATTTCAGAATCCGAACAAATACATCTATTTCACCTATACTTAATTTACTGAATTTGGAAAGATTGTTCTTAATCAATTGTACGGTGTTGTTAACTGGCACATTACCATAATATTAGTAATATCAAAATAAATGACGTGCGTGCTGTTTGGATAAATTAAATTACTTAATCTTATTGCAAAACTCTATGGCATTTTTCACTGACGTATTGGCTTGTAAATGATGGTGTGATTTAAGGAATTTATCAATGAACTGAGATGCTTCACAAATCAGGATATTTCTGAAATTTGAAATGGGTCTTATGGGGATATTGGCTTTATGGATCTTAGATAGCCCTTTTGCTGTTTGAAGCTTCGGATTCATGATAATCATTTTAGATTTTTCAAGGTCATTAAACAAAAACGAAACTTTCTTAAGAATGGTTTTCAGTAGAGGTGGGTTAAAGTGTTATTTTCCAATAACATGTTCCAACTTTCAAGTTCCACTGGGATAACATGTTCCAGTAACATGTTATCAAAATAACATGTTACAGAACTAACAAAGCATAATGTTTCTGAAGGAAATTTTTGTTAGAAGGCGCCAGATATTTTGACGGGTGTGTCAATCTGCGCAATCTGTCGAAGGGGCGGAATTTCTTGAGAATCATTCCTGTGCCGTCTATCGCCACGTAACTCTGATCACACTGCAACGTGTAGCGTAGCATATTACGCCGACAGCTGTTTGAATTGGGTGTGGGAAAGACCGAAAACGCCTTCACTGATTGCCGCTTCGTGACGCTTCCGATTAATTTCTGTCGATAAAATTGTATCATAAAGAAATAGGACAAAACTGAATCTAGGAAACATTTTATATGTACCCGGGATTCGCCCGTTTCACTAGAACGTTCCTACTTCAGTACTGAATTGTAGTAAGTAAATGCAGTAGATTCAAAAAGACAAAATGTAGACGTACACAAACAATAGGCTTTTAACGTAGCTGTGTGTTTGCATTCGAGAGCTCGTGAGTTCGAACTCCACTGTCGACAGCCCGGAAGAAGGTCTTCCGTGGTTTAGCCCGGAAGAAGGTCTTACGTCGTTTCCCATTTCTACACCAGGAAAATGTCGGGACAGTATCTTAATTAAGGCCATGACGACTTCCGTCCCAATCCTAGCCATTTCCTATCCGATCGTCACAAAGAAACGGATCTTTGTCGGTGCGACGTAAGGCCAATTAAAAAATGTTGTTGTTGTTTGAGTCATCAGTCCATAGACTGGTTTGATGCAGCTCTCCATGCCACCCTATCCTGTGCTAACCTTTTCATTTCTACGTAACTATTTCATCCTACGTCTGCTCTAATCTGCTTGTCATATTCATACCTTGATCTACCCCTACCGTTCCTACCACCCACACTTCCTTCAAAAACCAACTGAACCAGTCCTGGGTGTCTTAAGATGTGCCCTATCATTCTATCTCTTCTTCTCGTCAAATTTAGCCAAATCGATCTCCTCTCACCAATTCGATTCAGTATCTCCTCATTCGTGATTCGATCTATCCATCTCACCTTCAGCATTCTTCTGTAACACCACATTTCAAAAGCTTCTATTCTCTTTCTTTCTGAGCTAGTTATCATCCATGTTTCACTTACATACAATGCCACGCTCCACACGAAAGTCTTCAAAAACATCTTTCTAAATCCGATATCAATGTTTGAAGTGAGCAAATTTCTTTTCTTAAGAAAGCTCTTCCTTGCTTGTGCTAGTCTGTATTTTATATCCTCCTTACTTCTGCCAACGTTAGTTATTTTACTACCCAAGTAACAATATTCATCTACTTCCTTTAAGACTTCATTTCCTAATCTAATATTTCCTGCATCACCTGCCTTCATTCGACTGCACTCCATTACTTTTGTTTTGGACTTATTTATTTTCATCTTGTACTCCTTACCCAAGACTTCATCCATACCATTCAGCAACTTCTCGAGATCTTCTGCAGTCTCAGATAAAATAACAATATCATCGGCAAATCTCAAGTTTTTGATTTCCTCTCCTTGGACTGTGATTCCCTTTCCAAATTTCTCTTTGATTTCCTTTACTGTCTGTTCTATGTAAACATTGAAAAGGAGAGGGGACAACTGCAGCCTTGCCTCACTCCTTTCTGGATTGCTGCTTCTTTTTCAAAGCCCTCGATTCTTATCACTGCAGACTGATTTTTATACAGATTGTAGATAATTCTTCGTTCTCGGTATCTGATCCCTATCATCTTCAGAATCATAAAAAGCTTGGTCCAATCAACATTATCGGATGGCTTTTCTAGATCTACGAATGCCATGTACGTGGGCTTGTCCTTCTTGATTCGATCCTCTAAGATCAGACGTAAAGGCAGGATTGCTTCACGTGTTCCTACATTTCTTCTGAAGCCAAATTGATCTTCTCCCAACTCAGCTTCAACTTGTTTTTCCATTCTTCTGTAAATAATACATGTTAAAATTTTGCAGGCATGAGATACTAAACTAATGGTGCGGTAGTTTTCACACCTGTCAGCACCGGCTTTCTTGGGAATAGGTATAACAACATTCTTCCGAAAATCGAATGGGACTTCTCCTGTCTCATACATCTTGCACACTAAATTATCAAACATAAAATGCATATGGAAAAGATTAAAACTTGTTATAAATACCTTTTATCTTGAAAATCAGGTCTAGAAATAATGCACAAAACAAATAAGTTGGAACAATTAACGATCTTACCGCACAATATGTGTAACCAGCTTCTACTATTTCACTAGACAACCGTACATTACAATCACATTCGGTGATCAGTTAGTCAAAAAAGAGAAGGCAACACAAAATATCACACACTGGAACAAGGCCATATATTTTAGGGAAACATTTTTCAGTATGAATGTTACAAAATATACGGATATCTGTTTCCCTGCGACAGGTTGTGGTGGTCGAGATGACTGGGTTTCGCCTGTGGATGTGTTAGGTATAATGCCAATGTCTGTTCCAGTATTTTCATTTCAAATTTTCGGCATAGTAAGCCCTAATTGATGTAAAGTCACCTTCGTTTAAACAGTGGTGGCGGTTTCGGGGGGGGGGGTGATGTGGCAGTCACCCCACACTTTGCGGAGGAAACATTAAATATTTATTCCATTTTAGCCACCTGCACCTAGAAGTTATTTAAAACAGCAATTTCTATTTTTTTTTTTTGCTAGTTGCTTTACGTCGCGCCGACACAGATAGGTCTTATGGCGACGATGGGACAGGAAAGGCCTAGGAATGGGAAGGAAGCGGCCGTGGCCTTAATTAAGGAACAGCCCCAGCATTTGCCTGGTGTGAAAATGGGAAACCACGGAAAACCATCTTCAGGACTGCCGACAGTGGGGTTCGAACCTACTGTCTCCCGAATACTGGATACTGGTCGCACTTAAGCGACAACAGCAATTTCTACAAGCCCTGTTGTCTTATCAGCTAATTCGTTCCTTTATTTTGTTTAATTGTTAACAAGCCCGGGTATTTTTTTCTGTAATTGTTTTTGCCCCCTCCCTTCTCCCACTTCTAATTCCCAATTGCCACTACTATTCGTTATATTGTGAGTACCGATAGGAATTGAAGAGACTGAGTTTGAATGGGCTCTCATATTTAGATTTGATTTTTTTAAAATAATGACTTTGATCACAAATATCATACGAACTGAATATATTCATTGAAAATTATGTCTTCATGTAGGCTAATCTGTGTTCGATCTTATATTAATTATAAATCTGAGCGGAGATCTCACGAAAGGTTACGACTTCACATAATAACTATCCGCTTTAGGATTACAATGCTGTGGCTGTTACCTGGCCGTAATACTCGGTTGTGGTGGAACAGAATTCCGCAGAGTTGAGACTGTTATCTCGACAGAACATTCATTGTGATGGAACACTGTTCCACAGAATAACACAATGGAACGTATTAAGAAGCACGCACATGGTGTTATCTCAAGAGAAGGTTGGTGGTGGTTGGTGACTATTGTGTTATGAAGACGTACAGCTAAGCAACCATCTTCTATATAACACTAATTAGATAAAAAGGGAAGGGATCTGACATTTCGAAAAATAAAGGTATAGGCTAAAGAAAGGCAAGGGCCACGAAGGGCGTTAAGATGAAGGACTCCCTAGCCCTCGTAAACATAATAGCGACGGGTTAGGAAAAGAACAAGTATTGCCTAAGGAAGGTCAAATACGATAGATGAAAGTGAGAAGCTTGGCACAAGTAAGTGGAAGCAATGCCAGGCCTCAGCTAAGTTCCCCGTGGTTGCCAACCCACGCTCTAAAGGTCAGAGCCCAGTGGGTCCCATTTAGTCGCCTCTTGCGACAGGCAGGGTTTACCGTGTGTGTTATTCTACTGCCCCCACCCACAGGGGTCATAAATAGTAGAGATGGGAGTTACATATCGTATTATGATACTGTATTCTGTTCCATCGCAGTAAGCTGTTCCATAAATATTATGTTCCATCCGAGACCCTAATACAAAAGTAACTGTCTCAGCGAAACCAAGGGAGCTCCTGTTTGGTTAACGGATGTTAGACTGCAAGCAAGCATGGCAGCTAGACTTAAGCGCGCACTCCTGCGCATGCGTGAGCGATACATTTGTAACCGCTTAGAGGCAGTACTGACATTCCTACACTGTTACTTGTCAGCCGGTTACAGAATTACAGATATTCATTAGTTGTCTCAAGAGCGTTGTATTAGGTTTACAAGAGGGAATACATACAGTTGTGTAGTTTCTGGAAACAGTTCCGCGTGGTCTTTCCAGTTAATATTTCGTGTTTTACATTGTGCTGTACGAGATGAGTAAACGACAGAAGACGAGTCCTCTGTGGTCTTATTTCACTGTCACAGACGATGTAAATAAATCTGCCCGATGTGATTTATGTGGGCAAAAATTTAGTTACAGGGGAACGGTTTCTAACTTGAAGAAACATATTGAAAGAAGGCACCCAACAATAAATATTTCCGTGTTAAACTCTCAAAACTCTACCAGTGCATGTGGGTCTGATAATGTTCATAGTACTCAAATATCAGGTCCTGGACAGCCATCGCAAGTGCCACCTCGTGTACCTATCCCTCCTCCTGAATCTTCATCATCACCTGCAGCCCGTGGGGCAGTGAAGCAACAGTCGCTGTCATCATTTTTGCCAGTGCAAAGGAAAATAAGTGATGTGCAGAAAAAGAAGCTGGACAAGCTACTATTACGGTTGTTTACCGTAGATTTTCAGCCTTTTTCTATAGTGGAAGATGAAGGTTTTGCAGCTTTTTGTACTGGATTAAACCCTGCCTACGTTTTGCCTGATAGGAAGACTATTTCATCATCACTTGTTCCAGCAGCATATGAACAGTGTATGACAGTTGTTCGTGAACATTTAATGTCGGCTTCCAGCGTCTGTTTAACTACAGACTCCTGGACGTCTAGGAATTCAGAGAGCTACCTAGCTGTCACTGCACACTTCATAAATGAAGATTTCGAACTAGAGTCAGTTTTGCTGGAATGTTCAATTTTGCCTCATAGCCACACAAGTGTTAATTTAGCTGCTGAAATTAGGTGTATTTCAGACAAATTTCATTTGTCCGAAAAAATTGTAGCCGTTGTAACGGACAACGCATCTAATATGAAAAATGCTGTTGTAAATGAACTTCAATGGAAACACTTTCCCTGTTATGCGCACACTTTAAATTTAATCGTCCAGGATGCATTGAAACAGATACAGTTATTACTGGAGAAAGTAAAACATGTAGTGGCGTATTTTAAAAGAAGCACGACGGGCATGGAGAAGCTACTGACAGCGCAAAAGAACATGGGTTCTTTTCATCCCAAGAAACTCATTCAGGAAGTCCCCACGAGGTGGAATTCCACCTACCATATGTTACAAAGGTTTTGTGAACTAGAGGACGCAATAAAAACTTCAATAGCTCTCATAAATAGAGGTATCCCGGTCCTTTCGCAAGAGGAATGGACATTTTGTAAGGAACTTTGTACTGTTCTCAAGCCATTTGAAGAGGTTACACTCATAATGAGTGGCCATAAGTATGTAACAGGCAGCCAAGTACTTATTTTGACAAATGGCATCACAAATGTTTGCCGAAAACTGTTAATTGAGCCCTTCAGTGAAACAGTAATCGGCGTTGTAAACAAATTATATGAGGGACTCACTACAAGATTCATAAATCTAGAGTACAACGAAGCGATTGCCTTATGTACGTTTCTGGATCCAAGATTCAAGTTACTGGCATTCACAGACAAGACTGCAGGAGAACTAGCAAAGAAGCGTACAATCGAACTGCTATCAAAATTAAACAAACAAGAGCAGGTTATAGCTAACGCAGATGATGGTAAACAAGTTCTGGAAAGAGATGACAACAGGAGTGAATTCTCTATTTGGACTGATTTTGATAAGGTGACATCTTCGAGAAAACCCACAGGTAGGCTGATATGATGGTGATAAATAATAATAATAATAATAATAATAATAATAATAATAATAATAATAATAATAATAATAATAATAATAATAATAATAATAATAACAATGAACACCTATGATACATATTATTATAATCGTTCTTTTCTTTATTAGGTACATCATTGTCAGCTGCTGCCATTGAAATTAACCGTTACTTGGATGACGAATTGCTGCACCGAAGTCGGGACCCACTACAATGGTGGAAGGAGAACTGTTGCATCTATCCAACTTTATCGAACTTGGTCAGGCTGAACTTCAACATTCTTGCTACCTCTGTGCCCTGCGAAAGATTATTCTCTAAAGCAGGGCAAGTGATAAACGATCGCCGAACACGCTTAAGGTCAAAGAACTTGGGCAGGATTTTGTTTTTAACATGAATTCCTACCTATTGCGTAGAGTATAGACTAATCGTCTCCTAAAGTATTGCAGCACATGTTGGGTTTTATTTTGTATAGTTTTATAAATGAAATAATAATCATGAATTAATATCAATTGCTCGGGTATTCTTTGCTTGTCTATCACTATGCTGTATAAATGTAATAATGTGTATGATGTTAAAAAGTCATTTAACTGGTTCCTGTTTTGACTACGTAGTAGTATTTCTAGGAATGTAAATGGGTCTCTGCAAACATTTCTTGGAATAGTAAGTGACTACCAAGTGAAAGGGATGGAGGTAGTGGAGAAAGCGAGAGGGAGATAGAGTACCGCTAATTACGTACTGGTTAGGAGCTGCAAGAGGCAGCAGGGGGTTAACGACTATTCATCCCAAAAGCTGCCCTGTACCTTGTATTAGGTTACATTTATATCCTAATACTGCAACCTAATACTACACTGTAACGGATGCAGTGGAACATGATACAGGAAAGTAACCGTTTGTCCCATCCCTAATAAATAGTAGGACGATTTCTGCTGCTCATTTAAACGATTCAGTATATTCAATACTGAAGAAATAACTTTTGGTTATGGATTAGCTTTCCGGGATAACAAGGATCAGCTTCTACAAAGTTACACATGACAAATCAGTTATCTTTGTAGATAGGCTCATTTCTAAAGGTAATAGGCAACTTGATATATTTGGAGTGTACAGATCGGGAAAGGGTAGCACTGATGCGGATTCGGAATTATTTGATAGGATAGTCAGCTATATGGGAAACGACATGGAAAGAAATGTGATTGTAGCGGGAGATCTGAATTTGCCAGATGTCAATTGGGAAGGAAATGCGAACGACAGGAAGCATGACCAACAAATGGCAAATAAGTTAATGTGGGAAGGACAGCTGATTCAGAAAGTGATGGAACCAACCAGAGGGAAAAATATTTTGGATGTGGTGCTGATAAAACCAGATGAGCTCTATAGGGAAACTGAAGTAATAGATGGTATTAGTGATCATGAAGCTGTTTTTGTGGTAGTTAAAAATAAATGTGATAGAAAGGAAGGTCTTAAAAGTAGGACTGTTAGGCAGTACCATATGGCTGATAAAGCAGGTATGAGGCAGTTTCTAAAAAGTAACTATGATCGGTGGAAAACGGTAAATAAAAATGTAAACAGATTCTGGGATGGGTTTAAAGAAATTGTTGAGGAATGCGAAAACAGGTTTGTACCTTTAAGGGTGGTAAGGAATGGTAAAGACCCACCTTATTATAACAGAGAAATAAAGAGACTAAGAAGGAGGTGCAGACTGGAAAGAAATAGAGTTAGGAATGGCTGTGGAAGTAAGGAGAAATTGAAGGAACTTACTAGAAAATTGAATCTAGCAAAGAAGGCAGCTAAGGATAACATGATGGCAAGCATTATTGGCAGTCATACAAATTTTAGTGAAAAATGGAAGGGTATGTATAGGTATTTTAAGGCAGAAACAGGTTCCAAGAAGGACATTCCAGGAATAATTAATGAACAAGGGGAGTGTGTATGTGAGGATCTTCAAAAGGCAGAAGTATTCAGTCAGCAGTATGTAAAGATTGTTGGTTACAAGGATAATGTCGAGATAGAGGAAGAGACTAAGGCCAAAGAAGTAATAAAATTTACATATGATAACAATGACATTTACAATAAGATACAAAAGTTGAAAACTAGAAAAGCGGCTGGAATTGATAAGATTTCTGGGGATATACTAAAGACAATGGGTTGGGATATAGTACCATATCTGAAGTACTTATTTGATTATTGTTTGGTTGGAGGAGCTATACCAGATGAATGGAGAGTTGCTATAGTAGCCCCTGTGTATAAAGGAAAGGGTGATAGACATAAAGCTGAAAATTACGGGCCAGTAAGTTTGACATGCATTGTATGTAAGCTTTGGGAAGGCATTCTTTCTGATTATATTAGACATGTTTGTGAAATTAATAACTGGTTCGATAGAAGGCAATTCGGTTTTAGGAAAGGTTATTCCACTGAAGCTCAACTTGTAGGATTCTGGAGATCAAATGGACTGTATCGCGATTGACATGTCTAAAGCATTTGATAGGGTGGATCATGGGAGACTACTGGCAAAAATGAGTGCAATTGGACTAGACAAAAGAGTGACTGAATGGGTTGCTATATTTCTAGAAAATAGATCTCAGAGAGTCAGAGTAGGTGAAGCTTTGTCCGACCCTGTAATAGTTGAGAGGGGAGTTCCTCAGGGCAGTGTTACCGGACCTTTATGTTTTCTTATATATGTAAATGATATGAGTAAAGGAGTGTAATCGGAGGTATTGCTTTTTGCGGATGATGTTATTCTATATAGAGTGATAAATAAGTTACAAGATTGTGAGCAACTGCAACGTGACCTCGAAAATATTGTGAGATGGACAGCAGGCAATGGTATTTTGATAAACGGGGCTAAAAGTAAGGTTGTGAGTTTCACAAATAGGAAAAGTCCTCTCAGTTTTAATTACTGCGTTGATGGGGTGAAAGTTCCTTTTGGGGATCATTGTAAGTATCTAGGTGTTAATATAAGGAAAGATCTTCACTGGGGTAATCACATAAATGGGATTGTAAATAAAGGGTACCGATCTCTGCTCATGGTTACGAGGGTGTTTAGGGGTTGTAGTAAGGATGTAAAGGAGAGTGCCTATAAGTCTCTGGTAAGACCCCAACTAGAGTATGGTTCCAGTGTATGGGACCCTCACCAGGATGACCTGATTCAAGAACTGGAAAAAATCCAAAGAAAAGCAGCTCGATTTGTTCTGGGTGATTTCCGACAAAAGAGTAGCGTTACTAAAATGTTGCAATGTTTGGGTTGGAAAGAATTGAGAGAGAGAAGAAAAGCTGCTCGACTAAGTGGTATGTTCCGAGCTGTCAGCGGAGAGATGGCGTGGATTGACATTAGTAGACGAATAGGTTTGAATGGCGTCTATAAAAGTAGGAAAGATCACAATATGAAGATAAAGTTGGAATTCAAGAGGACAACCTCGGGCAAATATTCATTTATAGGAAGGGGAGTTAGGTATTGGAATAACTTACCAAGGGAGATGTTCAATAAATTTCCAATTTCTTTGAAATCATTTCGGAAAAGGCTAGAAAAGCAACAGATAGGGAATCTGCCACCTGGGCGACTGCCCTAAATGCAGATCAGTATTGATTGATTGATACCGTACCATATGCAAGAAACCTAACTGCCGACGCGAATCATGTTTTCCAGACATGTAGTGATATCACCATCGCCAGAAATCAGACTCTTCATGTATTATCAGTTCACGTTATAGGTTAGGGACCATAAGACACCTCGTATTCTGCATGCCTTGGGGCTAAGCAGCGGTCGTTTTAGGCCATGCCCGTTCGATGCTGCTGTGCCATGGGGTTTAAATTTTAGTGTAGGTTATGACTTTAAAAATTGTGCAAAAATTTAAAATATGTCTAATACGAGTCAAATTCAGTGAAATCAATTAAACGAAAGGTAGGCAGCTGTGTTTACAACTTACCTTGAGGTGCAAATTGTCATTTTATCATCATCACTGTCAACCCTATCATCAGATTCAGTTTAAGTAACTTTTAACAGTTGATTCCCGCTTGCCTTTTATTTTCTTTCTCATCTTTTGCTTCAACCCTAATGACTTTCCTTTGGGGCACTGCTTCTTTCTTTGGCATCTGTAGGACTCTACCTTTCGTTGCGTGGAACGGTGTTTCACTGAATAAGACGAAGAAATGCAACCATACTAACTCGAAATGAATTAAAATAAATTCAGTAATTGTCAAGTTATATAGAATGATGAAATGACTAATGAAATAATGAAGGGTTGAGGAAGAATTGCGTCCTGTTAAAAATATAACAAGATCAGTTGAGTAACATGTTAATCTGGTAACATGTTAGCAGGCTGGAACACTGTTATCTTAACTGCTACGTTAAATACAGTCCATCTCTAGTTTTCAGGTACCTTTGTATTTTATTTGTTGGATCTTTTTAGAGGTTATGAAGTTGTCTTCTGTCAGAAACGTTTGTGCTTAATTGTTGTAGTCACTTTTATCCATAATTACGGTAGCGTTCCCTTTGCCGACTTTTGTTATTATTAAGTCATTGTTTTTGACTTTTTCTTTAGATTGTCAGTGTTAGTTTTAATGGTTTGTTGTTAATTAAGGGTAAAAGATAGTTTACATTTGACTTCCTATCGGACCTCTTATTGTATGTTTATGGCTAGTTCCGATTCAGCTACGGCGGAAATTAAATTATCACAGTCAGAAGGATTCCCCCAATTATGTTTTCGTCCCTTGCTCAGCACTTCGAGGTCATCGATATCAAGATTGATTTTACTTATGTTCACTACAGGTTGGTGAAAATCATTTGGATTTACGCTGTTTGGAGTATTATGTTTGCTAAGTGTTGATTTTGAAAGAGCATTCCTTTTTTGTCAAGTGTGTTTTGTTTCTTTAACAAAGCACAATTTTGTTAGTGACGTATAACTGAAAGGACGTCCATTAGAGGGGGCCAAGGAGAATGCAAACTTCTAAATTAATTTCATATAGTTTGTGGTTCAGAAGAAATTTCTTTCTATGGAGAAATTTGATTTCGTCTTTAATCCAAATTTTATCGGTTTTAAATTGAGTCGCAAGAATTTTTGCTATATTCCTATGAGTTTTCTTAGTGGATTTAGAAATTTGGGGGTTAAGTCATTGATCAAGCATTTTTCTCAAAAACGCATGTCTTTCACTAATTTGTGCATAGAATAGAGAAAACGGTCAATACGGAATGATTCTAATATCTTGTAATGGCAACGCAGTAAGCACAGTTCGTAGTTACTTCCTTCGCAGTTCAAACGTCAAACACCTGCTCTCATGGGCTGAACTGTAGTGATCATTTTCAGTTCAGATAGAATTTTCTGTTTACTTTCAAATGTCTGGATGATACGATAGATCAGATTATTCATTTAGTCTTCCTCTTCTTACTCTTTGCTGTTTCTCGGACTTATCACAAATGCTGTTCCAGGCGCGGCGGGCCTATGTTTGCCGTATTAGCTGGGCTGACACAATCTAAAACGAAATATCAACGAAAGACTACATAATATTACAGCATATACATTCTTTATTTAATACCGCATACTATATTATAAGAACAATAAAACCAAATTCCCTTCCGAATAAAAGCATTAAGTGAAGAATGCTTCGCATCTGTGGAAAGATGAAGATGTGCCGACTGTGCACTCTATTTGCCGTTTCTCCGAGGCAAACATGAGGAGCTTCAATTCAGCTAGAGTGCGATGGTGCATTCGATACATTCGGAAACACGGCACAGAGCTGACCAAGCTGTCTAGTAGGCTCGCATGTTTGCGCCAGTCGAGAGGCTAACTTAACATTAATCGCTTGCAGTGTTCAGTGGTGATCGTTATGAGCGTATCTTTTGCCTACAACGGTATGTTGTTGTTGTTGTTGTACAAGGCAGATTCAGTCATTATGGAATTTCTTGGTACTCTCCATGATTGATTCAGTCTCAGCTATTTTGTTAAATTAAATAAAAAGGAGAGATCAAAGAAGCACCATTTATAGCTGTGATAGAAAATGAGACTACGGACTTAAAACATACATCCAGGCTTTCTTATGTGCTTGTTACATATTATCATGTTCATGAGCGATTTTTTAGTTCATTGATGTGAGTGCTGATTTCTTTGCTGTTTCTCTGGCTAGCCATGTTTTAAATCTAATCAATCAATTCCAATTTGGTAACAAATTAGTCGCTCAAACGTAATATAGGTGTTCTGTTTTGGCCGGAGCACGTAACGTTCTACAAAAGATTATTATTTCCCAAAATCAGTGAACCTTAATTTGTGCACTGCTATGCACAAAAGGTAACCTAGTACTAAAACAGTCTGTTACAGGCATTAGGCATAAAGAAAGTATTCTTTGAAACGCTGTCTAGGTTCCCAACATTTTTCTCGAGATCTACAAAGATAAAAGCTGCGTTTGAGCCGTTTACTACTAAGCATTTGCCACCAGTTGCCCCAACCCGCTAAATATATAGAGAGCATTTGAATGAAGTGATATGAGAAGGAAAAGAAAATCGGAAGAAATTCATCAAGTCAGTCATATGCAACACCGAAGAATGGGACAGAGAAACGAGAATCAGTTCAAAAGGTTTCTTAGCCACACTGCAACAGTTAAAATTTATTTTGCTTTTAAATTTATTCTTATCGGTACTGCCTCTTGCAAAAGACTTGTTCAACATTTTACAAACCAAAATTAATGACGTTACAAGGTTACCCGTGGACGCAGAGGTGAAAGAAGGTGCCGGGGAGAACGGGTCAAACTACAAATTCAAGAATGGAATTTAAAACTTTAACCAAGGTTATATTTTCTTTTCTTTTTTTTTTCGGAATTTCAAACTTAACAATCTTTCACTAAGTGAACACAATAATATATCAGGTACAATGAAAAACTAGAAACAAGACAAAAATGATCCCAATTATAGTGATTTTTACACTTTTGGAATACAAGCCCCTAGTTTTACAATTTGGAGCTCTTAGCTCAATTTTACCAAAGCACAAATTTTAATGCAAGGGCAGAAAATCCCCAATACATGGAACACTAGCTCCAACAATGAAATTTTCAGGCCTCCCAGAGGCTCTATTACAACACTTGAAATAGAGCTAACGCGCTCACAGTTCATAAGCCTACTCAAGGCAATTTCAACAGTATCTTACACCTTTTGGCCTTCCATGGCCAAACGTACAATTGAAACAGAGATATCTCGTACCCAACCTACTGGGCCTTCATGGAACACGAATAATGGTTAAGTAAATGGCCCGAAACACCAAATAGAATGGAGGCGTGAATTTCCACTCCTAAAGAGGCATTCTTAAAACCTAAAAGGTACTAGGCCGATGAAACAGGGGCTATTCCCAAACTATGAACGTGACCCGTTATAAGAAAGAAATTTAAAACATTAAGGAAGAGAAGAAAATCAGTTACCAAACCGTAGTCACCTCAAACCAAAATGAAGGGGGACTCGAAATGGTGCATTACTCTCTATCCCCGAATTACGGTTATAGATTTTATGAATTTTTTACATAAGCCGGCAGAAAATTACATTTTTAGAAAAGTAGGTTACAAGGTCAAAGTTTCGGACCTTTCCCGCGGGCAAAACTGCTGAGCTAGCAAGGAATAAAAATGTTAAACGGCCATTACCTTGCTTAAAACCTGCTGCCTGATGAAAGAGGCACCTCCCGCCTCCTGCTTTACATATACACACTTAGTTAGATGTTGATCAAGTGGCCAAGAGCCGTGAGAATCAGTAGTTTATAAACCCTCGGGGAAAGTTCGAGACCTTTCATGAATAATCAAGAGACACCCACAGAATTTTATTGGAGGATACAAAATTTACACTCAAAATCGAAGAAGAAATACGTGATTGGTTGAAAATTACAGAAATCTTGATTGGTTAAATTCAAAACAGGCGGAAAGAAAGGATAAATATTGCCAACGCAAAAATGAATGAACGCAATTTAGTAAAGGAAAAACTTATGAATACAAAATTTCTTCAAAAAGTTCTTTCACTTCACACCAGGGTGCATGATCATAGTTTTTTGTAGTGACCTCTCTGAGAGAAAGTCCAAATTTCTTGATGAACGGAAAACAAAACAAGTTGAAATTCACACAGAACTTGCAACTTCATAATCACAAAATTACAGTAGTGACATCTTCAGAGGAAACGTTTAAATAGGTCTAGTTCCAAGTTCAGTGTTTCTCCTGTAGAGGAGTTTTAATTGGCGCAAGATTTAAATGTGCGGCATAGAGGTGTACCTCCCGGTACAAATGGTATAAGATATTGTGCTGTTAAGGTCGATGAATTAAAGAAATTTCTGAATGACAAACGTCATAAATCGTATTTGATTTGAAAGCAGTGCACGGACGAACATTCGCCAGTTTTATAAAATTAAATGAAGTTAGAGCTAAAAGGAAGCGAATTGGCGATGTGTAAATCGATAAAATGGAATCATATTACAGACTGTATTGTGAAGCACAATGGCTGAACATATAACCAACCGTTTTTTCGAAAATAATTTGGAGTTTCTTGCTTTTTTTGGATTTTGACTTATTTGAAACATACAGTGACTTTTCCTATTCGGCCATTCGAAGACCTCGTTTAATCATATGGTAGCTACTTCAACGTCCTGTTACACAAAACCGAGTTCTTAGCTCTCTATGCATCAGCAAACTTTAAGAAGTTCTGCATACCAGAAATGTATTAATATTGAACATGTCAAGATTGAATGTGGCACTGCATGAATTAACCGATCTATGTTCTTGAATTTTAACTAATTCTGTTACTAGTGCCTCTGTCAAACGATCTTTCTAGGCTATGAAGAAGAGAAAACTTATTTTAGAAATACGCAAACACAAGAACAGTTCCCAAAATTGCCATTCATTTCAATTGAGAAGAACCTCCTGAAAAGCTGCAAGAAGAATCCGGGTTCCATGATCCTGTTATTGACATTTTTGCAGACAAAAATCGCCGGGTAGAGCTGTGTTACAAGATGCAGTTTAACATTATTGTAATGTACTGTACAGTAGTATACGAGTATTATATTATAAATTAGCGCGATTATTTTATTATTGTAAAATATTTGTGTATAATAGTAGAGGCATGCGTAGAAATTCTGTTGCCAGAATTCTGTTGTTGTAATTACGATAGTCTTAAATGCAGTTTAGAATTGTGTAATTTCTGTGTATTCCTTTCGGTATTCAGTACTTAACAAAAGTTGTTATCCAGTAAGGTTTTCGTAGGATAAAAATAGAGTACGACTAAGTAGTATTGTATTGTAGTAGAATATTAATTACTATCGTGTGACCTTTGAAAATTATCCAAGACAATATTTCCTTCCGTTCATTTGTGGGATCTGGCAAATGCAGCACGGGTGAAGTTTAAGAAAGCGGAGATTGTTATTAGTGGAATACTGTGTAGGAGGGATACTGTCTGGCGGGTGATTGGGGATTTAAATGGGACTATGGAGTGGGTATGTGGGAAACTGGGAGTAAAATTTTTAGATCCTAATGGGTGGGTAGGAGATAGGGATCTGCGCTCAGATGGCCTTCACTCAAACCGCAGTGGTACGTATAAGTTAGGAAATTTGTTTGGAAGGGTAATAGGAAGGTACATTCAGGGAAACGGTTTGGCCTAGGGAGCGGTGATAAGGGAATAGGGAACTGTAATTCAAGTAGGGATGACATGAACATGTAGATGTATTGTAAAGAAAGGAATAGAATTAAGTAACTTAATAGATATATATTTACCAGATATTGTAATAGAAGTTGAATCATGGCTGAGAAATGATATAATGGATGCAGAAATTTTCACACGGAACTGGAGTGTGTATCGTCGAGATAGGATTGGAATGGTGGGTGGGAGAGTATTCATTCTGGTGAAAGAAGAATTTTTAAGCTACGAAAAATTTAAAGATGAGAAACATGAAATTCTAGGTGTAAGGCTCATTTCTAAAGACAATAGGCAACTTGACGTATTTGGAGTGTGCAGACCGGAAAAGTGTAGCACTGACACGGATTCAGAGTTATTTGATAAGTAATCAGCTATGTGGGAGACGACATGGAAAGGAATGTCATTGTAGCGGGAGATCTGAAATTACCAAAAGTCAATTGGAAAGGAAATGTGAACGACAGGAAGCATGACCAACAACTGGCAAATCAGTAAATATGGGAAGGACAGCTGATTCAGAAAGTGATGGAACCAACCAGAGGGGAAAATATCCTGGATGTGGTGCTGGTAAAACCAATAGAGCTCTATAGAGAAACTGAAGTAATAGATGGTATTAGCGATCATGAAGCTGTTTTTGTCATAGTTAAAAATAAATGTGATTAAAAGGAAGGTCTTAAAAGTTGGACTATTAGGCAGTACCATACGGCTGATATAGCAGACATGAGGCAGTTTCTAAAAAGTAACTATGATCGGTGTAAAACGGTAAATAAAAAACGTAAACATATACTGGGATGGGTTTAAAGCCATTGTTGACGAATGTGAAAACAGGTTTGTACCTTTAAGGGTAGTAAGGAATGGTAAAGACCCACGTTATTATAATTGAGAAATAAAGAGGTGCATACTGGAAAGAAATATAGTTAGAAATGGCTGTGGAAGTAAGGAGAAATTGATGGAACTTACTAGAAAATTGAAACTAGCAAAGAATGCAGCTAAGGATAACATGATGGCAAGCATAATTGGCAGTCATACAAATTTTAGTGAAAAATGGAAGGGTATGTATAGGTATTTTAAGGCAGAAACAGGTTCCAAGAAGGACATTCCAGGAATAATTAATGAACGAGGAGAGTGTGTACGTGAGGATCTTCAAAAGGCAGAAGTATTCAGTCTTCAGTATGTAAAGATTATTGGTTACAAGTATAATGTCCAGACAGAGGAGGAGACTAATGCTAAAGAAGTATTAAAATTTACATATGATAACAATGACATTTATAATAAGATACAAAAGTTGAAACCTAGAAAAGCGACTGGAATTGATAAAATTTCTGGAGATATACTAAAGACACTGGGTTGGGATATAGTACCATATTTGAAGTACTTCTTTAATTATTGTTTGGTTGGAAGAGCTATACCTGATGAATGGAGAGTTGCAGTTGTAGCCCCTGTGTATAAAGGAAAGAAATAGAGTGTCAGTGGTCTAATGTTCTAAGGGGAAGGAGATTGCATGCTAAGGGCTCTATTCAGGATCAGAATTCAGGACAGGTGTCTGTGAGAAATCGCTACGAGGCACTGAGGTAGAACAACATAAGAAAGATGAGGAACAGGGAACTGTTGCCGAGAAGTGCAGAAGTAGAAGGAAGGGAAAATGTAAGAAATAGAAACGTAGACATAAAGCTTGTAGTATTCCAGCAAGATATAGCAGATATCTTGGATTCAGGAGGTCAAATGTACTGTATCGCGATAGACCTGTCTAAAGCATTTGATAGGGTGGATCATGGGAGACCACCGGCGAAAATGAGTGCAATTGGACTAGACAAAAGAGTGACTGAATGGGTTGCTATATTTCTAGAAAATAGATCTCAGAGAATTAGAGTAGGCAAAGCTTTATCTGACCCTGTAATAGTTGAGAGGGGAGTTCCTCAGGGCAGTGTTATCGGATCTTTATGTTTTCTTATATATATAAATGATGTGAGTAAAGGAGTGGAATCGGAGGTAAGGCTTTTTGCGGATGATGTTATTCTCTATAGAGTAATAAATAAGTTACAAGACTGTGAGCACCTGCAACGTGACCTCGATAATGTTGTGAGACGGACAGCAGGCAATGGTATGTTGATAAACGGGGTTAAAGGTCAGGTTGTGACTTTCACAAATAGGAAAAGTCCTCTGAGTTTTAATTACTGAGTTGATGAGGTGAAAGTTCCTTTTGTAGATCATTTTAAGTATCTAGGTGTTAATATAAGGAAAGATTTTCATTGGGGTAATCACATAAATGGGATTGTAAATAAAGGGTACCGATCTCTGCACATGGTTATGAGGGTGTTTAGGGGTTGTAGTAAGGATGTAAAGGAGAGGGCATATAAGTCTCTGGTAAGACCCCAACTAGAGTATGGTTCCAGTGTATGGGAGGCTCACCGGGATTACCTGATTCTAGAACTGGAAAAAATCCAAAGAAAAGCATCTCGATTTGTTCTGGGTGATTTACGACAAAAGAGTAGCGTTACAGAAATGTTGCAACGTTTGGGCTGGGAAGAATTGGGAGAAAGTGGTATGTTCCGAGCTGTCAGCGGAGAGATGGCGTGGAATTTCATTAGTAGATGAATAATTTCGAGTGGCGTTTATAAAAGTAGGAAAGATCACAATATGAAGATAAACTCAACACGCGAAACCTCACCAGGCCCGGACACCGGAAGGATTGACAGATTGAGAGCTCTTTCTTGATTCGATGGGTGGTGGTGCATGGCCGTTCTTTTGTAGGTTATGTCACAGAATAAGCAAAAGCAAAAGAATAAGAACAAGAACAGCAGCATGATGGATACCCAGGGTCAGTTAAAGTGTCTCGAAGTGGACGAAACTAACATCCAAGTTGCTGAAAGTGGACTTGACAATCTAGAATCAACTGTTCGTGAAATACTGAGTACTTCTACGTTCTTCGATTGTATCCTTGAGCGACTAATCGATAAAGTAATTGACAGGCTTAAGGACAGCATCGACTTCAATACGAAGATTATTGAAGATCTTAGAAAGGTAGTGAATGAAAAAGATACAAAAATAAAAGAACTGCAACTAGAACTTGAAACTATGAAATCAAAATCTTGTGACGAGATTGATCAACTTAATCAATACTCACGACATAATAACGTGGAAATTCATGGAATACCAGAACTACAAAGTGAAGATGTATATAAATTAGTCACGAATATTGGGTCAGCAGTTGGCTGTGTAATCAATAAAACAGACATTGACATTGCTCATAGAATTCCAACATCCAATAAATCTCTGCCTAGACCTATTGTGGTTAAGTTCGTGAATAGATGGAAGAAGCATGAACTTATAGTTGCAAAGAAAAATGTTAGGCAACTTTCATCCACTGCACTTAATATTAATGCCACTAACCATACTATTTACATCAATGACCACCTAACAGCTAAATCTAAAGGTCTTCTTAAGAGAGCTAAAGACCTTAGAGCGAAAGGCTTCAAGTATGTGTGGTCAAGGGATGGGAGAATTTTTGTAAGGAGAAATGATACTTCCAGCATTATACATATCAAAAACATAGATGATGTCTTAGCTCTCTCTTCCCCTTAGGACTTAGGTAGGCTATTTACTTGTAGACACATGAAAAATCAACATTATTTTTTATGGAAGGTTCTGAATTCCAACTAAGTGAACTACAGGAGCTTACTAACAAAGATGGAATTAGAATTCTGTACATCAACTCCCAAAGTATTCGTAATAAGTGGAGTAATTTACTTTATACAATACAGGAAGCACAATATCCGGAAATCATTGTAATTGTTGAAACATGGGTTTCCCCTGAGGAAGAAAAATATTTTAATCTAAATGGATATGATGGTCTCTTTTTCTCTAGATCACATAATAGGGGTGGTGGAATTGCCATTTATATAAAGGAACCATATAAGGCTAATGTATTATTATCTATTAACAGTAATGCCAGTTCATATAGTATATTATTAATCGAGATAAAGGGTTTTGTGAATGACATTCACTTAGTAGCAGTATATAACCCTCATACCAAATTTTCCAAAGCTTTTCTAAAATGTTTAGAAGATATTTGGAATAAAAGTGGTAAAACATTTTGTATTACTGTTGGTGACTTTAATATAAATAAATTAGAAAATAGTCATATATCTACTGAGCTTCAGAATCTCTGTGGGTGTTATAATCAGAGTTCATGTAACACTGTCTTTCCTACTAGAATTTCATCGACAACTAGTACACTTATAGATCATTTTTACATAAACATAGTCTGCAAATATAAAATATATAACATAATAAATGATCTGAGTGATCACAATTTATTAATCTTGGATATTAATATTACACCCAAAATGAATACACAAAGAAATTATGTAATTCAACCTACAAAATACCATGTCCCATCTATGGAAAAATACATGTCTCAAACGCCATTAACTATAAATGAAGAGGATAGCTCGGATATCATAACAAATAAATTAATGACATATTTTAAAGAAAGTACTGCTTTAGTTAAAACTGAAAGTCCTAATCTAAATAAGAAAGTTAGACCCTTTTGCCCATGGTTTACTTCAGAGCTGTTAAATTTAATCAAACAAAAAAATAAATTATATTATAAAATTAAAAGACAACAGATGAGATTTAGTATGGGATGTGGCTATGTTTCACAGCAGTTAATACAAGACTATAAAGACATACGTAACAGGGTTACTAGAATGAAAAGAGATCTAGAAAATAATTATTATATCAATAAGTTAAACAGCACAAATAATCAGTAGAAAGTTATTAATAATATTCTAACAACTAATAACAGTAACAATGAAGAAATACAACTGAAAGTAAATGATAAGTTGGTGACTGATTCTAGTCAAATTTCTACTATATTTAATAACTATTTCACTGATATGGGTCTGTCTTTAGCTAAGAAAATTCCTCAGTGTAAATACCCTCACCTTGAGCCTGGCCCATCTAATTCCTTATTTTTAACCCCTACTAATGAAAATGAAATTGAACAAATAATTAATTATCTTAAAAACAGTTGTAGTGTTGACTGTTTTGGTATTAGTAATATTCTTGTAAAGAGACTCTCCAAATTTATTATACCTCACATCACAAAATTAGTTAACAAATCTCTATCAGAGGGTAAAGTACCAGCCAAACTTAAAATCGCCAGAGTTGTACCAATCTATAAAGGCATGGATAAATTTGATGTAAGTAATTACAGACCAATCTCCGTACTACCTCCTTTATCTAAGATTTTAGAACAAGTGGTTAAAAAAGATTATTAGATTTTTTGTTAAATAATAAAGATTTTTATCAATTTCAGTATGGTTTCCTACCACACTCGAGTACCAGTAATGCTATTGAGGATATTATTATTAAACTACAACAAGCTTTAGACTCAGGTATGTTAGCAGCTGGTTTATTTATAGATCTTAAAAAGGCTTTTGACACAGTTGATCATAAAATTTTATTACATAAATTAGAAGCAGCAGGCATTAGAGGCATTGCATTGGATTGGTTAGTTGATTACCTCTCTAATAGGGAGCAGTTTGTTACATGTAATAATAATCAGAGTAATGTGAAGGTGATCTCAATTGGTGTGCCTCAGGGTTCTGTGCTTGGGCCTTTATTGTTTCTTATCTTCATTAATGATATTGGTCACCTTAAATTAAATGGAAGACTATCCATTTTTGCTGATGACACTAATATTTTTTATACAGGCTCTAGCAATCATGAACTTGAACAAAATATGCAGCAGGATATTCGATTACTTGAAACATGGCTTAATTCCAACCGATTAACTATCAATCTAACAAAAACAAACTACATAAATTTTCACAAACCTTTATATGCATTAAATTTGGATAAAAATCTGCTTTTCTTCAATCAAAGAGTAATGAAAGTGCACAGTACTAAATTCTTAGGACTGATTATAGATGAAAATCTGTCGTGGAGTAATCATGTGGAGACTATCTGTAATAAAATTATCCCTGTGATTGGTATCCTCAGTAGATTGCGATATAAGTTTTCTCGTGGGTTGTTGAAGGGTATTTACTATGCTCTTATTGAAAGCCACATCTCTTATATGATACATGTCTGGGCATGCTGTAATAAAGAATTATTTGGAAAGGTAGAGGTCCTTAGGAAGAGAGCACTAAAAATAATTTTCAAACTGCCCATTCTGACACCGACTAAAGATCTGTATAAATATTGTAATATATTATCACTTCCAAACCTCCGCATAAAGGCTTCTATAATTATGATCTATAAAATTCAAAACAAATTAGTCCGCTCAAACACATCAGTAATTACCAATTCACAGATTCATAATTATGAAACAAGAATTACTTATAATATTCACTACAATCAGATTCATTCCACTAGTTATGGTCAAAACTCTCTTTGGCATTTTTCTATAACTATGTATAACTCGCTTCCAAAAAATATAAAAATGTTACCAACTTTATCTATCTTCAAAAGTAATTTAACTAAATACCTGAAGTAGTATGGTAATTATGGTTAGGAAGCTTTGCCCTATTTTATCTCTTACACCATGTTAAATTATATACTTACTGTATTTTATTTTGTAATCAGATTGTGAATATAGCTGCCATTGTCATTTATTTGTATTGCACCAAGAAGAGCCTTGGCTCAGGTGCCTATATTGAAATGAAATAAATAAAAAATAAACAAATAAAATAAGTTGGAATTCAAGAGGACAAACTGGGGCAAATTTTTCATTTATAGGAAGGGGTTACATCGGAATGGTAATGGAAAAGCAAATCTCTGTAGACAAATTGCTACAATTATCAACAGAGATTTGCAAACTATCTGTACTTAAGAAAACCCATACAACTAAACTGGCACATACAGGGAAACTTGCCAGAAAACCCAGACCCTTAAATCAAGATCTATGTACAAGGATCTGGGTTCCAGGGAAGTTCTCAACTCATGAGTCAAACGATACCCAATTGCAACAGTCAACTTTTAGGGAGGAAGGAGGTCTTAGATTGCTCTTGGTAAACTGTCAGAGTGTAGTAAATAAACAATTAAAATTCGGTACATTGATGGAATCTTATGAGACTAATGTGGTGATAGGAGTGGAATCGTCGTTGAGAGATGGGGTGGGTAATAGAGAAGTATTTCCAGAATGGTACACAGTCTATCGTAGAGACCGATGAGATAAAAAGGGAGGGGGTGTTTATTCTGGTGAAGGAAACTTATTGTTCACATGAATTGGTTTACCGATGAAAGGGATGAAATATTAAGGATAAAATTAGTTTGTGATAATATGAAGGATGTGGGAATTATAGGAACAAACAGGCCTGGAAGAGAGGAAAGAGACATGGAAATATTTGAGAAAATAATAGATTATACTCATAAAAACAATAATCTAAACTTGCCTGAAGTTGAATGGAATGGAGCTGCAAGTGAAGCCCATAAACAGAAACTGGCAAATAAGTTAATTTGGAAGGGAGGATTTACACAAGTAGTACAAGAACCGACTCGTCTCAATAACTAATTAGATGTATTCTTGGTTAAACCATCGGAAATTGTTGATAAAACAGAGGTAATTGAAGGAATAGGTGACCATAAGGCTGTAATAATGGATGTAGGACTGGTACAAAAAAGGCTTAATAAGAGGGTCACACAAGACAAGAAATTGTACAGAAAAACTACAGTTGATGAATTTGGGACTTACCTTAAATCACAATTCAGTTGTTGGATAAGTGAAGGCAGTAATGTGGATACACTTTGGGCTAAATTTAAAGGAATCATTTGGGAAGGAGAGAAGAGATTTGTACCTGTTAAGAAGGGTAAAATGACCTCAGACCCTGTTTATTATACAAGGGGAATAGGAAAATTAAAAAGAAAATGTAGAATAGTAAACAGGAAAATCAAAGAGGCTAGGGAGAATAAAGAAACTAGAAAACAGCTAATGAGGGAACTGAATAGAGTGAAAAAGGAAGCAAAAGAGAATTATATGAATGGCATTCTTCAAGAGGGTAATGACCACAAAGGGAAATGGAAAAAGCTGTATTCATATATTAGGAATCAAAAAGGAAAAGGAATCCAAATTCCTACAATGGTGGGAGAAGGGGTTGAACACTATTTAACAGATACTGAGAAAGCAAACCTCTTTAGTAGGGAATTCAGAGATTCAGTAGAAGATTGTCAGGACTTGGAAACCATAACAGAGAGGGAGAGACACATAGGGAAACAAGAAGCTTTTCATTCACAAATGAAGATATTTTCAGACAAATCCAACTGCTTCAGCAAGGAAAAGCAGCAGGAAGTGATCAAATTACTGGGGAGGTATTAAAGACAATTGGTGGTATATAGTGCCTTATTTAAAATTTCTCTTTGACTATGTCATAAATAACAGTGTAATACCAAAGGAATGGAAGGATTCTATAATAATACCAATTTATAAAGGAAAGGGTGATAAAAGGATACCACAGAACTACAGACCAATCACCCTGACCAGTATAGTTTGTAAAATACTGGAGAGTTTAATAGCAAAGTACATCAGAGGGATATGTGATGATAAAAATTGGTTCATGAGGAGCCAGTATGGATTTAGAAAGAAATTCTCTTGCGAGGCACAACTGGTGGGATTTCAGCAGGACATATCAGATCAGTTGGATTCAGGAGGCCAGTTAGATTGCATAGCCATAGATCTTTCCAAAGCCTTTGAGAGAGTGGAACATGGAATATTATTAAAGAAATTGGAGGGAATAGGATTGGACGTAAGGGTTATACGTTGGATAAGAACATTTCTAAATTCAAGGGTTCAGAAAGTCAAAGTAGGGAATAATATATCACAGGAAGAGAAAGTTTGGAAGGGAATTGCACAGGGTAGTATAATCGGTCCGTTACTTTTCTTAATATACGCAAATGATTTAGGGAACAATGTAACATCGAAAATAAGATTGTATGCAGATGACATAATTGTTTATAGGGAAATAAATAACATTGAGGATTGCTCAGAATTACAAAGGGACCTTGACAGTATCCAAGAATGGGTTGAAGAAAATAATATGAAGATTAATGGAGGCAAATCAACTGTTACAACATTTACAAACAGGAGCTTTAAAACTGAATTTGAATATACTTTGGATGAGGTAGTTATCCCTAAAGATGGCAAGTGCAAATACTTAGGTGTGAAATTTGAAAGTAATTTGCACTGGAAGGGTCATGTTGGTGACATTGTTGGGAAAGCATACAGATCGTTACATGTCATAATGAGGCTACTTAAAGGATGCAACAAAGAATTAAAAGAAAAAAGTTACTTAAGTATGGTTCGTCCATTATTGGAATATGCAAACAGTGTTTGGGATCCTCATCAAGAATACCTAATAAAAGAACTAGATGGTGTGCAGAGGAAAGCAGCAAGGTTTATAACAGGGGATTTCAGGAGAAAGAGTAGTGTATCAGAAATGTTAAAGGAACTTGGTTGGGAAACTTTAAGTAAGAGAAGGGAGAAAACTAGACTTATAGGATTATATAGAGCCTATACAGGAGAAGAAGCATGGAGAGATATCCGTGAGAGGCTTCAGTTGGAAAATAATTATATTGGTAGAACAGACCACAACAAATTTAGAAGGAATTTTAGCAGAAGCAATTGGGGTAAATTTTCATTCATTGGGAAAGGCGTGAAAGAGTGGAACAGTTTACCAGGGATGGTGCTTGATCCTTTTCCAAAATCTGTACAGATATTCAAGAAGAGAATAAACAACAACAGAGAATATAAATGAAATGTTAGAGGGCATTCGACCAGTGCAGGATATTGTAAATAAAAAATGTGTGTGATTAAATTAATTCCATCCCCTGGTCTATGGAGTTTGGACAGCCCAAGTAGGGGACTGCCTGTGGGGGTGAAGTACAGTGGGGACTTCGAGGGCCCTGGGACCGCTACGGTAGCTGTGAAGGCCCTTCAGGAACTCTGAAAAGTGGTGGCAAAAGGGGCTCTGGTTAAGACGCAGCAGGTCGTAATGCTACTTAGGTTCCAAAATGGGTAAAATATAAATATGTAAATAAATTCAATGTTAATTTTAATCTTATACCAGTTGTATATTATTATTAGAAGTAATTTCACATACTGTATATGAGTTGACTATGTTTGTAAGATATTATAAGTAGAATTTTGTAAACAATATAAATTTATTAAGGATGATGTGTGTGTTTAATAGAACAAATTATTAGCGTTAATTGTATAATATTGTATTCTAGGAAAATTTTCTTCTTCTCTTGTTAATTTAAAATTTAGTGCTTGACAATAATGTATTTTGGTATACCATTTGCAAATAAAGAAATTTTGATTTGATTTGAGGATGGAAAGGGGAAGGTGGTAGTTTTTCACTTTGGCACAAATAACGTAATGCAAGCAGGTGTAAGTACCAACATAGTTGGAGATGTGTTGGATCTGGTAAAAGCAGCACGGGTGTAGTTTACGGAATTGCAGATTGTTTTCAGTGGTATACACTTTAGGAGGAATACTGACTGGAAGGTGATTGGGGATTCAATCGAGACTATGGAATGAGTATGAAGGAAACTTGGAGTAACATATCTATATCCTAATGTGTGGGTAGGAGATACTGTAAGAGCTCAGATGGCCTTCACTTAAACCGCAATGGTACGTATAAGTTAGGAACTTAGGGAAACGGGTGGTTTAGGGAGCAGTGACAAGGGTACAGACATATGGAAGTCAAGTAGGGATGACATAAAATTGTTAGTGTTGAACTGTAGAAGTATCGTAAAGAAAGAAATAGAATTAAGTCATTTAATAAATATATACTTACCAGATATTGTAATAGGAGTTGAATCATGGCTGAGAAAATATGGTATAATGGATGCAGAAATTTTCTCACGGAACTGGAGTGTGTATCGTACAGATAGGATAGGAATGGTAGGAAGGGGAGTATTCATTCTGGTGAGAGAAGAATTTGTAAGATACGAAAATGTTAAAGATGAGAAATATGAAATTCTAAGTGTAAGGCTGATTTCTAGAGAATAGGCAACTTGATATCTTGGGAGTGTAGGGACCCGGAAAGGGTAGCACTGACACGGATTCAGAATTAATTGATAAGACGATCAGCTATGTGGGAAACGACATGGAAAGGAATGTGATTGTAGCGGGAGACCTGAATTTACCAAATGTCAATTGGGAAGGAAATGCGAACGACAGAAAGCATGACCAACAAATGGCAAAGAACATAATATGGGAAGGACAGCTGATTCAGAAACTGATGAACCTACTAGATGAAAAAATATCCTGGACGTGGTGGTGGTAAAATCAGATGAGCTCTATAGAGCAGCCGAAGTAATAATTGGTATTAATGATATTCTTCTTCTTCAAGTGCCATATTCGGTTGCCCAGACGTCGGCGATTACTCTAGAGAAAGTTTTTCTGTCTTCTGCTAGTCGGAAGAGTCTCTCAGTTGTCTCAATACCGGTCCACTGCTTGATGTTGTGTAACCATGTTATCTCTGGTCTGCCAACTCGCCGTTTGCCCTCTATTTTACCTTGGAGAATGAGTTTTATGAGGCCATGTTTGTTTCCTCTTAATATGTGGCCTAGATAAGCTGTTTTGCGAACTTTTATAATTGTTATTAGTTCTTGCTTTGTTCTAGCTCTCCTTAGGACTTCATCGTTTGTTATCATATGTGTCCAGAGTATTCTAAGCATTCTTCTGTGCAACCACATTTCAAAGGCGGCAAGTCGTTTGATACTTGCGGCTTTTAAGGTCCATGTTTCTGCTCCATATAACAGTACTGACCAGATGTAGCATTTCATTAATCTCTGTCTGAGCTTCATATTTAGATGATTATTACAGAACAAAGAGCTCATCCTGCGAAATGCAGCACTAGCGTTCTCAATTCTGCATCTGATTTCCTTATCTGGATCCATACTCTCTGTTATTATGCTGCCGAGGTACTTGAACTGGTGGACTTGTTCTATTTTACGGTTGTTTAAAGACAAGGTGACATTTGCATTACTATTTCTGCTAAATAACTTAGTTTTTTCTACATTTATATTGAGACCATACTGTATACCTCTGACATGGATTCTGTTCAGGAGTTCTTGAAGGCATTCTATAGTGTTGCACAGAATCAGAGTGTCATCTGCATATCTAATATTATTGACCAAAACACCGTTTACTTTCACCCCCAGTTCAACATCATGCAAAGCTTCTTTAAAAATGATGTCAGAATACATATTAAAGAGGAGCGGCGAGAGAATACAACCTTGGCTTACCCCTCTTCTGATTTTCACATCTGATGTTTTGGTTTGGTTGATTTTGACTGTTGCTTGTTGGCCCCAGTAGAGATTCTGTAGTATTAATGGTAATGTTTATGTCGTAATTAAACAAAAATGTGACAGAAAGGAAGGTCTTAAAAGTAGAACTATTAGGCAGTACCATATGGCTGATAAAACAGGTATGAGGTAGTTTAAAAAGTAAATGTGATCGCTGGAAGACGATAAATAAAAATGTAAACAGACTCTGGGATGGGTTTAAAAAAGCTGTTAAAGGATGTGAAAACAGGTTTGTACCTTTAAAGGTGGTAAGGAATTGTATTATAATAAAGAAATGAAGACACTAAGAAGGAAGTGCAGATTGGAAATAAATAGAGTTAGAAATGCCTGTGGAAGTAAGGACAAGTTGAAGGATCTTACTAGGAAACTGAATCTAGCAAAGATGACAGCCTAAGGTTAACATGATGGCAAGCATAATCGGCAGTCATACACATTTTAGTGAAAAGTGGAAGAGTATGTATACACTGACTGAGCAAATGTCATGGGATAGCGGAGCAATGATGCGCATGTGTGTTGTCTGCGCACCACACGCCCCCAAGGCCTGCGGCAGTTGTATAGGTGACCTCTTGAGCAGTGATTGTGCATGTGACAGGTGTAACATGGAACGTCGTCTTGAGCTGACGCTGTTCAAACATGTAAGTTTTGGAAAAGCATTCTTTCTGATTATATTAGACATGTTTGAGAAATTAGTAACTAGTTCGCTAGAAGGCAGTTCGGTTTTTCGAAAGGTTATTCCACTGAAACTCAACTTGTGGTTTCCATAAAGATATAGCAGATATCTAGGATTCAGGATGTAAAATGGCCTGAATCGCGATTGACCTGTCTAAAGCTATTTGATAGGGTGGATCACGGGAGATGCTGGCAAAAATGAGTGCAGTTGGACTAGACAAAAGAGTGACTGAATGTGTTGTTTCTAGAAATAAAATAGATATCAGAGAATTAGAGTAAGTGAAGCTTTACCTGACCCTGTAATAATTGAGACGGGAATTTCCAAAGGCAGTATTATTGGACCTTTATATTTTCTTATATATATATTGAACCCGACAGGGGCATGATCCAAGGACCTTAGGTTCATATCGATCTCCGTAATTACGCACGCAATGCTAATAAAGGGAAAGAACGCTGAAAATGATTAATATTCATATCATTAATAGAGGTCATACCGAAACTGATTAATATTCATACCAATGAGATAGATAAATTGAATGGGTGAAAACCATAACGGTATAAGTGACATTTCTTTAAAAAATGAGTTAAGTGCAGGATGTAACTCCAGGAGGATGTATCCTTTCACCAATCAGGAGATACAAGTGATAGCGGCAATATTCTGCGCGCTAGTGATGGGTGGTGTAACTACAAATACCATGCTTTATATGAGTGTTGAAGATGTTTAAATGTCTTTTTCTCTGAATGACCAAAATGTTACTTATACCGTTATGGTTTTCACCCATTCAATTGTGTCTTTTAAAATTATTCTACAAGATTTCTTTGTCTGCGACTTATTGCGCAGTATTATCCTTTGTGTAGCGGGGGCCCCGCAGATGAAGCCAAGCCAACTTAGACCCGGGAGGGGTTACGAATGGGGATTCCCTGTGACATCACTCGAGAGAAGACATCCCTCCTCAAGACTCACTGAATGAGGGGAAACTAACTTTTTCGAAACGGAATATAGGAGCCATCTTGGAATCGGACTGGCCAACTTAATTACCTACGAGGTAGAAAATTAATAAAACTCGAATTAGGGGCTCATCTCCCGATTTAAAAGGGATAAATGTTACTGGGATATTTATTTAGAGTGTTTAATGTCCTCTTCCGTGATAACTTTCAGCCGAAGAAAGAATACTGTGTTGTTTCTGCGTGGAAAAGTACTGAGGCCATCTGGTTATTCTCACGACACGTCCTCGACGGAGGGACTTCCACCCCGTGTGGTAGGGGAAGCAGAACATATTTTAATTAATTTAAAGAGATTCACCGAAGGATAATTGAGTGGTTATGTCTAAATCGCACCAACTAGATATTGGTCACCGATCACCCGTACTATCCTACCTCGAGTACGCCGGGAATAGGCGCTACACAAATTAGTGGAAGGGGTATCGCTCCCTAGTAAAAACTACTGCCGGAAGGGACAAGCGGTCAGTCTGGGTTTGCGGCTTATCGACGGCGAAGCTACGCTCCGTTAAGCCCTCGTTAGGTCTATGTTCAAGTGAAATTAATTCCGATTTTAAGTGAAATAATACAATTTGCATATACAGTGTTTAGTTTTGATCTCTGTGACGCCAGTGTTAACTTTTTGGAAAAACGTGACGTGAAAGGTCATATTATTATGATTACTATAATATAACGATCTTTCGTAGTCGCATATGAGATCGTGGCCGGACGTTCACATTGAACGCTGTTAACCGGAGTGTGTATTAAACAGTGACGTTGTGTCTGTACAGGATTAAGTGTTAGCGGCTCCACCATCATCAAACAATGGCTCATCAACTTCAAGATGGAATGGTAATGGAAGTCATCACCGTGGTGCCCATGGAGGAGGAGTAAGCCCAGGATGGACTTCCCGAGTTGACGAAGGCATCATCATGTGATAGAGATGAGTACAAAGTTCTAATATCTGGCATGCATAGAAGGGATGGGAATATTTATTGTAAACTGACGCTATAAGAGATTAAAAGATGTAGTCCTGTTGAAATAGAGCGCCGGAATGGGCGCGTAGTAATTAAGTCTTAGCTTAGGAAACCGACTACAGGTCTGAGTAATCGAGTGTAAATAATTAAGGAAGATAATACTTTAGCTTTGCATGGGATATAGATTCATTCAATTATTTCTTTCTTGGGAGATTCTGTTTGTTTATTTGCGTCAGAAGACCAGTAATAATTAGTTTATGGGAGTGCAGTGAGAGTAGTTATTAGAGTATTCATTAATTTGGTAAGTGTATGGTATGTAAAACGGTAAGTAATACTGTACGCAAGGCACGTCACTACGAGACTCAGCAGCCAAAGTGACAACCTCAAAAATTCCACCCTTTGAAATACTTAGATAGGGAGTTATGAGATAAGATTGATTATGTGATAAAATTTATCAGGAAATGATCCTAAAGCGTGTGTTAAACATCCATTCGCGTGGATATTAATTAATTAATGCATGTATTGCCGTGTGATGAGAAAGTAGCCATATGCCGACCATCGATTAATTAGCAGTCAGTAATCAGATGTTGATTGCTGCGCGAGTGCTTAACTGTGTTGTAATTGCTGAATAGATTCCGCACGATGACCATGTATATGGAATGTAGCGGGTAAGCTATGTAGGACGGCAGGAATAATAATAATAATAATAATAATATTAATAATAATAATAATAATAATAATATAATAATAACGATCGGGCAAAGATTACCATTATAATACGGGAGTCGCGATGTGAGATGATATGATACTGTTGGGTAAAGGTGTTGAATTCAAGGTGATTTGCGCGAGTCATTTTAAGACCGCAGTTTATTGTGGAAGTACGTCCGAGTGATGTGTTACAGTTTCCTTTTGAAAGGGAATGTTACGCCTGTTAATGTGGGTGTCGACCCTTAGGGGAGGGTGGTCAACCGCCGTCTGGCCTTGGCCCAGTGTGTTTCTTTTTTGTTTGGATGTCCCGTAAGCGAGGAAGGAGGGACTTGGCTGTGGAAATGAACTTGGTTTCTTTCAACGGCGAAATAATGTGATTTACCTAACACACCAGAGCAGCGTAATAATTAGCAAGCGACCCGGCCGATAATGGTAATGTTTGCCAATGAATCGTTGTTAATTGTACGAGTATAATTAGATAGGGATTACAGGACCCTTACTTCATCGCAAGAGGTTGTCAGTTCGATGCTCAACGTAGGCATTGGAGGCCTACAGTGTCAGAAGGAAGATCAAGTGCCTTTTACGTATTTTTCTTGCATATCATGTACCATGTATGTGCTTTTATGTCATGTGTGGTTGTACATAAGATCAGTGGTGGTTCTGTCCATCAGCTCGACGATGCCTAGAATAGCGAGGGTCGGTTCGATCCCAGGTGTTGTATCATATGTGTGTATTTTCATTTTTTTTGTCATTTCATTGGGAAATCTAGGTCTTTATTAGAATAGGGATTGCTCAGACGTGTGGTCGGACGCATGTTAGTTTTATGTGTTAGCGATAATATAGCCTCAGTATTATGATAAAATTTCCATTCGCTATATGTCACGATACATCGCTTCGCGATAACGTATTCGTTTCTATCACGTATAACGGACAGAGGTCCACAAACAACCCACAACCAGCATTTGTAAATTTTAATGTAATTCATTAGTGTTATTTAATGCATCATTTCCCATTATCATTAAGGTTCAATAAACCGGTTTGTGAGTTAAATATTTTAAATTCGAATGTGTTCTCATTTTTAGTTATATGCCCCGCTTCTCCTCCCTTGTACGCCTCTAAGCTTACTTCAGTTTAGCGCCTATTTATTTCTTACATCTTGACCTGTCAGCGACCCTGTAGATCTCATGCCGGTGCTAGTAAGGTAGGCGGCGGGTGCAATATATATATAAATTATATGAGTAAAGAAGTGGAATTGGAGGTAAGAATTTTTTGCGGATGTTCTTATTCTGTATAGAGTAATAAATTACAAGATTGTGAGCAACTGCAACATGACCTCGATAATGTTGTGAGATGGGCAGCAAGCATTGGTATGATGATAAACGGGGTTAAATGTCACGTTGTGTATTTCACACATAAGGAAAGTCCTCTCAGTTTTAATTACTGCGTTGATGGTGTGAAAGTTCCTTTTTGGGGAATCATTATAAATATTTAGGTGTTAATATAAAGAAAAATCTTTATTGGAATAACCACATAATCGGGATTTTAAATAAAGCACACAGATATCTGCACATGGTTATGAGGGTGTTTAACGGTTGTAGTAAGGAGAGGGCATATATGTCTCTGGTAACAACCCAACTAGAGTATGGTTCCAGTGTATGGGACCCTCACCAGGATTACTTGATTCAAGAAATGGAAAAAATACAATGAAATGCAGCTCGATTTTTTTCTGGGTGATTTCCGACAAAAGAGTAGCATTACAAAAATGTTGCAAAGTTTGGGCTGGGAAGATTTGGGAGAAAGATGATTAGCTGCTGGACTATGTGGTATGTTCCAAGTTGTCAGCGGAGAAATGGCGTGGAGTAACATTAGTAGACGAATAAGTTTGAGTGGCGTCTTTAAAAGTAGGAAAGATCACATTATGAAGATAAAGTTTGAATTCAAGCGATCAGTATTGATTGAGTTGAAAAATTGAACGTAATATCTGAAATATATGGGGAGGACTGATTTGTGTAAGTTTAAAAAATGCATTCTTCCATTGCAGCTTTATTACCTATAAACACTTTTTTAAACATGTTTCTACCGGGCGAGTTGGCCGTGCGCGTAGAGGCGTGCGGCTGGGAGCTTGCATCCGGGAGATAGTAGGTTCGAATCCCACTATCTGCAGCCCTGAAAATGGTTTTCCGTGGTTCCCATTTTCACACCAGGAAAATGCTGGGGCTGTACCCTAATTAAAGCCACGGCTGCTTCCTTCCAACTTCCAGGCCTTTGCTATTCCATCGTCGCCATAATACCTATCTGTGTCGGTGCGACGTAAAGCTCCTAGCAAAGAAAAACATGTTTCTGCAAACTAGTGTGCCAACACTTTGATAAGTGTCACGCGCCGCCACCGCGCTATACTAAGGCCCACGAGGGTTAGGGCCTGTCGTTTAGTACCCCGGCGAGAAGAAGTGGACTAACGCTGCCCGAAATTGGCCTGTTGCCGTCGTAACAATCAAGGCGTTGCCACATTTTACGGAAATCATCGCCACATAGGCTGGCTTGGTCTCGGTCAAAGCCTTGACTTGTTGGCCTTGCTCTCAGTCTAAACGTGTAACGGTCTTGAAATAATGTATCACTGCTGCAACTGCTCTAGTGACACGACTGGAGCTGTGGCATGCTGCCGGTCCAGTGACAAACTGGTACAACCGCATATGGAGCTGAGGAGCATAGCAATGATTGAATCAATCAATCAATCAATCAATCAATCAATCAATCAATCAATCAATCAATCAATCAATCAATCAATCAATCAATCAATCAATCTTTTTTTCCCCAATAACTACTTTTACGGTTTTCAGAAAGGCAGAGGTGTCGGAATTTAGTTCTGCAGGAGTACTTTAGCTTGCCAGTAAATCTACCGACACGAAGCTGATATACTTGACCACCTTCAAATACCACCGGACTGAGCCACGATCGAAAACTACCAAGTTGGGGACAGAAGGCCACCGCCTGAATCGTCCGAGCCACTGAGCCCGGCACAATTTTATTTCAATAAGTAAATTACAAGTAAGAATTTATTTTTAAGTAGTAACGAATACGGTACAAGTAAAAATTCTATGAATGTAATCTTTACAAGTAATCCCATTACATTTACTCAATTACTTCCAACTCTGAAAATGAGAGAATTTTGATCGCAGTCCTTCCCTAATATTCTGACATCTGGATGACCATAGAGATCGCCGATAATAATTTTGAAATATCTCACGTTTAGAAAAGTATTCAGTGTAAATTTAAAAAATCATTGATCATATTTTTTTCAGATTAAATGTTCAGTTATAGTATTAAAATAACGTTTATGTTTGACTATGTTTTAACTAAGAAAAACAACCATTAATAATATGAATGTGCAGAATTATGTTAGCTTTGAAGTAGATTACTGTGCGTTTCTTTCATCCACGTGAAATAATAAACACCATACCGGTATGTCTCCGTCCTGTTCTTGTCACAACCTTGCTACCGGTACAGGACGACGACGAACAGGTTCCGTATCGCTGGACTGTTTGTGGGTAGCAGTAACAACACTTACCGATACAGCAAACTGTGAGACGCTGTGCACGACTCTCACAGAAGCAGTGGACCGGTAGAGAAGAGACTCTTGGAGTTGGTTGTCACTGCTCCATTCTGTGAATAAGTGACGCGTACCGGTACACCATTCCATTCCGTTGCAGTCGGTTATTTCTTTCCTACCCGCTGTGGGTAGATGGGTCAACAGCTAAACACGTAGCTCTTAGGCCATGGAAAAAAGTTTTTGAATATATTGAACCCGACAGCGGCATGATCCAAGGACCTTGGGTTGATATCGATCTCCGTAATTACGCACGCAATGCTATTAAAGGGAAAGAACGCTGAAAATGATTAATATTCATATTATTAATAGAGGTCATACCAAAACTAATTAATATTCATACCATCGTGATAGATAAATTGTGTCTTTTAAAATTATTCTACAAGATTTCTTTGTCTGCGACTTATTGCGCAGTATTATCCTTTGTGTAGCGGGGACCCCGCAGAGGAAGCCAAGCTAACTTAGACCCGGGAGGGGTTATGAATGGGGATTCCCTGTGACATCACTCGAGAGAAGACATCCCTCCTCAAGACTCACAGAATGAGGGGAAACTAACTTTTTCGAAACGGAATATAGGAGCCATCTTGGAATCGGACTGGCCAACTTAATTACCTACGAGGTAGAAAATTAATAAAACTCGAATTAGGGGCTCATCTCCCGATTTAAAAGGGATAAATGTCATTGGGACATTTATTTAGAATGTTTAATGTCCTCTTCCGTGATAACTTTCAGCCGAAGAAAGAATACTGTGTGGTTTCTGCGTGGAAAAGTACTGGGGCCATCTGTTTAGTCTCACGACAGCTCCTCGAGATCGGGACTTCACCCCGTGTGGTAGGGGAAGCAGAACATATTTTAATTAATTTAAAGAGATTCACCGAAGGATAATTGAGTGGTTATGTCTCAATCGCACCAACTAAATATTGGTCACCGATCACCCGTACTATTTTACCTCGAGTACGCCGGGAATAGGCGCTACGCAAATTAGTGGAAGGGATATCGCTCCCTAGTAAAAACTACTGCAGGAAGGGACAAGCGCCAGTCCGGGTTTGCGGCTTATCGACGGCGAAGCTATGCTCCGTTAAGCCCTCGTTAGGTCTTTGTTCAAGTGAAATTAATTCCTATTTTAAGTGAAATAATACAATTTTGCATAAACAGTGTTTAGTTTGATCTCTGTGACGCCAGTGTTAACTTTTTGGAAAACCGTGACGTGAAAAGTCATATTATTATGATTACTATAATATAATAATCTTACGTAGTCGCATAGGAGATCGTGACCGGACGTTCACATTGAACGCTGTTAACCGGAGTGTGACTTAAACAGTGACGTTGTGTCTGTACAGGATTAAGTGTTAGCGGCTCCAACATCATCAAACAATGGCTCATCAACTTCAAGATGGAATGGTAATGGAAGTCATCACCGTGGTGCCCATGGAGGAGGAGTAAACTCAGAATGGACTTCCCGAGTTGACGAAGGCATCATCATGTGATAGAGATGAGTACAAAGTTCTAATATCTGGCATGCATAGAAGGGATGGGAATATTTATTGTAAACTGACGCTATAAGAGATTAAAAGATGTAGTCCTGTTGAAATAGAGCGCCGGAATGGGCGCGTAGTAATTAAGTCTTAGCTTAGGAAACCGACTACAGGTCTGAGTAATCGAGTGTAAATAATTAAGGGAATATAATACTTAAGCTTTGCATGGGATAGAGTTTCATTCATTTATTTCTTTCTTGGGAGATTCTGTTTGTTTACGAGCGTCAGAAGACCAGTAATAATTAGTTTATGGGGTGCAGTGAGAGTAGTTATTAGAGTATTCATTATTTTGATAAGTGTATGGTATGTGAAACGGTAAGTGCTATAGTACGTAAGGCACGCAGCTGCGAGATTCAATGGCCGGACTGACAGCCACAACAACAACTCCACCTTTTGAAATACTTAGATAGGGAGTGATAAGTTTAAATTGATTCTGTGATTAAATATACCAGGAAGTAATCATAATAAGTGTGTTAAACATCGATTCGTGTGAAAATTAATTAATTAATGCATGTATTGCCGTGTGATGATAATGTAGCCATGTGCCGACCATCGATTAATTAGCAGTCAGTAATCAGATGTTGATTGCTGCGCGAGTGCTTAAGTGTGTTGTAGTTGCTGAATAGATTCCGCACGATGACCATGCATAAGTAAGGTAGCGGGTAAGCTATGTAGGACGGCAATAATAATAATAATAATAATAATAATAATAATAATAATAATAATAATAATAATAATAATAATAATAATAATAATAATAATAATAATAATAATATTAATAATAATAATAACAACAACAGGCAAAGATTACCATTATGATACGGGAGTCGTGTTGTAAAAAATGATATGATACTGCTGGGTAGAAATGTGTTTAATTCAAAGTGATTTGCGCGAGTCTGGTAAGGCCGCAGGATATTGGAGATGTACTTCCGAGTGAAATGTTACGGTTCCCTTTGGAAAGGGAAGGTTATGTGGGTGTTGACCTTAAGGGAGGGTCAACCGCCGTCTGGCCTTGGCCCAGTGTGTTTCTTTTTTGTTTGAATGTCCCGTAAGCGAGGAAGGAGGGACTTGGCTGTGGAAATGAACTTGGTTTCTTTCAACGGCGAAATAATGTGATTTACCTAACACACCAGAGCAGCGTAATAATTAGCAAGCGACCCGGCCGATAATGGTAATGTTTGCCAATGAATCGTTGTTAATTGTACGAGTATAATTAGATAGGGATTACAGGACCCTTACTTCATCGCAAGAGGTTGTCAGTTCGATGCTCAACGTAGGCATTGGAGGCCTACAGTGTCAGAAGGAAGATCAAGTGCCTTTTACGTATTTTTCTTGCATATCATGTACCATGTATGTGCTTTTATGTCATGTGTGGTTGTACATAAGGTCAGTGGTGGTTCTGTCCATCAGCTCGACGATGCCTAGAATAGCGAGGGTCGGTTCGATCCCAGGTGTTGTATCATATGTGTGTAATTTCATTTTTTTTGTCATTTCAATGGGAAATCTAGGTCTTTATTAGAATAGGGATTGCTCAGACGAGTGGTCGGACGCATGTTAGTTTTATGTGTTAGCGATAATATAGCCTCAGTGTTATGATAAAATTTCCATTCGCTATATGTCACGATACATCGCTTCGCGATAACGTATTCGTTTCTATCACGTATAACGGACTGAGGTCCACAAACAACCCACAACAAGCATTTGTAAATTTTAATGTAATTCATTAGTGTTATTTAATGCATCATTTCCCATTATCATTAAGGTTCAATAAACCGGTTTGTGAGTTAAATATTTTAATTCGAATGTGTTCTCATTTTTAGTTATATGCCCCGCTTCTCCTCCCTTGTACGCCTCTAAGCTTACTTTAGTTCAGCGCCTATTTATTTTTTTCTTCTTGACCTGTCAGCGACCCTGTAGATCTCATGCCGGTGCCAGTTAGGTAGGGGCGGGTGCAATATGTTGATAATTGTTAATTTATGTATGTGTAGTATATATATGATGGGGAGAATTATGTTTGGTATCCCTGGCGCAGCGGTCACCAAACCCAAGTCGGACTCCAGAGCAAAGCCTGCGCAGCAACCGCCAAGCTTGAACCCCACTATTCAACCGTTTATAGTTCAATCAACACTTTACAGACATGTACATTCGGATCAGTGGGTAAATTACAAGGATGTTACAACATTGAACTGGATGATGAAGTTGGATATCGTTGAGAGTCAATGTTCGGTTACATAGTTATTACCCAACTCACTTGACCTTTGGTCACTCGGAATGTTCTAGGTCATAATCGATAAAGCAAGCATATACATGCGCAGAACATCTATGCATATTTGCACCAAAACTTGTATACCCATCAGTGCCTCTCTGGTGCTAAATCCATTGCGGAAACCAAATTGGGTGCTACATGTGTATGATTCACATTTGATGTATATTCTTGTATGTATTACTTTTAGGAAGATTTTGAGAAAATGGATCATTAGGCTTATGATTCTGTAATCTTCATGAGACTTAGCCATTGTTTGTTTTGGAATAGGGATGAAAGTTGATATTAACCAGTCAGAAGGGTTTGATCCTTTGCTGTATACCGGTACCAGAACGAATAGCTCTATCAGCATGTCCAGTTATTTCTCTTCTTGTATCAGTCTTGTCAGAATTAATTGTCGTTATTGTGTGAAAGTGGGGAGTAATTATTTATAAAGTCGTACGTCAAACATATGACAGGTGCTCAGCAATGGCAGGAATTCATGGGGGTGTTCAGCATTACGTTGAACAAGTTTGCCCAAGGTCAATATTTCTACACTGTTGTGCCCACAAGTTAAACCTTGTTATTCTCTATTGCACCAAGTCAGTCATGCTTTTCATTCATAATCTGACAGCGTTTCATTCATTTTTTAATAAATCCTCAGTTAGTGCTCGTCTTCTGGAATTCAAAGGATTCAGCCTTCCACAAGCATGGCCTATCCGTTTGAGCTTTTATTCCAGAGCAGCCCGCGCAATAATTTTACACTACGATGATCTAAGACAGGTTTTTCAAGACATTGCACAGAATGATGAAGGTTGGGACAGTGAGTCGTACAATTCTGCTGTTGAGTTGCTTAAGGTACTCAAGAAGGCCCAGTTCATTTAATCCTCTGTATATATAGAGAATGTTTTATTTATACAGACCTCCCTTATTCTCTACTGCAACATAAAACAACGTATGATATAATTTTTTGTAATAGGGTGCTCAACTTAGGAAAACTTAGAAAACCGCTGCTCTGCTCAACGACATTCGATCAGAAACACGGTATACTTGAGCGTTGAAAAATGTTGCAAAATAAAAAGTGAGATAAACGTAGACTCAGAATGTTGGATGCCCTTGTAAACGGTTGACTGTTGAGAGATTTCTTGCATTATTGTAGTCATAAAGCAGTTAAATCCTATTGAAATTGTTTATATGTTGTGGGTGTGTGTGTGATCAACTTAGTGCTATTTAAATACTGGTGTTTAGTGCTTGTTGGTATAAATTGCGAGTAGGGCTAATGATATTCATTTGAATTTTATAACAAGTAAATTCAGTTGGTGTTCAGTAGATTGAATTTTATAGGTTAAGTAGGCTAGCTAGGTGTACCTCGTTTCGAATTTAGGTTTAGGAAATACTTTACGGAATAGTATAAACTTTAAAAAATATTTTAAAATATCTGTAGTTTCGTAGGAATAATACTTACGAGGGCAGATTATCATAAGGTGTTGTAACTCATTGTAACTTCCGCCACAACTTTTCCGGTATTTCGTAAAAGATATCTGTTCAATACTATCAATAGGGTAATAATTTATTAAATTAAATAACACGATACTCCTGTAAAATTCGATTTAAAAAGAAATTAATGAGAATTCACGGTTAATTTCACGGCATAATTGCGGTACTTAACAGTTTTTGAATTGTTGACGATTGTAGCTACATGCACATGGTAGCTGTGTAAACAAATTCAAAATCAGCTGATTATTTTATTCCGATAAATCGTAGTCTAAATTCCTTGCATACTTTGTAATTTCTATCTTCGTTTATACTTCGAGTAAAAATTCAAATCAAATTCCTATATCCCAATAATACTGCAGTCCAAGCCCCCGGCGTAGATTTGACAGAAGTTATTGTAGACAACACATTTATTCTCCGTCCCGCGTAGTAGGGAAAATAGTAGTAATCAACCAGCAATAAAAATTCATATAACCACATTTCAGCTGAGATCTGTACCGGTAGTGTAGATACAGTATATTTAGATAGTACCGTATCTTGCCTGCTATATTCCTGTGTATCTTTGTGCGTGTATCTATTAAAGCATAGTACTAATATTAATCCGTCTAAGCATTTAACTTTGTTGGTAATCTTTGAGTACAGTAGTTATTACAAATTTCAAACTTGCAGTTTTCATTTCTGTTTGTGCTTAGTAGTGTCATACGGCACCGGTATTGTAATTAGGATAGGTCTAAACGTTATTTAAAATTGTTGTATTGTGCTGTACAGTAGTATACGAGTAATATCTTATTAGAATTTAGCGTGCTTATTTTATTATTGTAAAATATTTGTATAGTATAGTAGAGGTATCCGTAGAAACTTTTACTAAAATTATATTGCTGTAATTGCAGTGATAATTGTAATTAGTATAGGCTTAACTGCAGTTTGGAATTGTGTAATTCTTGTGTATTCCTTTCGGTATTCAGTAATTATCAGCAGTTTTCATCCTGTTAACGTTGTAGGAAGAAAATAGAGTACAACTACGTAGTATTGTAATGTAGTCGTATATTAATTACCTTATTGTCGTGTTGTACCGTACCCAGGGGTAAATACCCTCTAGGACGGTGCCTCCATTCCTGTATGAACATCCGACTAACTCAGGGTTGGGCAGAGAGTGGATTGGTCGTCATTGGGTCAGGCTAAAAGTCGAAGTTCCTCACTTTAATATACGTAAATGGCAGGAAAATGGAGGTGTAACTCGAATGAGAAACAAATATATGGGGTAGGATGAGTTTATTCACAAATATCCCCGAATCATACTAATGAAATTCAAATAAATTAAATCATAAAAATGTCATAACAAAAATCTCAAAATTAAAGAAAGAACTGAACATGAAAAACGTTAACTGATCAAAGAAACAAATGTGAAATGATGGATCAAGCACAACAATGAATACATGAATACTTTTAGGAATAATCTTCTTCTTATAGTCCATTGTTCATGTTATATGATAACATATGTACGCATATACTGATACGTATATTTTCGAATGGAGACACACTTGAAAATATCACATTGATAAGGGTTACGAATTTAATTTAGAGTCGTCGCAAGATTAAACGTTAAAAGGAAAATTACAATACAAAAGAAAGTTACGATGAAAAGGATAACTAAGACGTAATGGGACATGATATGAATTATGAAAAATACTAGTGGCATTTCCCTACGCTATATTTACAATGAATAAAAAATGAGCAAAATATCACATCTCTTTACATCGGATAAAGTGAAAAGTCTTACATACTACACAGATTCTACGTGAATCGCGGTTCACAACAAAGGATCTAGTGAGAACTAGATTGACCGGGCTGTTCCCCATTAAACAACATGACAACATATTCAAAGAACATGAAACATCATAAAACACAATCCTGTAAGAGAAAACATACAATTATCCAAATCAATATTCATGTAGAAAGCAACGGGCAACATTGCCTTCTTCTGCTGCATTTGCGCACTCAACAGCGCGATCATCCGTCACATATTTCCTGCTGTGCTGTGAGCTAAAAGGAAATGTTGGAACTCGATACTGTACTCAAGTTTGGTTTCTGTCTGCTACGATTGTAACACGGAAATACCATCTCATTCACGCCGTCTAAATAAACACGGCCAATATATCAGCTTGCTATGCGATAACATCTTTCGTCGGCTACACGGAAACTCACGTACAGTCGTATTCCTTCCTAGCATGCTTCGACAATTTAACACACATCAGACTCATTGGTCTGGAATCAATTCCGTTAATTCTGCTAATTACTATTCTCTCAGAAGACAATGGCAGGTACATATCCACTGCACATAATTCTTTCACTTATCAGGCATGCAATCGGCCTGCATAATCACTTTATAACTCCCCATGCATTACAACTTCGCATATCTCTTATAAATCACATCAGCCTTTTACATTATGAGACCAGGTTCGTTTCCTGAGCAGATCATTGGGCAAAAACAGATTCCAACCTAAATTCGAAGATACTATTTTTTCAACGTTGTTATGCAGCTCCTCACGTACAGCTTCTGAAATACCATGCGTCATGCAATTTTAACTGTTACTAACATTCTAAATGACCGAAATTAAATAACGTAGCAAGTGTTTAACTTTGCAATTAGAGGAACTTGTCAATCTAATCCTTCTAGCACTAATATACAAGGAAAAATCGGAATAATACTAAAATAAATCTTCATGCATAAATTCACAACAAGTCATCCTAACAAATCCCTCATTATCCCAACTAGCTAATCATAAATCAAAATGAAAATATAGAGAACATGCATTTCTCCCTTATCCGTATATCCGTATATACAGCAAGCATTGGTATGATGATAAACGGGTTAAATGTCACGTTGTGTGTTTCACACATAAGGAAAGTCCTCTCAGTTTTAATTACTGCGTTGATGGGGTGAAAGTTCCTTTTGGGGATCATTGTAAGTATCTAGGTGTTAATATAAGGAATGATGTTCATTGAGGTAATCACATAAATGGGATTGTAAATAATGGTTACAAATCTATGCACATGGTTATGAGGGTGTTTAGGGGTTGTAGTAAGGATGTAAAGAAGAGGGCATATAAATTCCTGTTAAGACCCAACTAGAGCATTGTTCCAGGTTATGGGATCCTCACCTGGATTACTTGATTCAAGAACTGAAAAAATCCAAAGGAAAGCAGCTCGATTTTTTCCGGGTGATTTCCGACAAAAGAGTAGCGTTGCAAAATATTGCAAACTTTAGGCTGGGAAGAAATGGGAGCAAGAAGGCGAACTGCTCGACTAAGTGATATGTTCCGAGCTGTCAGCGAAGAGATGGCGTGGAATGGCGTTAGTAGACGAATAAGTTTGTGTGGCGTCATTAAGTGTAGGAATGATCATAATATGAAGATAAAGTTGGAATTCCAGAAGACAAATTGGGGTAAATATTTTAAGTAGGGGAGTTAGGGATTAGAATAACTCACCACGGGAGATGTTCAATAAATTTCCAATTTCTTTGAAATCATTTAAGAAAATGCTAGGAAAACAACATACAGGGAATCTGCCACCTGGGCCACTGCCCTAAATGCAGATAAGGATTGATTGATTGATTGATTGATTGATTGATTGATTGATTGACTGATTGATTGATTGATTGATTGATTGATTGATTGATTGATTGATTGATTGATTGATTGATTGATTGATTGATTGATTGATTGATTGATTGATTGATTGATTGATTGATTGATTGATTGATTGATTGATTGATTGATTGATTGATGACAGGACATTCCAAACGCTTTAAATATTAAAATATCAACGTCGTTACACCTCACTTATGCAAATGGAAATACGATTAGACGATTTTGAAAGCATCGAATTTGTTGAGCTTTTGGATCGAATCGTTCGATATAAAAACTTCAACATGATCAGTATTGACAAATATTCACATTAATAAGGATTTATTTGGGTCCAACTCACTTCATGATTAATAACAGGAGCTTTCCGGCAATATAACTGAACAGTCTTATGAACATTCACTCATTGCTAATAGGGAAAGAATAGAAAATAATTTCATAAACATTTATTCCGATATAGAAAAACAGATATCCCCTCAACAACCTTTACATTATGTTGTCCTCATTGATTTGCTTAATATTACTATTTCCTGTGAGCACGGCTTCCTCTGAAAGGATACTCTGCGGAGGATAATAACATACAATACACTGAACAACATAAAACCCAAGAGTCTTACTACCATTTCTATCGAGAAAGAGAATGTGAAGGAATCGATGAGTCAACAACAATGAAGGACAGTGTGATTTTTCCATTTTGCAATCAAGATATCTCGACGTTTGGAACTACTCTATAGTACAAGTGTTTATATATCTTCATTTCTGCTCGTTACACCGGTTTAGGTAATCAAATTATACCATTGAAACACTAGCTTCTACACACACATCCATTTGTTACGAGCTATTGACTACAACTGACTTTCACACACACGAAGCAATTCAAATGTTCAAGAAACAAAATCAAGCGAAGATAAACCAGTCCACTGAATTATCTGAGTTACCGGGACATAACCTCAATGTTGTATTCATTAAAACTATATACACATGACATTTTATTTTTATGAGAAAACCACACTTCCAACACCCCCGTTTTTCTCAAAAAGTAAAAAACATTTCAATCAATTGTCCTCCTTCATTGTGAACAAGTCTGCAGTGTTTCTCTCGGATGCTACATATACAAAAACAATGAACCGCTTTTCTACTAGCTCTCTACATACATGGTACATGATGTCAATATGTGTTGGTAATCGGGACATAGTGGGTTCGAACTCCACTGTCGGCAGCCCTGAAGATGGTTTTCCGTGGTTTCCCATTTTCACACCAGGCAAATGCTGGGCTGTACCTTAATTAAGGCCACGGCCGCTTCCTTCCCATTTCTAGGCCTTCCCTATCCCATCGCTGCCATAAGACATACCTGTGTCGGTGCCAGTAAAGCAAATAACAAAAAAAATGTTTTGACCTTTTACTCACAATATAGTTTTTATTCAATTTAATTGCTGTTGCATTTCAGCCAAAACTTTACAAGGTATATCCATAAAGCTTTCCAGCCCTAGCTCTGATAGCAAATCTTTCATCCAAGATACTTCTCGAGATACCTCTGCCATTGCCATGTATTCAGCATCCATGATAGATCTAGCAATACAATTCTGTTCCTTACTATACCAAGATACTGCTCCCCCTGCCGCTATGGCTACATACCCACTCACTGATCTTCTAGACTTAGAATCTCCTCCCCAATCTGCATCACAGAACACTTGTAATGACTCCTCACACAACTTTAAATCTCTAGTACCACTTAGATATCTTCACTTCTTTCCAATCATTAATCTTAGGTTTTTGACAATTTTGACTAACTTTACTCACCGCAAATGCAATGTGTAACGGACTCCTCACTTCACCGGCACCTAATGACATGAAATTCGCCATGCACATAACCTGTTTTCTACTATTAATATGGACTTACACTCATCTTGATATAAACCGTACTTTCTCTGCAACTGGGACTTACATACCTCAGTGAATTTGGACATCATATACTTTGCATGAACTCCGCTCTATCCATCTCTACGATCTGCTATAAACTGACTACCTTCTCGCCTGCTGACGTCATACGACATCGCCTGGTTGGTTGCGCATGCTCCAGTAACCTTTGGAATTATCCAGACGTATTTCTTCTCATTACTTCCCCTCTTCTCTACCGTATAAATACCTGGCCTCTCTCTGGATCTTTTGAGATGGACTTTGGCCTGTGTGGAGGGAGGAACATAACGTCGTCTCCGTCCTTAGGGACATGTGTCCAGGAGTTTCCATTTTCGGGCAGTACTCCGTGTTTCATGATGAGGTATGACGAACAGTTATTTATTTTCCGTAAATACTTCTAGTTGCACTGGAACTACTTTCCTTTGAAATTCTGACAGGGAGCATGTCATTTCCAGAACACGATTACACTCGCCTTTTAAATATTTCAAGCTTCCATTGTCCAACTTAGTCACTACTCTGTTTCGAGCTGTGCGTGTGGTGTATGCGTAACTCTGCGAGTCCTACACACACTCGTACCTAATCAGTGCTTCGCCATTTTTGTTTGTGAATGTCTTGAAACTGGTTTATTTGCTCAACATTGTGATTTCGGCTTGCATAATAACTTTACTTGGTGTCAATTCGTGTGGTAACAGAAGTGGTTATGACTTGCATATTTGGTCTTTGCTTTGAAGATTTCTAGCTGGTATATTCTGATTTTGTAATTGTGTACATCCTTTTCTTATACTTCTTGTTACTCTGGGTTTCTCTTCTAATAGCCGTATTTATCCTTTTCCTTGTTTGTCCCTTTCCATTCCTTCTTTACTTTCTTTCATTTGCTCTCTTTCTCTTTGATATATTTTTCTGTGCAAAGATTCGAATTTTGTATAACTGGTTGGGAAAGTACCACATTTGTATATTCCTCTTTTGATATAAATTTCTAGAATTTCGGTTTATTTATTTCAATATATCTGTTTCTAAACTTTATTATGGTTTCTTATCTTTTTTTCACCCGTCATGTTCCTAATTTCACTTCACACTCCCCTTAATTTTCTAATGTACTTACGCACTGTTTCCACTGCGCTATGTGTTAGTTCGTTTGGAATGCTGTCATCTGGATAGTTGCAAATCTCTATCACCACAGCCTCTATTCTCAATTCGACATTTACTGCATGGCGTGAATATTACAACCTACTGATTTAAAACAGCTCGGTGTCATCGATACATTGTGATATTCCCTTGGCACTATTATTATTATTATTATTATTATTATTATTATTATTATTATTATTATTATTATTATTATTATTATTATTATTATTATATAAATATAATATGTGTATATAACCCTCAACGGGTTACAAATGTCAGGTCTAGTATTATTTGAAAAAATAGAGCAAACTTCCTACTGCACTGCGATAAATGGTACAATATAATTCCTGCTCATCATTTTCAACTGCTGAATACCCGCTTGGTAAAATAGTCTTACTCGGTTTACAGTCGCTCATGTAAAAATCAGCAAGTAATTTGTCAATGTACAAAATTTGACTCAACATAACCCCTCCTTTTGTCTGTCCTGTTTTTATTGACGGTAAGTTTGTTGCTTTCCCTAGATCTTTAATCTTTAACTCATCTGCCAACCTTATTTTAAGGAAATTAACGACGCCTTTGTCACCTATTACAAGTATGTAGTCGACATACAAGCCACTAATAGCACTCCTTTACATACACACATGGTTCTTTGACACATTTCTTAAAATCTAGTCTTCCAATTGTAGAATCAACCCACACATTCCAGTCTTTAGTCGAATTAGGTAGTCCATAGTGTGACCGTTCACAACGTCACCTATAGTGTGTCGTGATACCCAGGAGATGATATATGCCGTTTTCCGCGTCATTCTACGCAAACACTGCCCAAGTTAGAATTTATCCACCCGCTCCGGGATACGATTAGCAGTATCTTGAGTCGCGCGACCCAACTCTAGTTGCTGGTAATTAGCAGCGAGGCGGTGCAAGAGCGCTGGTACTCGAAATTTTCTCACCCCAACCACGAGCAAGACAAAAAGAGACGCGTTATCACGTGACAGAGAATCTAGGTCACTAGCCGAGCCCAGGGAGTATATGCAACGTGAGAACTAACGTTATACCCTATTTCCCTCATTCATTCACCACTGCCAACTCATCGAGTTCAATTGTTTTTCGCTTGATAACTTTTATAAATCGCAAGATACTCAACGGATAATCACGTGCAAACATTCATTCGAATCAGGGAATTTTACGCATAATTATGAGACCGAGAAGTGCTCTACTTAATTGAAAGACCGCTAGCTACGCCGTGACAGGGGCACGTCTTAATGGCTAATAGATGTTGAGTCCCAACCGTGGCAGCGAACTGAAGGATTCCCCTCGTGCTCGTCATCATTCACTGACAGAGACAAAAGGACGCTTTTAAGATTGCTGGAGAATCTAAGAAGCTATCTTAATAATATTCACTCAGTAAAAATGGGAATACAGGAGCTACAATTTGATATCCTGTTCGTTACTCTACGTTGCGTATTACCGGAGCACATTTTGAGAAGGGGTTGGGTTTTTCCCCCACTGCTAGTACCAGGGCATCTCGCTATATAGTAGTAAGGAACTGAAGAGCAGACACCACCAGTTTATTTCCAGTCCAACGTCAGTTCGTTACTAGTTCATCGTGATTTGTGTGTGAGTCGTTTATGAAGAAATCATCCTGTAATTTGAGCAGTGTAATGCAGTGATTTATTAAAATTTGGGAATATACTGTATGTGGAAATAACCACAATATGAGTAAGTTGTCTGCGCGTACGGTGTGCCGCTAATTAACATAGTAGGAACGGTACGAAATCGTAATGACCGCTGTCCGTGTGTAGAAGAGGTCTCCATCGAGCCTCATATATGCCTAAACTGAGACGGCTCAATTAACATAAATAGGCACGTATTTAACTAAGTGCGTGGAGCGTGTGTACTCGATATAAATGAGAAATATAAAGAAAGTGAATGAACGGCTCATTGTCGACTTGATTGAGGGCAGTGCCACGTTAGATCGATCCCTAACGCAGTAGAGAGCTCGACTTACGTATGACTAAGTGCAATAGAGTTCGCCTGAATTATTGTCGTGAAACACGAGAATGCTAACCCAGTAGTGGCCTAACCAGTGACGTTTCTAAGTGAACCAGTGGAATTTCAGGGCTCAGAGTAACTGTCTGCTGTCTATAAAAAGGATAGGTAGATGAGAAGGGAATAATGTCGGGCTTCAGGGACATTACCGACATTGGGTTGTAATGCTCGTGCCATTGAGCAGATCCAACCATATATTTAATTTGTGATGTGTAACATAAATTAACGCATTCACATGAGATAACTTCCCCTCATTTACATAAGGAGTCTACAAGAACGTCGGAGTGAACGAGACATCTAGCTGTATGCCGGAATTTCGCCTGTGTAGCAGAGAGAACGAGACATCTTGCTGTCTGCCGGAATTTCGCCATGTGTAGCAGAGAACGTCTGGAACGTCGCACGAGATCAAGCCACTATGTTCGTGACTTGCCAGTTGGTCACCAAAGAAATTCACATCGCTGAAGACGTCATGCAGTCCGAATAAATTCATGGGCGTGCCCTCCTGTAATGCTGTGAACGTGGTATCCTGAAGGCTGAGCACATTTCCAAGTATTTGTAGCTTTGAAGGTCGTTACCTATTGTAAATATAGAGTAAATTTGCATGTAGACGTAACGTAGATCGCCAAGATGCCATTTCAGAGGGATAATTATAATAATATCATTTTATTCTTGGGTCCTTTATGGAATACCTTCATCATGGTTGGGAACGACCATATTTTACTTTCATTTTTATAAGGGTTGGATAATGCATTACGTAATTCCATGGACCTTAGATTAATTAAGTGTGAAGTGCTGTCAAGTAAAGAGGGCTTAATATTCTATAAAATTACTCCAGTTATCATATTTTCTCTAGCAAATATGAGTCACCAAAGATCTCTCAGTAATTGATCTTTTTTTCACTTCACAAGCTCGTAGGGAGTCTTCCTGAATAGTAATTAAGGCTGCTGAAACAACGGATGGAGACATGAGATTGGGATATATATTGTTAAATTATTTAGCTCGTGAATGCGTGAGGTAATTTGGACCCGTGTGGCTGGGATTCAACATTAAATAGCATTGTAGTCGAGGTACCGAGAGGTGAAACTTGGTGGCTAGGCAGGCTGTAGTCCTAATGTATATTGTGCAGTAAATATGTAAAGTTCCCCCTGGAATCTGGTATTAATAAGCGCGAAGTGGATACCGCACTACGAAGATGATGATTACGGCCGGATATAGAGCCGATATTTCATGTACGGCCATTGAGGCCTGGAAAGAAAGAATGAGATTTATTTGCCGTGAAGCAAGTGTATGAAAGGACAAAGCACGTGGCCCGCTGTTGGAAGTGGGTCGTGAGCGGCCCACAGCTGGGAGTTTTACAAGCCCGTCAAAGGGACGAAGGGAAAGTGTTTGCTTCATTGAAAGGGAACAGAATAGAAGTAGTTGGTTTATTTCTCTCGGCTCAACATTTATGTGCATCAATTTAAATATTATCAAGGTCGCATATAGTTTCCGATGTGTATTAAAAGAAGGATCCCTCCAATTTATTTCCTTAATTATTTACAGCGTGTAGGGAGCTCCAGGTTAGATATACCCCGTCTCAGAATATCCTGGGTTCATTCCAGGAGACAGTGAAAGCTTCTATTTACTATCACCATCAACAGATGACTTAGGCCATCTGTGACTCATTGTGTATGTTTGAAGTGCATTTGTTCCTGTCCATCTCTTACAGGTAGTGCTATGATACTCGCTATGATGTCTGATATTCGAGTCGCTCTATGCTTGTCCACAGGTAGCAACGTTGTGTAAATAATGTCCTGATATGTGTACTGATAGAAATCCTAATAAATTGTTCGTGTTTATTACATTGCCTATTCAGCAATGATTAACTTAAGGAAATGTTGTGGTACGACTTTCAAAGGCTTGGAAGTGTACATATAAGTAACCTTCGTATATTTCAGTTCATCGCTATTAGTAGGCCTATATCATAACTTGATATAGTGTGAATATATTAATTCTCGGCAAGTAAACAGGATTATAGCAGGGTATGTCCATACTGATTAAATTTGTGCGTAAAGTGATCAGTGTAATTGTAGAGTGAAATAATTCGAGAGGAAACGCCTCTCTAAGTCTGAGATAGTGTAAATAGTTCAAGAGGGAACGCCTCTTAAGTTTGAATAATTGAACGTATAATGAGGTTTAGAGAAAGAGTGCCGAATATTTAAACGTCAAGATCACCTTCAATACCGTATGTAAAGTGTTTGTATGGCATATCCATGTGAATAATATGTTTCACTAGTATAGTAAAATTGTTATACAAGATATTGTTTCTCTCCTCATTAGTAATGAAGTAGTGTTCCTCTCATAATTAATATTCTCCTACTATAGAGATTATTAGAAAATTATATCCCCATCGAAAGCACCAGTCAGACCCGAATGCAATACCGACTCAGCTAGCGAATCATTCTAGTAGGGGAAGGTGAGGCTTCGACAACCGGGCTGAGTTCGAAGCTCATCGGAGGTGCTCCGTTCTAATAGTGTACTTATGAACCACGGTAACTTGTTTATGTACTGAAGCCTTGGACAGGTACAACAGATGCTTTTCTTCAATTTACATACATAGTTTTGGACATCTTTTTCTACGAACAATTCTGGTTGTTCCATATACACAGTACAACTGATTTCTATTTAAGTAAGCACTAGTTACATCTAGATGTTCTACAGTCCAACGTTTACGTACTGCAATACCTATTATAACGCATGACTCTGTTCTGGGATCTAACTTCTTGCTGTCTGCCCTCTCAGCCCACGCCTGACATCCAAATACTTTCAATCTGCCTATTTCTTCCTGATCCAACTTCCTACTGGACCTCAGTTCATACGGTATCTGAAAATTTATTGCTGAGTACACTGCAGTCATTACCGCTTCTCACCAGAATTGCTTTGGTAACCTTGTCTCGATCAATAGACATCTAACAGTATTAAACATCGTTCTATTCTGCCTCTCTGCTAATCCATTTTTTGTGGAGTATATGGTACAGATCTCCTATGAGTAATACTATATTTTTGCAATTGTGCTTGAAACCCGCTATATGTACACTTTGTACCATTGTCAGATTGCACTATCTTAATTCCTACACCATGTAACTTTTCTGCCTTTGCCTGATACGTATTAAACACCTCCAACACTTCGTCCTTATTTTTCACTCATACAGCCACATTAAATCTGGAGTATTCATCATTCATAGTCACAACATATTGAGATTTCCCAAGTGATGATGGACTAATTTTTCCAACTACATCAGTGTGCACAACATCAAGTGGTTTTTCTGCCTTACGCTCACAAATCTTAGGTACTCCCTTGTTACATATTTTCCCCTGAATGCATACAGAACAAGTATTAATATAATTACTCCTTTTCAATTCTACCATAGATAATTTAACCAAAGCTTCAAAATGTATATGTCCATATCTCTCATGCCACAACCTAACCTTCCCAACACTCTTAAATGCTACATTGTTATTACACTCTTGATCTATTATTTGATCAGAGTCACTCACAGATACAATATCATTTCTCCCCTGTATTTGTACTACATACACATCATTTCTCCTGTTTGCAACAATGTTTCGTGTCCATTCTTATCTACAGCCACTGCTTTCTCACCTGCAAATCCTACTTTGAATCCTTTGCTGGTTAACTTTCCAACTGATATTAAATTTGCACCTAAGTTTGGTACATACAACACATCCGTAAATGTAATTGTCCAGCCTGTTGACATTTTTATTTTTACCTTACCTATACCTTTAATATCCAGCTTACTGTTATCTCCTATTTCTACACTCCCGGTTACATTTGTTAACATGTCTATAGACATCTCCTCTGTTGGACACATGTTGGGACGCACCTGAATCCAACAGCCAATTTCTAATTTTCTCAGTTCCTACAGAAACTACCATGCTCATTGCCTTATCTACTACATGTATAATTTCTGAGCTTACCACTTTTCCACTCGCATTCATTGATTTACTCTCCTGTGATGATTCGTCACTCTTCATTGTTGGACATACTTTAGAATAATGTCCTGACTTACCACAACTGAAGCACTTTTGGGTACTGCGACAATATTTAGATACATGTCCCTGTTTACAGCAATTGTAGCAACTATATTTACCTCGTCCCACGTCTTCTTTCTTGATATTTCGTTTCTGTTAAACAACCATGGCTTGAGCTTCAACCTCCTCACGTTTTCCAGTGTCGGAAGCCTTTTCTCTATTTTGCTGAAGTTTCTTTCTGCTTTCCTCCGTGAGTAATCTCTCCTTCACCTTGAAGATGGTCAGTTTCGCCAAATCAGCTTCCAAGGAAGGTATACAAACTGCATATTCCCCTGTAAGTTTTACGATGATCATTTCTGCAACTTGTTGATCTGTGATCTCGTATCCGGCTTTACTCGTTCTCCTCCACAGTTGATTTATTTTTGCGAAGTATTCTTGAACACTCATGTCCTTGGGCTTCACAAAATGAGTTAACGGTTTCAGTGTCATAGCACCATTCACTAGCCCTCCGACATTACACAACTCGTCCAGTTTTTCCCATGCCTTTTTCGCTGATTCAATATCTGCCATGTCACTTTCAAAATTTTCTCCCACATATTTGAAAATAACCGCTAATGCGATCACATTGTTTCTCGCTCGTCGTCTCGTTTCTGTCTGAGGCAGTTGACAACCTGGCGTATCCTCGTACCCTATTACTGATTCCCATATATCTTTCAACAACAGCTCTTGTTTCACCTTTAATGCCCACGAAAAATAGTTCTCCGCTGTAAGCTTGGCCACATTCCTATTCAGTGTTTCTTCACTGGTCCACGAGGTCGCCATTTTTACCGTCAATAATGTCACACTTTGCTTCGTCCGACGTTAATTCTCGTTACTCGATTTCCACTTATATTGTCCGAAATTCACTGCGGCGTTTCGGCGCTCTGGAGCTCTGGACCCATAACCTGTTGATATATCTTCATTTCTGCTCGTTACACCGGTTTATGTAATCAAATTATACCATTCAAACACCAGCTTCTTCACACACATCCATTTATTACGAGCTATTGACTACAACTTACTTTCACACACACGAAGCAATTCAAATGTTCAAAGAACAAAAGCAACCGAAGATAAACCACCCCACTCAATAATCTGAGTTACCGACACATAACCTCAATGTTGTATTCTTTAAAACTATATACACGTGACATTTTATTTTTATGAGAAAATCACACTTCCAACAACAAGAATATTTAAAGTCAGATTTCCTGCCTACCCATTCATTAACTAATAGCTTCGCCACTGGGTATTTATGTGTTTGTTTTCTGAATATTATGTGCCTCGTTAATATACTTTTTCAGTCAATCAGTGGCCAGTTGTGCAATATTCCTACATTTGTTCGTCTGTAAATTTTATCACTGTTGTATTGTAGCTGTCTATACTGTTAGTTTGAATTGCTTCATTATTCATAAATAATCCTTGTAGATAGTTTTATTTTCTTTCCTTGTAAGTGCTTAACAATGACCTCTAAATCGGAGGGCAATGTTTACCGTAGAATGACGCGGAAAACGGCATGTTTCATCTCCTGGGTATCATGACATACTATAGGTGACGTTGTGAACGGTCACAGCATATATGCACAACGAAATTCTCTTATACTAAACTCCACAACATATCAGGCAGTCATAATTGGATCAGAAAAATTACTGAAACTGTTAAAAATATCGGCATAATTATGAACGAAACACTTGATTGGTCCGGTCACACGAAAGAAATACGTAGAAAGATTTTTGGAGTGCTTCAACCTCTTAAACGGCAGAGAGATGTATTTCCATTTGAGCTAAAGGCCAAACTAATACAGGACACTCATTCTCCCTATTCTTGAGTATTGTGACGTTGCTTTAGTTGACATAACGAGAGAAGAAACAATTAAACCTCAACGAGCACTGAATTCCTGCTTGCGATGTATTTACAATATCGGGTACGATGTTCATATCACCCCATATTATCCAGACTGTCTCATGGCTGAAGCCTGATAAACGTCGGCAGCTACACACTTTAACGATGGTTTAGAGTCTAGCTGAAAGTCAGCCACTGTATATTTCTTCAAAATTCACTTTTTTCATCATTTTACAACTTAAATGCACGTTTTAGATCCTTTCTTTCTATTCCACTGCACCACAAAAATAAATTTAATATATCATTTGTGGTGACCGGCGCCAGATTGTGGAATTCCCTGCCAGCTCAGGTCAGAGAAACTAGCTCTTTATGAAGATTTAAGGTCACCTGCCGAGACTACCTGCTGAGGATAGCTGACTGATAGGTTGAAGTGTGAATGTGAGCGTGCGCGAGGATTAGTCATTTTTAGGAGATATTAATATTAATTAGTTATATATTAATTTAGTTAGGAATTTATTTAAATATATTTTCAATTATATTAATTTATGTAGTTTAACTATTTTAAGTATCGCTGTATTTTATTCAAGATTTTGATTAGTATGGGGTTAAGTGTAGCAGAGGGCCTCGAGCACTAACTTCGCCATTTAAAAAGGCACTAATAAATAAATAAATAAATAAATAAATAAATAAAATAAATAAATAAATAAATAAATAAATAAATAAATAAAGAATGTAAGGGGTATGGGAATAGATATGTTGTTAGTTGGTAAATAAAAATACACGTCACAGCATATGCTAGGTCGGGTTTACCTTGTCCTGTTAGTTCCCCACGCAGTCAAGGCCGCGCAGCTGTGAGCTTGCACCCGGGAGATAGTGGATTCGAACCCCACTGTCGGCAGCCCTGAAAATGGTTTCCCGTGGTTTCCTACTTTCATACCAAGCAAATGCTGGGGCTGTAACCTAATTTAGCACATGGCCATTTCCTTCCCACTCCAAGGCCTTTCCTATCCTAACGTCGTCATAAGACCTATCTGTGTCGGTACGACGTAAAGCAAATTGTTAATTAGCTTCCCTCGCAAGCCTGGGATACAGAATATAGTAGTATAAAGTTACCTTTTATGACGCTATTATTCGTATGTATAATTTTTATTAACGTGCCAGCAACCAACGATATGGATATGTTGCCATTTCAACACCGTTTTGAGGGCTACCGACCTAAGTCGGCATTTCAACCTGCGAACTCGGACTCAGAAGGACAGCGACTCAGCCAACTGAGCCACATGAAAAGGAGGCGTTTGTGATTATTGTTATAAATAGATGCAGTTAGTATGTTCACAAAGGTTTTATGAGGAGCATTTTACATCGTTATGCCCTACTCAGGAGCACGGTTGAACTTGCTTCGCTGAGCTTCTTCCTTCGTTCATCTGTCCAAGTTATAGTAGCTCTGGTGTTGGGTTTGTCTTCAAAGTGGTGATTGTCGATTTTGGTTCTGAATTTACATCTGTCCTGTACAATGTCTTCTGAGATGTTGATTTCCTGGAGATCTGTTTCAATTTCACGAAGCCAGCTGTTCTTGGTTTTTAATGAAAGGACCAGGTTGAGAATTCTTATACTTTGCCTGTTAGTTTTCATTCTGATAACGTGTCCATAAAATTTAAATCGTCTTTTCCGAATAGTGTGAGATTTTTTTCAGAATTACAATATATCTCCTGAGATGATTTTTTTCCTTCATATTCCATCTATGCAAACTGGGCCAAAAATGTTTCGTAAAATTTTCCTTTCTTGTTTCTCAATGTCTTTGGTTAAAGATCTGCCACCTATGATTAAGGTTTCTGAGGCATATAACGCTTCAGGTTTGATTACTGTATTATAGTGTATAAGTTTTGCATTCGAGATATTGATTTTTTTATTGTACCTGTTCCAAGTGATCTTGTATGGTTTCTGTAATTTGAAAATGCTTTCTTTATTTGCTTCGCGATTTAAACCAGAGGGCTGAATAATTTCTCCCAGATATTTAAACTGGTTCACTTGAACAATTTTGCCGAATTTAGTTACCATAGGTTGTCCATCTAAGTATCGTGAGGCTCCTTCCATGTACTTTTTCTCATACGAAATTTCAAGTCCCAATTTCATGGCAATTTCATGAAATTTTCCAATGGAATGAATTGCTTCATGCCTATTATTGGAAAGGATTGCTATGTCATCAGCAAAAGCCAGACATTGCAAGTGAATTCTGTCTTTACGTAGTCTTCCAAGGGTTATTCCTTTAGTTTCCTTTTCCCAGGTCCTGATTACTTTCTCAAGTACCACGTTGAATAGTAACGGCGATAAACCATCCCCTTGACGGACCCTGGTGTTAACAGGAAAAAGCTAAGATATTTCGCCTAGAAATTTAACTTTTGAAGTAGTGCCAGTTAATGTTTGTTTGATAAATTCTCTTGTTTTTTTATCCACTTGAGATTCTTCTAGTGTATTGAAAAGTGTTCGACGGTCTATAGAGTCATATACTTTTCTGAAATCTACAAAAGTAATGACTGTTTGTCTGGTTTTGCGCATTTGGAAGATAGTTTTGAGATGAAGGATTTGTTCTGTACAAGATCTTCCTTTTCGAAAACCTGCCTGGTATTCACCAATTAGATGGTGTAGTAAGCAGGGCTTTGGAAAATTTTTTGTAAGCAACTAGTATCAAGCTTATTCTTCTATAATTATTGATGTTCGTTTTATCCCCTTTCTTGTGTAGTGGATGGATTAGCGCACATTTCCAATTTTCCGGGATTTCTTCAGTGATCCAGATGTTCTCAAGAATCGAGTGGATTTTTCGGGCTACGCTGTCACCTCCTATCTTCAGCATTTCGGCAATTATACCATCTTCCCCCGAGGCTTTGTTATTTTTGAGTCCGTGGATTATTTCTTTGACTTCTTCCAGTGTTGGGGGTTTTGAATCTTGATTAGATAACGGTTTTTCGAAGCTAATTGTTCTTTAGGGTATTCACAGTTTTAAAGATCCTGGAAATGAACTGCTAGAAGTTTGCAGTTCTCTTGATTATTCGTTTCCAATGTCCCATCTGGGCGATTGAAGCAATTACCAGGTGCCTGATAATTTGATAATTCTTCTCTGAAAGTTTTGTAGAAGTTTCGTGTATTGGTTTTTGTAAAATATTGTTAATTTTCTGCCAATCTGTAGTGTTCGTATTTGCGTTTTACAGACCTGATAATTTTTTATGTTTGTTTCTGTATTTTGGTGAATTCCTGCCAGGGTTTTTCAGTTTTATGAGAATTCCAATTCTGCCAGGCTTTAGTTCGAAAGTTTATGGTCTTGTCACAGGTATCATTCCACCACCTATGTTTGCGTTTCCTGGGTGGTGTGCCAACATTTCGAGAAGCCTTCAAAAGTATATCTTTGAGTTCTAACCAGTTCGAAGGATTGTGAGTAGGAATACTTCAAGGAAAATACTAGTGTTTTGTTTAAGAAATTCCGGATCGACACGCAGGTGTTTTTTTATTCTGGGTTTGGGCTTGTTTGGTTGAAATTAGACCTTGATTAAGGGTAGATGGTGGTCAGAGTCAATGATCCCTTTTTAACTTTAACATTCATAATTTCTTTTTGATTTTTCTATGAAATAGCCACATGATCTAGTTGAAATTCTCCCAAAAGAAAATTTGGGTTTCTCCAGGTTTATTGTGTGGAAGCGCCCGGAAATGTATTGACATTAATTTGAGATCAAAATTGTGCAAAGCCAATTAATCTTTCTCCATTTTTATTAGTTATGTTGTGTGCTGGGTATAGTCCTACAATGGTCCTGAATGTCTTTTCTCTACCAATTTGGGCATTCAGATCTCCTAATAGAATTTTTATGTGATGATTTGGAATTGTGGCTGTAGTTTCTACTAGCAGTTCCCAGAAGTCTTCCACCATTTGTGGATCTTTTTGGTTGTAGTTATTGGTGGGTGCATGCGCATTAAGTAATGTATAAGCTTTGTTTCCTGATTTAATGAATAGTGTTTAAATTCTTTCAGAAGGCGAAGAAAAGTTAAGTACTGAGTTTACCATGTTTCTTCTTACAGCGAATCCTGTGCCAAATTGTAATGGTCTCTTATGAAGGGAGATTGCTGGCTTGCCTTTGTAAATTCTATAACTTTCTGGGTCAAAACGATTTTCATCCGTATATATAGTTTCCTGAAGTGCTAAAATTTGGATGTTTAAGTTATCTAACATGTCTGTTAATTGTTTTAACTTCGCAGTTTTTCGAAGTTTATTGATGTTTAGACTACCAAAGCAAGTTTTGCATTTTGGGCGAAGAGATTTGGGAAGCTCCGATACATTCCCGCATGATGTTCTCGGTCCCCCAGAATCCGATGTCCGAGAAAAATAGTATGTCTACTAGGGCCTGGGGTAGTTATATCGTTGGTTGATTCAATCATGCTATCAAGTGAAAAGTATTTGGGACATCGATCTACGTAGTATGTCGGTGTCATGGTTACAACTGAAGTAGTGAGCTTCAGAGGTTGCAGAAGATGTTGGCGAGCTTGGCCTGTTTTTGGTCCGCGAATGGTATTTTATTTCCATCAAACCCTCCGGACAAGTCCAGCGAGCCATCCGATCCGCCACCTCGGACGCGCCCGATAGGCGAACAGGCTGAAACCCCCACGGGTACGAGGAGCATTTAATAAGGCGTACAATTTCCAACTGTCCTAAATGCACAAGACCGGACGGAAGAACTAGCTGGAAGCTGAAGATCCTTGCAGGGATGTCTCTTCCTTCTCTGTTCACTGTTCCAAACAAAACTCCATGGCGTAACAGCCCCGAAGAGCCATCACCCACCAAGCGACCGCTGTTCAGCCCGAAGTCCTGCAAATTAAGAGGTGTCCTGTGATCAGCACGACGAATCCTCTTCGCCGTTATCCTTTACTTTGTAGACCGATGCCACCATCTCACCGTCAGATAGCCCCTCAATTATAAGCACGTGGGTTGAGTGTACCTCGAACCAGCCCTCAGTTCCACGAAAAACCCTGAGCAGGCCGGTAATCGAGCCCGAGGCCTACGATAAGAGGCAGGCACGCTAAACCCCCTCCGTGGGACCGGCTGTTTACTTTTAGGTCTCCTTATTTTAGAACTTGACTTAAGGCATCCTGCATTCTTTTCCCGGCACTAACAGAGTTAATAAAGGCATGGGATCGGGAAGATACAGCCTTTTTTGTGGGTGCAAATGAGTTGGACATGAGTCTCCAGCAATGGAAATATCTACGACCTGGCAGGTAGTCACCTTCACGGAGCGTAGTACCAAAGTGGTTCCCTTTTTTAATAAGACAAATTAAATGGAGATTCTACTTCCTCATAAACGAAGAACGATATTATTAATTTTACGAACAGTTTCCATAATGCAGCCGGTTTATGTTAAGAATACAGAAGCTATGATTTCGATTGTTGGATATAGTTACATGGTAATGGCGAGTTGGCCGTGCGGATAATGGCGCACAGCTGTGTGCTTGCATCCGGGAGATAGTGGGTTCAAACCCCCACTGTCGGCAGCCCTAAACATGCTTTTCCGTTGTTTCTTACTTTCACACCAGGCAAATGCTGGACCTTAATTAAGGCCACGGTCGCTTCCTTCCCACTTCTAGCCCTTTCCTTTCCTATTATCGCCATAAGACGTACGGAAAGACTTAAAGCAAATTCTAAAATTATAAAAACATCTTTTCACAACCCCTACCAAGGAAAAATTGTATCCACGCTACTAGCCTGGACTTATACCCCCATCCACTGGCATTATTTTGTGGGTAAGCCATTGCATCCGATCACCATTTAAGGTACAAGGTAAGCCCGAAGAATGGTTGGATACTCAAAATACACCACCATAAATGATGCGGTTCTGGCTCAAAGTACTAATGAAAGGTAAGGGTATTTGTAATGACCTGTATTGACTTCAGATAGGAAAACCACAAACACAGTCTTCCTGAGAATCCCGTAGCGAAGCACGGGTACATCTGCTAGTTAGTTTATAGGAAGAAGAATTATGGCTTGGAATAATTTACCACAGGAGATGCACAATAAATTTCCAACATCTTTGAAATAATTTAAGGGTATTTGCCACCTGGATGAAAACAATAAATGCAGGTTAGTCATTACTCATTGATTTAAGTGGTGACCAATAAATAAAAATCGCTTGACTTTCTAATAGTGAGTAACATCATGTACTATCCGTAGAATCATTAGAATACATCCTGATCATTTATTACCGGTATATATAGTTTAATGGACGCAAGGAATGTAGTTAGAGAAATTCCCAATAATTCGTTCTTGACGTCTACTTTAAATTTAATAGAACTTACGTCGTATGTTATTTGACATTAAGTTTCCTCTAACACAAAAATTTGGATCAATACTGCGCAATTGCCTAATTTTCACATGCCTTGTTCCAAAAATTGTAAGTTTTCACATATGAGTGAATATCAACGGGTGTTTTTTTTTAATATCTCCAGTGTAAATTTCATTAAAGCTAACCGTATCTTTAGCTGAATACTTTGCTTCTCTCAGATATCGTATGCTTAGCGTAGGAGTATTACACTAAAAAGCATGCAAAAGACTTATGTTTGTGTTCATAATTGTGTATTTGGAAAAATTATTATTATTAAGCATTCAGGAGACAATTACCTTATAAATAAGTATGCGATCTTCCAAAAGAATATTTGGTGACCACATGTCATCTGTTGAGTGAACTGATAGGTGGTGAAGAGTGATTCCCAGGGAGAATTGCTGTTTAGGAACAGTGATTCTGTCTTCATAACGAATGTGAATATCTTTTATGGTAACTTGCACATTTCTTATCATATTTGTGAGTATCTTCTCCACAAAAGTATCAGGTGGGGCTGGTTTTCCTAAAAAGAAGAAGGAAACTACTATGATATCTGGTAATATGTAGATGTTTAATACTGCGTTGCAGGTGTGGTCCTTGAAATTCCAATGCATTCCAAGCTCATTAGATCTCTCTTCAGTCCTAGTTCGATTCTAATAGCTCCTGTTTACACCGGCTTTTCGTTTTGCGGCTAAGAGCTGCGACGTATGCGCAGTATGAATTTCACTCGAATCTCTGCTACATCTGCGAAGCGAAATGGACGTTTATTTGTGTACTACATTAATGTTAACTAACACGACAGGGCCTGATGATTACTAAAGCACGAAACATTATACCACGTAATTGTCAGCTGCTACTTCCCGCGCTTCCTGACCTCATGATAACGGAGTGGAAAAGGTCTCAAGTAATAAAGTCAAAAATATACGAGCAGTGTCCCCGTTTATGTGATATTAGGAGTGAGAACTCACATCATAGAATAATGAGGTGTGTAATCTTTCTATAAAATGAATAATAACTGATATTGAATAAAGGAAGGTAGGAGCCATTGAAATATATAAATAAATAATTCATAAAACTGCCGGCTGTTGAGATTTATCTTCAGGGTCATTGCCTTGTGACAAGGAGATCTGAATCACTTGACATCTGGAAAATAATATTGGAAAAGGAGTCCATATGGTAATTTCCCCACCCATGGAATTTAAACAGAATATATCTCGATAAAATTTACTTGGTCTATTGAGCGTCATGAATTAAACAGCTTTTATCTTGAAATTCGAGCTTAGCCGTAAAGATACACCATTGAACATATATTACCAAATAAACAGAATATTGATATAAATAATTAATATCTTTTAATTATGAAGTAACTCTCTCTCAATATCTCTCAATAATTAGTACTCAGTTTATTCCAGATCGCAAAATATTCACACGCAGTCATGACTATTTTTTTACGAGAATGGACTCCATTTAATTGATGACGTTGCTATTGCTTGAAAAGGCCCAGCACGTTACCTTATGTAGACTCTCAGTAGAATTATATATGGCTAAAATTCATAATCACAGAATGTTGTTACAATCCAGCACCTCTCTCCCCATTTCCGTAAACAGCAGATCTCAAATTCCCAATATGGCATGGGACATCTTCCCACAACTCGTACAAAAGACCTCTGATTACACTCCGAAAGAAAGCAAGTATCACATCTGCTCACTACAAGCTCCAACTCGAGAATAATCTGAAACGTGCCGGCTCCACGCGAGTCCAAGCAAGGATCATATAAGAGAAATCCAAGCCTACGCAACTGCATTCAAAATGGCACAGTTCCGGGAATATTTTTCCTCAGCTCCGTCAACAGTAGATCTCGCTCAAAGAATCGTCACATACTGAACCCTATCGGTTATTGTTATAGAGGCATGATTTTAGCCTATGGTATCACGTACATTCAAGACCACCCTGAAGAACCTTGGAGATCCTTGTATTTTAATTTATTGCCTGGGAGTAGTTGAGTGGTGCAGAGCTCGTGGGAATGGAACAGCTAAATAATTAGGAAATCTCTGGAATCTCATAAGACAAATTTATGACCCCAAGCCAAGCGAGTTAATTTAGACGCAGGACGCTAAACCCTTTTAAAGAGGTGGCGTTTCAACAAAGATTTGGAGCGAAAAGAAAATTAATTTATATCTTAAAGCACAGAAGAAATGCATTTAATCTGAGAAGAAAATTGCAACCTCCATAAAGTGAGCAAAATTTTGATATGCGACTTGGGCATAACTAAAAGTGCATATGCGACATTAGTACTTAGCGCGCTTCTTGCAAGGAGACCGCCGGAGGGAGAATCTCGCGGGGAAATCATTAGCTTGGGTACGCGAGACGTGTTATAAATATGCAGCGGTAGAGCACTCGAGACGGCACTCTTTGTCTCGCGACTGCGACGGTGTGATACTACTCCAGGAGGACATCGTGAATCAGATCTAAGCGGCGAGCTGTTAACATCCAGTACAATCTACTTGGGAATCGAAGTAAGTAAATAATCTGCATAATCTAGTTGAATCTTTCAGACTACATATGTTTGTTTGCCTGTCATGGAAATGTACTGCCAATAACTCCACTCTCTCGCTTGTCATTCGAATAGCTTTAAGGGCCAAGTATTAGAAACGAGGTTCGTAATCTTATTATAGCTCAGATGATTTCTGGCCGTTTGGAAAAATATTTCTGTGATAGAAAGACTGAATCTAGGCACAATATGTGAAAATGTGAATGATGGGTGTATTTGACGTCGTCCTAAAAGGAGCTTTAAAACGTGTGAAAGGGACGTGAGTGGAGACTGACATTGTAGCAGAACTCTTGGTAACTTATGTCTCTTTTACAGTTTCCCTTCACGTATACAACGTGAGAAACGTCGCAGAGAACGAGAGAGAAGAACAGCAAGCTGTAGCAACGGAGCAGCTGTCGAGACAACCAAGCATCGACGCGGGGACTCCAGGAAGGCGAAGCTCACCACAATACCGGAAGAGACACTGGACCACTTTCACGGAAGCTGTCGAAGAATCATTCACCAGCCAGCATGAATCCAGCGATCTACATAACTTTGCAGATGGCAGTGTCATCTGTCAACATGAGATAAGTTCCTGGGTTCCATAGAGAGCCGCCACACAATGTCATCGGTACTCCCAGGTCAGACAAACCCAATTTTAATTAGCATGGGCTAGATTAAAATTAAAATTCAAGGTGGCGTCAGCCACGACAGTTATGTAAATAATGGTTTGTATAGGATAGGTATGCACAGACCTCGAAATCTGGACGGTAGAAATGGTTGTGAATTTTTATATTTTCACCTTGTATTATGTTTGTTTCTGTTCGCGGCATCTTTTATGCATTGGTCACGTTAGCTAGGTCCTGTAGCCAGACACGGGAATTTCAGAAGCAGAGGATTTTTATTTCATTGGTTATTGTACGTAAATTTTTCATACTGGAGACAGATTCCTTGACTTGCACAGGTTGGCATGGCTGGAGGTATTAGACATGGTGCTAGTGCTTCATATGCACGGTAGAGATAGCTAATCGCACGCATGGACGTTATATGAATGAGTGCTGATGATATGATGAATAATTTTGGTAGTGCCAGGGAATTGAATCCAGGTGTCATGATGAAAACCTCTATGGAGGCAAAGTATGTGAGAGTAATATGTATGCCCAAGCCCTATGAAGGCAGAAATAGATGATTTCAGCACCAAGTGGTTAGATGTGTGTTAATGTAAGGGGGTAAGAAGTCCCTGTAGTTGAACAGCTGTGCGTAGTGTAGGATTGCGGGGGAGAACACTCTGCCATGTGACTTGTGCGAGGCAGGGCAGTCGGGTGTGACGTCAGAGACGAGAAGATTTGGTCTCTGTCTGCGTGTTTGTTTTGTTTTCAAGTGGTTAGGGGGAGTCGCCCTCGGCTTGTGACCTTGACTATAGCTGCCTGTTAGGACCGCAGTTCGTTTGTTTGGTTTATTTTTTCTTGTCTACTTAATCTCGCCACATGTTTACTTCGCCACGTATTGTTGGAGCGGGGTTATTTTTGGGTTTATTGATAAGTGTGTATACCTTAGTTAGGTTGGACTGTAAGCTTTCATCCAGTCCAAGTCTTGTACTGTAAAGATTTGATTACGGAAGAGTATGGGTTCGAGGTCTTGTGACGCTAAGTTTTTACGCAGGGGAGATTGCCTTTTGATTTTTCCTTTTGCCCAAATAGTTCTCTTATCTTCCTATTTCGACTTATTCTGTTGTTCCACCCTTGTTCCAGCCCGGAAGACCGATGGTTTTGTGACATGGAGGTCCTCGGCGATATCATATTGGGATATATCAGATATTCAAACTCTTTGTATATATGATTTTGGATTTAAATTTTTGTAATAAATTCATCATGTTATTTTATTTTTTCTCGTATTTTTGTCATTTTTTATTTTAGATTATTCTTACCGGATTTGTCACATATCCTGTTGTTTATCGTAATTTCGCCCCTTGTTTTCCCTTGTACCCCTGAGATGTGCGTGACTGAGTTGCTGTGCGAGGATATGTGTTCAGGTAAGACTATGTGCACAAGCTCACGATTGTGGGAGTTTTTTCACTACTGTGCTCTTGGTTCGAGACCGATATTCGCCTGGCCGGAACCATAGGGCCCTGTAGGGCACAATACAGAGCCGGGAAATAAACTGAGTGATCGAAGCACGCTAGTCCCAAATAAATACAGAGAGTATATTAAAATTAGTGAGTACCCATAATAATGAGAGTTTCTCTAAGAATCACCATGCCATGAAGGCTAAATACACACATTTGAAATATACAATTAAATAATAATAATAATAATAATAATAATAATAATAATAATAATAATAATAATAATAATAATAATAATAATAATGGCCGGGCTGAGTGGATCAGATGGTTAAGGCGCTGGCCTTCTAACCCCAACTTGGCAGGTTCGATCCTGGCTTAGTCCGGTGGTATTTGAAGGTGCTCAAATAACGACAGCCCCGTGTCGGTAGATTTGCTGGCACGTAAAAGAACTCCTGCGGGACTAAATTTCGGCACATCGGCGTCTCCGAAGACCTTAAAAATTCATTAGTGGGACGTAAAGCAAATAACATTATTATTATTATTATTATTATTATTATTATTATTATTATTATTATTATTATTATTATTATTATCTGACTGGGGTTTTTCAGGTTACAGGGGTAATACTTTGACTACATTCAACTAAAATGAATAGAAAAACTACCTCGACTGAAATAAAAATAAAAATTATAGACATGATAATTATAAATATGTGGACTTTTGCCGTGTCAAGAAAACGAAGTGAAATTCTTTACTTTTTACAGAGATCTTTGCTCCGCGGCTTCAGAAGAAAATCTCGACTGTTCACAAGGAAGACTTCTCCAATAATTGGAGATCTGAATTTACCAAATGTTAACTGGTAAGGGAATGCCAATGACAGGAAGCATGAGTAAAAAATGGTGTATAAAACAATATGACAAGTACAGCTGAATCAATCAGTAATGGGGCTAACTAGAGGGAAAACATTCATAGACGTGGTGAGCATAAAACCAAATGGGCTCTATAGGAAAGCTGAAGTGATAGATGGTCTAAGTGATCATGAAACAGCTTTTGTCGTAGTTAAAAATATATGTAATATAAAGGAAGATTGTAAACTTAATAGGCAGCCATATTAATTTTAGGGAGCAATGGAAGAATATGTATTGATCATTTAAGTAAAAAAGAGGTTCCATGAAGGACATAACGGGGAAAATTAATGAACAAGGAGAGTGTATATGTGAGGAATTACAGAAGGCAGAAGTATTTAGTCAACAATTTCTAAAGGTAGTTAGATATAAGGATAATGTCTAGATATTGGAGGCGTATAATACTGGCGAATAACTAAAATTTATCTTTGAAAATAAAGGCATTTACAAAAACACAAGTAGAAAGCTAAGAAAAAAAAACCTAGTTGATTACTGTTTGCATGAAAGAGCTATACCAACTGAATGGAGGATTGCAATAGTAGCCCCAGTGCACAAGGGAATTTCTGACAAACATAAAGCGGATAATTACAGGCCTATCAGCTTCTCATATACTGTTTTCAATCTCTGGGAAAGCATTTAATTTGATTATATAAGGCGCGCTTGTGAAATTAATTGGTTTGATAGAAGGCATTTCGGGTTTAGGTAATGTTAATCCAGTGATGCTCAGGATATGGCAGATATTTTGGATTCTGGAAGTCAAATGGACTGTATCGGTATTGATCTATCCACGGCTTTTTGTTGTGTATATCATGGGAGATTATTGATGAAAATTAGGGTTTATGGACTAGACAAAAGTGTGGTTGAATAGGTGCCTGCATTTCTAGAAAACAGAACTCAGAGGATCAGATTAAGTGAAGGGTTATCTCATCTTTTTAATGTTTAAGATGGTGGCCACACAGGGCAGCATTATTGGAACTTTACGTTTTTATACACTATATAAATTATAAGTGAAGTAGGCCTGCTGAAATCACTGATAAGACTATTTGCGAATGATGTTATACGGTAATGTACAGGATAGTAAAATGTTACAGGATTGTGAGCGACTAAAGAAAAGATGTCGCGAGATGGACGGTAAACAATGACATGATGATAAACAGAATGAAAAGTCAGGTTGTAAGTTTAATCAAGATCAAAAGTCCTCTCAGTTTTAATAACTATGTTGATGGGGAGATAATAACTCATGAGGATCACTGTATGTACCCAGCTGTTAATATGAGGAACGAACTTCATTGGGGTAATCATGCTGTCGAGTTTGTAAGGAAAATGTACGGATTTCTTGGATTTTTCTTGGATTGAGGGGGTCAAATGGACTGTATTGTGATTGACCTATCTAAGGCATTTGATGTGGTAGATTATGGATGACTACTGGCAGAAATGAATGCAACAGGACTAGACAAAAGGGTCATTCATTTCAGTGTCTGGTCAGCATTTCCAAAAACAACAGCTGCGCTCGCGTTGTTGTTTCCTCTAAAAACATCTTGTGATGTGCATGAATTGTCCAGGAAGGGACATACAAGCCGGTGGCTTGGGTCTTGTTCAGCACCACATTCACACGAGGTGTCTACATTTGCTGGAATGATCCTCATTTCTTCAGGTTGGTCTTGCATTAAGGGACGCCCACTCTTAAGCGGTTGAGGGACCTACATACAAGGTAAGGTAGATCGGTACCATGAGCTAGTTCTTCCTTTGGTGACAAATAGCAAAATAGAACACAGAGAATTAGAGTAGGTGAAGCTTTATCTGACCCGGTAGGACCGGGTGTATTGAAGAAGGGCGTGCCTAAGAAGAACAGCTCTTTAGCATGTGGTATGGCGAAAAAAAGACCTAGACGTTCGAGGCTTGCTTTTCACATCTCCTTTCATAAACCTATAACTGTAACAAATACCGATCTCGATAGCTGCAGCCGCTTAAGTGCGGCCAGTCTCTAGTAATCGGGAGATAATAGGTTCGAACCTCATTGCCAGCAGCCCTGAAGATAGTTTTCCGTGGTCTCCCATTTTCATACCAGGCAAGTGCTGGGGCTGTACCTTAATTAAGGCCACGGCCGATTCCTTCCCATTCCTAGGCCTTTTCTATCCCATCGTCGCTATAAAACATATCTGTGTCGGTGCGACGTAAAGCAAATAGCAAAAAAACTGTCACAAACGTGTCGTCACAATTCTTTTTTAAAATCTTCATAAAACAACCCTTTTACTTATGATAAGTAAACCGAGGCAGTTTGAATAAAATCAAAATTTTAAAATAAACAATACTTTATAAATAATCACTAAAATGTTTTTAAATGTTGAAATAAAAAAGCTGTAACTTCTAATCTAAGCAAAATTTATATATGGCTAATGTACTATATACGTTCAAGACTTTATTTTCCATTCTTCCAAAAATTTTTGGAGATCGGATTGAAATTATTAACAAAATATTGTTATTGTCAACTTGATCTGGTCTAAAGAAACCAGCACAGCAGTAAGCACACACTGTTTTCCTACACTTTGTAGATACAAATCCATAACCTCTGAATAACACCAACACACACCTACAACATAACACTTGAAATAGACCCAATAATGTTTTAAAATATTTCCAGTAGTTTTCCACATTTAACTTATATTCAAATAAGTTTCGCAATGCACACACCATGGCATCCTTCTTGGCATTTGGTACACACAGTTCTTGATCTGTTTCTTACTCCTGTCTTACTGCATGACCAACAGGTTTTCTCCTTTCTTCCTGGGAGTTTAGCAAGCTCTATAGGTCCTCGAAAATCATCATTTGAAGGTCTAACGCATGCTGATTTTATCTTCTCCTGGAACCATTCCTCAGACACTGTCCCCGTTTCTACCACCAAGGTAATTTGCCCAGGACTATTTAGCCGATCCCAGGCGTGCTCAGTCCGAATTATGATGAAATTAATGCCGTAAATATACATACACCCTGGATCTTGACGGGGAACATATAACTAAATACGGACACGGTGAGGTCAATTAAGAACTACAAATAAAGCAAGGCGAAGCATGGCGTCAGTTTTGGAGGAAAATCTGTTTATTGAAAGATAAGCAAGATAAATACTTTAAAAAATAGCAAAGTATCAAATAATCCAGATTTACATTACTCAGATTGTTTTTTCTTTCCAGCTGGATTAAAGTCCATGTTGAGAATCAGAATATGTTACAAATTTACAGTGTATGCCGACACACATACTTAACATATCAAATCAAAACTTGAAGTTTCATTAATTTTAACACATTGGCTTGCGTGCTCGCACCACGCTCCTGGGTTTACTTTTTGTTAACACTTTTAACATGTAGATGAGTACGTTCCCCAATTCTGCACACTTGGCATTACAGTGGGGTCCTTAACCTTAAGAACGACGTGATCTAATGCGCAAAACGGAGAGGGGGGACAAAACTAACCAAACTGTACAATATATATATAACACGCTGAGTGGTAAAACATCCTACGCGCAAAATATATAAATCTCGAGTCATGAGCAATCTCTTGAGCATAAAAAACAATGTGGATCGGAACCACACAAATAAAAATCACATAAATGGAAAAATATATACATTCCAAGAAACAAAACATGATGTCATATTTTTCAGGGCTCACTAACAAAGCATGCGGCATTCACGCAACTAGCATATACTCAAAGCCTCAACGGAAATAAAGGAAACATAATTACACGTTAAGCAACACTTCCTATTCAACATAGGTCCCTGAAAAATAATTATATGACACAAAATCAATAAATGACAGAGTAAGCTTTATCTTTCAACACCTATTTCAACGTTGTAACCTGGAAATTACATGACACAAATATTCCTCAGTGCGGTTATATCATAAAAGAAAATCCGAACAAAACATCGCGATATAAAATTCTCGTCAACTACAACAACCGCAGAGAAATGGACAGAAACAATAAAATCACGAAGTATAGGCCGCTCAAATAAAACTCTCCCCGGCAAACAAACATATCACCCTCGCCAACACACGGTGGAATGACTCAAAGTGGAGATCCACGTCTCCCAAAATAAAGCAGCAATACCAAAACCACAGGGTCCAACCCTTTACACATGCTGCTCAAGAGTCTACCCGAGGCAAGTCACACAATCAAGAAAATGCAGGCCTTTCGGGTGAGAAACGCGTTCTCTTTCTCAAAATCACACAAAATAATATGTCCTAAAGTTGCGTAAAACTGAAGAAATATGAAGGACGTCATCTAACATTCGCTTGCATGAAAAGAAACAAGACCGCGCTGGTTACGAATCAAAGCACTCGCGCTCAAAGGGAAACATGAATAATTAAGTGGCCAACTCTAATAAATATGATAAACGGAAACTAAGAAATTGCCACATTGACAATCGATCATGTCTTAACATCGGAAAGTTACTGAAATATATCAATCCTACATCGGGAGAAACTCGTATTAATAATAATAATAATAATAATAATAATAATCGAAACCGACTTTCAACCTATTAGGTCGTGTTACGTACATTTAGTACGTGTTGAAGAGATGTTAAGTACAGAACAAAAATGGCCAACCAGACACCAGTGGGATCCGAACCCACAACCTCCCGATTTCGCGTCGGTTGCTCTACCAATTGAGCTATGGTGGCCTAGGATATCTTTGTTCTGTTGGAAAGGATCTGAGCTACAGGTCTGGTACTACCATAGCTCGATTGGTAGAGCAACCGACGCGAAATCGGGAGGTTGTGGGTTTGGATCGCACTGGTGTCTGGTTGGCCATTTTTGTTCTGTACTTAACACCTCTTCAACACGTACTAGATGTACGTAACACGACCTAATTGGTTGAAAGTCGGTTTCGATTACAATGCGGTCGTGAAAATTCAATATTTAATAATAATAATAATAATAATAATAATAATAATAATAATAATAATAATAATAATAATAATAATACATTTTACGGAAATTTTAATCTAATATTCGGAATTCGAAATACGAAACTGCATTCGTGGAACTTGTGAACCAATTACTGATTTACCACCTAGATATACAAAATAGTCGTGAAGATGACGCTAACAACTTCGTGGATCCACACTCCACCGTCTTACACACTCTCAATCACGCATCATGCAATAAATCCCAGAAAACGTGACGGCATGTTTCCGTACGCTTTGAGCTTCCATTAATAATACTTTAATCTAGTCCTTCTTGACTTTAATTTGAATCTTTATTTACAATTACAATTAAGCCCCGAGACGTACACTGCGTCTCAAACATCAAAGCAAACAAATAAAAACATTATATCAGGCTAAAATAAGAAACTGACTCGTAAAGAAATGACGCTAACCACTCAACTAAATAAATCAGAAATAAATGAAAGAAAGCAAGCTGTGACCTCATGCAAACGGTCCACATTTATGTTATAATTATATTTACATTAACAAGCTTCCTATCATTTTTAACCTATCCCCTTTTGCAACATTAAACACGTTCGCACTTGCATAATTACATTAAAACTCTATACTCATCTGTTATGTTGACTTATGGCCGCCCGTCTTTAGGAGACAGCCGACCCCATCTTGTTTTTAGCCAGCCATATCGATGATGCTGCTGCCTTCAAGAAAGATTAGATCAGTCCTTTTGTCTCCATCGAGGGGTAGAAAGGTGATGTCTTATTTTCCATTGCTGCTTCTGCTTCTGGAGGTCGTCTAAATCATACCCTCGTTCACGACGTAGAAACTAGGTGAAGATCAACCGGCCGGTTACTAAAATACTACAGCCGGGGGTAGATTCCACTGACCGTCAAACCAGTTCCCATTCAGTAGCGGAACCGTTTCTCTTATCTACTTCCGTAACTGGGTCAAATATTTCCCATTTATAAAAGACAGGACTGGAAATTGTAAACATTATGCCCTCGGAAAACTATTTACACAGGCAGGCTACTATGCATTTTGAAATGATGAAATTGAACTTTTCTTTCCCTTTGGTAATCGTAAGTTAAATATCATTCTCCCAGTATTAGAAAACTTGAGTATATCAAATGCAGACTGAGCGTCCTCCAACAAAATCTTACGAGTCCCCACACGATCACTCGCGTACATAAAAACTTACGATGTTACCTGCACAGAATCTCGCCGAATAATAGGGTAACTATCTGACGCGGTCATCGTTTGTATCAACTCATCCTCGATTGGGGCTACCTCTTCCCTAGACCAATGCCTCGCCATATCGACGGAGGCTCTATTGTTTCATTGGCGCAACACATCGCGTACCTGACGCTTACTTCAAACATCTCTTACAAGCGACCCTAGCCTCTCGCCCAGGCATCCGAAATGTTGTCCGTTGGAGTTCTATTGTTACCTTGTTTGAATTTGTGTGCGTCATGTCGAAATTCCACCTTCCAAACTTAGCTGGCGAGCAGAAAAACCCGAGCTCCAAGCTCCCTGCAGAAATTGCGACATGTGCTGTTGAATGTAGATGTTTCCTGCCAGTTACTTGTACTTAATAAAATGAAATATTCTCTGTACACTCGAATAAATGACTGATTAATTAAATGAGCACTTCAATAAGGGCTCAACACATCATAAATTATTGAGGCAAGAAACTGGTACCTTGGTAATCGTAAGTTAAATGTCATTCTCCCAGTATTAGAAAACTCTGAAACTAAGTTTAGTACAGTTTTCCTCATATAAGATGTACGTGTAGGTCACCCCTGGTGGACTTTGAGTGAACTAAAAACCGTAGATAACTCTTCTTTGCCGAGAGAAAGGCGGCAAAAAATTAAAGATGGAGTGAGCTGTTTTTGCACATTTGTGTAGCGATAATTGTGGTGTAAAATAAAAGTGTAGTTAAAGCAGATTCAGTGTGTTGTGTACTTCACTACATAATTGGTGACCCCGACGTGATTCAGTGACGAAAGTGTGCAATAAACTTCGCGAAGTGCATAAGTGTAGTGTAAGCGTGAAGAACAATGGATGAAAACAACACAACGGGTACGCCAACGGCAAACGGATCTCATTCAGGACACATGGTGGGTGAAGCTAACAAGGTAAGCATCAAGATCCCTCCTTTCTGGATAGAAAAACCTGAAATATGGTTCTTTCAAGTGGAAGATCAGTTTTCTATCTCAAGAATTACCCAAGAGGACACTAAATTCAACTACCTCGTGTCTCAGCTAGAACCTAAATATCTCGAAAACATTTGGGACATTATCAAAAGTTCGGAACTTAATAAATATTCCGCGGCTAAAGAACGCCTTCTAAATATCTTCAAGGAAAGCGAAGATAAACAAATAAAACGGTTGGTAACAGGCCTAGAATTAGGCGATCTGAAACCTAGTCAGCTTTTAAGAAAAATGCAGTCCTTAGCAGGCGTGAATGTTTCCGAAAAAGTGCTTCGTACCTTGTGGCTTGAGAAATTACCGGACTCTATCAAATATGTTCTAATCGTATCTGACGAAACTTGGAAAAAATCGCAATTATGGACGACAAAATCATTGAAATGAATCCCTGCAGTAAACTTTACAGTGTGGAAAATAGCGGTACTGATACGTCCGTAAGTAACGACGCTATCACGAAACTCTCTGCACAGATAGCCGCCCTAGGGCAACAGATAGCTTCAATGCGCACTTTTAGGCCCCGCAGTCGAAGTTCGAGCCGAAACCGAAGCAAAAAGAAGTACGATCCAAACGGGAAATACTGTTACTACCACTTCAGATTTGGTAATAAGTGCTTCCCTGACAAATGCAAGCCTCCATGCTCGTGGAAAAATTTGGAAAACACCAAACAGTAGTAGAGTTGGCAGCAAGCTCCACTACTGAAAGTAGTAAGGATTGCTGTAAACCCCGTTTATTTGTACGTGACAAAAACACGGCTTTGCACTTCCTTGTGGATAGTGGAGCCGATGTTTCAATAATCCCTGTCACTTCCAGTAACAGAAACTGTGACACAGATTTTAAATTATTTGCAGCTAATGGCACAGAAATCCCAACTTATGGACTTAGAATACTGAATATTGATTTGGGACTCCGTCGACAATTCCAATGGCCTGTCATAGTAGCTAAAATTGGCAAGGGCATATTAGGTGCTGATTTTCTGAAGAAGTTCAACTTACTAATTGACCTAAATAAAAAGCAGTTAATTGATGGCGAGACAAAACTCTCTGTCATGGGTGAAGTAACAGCCATCACAGCTGATAATGTTGTTAGCACAATGTCAAATGCACAAAAGTTTGCCGATCTCTTATCCAGTTACTCGGATTTAACGAAACCTAATTTACTACCTACTCAAATCAAACACGACATTCAACGCTTCATCCCAACTGAAGGCCAACCAGTATATTGCAAGCCCAGGCAGTTGGATCCTCGGAAGCTACAGATTGATAAACAGCAATTCCAGTTTATGCAAAACAGTGGAATTATTCGACCAACAAAGTCGCAATGGGCTAGTCCTCTCCAACTGGTCCTCAAAAAGGAGGGAACTTTTCGACCATGCGGCGATTATAGACGACTGAACGCACAAACTATCCCAGACCTATATCCGATTCCTCGGATTGAAGATTTCCAACATATTTTGAGGGGTAAGAAAATATTTAGCAAGCTCGACCTCTTCAAGGCATATTTCCACATTCCTGTAGCAGAGGAAGACAAACCTAAAACTGCTATTATCACTCCGTTTGGGTTATATTAATTTAATGTGATGCCGTCTGGACTCCGTAATGCACCAGGCAGCTTCCAACGTTTCATTAATGAGGTATTTAGAGGCCTAGACATTATTTTTCCATATCTTGAGGACTGCCTAATTGCTTCAGAATCAGTAGAGGAACATCGTGAGCATCTTAAGATTGTATTTGAGAAGCTACATGAATTTGGCCTCCGAATCGATGTCTCAATGTCTGTACTTGGTGTAGAGCAAGTGAAATTCTTGGGACACTTAAACACCACAGAAGGCTCCACACCCTTACAAGATAAAGTGAAAGCGATTGTTGACTACAAAGTACCACAGACAGTTCATGACCTTCGTGTATTCTTAGGTACCGTTAATTTCTACAGACGTTACCTCAAGGATGCAGCAGAAACGCAGTCTCTTTTGCATGCTTATCTCAAAGGTGTTAAGAAGAAAGATAAGCGACAAATTAACTGGACACCAGAAGCTATCACAAAATTTGAAAAATGTAAGCAGGACTTGGCAAATGCAGCACTGCTTTCATTTCCAGACCCAACATACCAGCTGGCCCTGGCAGTAGATGCAAGTGACTTTGCAGTAGAAAGTGTCCTGCAACAGTATGAAGAAAAAGGATGGAAACCTATCGGATTCTTTTCAAAGAAATTAAGCGATACACAGAGAGCGTATAGCACCTATGACCGTGAACTGTTAGGAATCTACCTCTCTGTCAAGCAGTTCAAACATTTTCTCGAAGGAAGAGACTCACTTTTGCATTTAATCAGATAAATGAGAAGGCATCTCCACGGCAGTTGCGACATCTTCAGTATATCTCCCAGTTTACAACAAACATCCAACACATTAGTGGCAAGGCAATATCGTTGCGGATAACCTATCACGGGTTGAATCTATGACTGTCATCGATTACGACACAGTCGATGAAAGTCAACGTCAAGACAGTGAACTTAAACAACTTCAAGAGGAAAGTCGGTCACTCGTGTTCAAGAGCTACCCACTGCCTTCTGGAAAGTTACTGTGGTGTGATACCTCCACAAAAAACATAAGGCCATACATTCCAAAAGAATTTCGCAAACAATTCTTTCTTCAGATCCACAACATGGCGCATCCAGGGAAAAATACTATTGTTAGGCTGATGACTTCCAAGTTTATCTGACCTGGTATCAAGAATGACGTCAGAAAATGGACGCAAGCTTGCATGGGATGTCAAAACAGCAAAATAACAAGACATACCATATCGCCAGTCAGCCATTTTCAAGAACCTGTTGAGAGGTTCATCACTGTTCACATAAACATTGTTGGCCCCCTTTCACCTTCTGATGGCTATCTCTACTGCCTCACATGTATAGATCGCTTCACCAACTGGATGGAAGCAATACCATTGCAAAATATAACAGCAGAGACGGTAGCAAAATCATTTTATGATCATTGGGTGACGCGGTTAGGAGTCCCAGCAAATCTAGTTACTGACCAAGGCCGACAGTTCGAAAGTCAGCTCTTTAAGAATCTTTCTGAATTGTGTGGCGTGAAGCTTAAACGTACGACACCCTATCATCCGCAGAGCAATGGTAAAGTTGAACGTCTGCATCGAACAATAAAAACGGCTATCAAAGCCCACAACTCTATAAAGTTGACAGACACACTTCCGACTGTGTTGCTAGGTCTACGCGCATCACTCCGGGAGGACTCGAACAGTTCAGTCGCACAAATGGTGTATGGCACGCATATTAGGCTTCCAGGTGAATTTTTTGATAACCCTCCATCTCATACCGAACCAGAAACTTTTGTCTCCAAACTTCAACAGCACATGTAGCAACTCAGACCTGTGGAAGTCAAGCACAAAACTTCCCGAACTGTATTCATCCATAAAGACTTGAGTAAATGTACTCATGTATTTCTGAGAATCGATAGAGTAAAAAAACATTTGCAACCCCATATGAAGGTCCTTTCCTGGTAACTGCCAAAACTGATAAATATTTCACGCTTACCATAAAAAATAAATCTGTGAATGTCTCCATTGATCGCCTGAAACCAGCCTACTTCATAGCAGCAGATGATGAAAGTTCTACAGTCGTCATGAAGAACAACCAGGTGTCTTGCAAGGACTCTGCCCCCCTGATAGATCAAGCACGGATTCCCAGGACAAACCCAGCAAGGAGAAAGTGGTAAAAAGTCACGAGTGGAAGGACTGTCAGGTTTCCCACTCGCTATTTAGATGACGTATATATTTAATATTCTTGTGATTATGGTATATTTTGTTTATGTTGATACTGTCTTTGTATCGTAGCTTGGTTACTGGAGGGGGAGCGGTGCAGGCCACCCCTAGTGGACTTTGAGTGAACTAGAAACCATAGATAACTCTTCTTTGCCGAGAGAGAGGCGGCAAAAAAGTAAAGATGGAGTGAGCTGTTTTTGTACTTTTGTGTAGCGATAATTGTGGTGTAAAATAAAAGTGTAGTTAAAGCAGATTCAGTGTGTTGTGTACTTCACTACATACGCATTCAATGTCATTTTGAAAAATATATTGAATGTCACTTTCTTCCAATATTTTATCGTACTTTACTCGTCGAGATAACTATACAGCATCATATCATTCTTGTCAATCCCTCCCATAAACCTACTGTAGTCACAGATCATTCTCGGTTTCACTGTCACTGTTTCTTCCCTATGCTTCCTTTTTATCTTCTCTTGATCATTTATTTCTGTGTTTGTAGACAGTAAAATTACAGGGAATTTCTGATATTTCTTCTCCCTATAAGCCAAACCGACAAGGTTGCTTCCCTACATCTAGGTTTTTTGGCAATTTTTCTGGAATACCTTTCCTATTACGTCTCAGAGTCCCAGTAACATAATGTACCTACACTGTAAAGGTGCCCAACAAGAGGGACACTTGAACAAAGTTGTCAGTGAATATGTGGTAATCCTTGTTTAGAAGGCTGCACAAATTTAACAACTTCACTACCGCAGTGTAACCTAAAATTTTTCTTTAACTTCATGTTTACGTCCGTGGATTTTGCTCCTTCATAACAATGGAAATTCGTACAGTAGTTTGAAGATGAATCACAGAGAACCCAAAGTTTGATGCTCCACTTGTTGTGGTGTTTATCTGGAATATATTGCAACAGTCAAGTATGACTTTTGCTACCTATCAAAGCTTTCGTCAACTGATATTTGCTGGTGAGGTGTGGTATTGGAAAAGATTGCTCACATGATATACTAAAGGTTGAAATTTACTGCAAGGATCATAATTCGGTTCATTGCTCTTGGCCAACTTGTCAAACAAATGAAAGAAGCTTTGATTCAAATCTAGTTTTGGTGAACTTTGCCGAAACCGGGGAGAACTTTGCAAAGAATTGACACACCAGTATGACTTGATTGTCGGTTTCCTGTTCAAGCCCATATTCAACAGAATGGTTACAAAGGCATCTCTGACATTAAGTGAAGTCTGCTTGACGGAGAAAGATTCTATTCCGGGATGCAATAAAATTCTTTGCATTCGGTACTTATTCGTCTCTGAACTAATTAAAATAATTCTCTGGTTTTGAATCAGGTGAATGGCAGTGTTTAGGTCCTGGGGATTCCATGAAGGAGAAATTGTGAGAGAACTGTGGTTTAATATCTTCAGATATCTTCACCCAGCTAGCATGGTCATCACTTTCATATGAACTGAACTGTTTGAGTCACTCACCACCCGTTTTTCAACGTTATTAGTCATGCAAGTTGCAACTTCAGCACTACTACCACTGTCTTGGTATTCACTGCGAGCAGCATTCTTGTGTTGTAATCCGGATGTCGAAGGCTGATTTTAATCGAAACAGAGGTCTAAATCACTATCAATGTCAGAGAAATCTGACAAATCATCTAACAAATCATCGTCAGAGTTCTGGTCGAGTTCTTCCTCCAATTCGCAACTTGCCATACGTTTACGATAAACACACATTATTTACGAAGGCGATGGCTGTATCACACTTTTTCTGTTTCACTAGGCCAAAGAGCCGCTAGTACGGCTGACGGGCCGCCTACTACGCATTGTCGTAGGAATGAAATAATATTCCGATACGATTTTTTACACGAAACGGAAATCAGCACTCAAAATAATTATCCACTTGGAAAGGAGATAACGTCAATAATCTAACAAACAAACAAACGATAAAACTGAGAAGACTGCACTAGGTTACTTGCCGCCATACTTGGTGTATGTTGAAACAGCAACAGCAGACTGCACAGCTCGGCGATAGGGTTAGCGCGGGTAAATACAGTAGAGACAATACGTGACACTTCCGGATTTAGCCTTGTTAAAATGGAAGACAACTAAGTGGCGCTCCTAGTGTCTTGACCTGAAAATTCGCGCTAAATTCAAATATCAATGGAAATGTATATACGGAAATGGATACATAAATTACGTCTAGAAAGAAAGTGTTACTAAAATATTAACTTCAAAGTTTCTAAAGCAATTCTGGATAAATGAATGAAGAATTATTTAAGGGGTTATTATTTAAAGACTGAAATTAGACATATAATCAGGATGTGAAATGGACTGCTGTAAAAGGGCTTCATCTTTCATTTATGCATTACTATTTTAGCTTTAGAATTCCTGCCTGAACGTTCACGGCTAGAACTTTTCCTTTTTTTCTCATTGAAAAGCATTGTATCATCATGTTAAAACACTTGTCAACAAAAATATCGGCACATTCCTTACACAAATGATTCAATGAATTTATATTTAAGAGCTGGACAATTTACCTTTTAACTTGAAGCCTACTAACAGAAAGATCAATAAATTTAGCGTCAAAAACATTCAAACTTTCACTATCAGCAATACTTGCCATAATGCCATTACATTAGGGTAAAGCAAATTTACATCATCATATTATTTCGAGAAAATATGTACGGTACATTTCTTATATCACCCATATTTTCTTCAGTGCTTGACAACGCATTACGGCATTCCAAATGGGGTACCTTGGAGCACAACCAACCACACTCATATGCGTATGTATTTTCCTGAATTAAATCAAACCCACATATCACACCTACAACAACACATCGGTATTGAAGGTTAATTGCTGCACTATACAACAAAATATGCATATTATATTTTAAGCCAGTTAAAATATGGGTCGAGCAAGTCAGAAGATTATGAAGTACTATAAAAATCCCTTTGTCACTGGAAGAATATATTCTATATGCAAACACAATATTACCTATGTTTTCTTGTCACGAGGGAAACTGGAGAAAGACCGCGCATTCTTCTGCACTTCATAGTTACGGCAGCCTTTCCCTTCATGTTGAGAGGAAATATCAAGGAATGACAAACGCTAATATTTAATTAAGTCAACTTAATGGAAACGCATAAATAACACCAAAAACTTCACACACAAATACACGTGCTCTTACGACAGAATCAGTAGTTCTCAGGTCAATCCGCTAGAGAGAGCTCTAATAGCTGTCCCTCGATATCTCGCTGAGTGTCGCGTATTTTCTCTACTATATTTGACGCGGGCTGGTGCTCTGAAATAAATAATGTGCTGCACTCTACTTGTTGGTGTTTATTTCGTTCTTTGACTTTCGTACTCAATTAAACTTTCATCTAACAGTCCCTAAACATCTTAAAGACACATAATATACCGTTATATAAGCCATGTGTTAAACAATTTGGCCTACAGATGTCCTTTTATTCCATTGAAGAAATATCGCCACCTGAGTTTGAGTTTAAGATGGCGTCAGCGAAGGATGTAAATGAAGTTTCACGTTGGTACCAACAACGTAAGGCAAGCTGATATAAGTACCAACATAGTTGGAGATGTGTGGGATCTGGTAAATGCAACACGGGGGAAGTTGAAGAAAGCGGAGATTGTTATTAGTGGAATACTGTGTAGGAGGGATACTGACTGGAGGGTGATTGGGGATTTAAATGAGACTATGGAGTGGGTATGTGGGAAACTGGGAGTGAAATTACTAGAACCTAATGGGTAGGTAGGAGATAGGGATCTGCGCTCTGATGGCTTTCACTTAAACCGCAGTGGTACGTATAAGTTAGGAAATTTGTTTGGAAGGGTAATAGGGAGGTACATTCAGGGAAACAGGCTGGTCTAGGGAGCGGTGATAAGGGAACAGGGAACTGGAAATCAAGTGGGGATGACATAAAATTGTTAGTGTTGAACTGTAGAAGTATTGTAAAGAAAGGAATAGAATTAAGTAATTTAATAGATATATATTTACCAGATATTGTCATAGGAGTTGAATCATGGCTGAGAAATGATATAATGGATGCAGACATTTTGTCACGGCACTGGAGTGTGTATCGTAGAGATAGGATAGGGATGGTGGGAGGGGGAGTATTCATTCTGGTGAAAGAAGAATTTGTAAGCTACGAAAAAGTTAAAGATGAGACACATGAAATTCTAGGTGTAAGGCTCATTTCTAAAGATAATAGGCAACTTGATATATTTGGAGTGTACAGACCGGGAAAGGGTAGCACTGACGCGGATTCGGAATTTTTTGATAGGATAGTCGGCTATGTGGGAAATGACATGGAAAGAAATGTGATTGTAGCGGGAGATCTGAATTTGCCAGATGTCAATTGGGAAGGATATGCGAACGACAGGAAGCATGACCAACAAATGGCAAATAAGTTAATGTGGGAAGGACAGCTGATTCAGAAAGTGATGGAACCAACCAGAGGGAAAAATATCCTGGATGTGGTGCTGATAAAACCAGATGAGCTCTATAGGGAAACTGAAGTAACAGATGGTATTAGTGATCATGAAGATGTTTTTGTCGTAGTCAAAAATAAATGTGATAGAAAGGAAGTTCTTAAAAGTAGGACTATTAGGCAGTACCATATGGCCCAGGAGATGACCTGGGGGCGTCACTAATTCAACCTTGTGACTCTGGCTAATAAATGGGGGTGAGATGCGAATATAAGAACTCAACAAGAGAATTCTCTTAGCCACTCTCACCCCAATTCTCCACATTTCTACCTACACGTGGTGCCCCTGTTAAGCTGAGCAACCCAGCAGAAGGTTGGGTATCAACCCCAGCGGGAATCTGGGTCAGCGAGCCGACAGGATGTGGAGGACAGTGGAAGGCAACGGGAAACCACCACTGGCAGTATCTTCCAAGACGTTCATGAGATGGACCTCTTTGTAAAAGATTCCGGAGGTAAAGATTCCCCTCATTCGGATTTCCGGGAGGGGTGTACAACGAGGTTTTAAAAATATGGAAGGAAGGAGAAGAAGAATTATTGCGGATAGGGACATGGAATGTTCTAACCCTTTTACAGGAAGGAAAATTAGAAAACGCTAAATATGAGATGAAGAGAAATAATTTGGATGTACTTGGAATGTGTGAAGTGAGATGGGGTGGATGTGGAGAACTAGAAAGCGATGACTTCCGAATGTACTATTCGGGTGAAGATAAAAATGGATTGCATGGAGTGGGAATACTGATTTGAAAACGACTGAAGAACAAAGTTATGAAGGTTGAATATATCAATGGAAGGATTATGATGATAAGACTGAACGGGAAAAGAAAAGACTTAGTGATCATTCAAGTTTATATGCCGACTTGTAATCATTCTGATGAAGAGGTAGAAGAGTGTTATGAGAAGATAGAACAACTCATTGAGAAAGAGGAAAAGAATGCATGTATTGTTGTAATGGGTGATTGGAATGCGGTTGTTGGTGAAGGATCAGATGGTAAGACCATTGGTAAATTTGGATTGGGAGACAGAAATGAGAGGGGAGAAAGGTTGATTGAATTCTGTAATGAAAATTGCATGGTGGTTGGAAACACTTTGTTTGACAACCACAAAAGGAGAAGGTATACTTGGATATCTCGATTAGATGACAAGAAATATCAAATTGATTATATAATGATACAACAACGGTACAGAAACTGCCTAAAGAATGCTAAATGTTACCCAGGAGCAGACATTTATTCTGACCATATATTAGTTGTAGCAGAGGTAATGATTAAATTGAAAATAGTATGGAAAGGAAAGAAGAGAGAAGAAATTAATATTGAGAAACTGAAAGATAAAGACAAGTGTAGAGAACTAGAGGATGAGTATTGTAACAATAATACATTAGGAAATGAAACAGAAAATGTAGAAAGGAGATGGGAAACTTTTAAAAATTGGATAAAAGAAGCAGCTAAGAAAACACTTGGAGTCAAGGAGAGGAAAAGGGCAAAGAAGGAATGGATAACATCAGAAATGATAAGTAAAACGGAGGAACGCAGGAAATGGAAAACAGTAAATACAGAAGAAGGAAAGCGTAACTACAGGAAGTTAAATAATGAATTAAGAAGAGAAACAGAAAAGGCAAAGAAGAAATGGTTGACAGAAAAGTGTGATGAGATAGAGCAACTGGAGAAAGAAGGGAAATATGACTTGATGTACAAGGAAGCAACAAATATAGTATTCAGAGAAAAGAGAAGGAACAACAGCAATAAGGAAATAGAGGCTACAGATGGCACAATGATATATGAACCCCAAGAAATAATGAAAAGATGGGAAGAATACATAGAATGGCTATATGATCGGGACAATCGACCAAATGAAGAAGAACCTGAAATAGAGGATGAAGATATGGTTAAAGAGGATGATAAAGGGGAAACCATACTGAGAAGAGAGATCGAAGCATCACTGAACGAGATGAAAAATAGAAAAGCAATGGGAATAGATGAGATTCCTGTTGAACTGTTAAAAGCGTTAAATAATGAAGGGAGAAAGGAGTTGATTGGATTATGTAATCAAATATACATGACAGGAAAATGGCCAAAGGACTTCAGTAAAATCATCTTAATCCCTATGGAAAAGGAAAAGAACAGCAAAAAATGTGAAGAACATAGGACATTGAGTCTAATTTCACATGCAGCCAAAGTCTTACTGCGGACGCTCAACAGAAGGATATATGGAAAGCTGAATAACTTTATAGGTGAAGAACAGTTTGGTTTCAGGAGAGGAGTTGGAACAAGAGACGCCATTGGACTTCTGAGGGTGATAGGAGAGAGGTACATAGAGAAAAACAGGAAGGTTTATGCTGTATTTATTGACCTTGAGAAGGCTTTTGACTGTGTCAGATGGGACAAATTGATGACAATCCTGAAGAAACATGGAGTTGATAGGAGGGATAGAAGGCTAATAAAGAATTTGTATACAAACCAGAGAGCAAGAGTGAGAATAGGAGATGAGTTGAGTGAAGAAATTGAATTAGGAAGAGGTGTAAGACAGGGCTGCTCTTTATCACCGACACTGTTCAACATCTATCTCGAAGAAATAAACAATGAAAGTTTTAATGGAAATAGTGGAGTTTGTGTTGGAGGTAGGAGAGTAGAATGTAAAAGATTTGCAGATGATATTGTTGTGATGGGAGAAAGCGAACGTGAAATGATACAAATGTTAGATAAACTCAACATGAAACTAGAAGAATATGGAATGAGAATTAATAAGAAGACCAAAGGTATGATAATTGGAGGAAAAGGTAGAAGTTGTCATATTAGTATAGGAGGAGAAGAAATAGAGCAAGTCAGTAACTTCAAGTATTTGGGAAGTATGATCAGAGATGATATGTATTGCACAACAGAAATTAAGAAAAGAATTGCCATGGCAAAAGAAGGCTTTAGGAAAAAATCAAAATTATTTTGTGGACCACTAAACAAAGATTTGACGAAAAGACTTGCTAAGTGTTACATTTGGAGCATAGCGCTGTATGGCGCAGAGACTTGGACATTGAGAAAGAAAGATGAGAGAAGATTGGAGGCACTAGAGATGTGGGTAAGGAGGAGAATAGAACGAGTGAAATGGGAAGACCGGGTAAGGAATGAGGAGGTATTACGAAGAGTTGGAGAACGACGAAGTATGTTACAAACCATTAGAAGGAGAAAAATGAACTGGATCGGACATTGTTTGAGAAGGGACTGTTTACTGAAAGAAGGAGTAGAAGGAATGGTGAAAGGCAAACGAGGAAGAGGAAGGAAAAAATATCAAATGTTGGACAATATCCAAGGAAATAAATATTCGGACATGAAAAACTTGGCGCAGGACAGGCAACAGTGGAAGAGGTTCATCCCATGACAAGACCTGCCATAAGGCAGAATACCTAGATAGATATATGGCTGATAAAGCAGGCATGAGGCAGTTTCTAAAAAGTAACTATGATCTGTGGAAAACTGTAAATAAAAATGTAAGCAGACTCTGGGATGGGTTTAAAGAAATTGTTGAGGAATGCAAAAACAGGTTTGTACCTTTAACGGAGGTAAGGAATGGTAAAGACCCACCTTATATAATAGATAAATAAAGAGACTAAGAAGGAGGTGCAGACTGGAAAGAAATAGAGTTAGAAATGGCTATGGAAGTAAGGAGAAATTGAAGGAACTTACTAGAAAATTGAATCTAGCAAAGAAGGCAGCTAAGGATAACATGATGGCAAGCATAATTGGCAGTCATACAAATTTTAGTGAAAATGGAAGGGTATGTATAGGTATCTTAAGGCAGAAACAGTTTCCAAAAAGGATATTCCAGAAATAATTAATGAACAACAAGGGGAGTGTGTATAAAGGCAGAAGTATTCAGTCAGCAGTATGTAAAGATTGTTGGTTACAAGGATAATGTCGAGATAGAAGAGGAGACTAAGGCCAATGAAGTATTAAAATTTACATATGATAACAATGACATTTACAATAAGATACAAAAGTTGAAAACTAGAAAAGCGGCTGGAATTGATCAGATTTCTGGGGATATACTAAAGACAATGGGTTGGAATGTAGTACCATATCTGAAGTACTTATTTGATTATTGTTTGGTCGAAGGAGCTATACCAGATGAATGGAGAGTTGCTATAGTAGCCCCTATGTATAAAGGAAAGGGTGATAGACATAAAGCTGAAAATTACAGGCCAGTAAGTTTGTCATGCATTGTATGTAAGCTTTGGGAAGGCATTCTTTCTGATTATATTAGAAATGTTTATGAAATTAATAACTGGTTCGATAGAAGGCAGTTCAGTTTCAGGAAAGGTTAATCCACTGAAACTCAACTTGTAGGATTCCAGCAAGATATAGCAGATATCATGGATTCTGTAAGTCTAATGGACTGTATCGCGATTGACCTGTCTAAAGCATTTGATAGGGTGGATCATGGGAGACTACTGGCAAAAATGAGTGCAATTGGACTAGACAAAAGAGTGACTGAATGGGTTGCTATATTTCTAGAAAACAGAACTCAGAGAATTAGGGTAGGCGAAACTTTATCTGTCCCTTTAATAATTAAGAGGGGAATTCCTCAAGGCAGTATTATTGGAACTTTATGTTCTCTTACATATATCAATGATATGTGTAAAGAAGTGGAATCAGAGATAAGGCTTTTGCGGGTGATGTTATTCTGTACAGAGTAATAAATAAGTTACACGATTGTAAGCAACTGCAAAATGACCTCGATAATGTTGTGAGATGGAGAGTAGGTAATGGTGTGATGATAAACAGGGTTAAAAGTCAGGTTGTGAGTTTCACAAATAGGAAAAGTCCTCTCAGATTTAATTACTGCGTTTATGGGGTGAAAGTTCCCTTTGGGGATTATTGTAAATACCAAGGTCTTAATATAAGGAAAGATCTTCATTGGGGTAATCACATAAATGTGATTGTAAATAAAGGGTACAGATCTCTGCACATGGTTATGAGGGTATTTAGGGGTTGCAGTAAGGATGTAAACGAGAGGGCATATAAGTCTCTAGTAAGACCCAAACTAGGGTAATGTTCCAGTGTATGGGACCCTCGCCAGGATTACTTGATTCAAGAACTGAAAAAATCCAAAGGAGAACAGCTCGATTTGTTCTGGGCGATTTACGACAAAAGAGTAGCGTCACTAAAATGTTGAAAAGTTTGGGCTGGGAAGACTTGGGAGATAGGAGATGAACTGCTCGGCTAAAGGGTATGTTTCGAGCTGTCAGTTGAGATATGGCGGGGGAGGACATCAGGAGACGCATGAATTTTAGTGTTGTCTTTAAAAGTAGGAAAGATCCTGATATGAAGACAAATTGGGGAAAATATTCGCTTATAGGAAGGGGAGTTAGGGATTGGAATAACTTACCAAGGAAGATGTTCAATAAATTTCCAATTTCTTTGCAATCATGTAAGAAAAGACTAGAAAAACAACTGATATGGTATCTGCCACCTGGACGACTGCCCTAAATGCAGATCAGTAGTGATTGTTTGATTGATTGATTGATTGATTGATTGATTGATTGATTGATTGATTGATTGATTGATTGATTGATTGATTGATTGATTGATTGATTGATCGATCGTATTAGTGTGAGGTTATGTCATGATATATATTCTGTATATATATTAACATGAGTTTATTTAATGAAAGAACACGTAATTAATAGCATATAATCTATCATTGCTTGTATATATTATGTAAAATCCACTGCAATATTGTGAAACACAATGCAGTAAGTCCAGAACAGCGCAAACTGTGACTAGAATTGTCTAGAAACTTCCTTACATTGTAAATAGGCTATTGGAGACTCTCAAATTTACGGGGAATCATGGAAGACTACTCGCAAAAATTAGTGCAATTGGACTAGACAAAAGAGTGACTGAATGGGTTGCTATATTTCTAGAAAATAGATCTCAGAGAATTAGAGTAGGTGACCCTGTGATAATTAAGAGGGGAATTTCCTCAAGGAAGTATTATCGGACCTTTATGTTTTCTTATATATATAAATGATATGAGTAAAGGAGTAGAATCGGAGGTAAGGCTTTTTGCGGATGATGTTATTCTCTATAGAGTGATAAATAAGTTACAAGATTGTGAGCAACTGCTTCATGACCTCAAATGTTGTGAGATGTTCAGCAGGCAATGGTATGTTGATAAACGGGGTTAAAAATCAGGTTGTGAGTTGCACAAATAGGAAAAGTCCTCTCAGTTTTAATTACTGCGTTGATGGGGTGGAAGTTCCTTTTGGGGATCATTGTAAGTATCTAGGTGTTAATATAAGGAAAGATCTTCATTGGGGTAATCACATAAATATGATTGTAAATAATGGGTACCGATCTCTGCACATGGTTATGAGGGTGTTTAGCGGTTGTAGTAAGGATGTAAAGGAGAGGGCGTATAAGTCTCTGGTAAGACCTCAACTAGAGTATGGTTCCAGTATATGGGACCCTCACCGGATTACCTGATTCAAGAACTGGAAAAAATCCAAAGAAAAGCAGCTCGATTTGTTCTGGGTGATTTTCGACAAAAGAGTAGCGTTACAAAAATGTTGCAAAGTTTGTGTTGGGAAGAATTGAGAGAAAGAAGAAGAGCTGCTCGACTAAGTGGTATGTTCCGAGCTGTCAACGGAGAGATGGCGTGGAATGACATTAGTAGACGAATAATTTTGAATGGCGTTTATAAAAGTAGGCAAGATCACAATATGAAGATAAAGTTGGAATTCAAGAGGACAAACTGGGGCAAATATTCGTTTATAGGAAGGGGAATTAGAGACTGGAATAACTTACCAAGGGAGACGTTCAATAAATTTCCAATTTCTTTGAAATCATTTAGGAAAAGGCTATGAAAGCAACAGATAGGGAATCCGCCACCTGGGCGACTGCCCTAAATGCAGATCAGTATTGATTGATTGATTGTTGTTCATATTCTTCTAGAAGACTGGTCAAGCAACGTACGAGTTGATTTGTTTCAATGAGACATGTGTGGGAGTCGTGTTAGTCAAGTTGTTGAAGTCAAGTAGGCCTACCGTATGTGAATTGGTTATGTTGGTAGCTGGTTGTGAAATGCTGCTGTAGCAGTCAGATTTTTGTCAAGATGGAGGTTCATTATTGCGTGTGTGTAAGAACATGTGTAAAATAACTTTTAAATAAAACAGTGTACACACTTGACAGCATCTGTTGTGCGTCTTTGGGAATACATCAATTTGCTCGGTAACTCTACGGTCCGAATTCGCTCTAGATATGACAATGAGAGAATAGTCTAAGAAATGAATGCCCCCAAAATAAAAAATAAAAAACAAATTGCCTTCGTTTCACTGAAGACTTGGCATAATTAGCATCCACAGGGAAGTTCTACTATAAATTCAAGGACACGTTGGCTTGCACCCCAAATTAACAAATATGATAAAATTGACCTTCACAAACACCAAGTTCAAAGTGAAGTTCAGGGGTGAATTAGCTGCACCATTCGAGATTAAAACATGACTACGGAAGGGTGATGGACGAACCTAAAACACAGACGTCATAACTTCAAAACATTGCAAATAAAACCATCCTAAAAATATTATTCGAAAAGACAGAAATTATGTTCTAAAAACCAACATAATTAAAGGAAATAACCATAAATGGAATAAACTCAAAATTTTCACGCATTTCAAATACATTGGTGAAGTAATAACAAGGAATCTAAACTGAAATATCCTCGATCCAAATAAGAAAAACAAGCGCCAAAATTACCTTGGGATGTCTACAAAAATGCGTATCCATACATGAAAAACTAAAACATTACAACACAGTTATAAAACTGGAAGCAGCATATGTAGCTGATACCCTCTTCCACCTGAAAGAACAATCAAAGACTGACACACCTCACAAAATCGAAAGAGGAATTGAAAATCCTGCATAAAAAGTACCAGAAATACGGTCAGTTGCAGTTAGTACCCAACAAAGTTGTGTACAAAGTATTGGAAACCATTACTGATACTCTGTATAAGAGGACACAGGGGTTCTTCAGACACACAATGAGAACGTAGGTCTAGGGACTTATGAAACAACTGGTACAATATATACGCGAGTCAAAAATTACCACAAATGGCTGTAGATGGATCAGGGAAATGAGAGGCTCTGATGGAAAGTGATCTTACACCAGAAGACAACACACATAAGACACAACTTAAAAAATATCCAGAACATTCACATCCACTTCACACTCACAAGAAAGTACTGTAATTCACAACACGAAGAACTTCAACACCAGAAATTTCACGAATATCGAAACACACGATAAACTACTGGAATAGATGAATGCATGTTTACCTTTCTCTTTTTCCTGCTGTTTAGCCTTTTCAATTCTCAGCAGTTCCTTTTGCTTATATTCTAGAAGTGCCTTCTCCTCTTTCTTTGGATCGTATTTGATATCCTGATTGGGAACTGCCAGCAAGAATAACCTTTCCAAACTTATTATCACTCGAGCACTGTACAGACTCTCCCATGGAATCTTCAGCACAAGTTTTCCTGAAACATTAAATACAAAGTTTAGAGCTGTATAAAAGATTAAAACAGACAAATATGGAGAAATAGTAATGTATACCATTCCATATATATCCTCTAGCCTGTATAGACTGACATTCAACCAGTTCGAATAATGAACACATCCAGCTTATCGAAATTAAAAGTGTTGGCAGAACAATGTCTGCTCTTTTGCTCGGAGATATTCTCGACGTCAGTATAGTAAACTCGTGTCTTCTCGCCGTAGAGGTGCAGTTTCTTCAGACGTAATCACATTCGTATTTGAGTTGCATGTCCCATTTTAACCAGAAAACCAGCCCTCCTGGCATTCATAAATCTCTGGCAGTTGGCACACCCCCAATGCAAGTAAATTGCATGTCACGTTTTAACCGCAAAACCCCTCCTGGGATACATACATCTCTGGCGTAACGGGAATCCAACCCGACCTTCTAACGAAGGCTGTACCTACGGCTGAGTTTAGAAACTCTCTGGAACAAAAGTGAACTTGACAAAATAAGCAGCATATACGGGTTTTGAAATAGCCTACAATAAATCAGAATTATTATATATACATGCATTTGTAAAATAAATAAATAAATTTAACCTATAAAATCTGTGCCGTCTCTAAATGTTTCTACATGAATATAGTTAACACATTTACTGAAAACATAAGTGGGAATTTTAATTTTGGTGAGATATACGTATAGTTTGTTATGTTTTTAGTGCATTTTGCACCATGAAAACGATTTCAATAAACACCGATGAATATTTTATGTTATCGATCAACTAGAAGATTTTAAATAAACTTCTAAATATGTTTAATACAGTGAAACATTAGGTAATCCCAATTTTTAGTTAAATGACAGCTATTTTTGTGTCGTACTCCATGCACCTGTTAAAGCGCGTTCTGCCCACCAGACCGTTATGAATTTAATTTTCAGCTTCACTCACTGAGTTGTAAACGATACTGTTCTAAAACTATTTCAAACTGTTCCTTCAACAAAATCAATTTTGAAGTAAAAATATTTGTTACTATAGTTTTTGTTTTCGGTCCTCCAACGCCACCAAAACCTAACCCCCTCCGAAAAAATATGCCTGGGTAGGGCCTTGCCTCTAAGGACGGCAGATAATTGCGATAACCGTTACACTACAGAGGCAGGCCCTTGACGTTGGCGACGTACGCTTGTTCAAAGGAGCCTTCGACGATGCTGATAGTCGGAACTGGTATATGACGGAATTAGTCGGTCGATATTTTCTCGAATTAAACAAATCGATAAATGAGTACTGATGTACATTTAGGACAGTCGCCAATGTTGCAGATAACCTATCTGTTGTTTTCCTAGACTTTTCTTAAACGATTGCAAAGAAATTGGAAATTTATTGAACATCTCCCTTGGTAAGTTATTCCAATCCCTAACATCCCTTTCTATAAACGAATATTTTACCTTCATATTGTGAACTTTCCTACATTTAGTCACCAGTCAAACTTATTCGTCTACTGATGTCCACCACGCCGAATCTCCATTGACAGCTCGGAACATACCACTTAGACGAGCAGCTCGTCTCCTTTCTCCCAATTCTTCCAATCCCAAACTTTGCAACATTTTTGTAACTCTACTCTTTTGTCGGAAATCACCCAGAACAAATCGAGCTGTTTTTCTTTGGATTTTTCCAGTTCTTGAATCAAGTAATCCTGGTGAGGGCCCCATACACTGGAACCATACTCTAGTTTGGATCTTACCAGAGACTTATATGCCCTCTCCTTTACAACCTTACTACAAACCCTAAACACCCTCATATTCATGTGCAGAGAGGACTTTTCCTATTTGTGAAACACACAACCTGACTTTTAACCCCGTTTATCAACACACAATCGCCTAGCTGTCCATCTCACAACATTATCGAGGTCATTTTGCAGTTGCTCACAATCTAGCAATTTATTTATTACTCTGTACAGAAAAATACCATCTGCAAAAAGCCTTATCTCTGGTTCCACTTCTTTACACATATCATTGATATATACATATAAGAAAACATAAAGGTCCAATAATACTGCCTTGAGAAATTCCCCTCTGAATTATTACAGGGACAGATAAAGCTTCGCCTACTCTAATTCTCTGAGTTCTGTTTTCTAGAAACAGAGCAACCCATTCAGCCACTCTTTTGTCAAGTCCAACTGCACTCATTTTTACCAGTAGTCTCCCATGATCTACCCTATAAAATGCTTAGACAGATCAATCGCGATACAGTCCAACTGACCTCCTGAATCCAGGATATCCGCTATACCTTGCTGGAATCCTACAAATTGAGCTTCAGTGGATTAACCTTTCCTAAACCCAAACTGCCTTCTATCAAACCAGTTATTAATTTAGCAAACATGTCTTAAGTAATCAGAAAGAATGCTTTCCCAAAGTTGTATGCAATGCATGTCAAACTGACTTTTCTGTAATTTTCAGCTTTATGTCTATCACCCTTTCCTTTATACACAGGGGCTACTATAGCAACTCTCTATTCATTTGGTATAGCTCCTTCATCCAAACAATAATCAAATTACTTCAAATATGGTAGGCTACTATATCCCAACCCAATATCTTTAGTACATCCCTCGAAACCTTATCAATTCCAGCTGCTTTTCTAGTTTTCAAATTTTGTATCTTACCGTAAATGTTATTGTTGTCATAGGTAAAATTTAATACTACTTTGGCATTAGTCACCTCCTCTATCTGGATATTATCCTTGTAACCAACAATCTTTACATACTGCTGAGTGAATACTTCTGCCTTTTGAAAATCCTTGCATACACACTCCCCTTGTTCATTAATGATTCCTGGAATATCCTTCTTGGAACCTGTTTCTCCCTTAAGGTCCCTATACATACTCTTCCATTTTTCACTAAAATGTGTACGACCGCCAATTATGCTTGCCATCATGTTACCCCTTCTTTTTGCTAGTTGCTTTACGTCGCACCGACACAGATAGGTCTTATAGCGACGATGGAACAGGAAAGGTCTAGGAATGGGAAGGAATCGGCCATGGCCTTAATTAGGGTACAGCCCCAGCATTTGCCTGGTGTGAAAATGGGAAACCACGAAAAACCATCTCCAGGGCTGCCGACAGTGGGGTTCGAACTCACTATCTACCGGATGCGAGCTCACAGCTGTGCTCTCCTACCCGCACGGCCAACTCGCCCGGTATGTTACTCTTAGCTGACTTCTTTGCTAATTTCAATTTCCTAGTAAATTCCTTCAATTTCTCCTTACTTCCACAGCTTTTTCTAACTTTCCAACCTGCACCTCCTACTTAGTCTCTAGAATTTCATGTTTGTCATGTTTAACTTTTTCGTAGTTTACAAATTCTTCTTTCACCAGAATGAATACTCCCCTCCTACCATTCCTATCTCTAGGATACACCCTCCAGTTCCATGAGAAAATTTCTGCATCCATTAAATATAATATAGTGGATCTTTTCCATTCCTTACCACCTTTAAAGGTGTACCGGGCGGTACACCTCCACGCCGCTAATTTAAAAATTGCGCCAGGTGAAACTCCTCTGCTGGAGGAAGTCTGAACTTTATCTACGCTATTAATTCTCTACTTTCTCAGAAGATGTCACCACGTGGAAAATTTTGAGTTTTTGAACTGTGTCATTTTTGATGTGGTTTTGTTTCACTTGAAGTAAGAAGTGTGAACTTTCTCTTCTAGAGGACACTACTGAAGATCTACAATAGTGCAATCTAGTGCGGAGTCAAAGAACTATTTTTTTTTTGGAGAAAATTTAATTTCAAGAGTTTGTTCTTTGTTAAATTTCTTTCTGTCATTGTTTAAGTTGGCAATATTTACCCCTTTCTTCCCCTTGTTATGAATGTATCCAATCCCGAATTTCTTCTATTAATTTCTGACCAATCTGGTGTATCTTCCCCCAACTTGAATCTGTTGCGGGGTCCTACCCAATAAAGAGTTTGTGGGAGGGTGTTTTCTTTCCCCTAACGCCTAGAACTTTCCGCGAGAGGATATAAACTGCTGATTTTCGGGTCTCCGGGCCACTTCTGTTCCATCTTTCAGTGTGTTAAGTACATAGCAGGGGGCGGGAAGCGCCTCTTTCTTCGGCAGCGGTCAACAACAAGGTAATGGCCGATTAATAACTTCTTTCTTTGCTAGCTCAGCAGTTTAACTTTCGGGGCGGGTTCTAGGCCTTCCACCATGTAACTTTCCTTTAAAATGTAAAAACTACTGGTATCTATTCTATCTTTCAAACGACATATCGGGATAGAGAGTGCCTAACCCTCTCGAGCTCCCACTCACATCGTCTTGAGGTGAACTTATTTTTCTCAACCAATTCTTCCGTAATGTAATGTAAATTGTTATTAAGTCACCTCTGTAGTATGGGATTAGCCCTTGTATTAATGGCCTAGTGCCAAGTAGGTCTTAAGCAAAGTGTATTAGGAGTGCAAATTCGCCTCCTCTCAAATTGTATTTTAGAGGTCATGTATTAACTTTCTTGTCATTTAACAGACCTCAGTAGGTTGGGTATTTTACCCCTGTGTATACGTCCTTGGAGGACAGCTTAAAAGTGGAGTTCGGAGTGGCCTATGATAGGCTTGTATTTTAAGGGGAAGTTGCCCTTTATTGAAAATTGTGTCTCTGCCTCAAGGAGGCTTTTGGGTATAATTGGAAGCAAATGTTTCTGGCATGTTTGGGGGTTTTCGGCCCCTTTGTTGTATGGTGTTCATTGTAAGGTTGGGCTCCTTGCTCAAGAATTATGTTTCTGACTTTTGAAGCCCCAAATGGGGTACCTATGTAAATGTATTTCTCAATCGTGTTTCGGCTACTAAGTACCTGTTCTATTTGTTGTTACCTAATTTTGAAAAGAAAATATAACCTTGTTAAATTTTAAAATTAATTTTCACTTTAGTAGCTTGAGACCTATTCACCACCCAGCACCTTCTTTCATGCATAACTACCACAAAAACACGGTAACAAGTGGTAGCAGAGCGTGGTTGAATGGGTCTCAATTTAGCCCCTTTTGACGGCTACACATTGTTTTGATCCGAACTCTAACCATTTTCTCAGTTGCTGGAATTTTTTGACTTTTTCAAAATTGTTCTGTCATCATGCCAGGCCCTCGCGATGTTCTCCATCTTAATTATTTGCGCAAAGAGGAGTTGATCTATGAATTAAATATCAGAAATGTGCAATCTGGAGGCACGGTTGCAGTAGACACTAACAAGCTTAGAGAATCCCTTGATTTGCCCATTTCCATCCCCAATTTGGGAGAGAAAGAAATTGACGATTCTCTTTCCACGATCACGGAGAATGTTACTGGGCTAGCTTCTGTAGTTAGTTTTTTTGATGAAAATGATCCGTCTCCGAATCAAATTAAGCGTGTGCAAGGCAGGCTATATCATTTTTCGAATAGGGTTAACGATCTGTTGTCTCTAAAACTGAATGACGTTCAGAGGAAGCAAGCTAGTACGCTCCTGGAAAATATTTCCGAATTATCTAGTAAGGTCACTCAATTGTTAACTGGGGAAGTTCCTCCCAAATCTGATCAGCCCACCATAGTGAATGTAGGTAGCGAGGAAGAACCTGCTAAGGGAGAAGTAAATAGGAAAACCATCGCTGCTCAAACTATCTCTGCCCCATTGGACAACGAGTCTGAACGCCGTGCATCGTTGAGTAACATCCGTTCTGAATTAACTTCTTTGCCATTGAAACCTTTACCTACTATGTCACCCGGGTTTAGTAGCTTGCCTCATCCATTGGCAATTATGCTCAGAGGTATATCTAAGTTCTCCGTTAATACCACCAGTGACGTAATTTCATTTTTAAGATTTCTAGTGGAATTTCAGGATCATGCCCTTGTTTTTTCTCTTTCTCCATGTCAAATCTTGCAAATTATCTATCCGTATGCTATTGGTATTCTCTCTGACAAAATAGTTAGAGCCATTGCCGAGCAATCATCTATTGAGGATTTCCATGCCCATTTGCTAGCTAACTTCATCCCGGCTAGGGCCAGGTCCTCCCTTATTCAGAAGTACTATTATCGTGTACAGCGCTTGGATGAAAACTTGGCTGATTTCATACAGGACATTAAGTTTTATACTAGGGTGTTTGCCCTTCATTTTCCTGAAGATCAGATTGTACAGGCTATTGTAGAGGGAATTTCACCTCCCTATAGGTCATACTTGTGTTTCGCGGCGTGCCCGCAAACTTTCTCTGAACTTGAAGCGTTGGCCGTCTCAGCGGAAGGAGTTAGATACGCCGATTCTTTGCGTGTAGCGAAAGAACCCCCGCTTTCCTTTAGTAACACTCGGCCTCCACCTCGCCGACCAGTCAATCCCCGTAAATGTTATGCTTGCGGGTCGCCTGACCATCTGCGCAACAAGTGTCCGCTGATCAAGTCAAGCGGGACAAGGAATGGAGCCGGGTCATCACAAGGCTGTTTTAAATGTGGGGCTTTCTCACATATTGCCAAGAATTGTCCCAACTCAAATAGCACCCCCTCCTGCTCAACTTCTGGTGCAAATTCCACCTATGCCAATAATAAAAAGTGACTAGTGGCTTCGGCTGAGTCGACTAATCCATCTTCCCGAGACTCAGCCCCTAGTAAACAGGTTGTAAATGCAGAGAACGATCAGCCTTCAAATTCATCTTTTGAATGCCCTAAAGAATGTCTTAGGATTGCGGCGGATACCCCCGCACCTGTTCCTTTTCTTAAGATTGAGTTAAATAACGAGCCTATAACAGCTCTCTTAGATTCAGGCAGTGTTTGTTCGATTATTTCGGCTGAATGGTATTCTAAATTGAAATCGGTTTGTAAACTTCCTGACTATGTCTCTTCTCCTGTTCAATACGTTTCGGCTAATTCATCTCAATTAGAAATTTTAGGTTCCTTACTGGTCAAGATTCGTATTTTTAAGTTTACATGGAAAATTAAATTGTTTGTGGCCAAACAATTGTCTTGCCCCATTATATTGGGAGCTGACTTTATTTCTCACACTGGTCTTGTGCTCGATCTCCAGTCTAGGTCGTGCACATTCAAATTTGCTTCTAGTTGTAAAATACCACTATTAAAGTGTAATTCTGTGTCATGTTCTTCTATTTCGCCTACCCAGGATGAGATGTTGTTAGACCTTAGACATCTACCTGAGGAGCAGGCTGATAGTATTCGCAAACTGTGTCAGTCTTTTCCCGAGGTGTTCTCTGATACTCTTGGTGTTACTGGCCTTATTGAATACAAAATTGAGGTCACGGATTCGATTCCTGTCCGTCTTCCACCTTATAGGCTATCTCCACCTAAAATGAAGGCTCTGAAAGAAATTATCGATCAGATGTTGAAGGATGGTATTATTAGGCCCTCTAAGTCGGCGTATTCATCGCCTATTTTTCTAGTCCCGAAACCCCAAGGAGGCTTCAGGCCTGTCATTGATTACAGGGCTCTCAATCGGAAGGTGGTGTTGCAATCTGTGCCCCTTCCTGACCTTCATTCTTGTTTTTCATGGTTTCGTAAGGCCAAGTTCTTCACCATCTTGGACTTAAATCAGGCCTATAATCAAATTCCCCTTGCCGAAGAGTCTAAACACCTTACAGCGTTTGCCACGGACTGGAATTTATATGAATACAACCGCGTGCCTTTCGGGCTCCCTACGGGAGCAGCTGTGCTCACTAGGCTACTAGATAGGGTCTTCTCCGACATCAAATTCGAGTACTTATATCACTATTTAGATGATGTCGTCGTATTTTCAGAGACTTTTGAAGAACATCTAGATCATTTGCGAGAAGTTCTCGATCGCCTTCGTAAGGCTGGGTTAACTGTTAAGTTGTCCAAGGTTGCCTTTGCTAAGCCCTCTATGTCATTCCTAGGGCATATTGTGTCACCCGATGGTGTAGCAGTCGATCATTCTAGAACACAGGCCATCCGTGATTTTAAACCTCCCAAGGACATTAAAGGTATCGCCAGGTTCATTGGTATGGTGAATTTCTTCAGAAAGTTCATTCCTAACTTTGCTAATAGAGCGGCGCCCTTAAACCTTCTTCGTAGGAAAGGCATCAAATTCGAGTGGGGACCTTCTCAACAAGCCGCTTTTGAAGATCTGAAATTAGCTCTTTGTAATGCCCCTGTACTTGCTATGCCTGATTTCTCAAAGAAATTCATCGTCCAAACGGACGCGTCATCGTCAGCTGTAGCTGCAGTCCTTCTTCAAGAGACTGAACTAGGGAGGCGACCCATCGCCTATGCATCTAGGACTCTATCGGCTCAAGAAGCCAAGTATTCCATCTATGAGCTCGAAGGGTTGGCAGTCTTATTTGCCTTAGAAAAGTTCCGTCTCTATCTGGAACATGTCAAATTCGACCTGGAGACAGATAATCAAGCCTTAAGCTGGGTCTTAGGTAGGCCGCGTCGTACTGGTCGTATAGCCCGTTGGGCCATCCGTATTTCTGCCTTCCAATTTGATGTCAGGCATATCAGAGGTACCGAAAATGTTGTTGCTGATGGACTCAGCCGTATGTTTTCTAACGACGTCGAGACCCAGGAACCGATCGACAGTTCATCACCTCCCGAGTCCATACTATCTGGTGTTAATGCCATCTTAACAGATGCTCCCATGCTTTTTAGGGATATTGAGAAATACCAACGTGAAGATCCGACGCTGGCTCCGACAATGGAAACCCTTTCTTCTGGGGAACATGTCGTCCCTTATGTTCTGAGGAATGGTGTTCTATGTTGCCCTTCGAGGCATGATAAGATGATGAAGGTTGTTGTTCCAGCGGTTCTTGTACCTATGATCTTCAAGTATTATCATGAGACCCCATTAGGAGGGCATCTTGGAATCTTTAAAACCCGTGAAAAGATTCGTGAAATGTTCATCTGGAAAGGTATGGACGGTGAAATCCGTGAACTAGTAAAGGCTTGTAAATCCTGTTTGATTAGTAAACCAACCATGTCCACCAAGGTAGGCCTCTTGTCTTCGCATCAAGCATCGCGCCCCATGGAACGCCTGTATATTGATTATGTAGGACCCTTCCCCCAGTCGAAGGGAAATGCCAACAAATTCATCTTTGTATGTGTAGATGGTTTTACCAGATTTTCTTGGTTATTTCCGACTAAGCTGGCTACCGCTCAGTCTACCATTACTTGCTTAAATTCTATTTTTGCTTCTTTTGGTCCGTGCCAATATATTGTATCTGATAATGCTAAGGCTTTTACATCTAATCTTTTTCGTAAATTCTGTTTTGACTTGTCCATCTCTCATGTAACTACGTCTGCTTATTACCCTCAACCATCCCTGGCTGAACGGGTTAACCGTAATCTCAGGTCCGCACTTATTGCCTATCATCATGAAGATCATTCCAGGTGGGACACGTCCCTGCATTGGATAGCTTTTGCTTTGAATTCGGCGGTTCATGAATCTCACAAGTTTACTCCAGCTTCTTTGATGTTTAAGTTTGTTCCCAACACGCCGCTCTCTAACCTCTGGTCTCTGAGTGACATTCTGCCTGAGACAATAGATCCGGACAACATTAAAGATCTTTGGAAGAAGGCTAAAGCTAATCTTAAAGTATCTCATGAAAAGGTTAGGGAAAGGTATGATCGTGGACGGAGACCCACCCCTTTAAAAGTAGGTGACCAAGTAATGGTCAAAAATTTTGTTCCCGCGGGCAAGCTTGCCCCCAGATTCCATGGGCCATGTGTTATTCTCGATTTCCTTACGCCAGTTACGTTGTTAGTAAGCAATCCAGTCACCGAGAGGATATTTAGGGTTCACCTGTCACAGGTGAAACCAGTGTAAATTTTGTGTCAACTTGCTTCATATAATTTGAAAGGAATATGAAGGTTATATTTTTTTTTGAGTTCAACTTTTAAGGCTTTCTGCCCCTTCTATAATATTTTGGTCTTATATGTAAGCCTCGTGTAAAACCTTCCCCGATCCGTTAAACTGCCATTCTGTCCTTGCCTCGGCCATTACCACGCTCCCGTCTCCTGCTTCAATACACACTGTGGCTTGATTTGAGTAAATGCCATGGATATCTGCACGCCGCTGACCCCTCAACCTCCTCACCAAGCCTGTGCCCTTAAAAAAAACAAAGATGATGGTCCAACACAATTCTGCCGCCAAGCTTTAATGTTTCAGTGCCCCCGCAGCCGCGCGGCGCCGTGCAGCAACTGGAGCAGAGGACGGGCCCCCTCGGCCCCAGCGAGGACGACGTGTGCACGGCGAGCCGGAGATCTCCTCCCGGCCAAGGCTGATGTGCGGCGCACGACCTGCTACTTGCCCGCAGCCTGTATATGTTCACCGCGGGCGCGGCGTGCTTCAACACCTCTGCTCCCCTCATAGTGCGGGCGAGCGGTATCTCAGGGTACTTGAGGGGTCCGAGCGGCCTCCTTTGGACGCGAGCCGCAACGGCCGGTCTGGCCATCCCACTTCATCACCATCTACTACATGAACAGTTACTATAAGAGATGACTACACTTGGGAATTCAACAGCAATATTTGCTGGACATTGCAAAATTTTTCTTCACTTTTAAGTATTAAAAGTTTATCTTCAGAATTCAACTACTACAAACAGAAAGACCTTGCCTCACCTGCAACAACAAAATTTTGGAATTTCTCAAATACTTCTGCAATTTATTTTAATATCAACATCAAAACTGGGACCTTATTTTCAAACAAAAGTTTATGTTCTTCTGTGTTACCCCTTGGAGGAACTTTGGGGGGGGAGGTCTTTAAAGGGCGGTACACCTCCACGCCGCTAATTTAAAAATTGCGCCAGGTGAAACTCCTCTGCTGGAGGAAGTCTGAACTTTATCTACGCTATTAATTCTCTACTTTCTCAGAAGATGTCACCACGTGGAAAATTTTGAGTATTTGAACTGTGTCATTTTTGATGTGGTTTTGTTTCACTTGAAGTAAGAAGTGTGAACTTTCTCTTCTAGAGGACACTACTGAAGATCTACAATAGTGCAATCTAGTGCGGAGTCAAAGAACTATTTTTTTTGGAGAAAATTTAATTTCAAGAGTTTGTTCTTTGTTAAATTTCTTTCTGTCATTGTTTAAGTTGGCAATATTTACCCCTTTCTTCCCCTTGTTATGAATGTATCCAATCCCGAATTTCTTCTATTAATTTCTGACCAATCTGGTGTATCTTCCCCCAACTTGAATCTGTTGCGGGGTCCTACCCAATAAAGAGTTTGTGGGAGGGTGTTTTCTTTCCCCTAACGCCTAGAACTTTCCGCGAGAGGATATAAACTGCTGATTTTCGGGTCTCTGGGCCACTTCTGTTCCATCTTTCAGTGTGTTAAGTACATAGCAGGGGGCGGGAAGCGCCTCTTTCTTCGGCAGCGGTCAACAACAAGGTAATGGCCGATTAATAACTTCTTTCTTTGCTAGCTCAGCAGTTTAACTTTCGGGGCGGGTTCTAGGCCTTCCACCATGTAACTTTCCTTTAAAATGTAAAAACTACTGGTATCTATTCTATCTTTCAAACGACATATCGGGATAGAGAGTGCCTAACCCTCTCGAGCTCCCACTCACATCGTCTTGAGGTGAACTTATTTTTCTCAACCAATTCTTCCGTAATGTAATGTAAATTGTTATTAAGTCACCTCTGTAGTATGGGATTAGCCCTTGTATTAATGGCCTAGTGCCAAGTAGGTCTTAAGCAAAGTGTATTAGGAGTGCAAATTCGCCTCCTCTCAAATTGTATTTTAGAGGTCATGTATTAACTTTCTTGTCATTTAACAGACCTCAGTAGGTTGGGTATTTTACCCCTGTGTATACGTCCTTGGAGGACAGCTTAAAAGTGGAGTTCGGAGTGGCCTATGATAGGCTTGTATTTTAAGGGGAAGTTGCCCTTTATTGAAAATTGTGTCTCTGCCTCAAGGAGGCTTTTGGGTATAATTGGAAGCAAATGTTTCTGGCATGTTTGGGGATTTTCGGCCCCTTTGTTGTATGGTGTTCATTGTAAGGTTGGGCTCCTTGCTCAAGAATTATGTTTCTGACTTTTGAAGCCCCAAATGGGGTACCTATGTAAATGTATTTCTCAATCGTGTTTCGGCTACTAAGTACCTGTTCTATTTGTTGTTACCTAATTTTGAAAAGAAAATATAACCTTGTTAAATTTTAAAATTAATTTTCACTTTAGTAGCTTGAGACCTATTCACCACCCAGCACCTTCTTTCATGCATAACTACCACAAAAACACGGTAACAAAAGGTACAAACCTATTTTCACATTTCTCAGCAATTGCTTTAAACCCACACCAGAGTCTGTTTACATTTTTATTTACCGTATTTCACCGATCATTTTACTTACTAAAAACTCCCTCATGCCTGTTTTATCAGCCATACGGTACTGCCTAATAGTCCTAAATTTAATATCTTCCTTTCTTTCACATTTATTTTTTATTACCACAAAAACAGCCTCGTGTTCATTAATACTATCTATTACTTCGGTTTCTCTGTAGAACTCATCTGGTTTTACCAGCACCACATCCAGAATATTCTTCCCTCTAGTTGGTCCCATCACTTTCTGAATCAGGTGCCCTTCCCATATTAACTTATTATCTATTTGTTGGTCATGCTACCTGTCGTTCGCATTACCTTCCCAATCGACATTTGGTATATTATAAAATGAAATCACCCCCTACAATCACGTTTCTTTCCTTACCGTTTCTCACATGGCTGATTATTTTATCAAATAATTCTGAATGAATGTCTGAACTACCCTTTATCGGTCTGTACACTCAAATATATCTTAGAGATGAGCCTTATATCTAGAACTAGCTGATATACCCGTGCTTCGCTACGGGATTCTCAGAAAGACTTTTTTTGCTAGGGGCTTTACGTCGCACCGACACAGATACGTCTTTTGGCGACGATGGGATAGGAAAGGCCTAGGATTTGGAAGGAAGCGGCCGTGGCCTTAATTAAGGTACAGCCCCAGCATTTGCCTGGTGTGAAAATGGGAAACCACGGAAAACCATTTTCAGGGCTGCCGATAGTGGGATTCGAACCTACTAACTCCCGGATGCAAGCTCACAGCCGCCCGCCTCTACGCGCACGGCCAACTCGCCCGGTTCAGAAAGACTGACCTTCTGGTTTTCCTCACTGAAGTAAACAAAGGTCATTACAAAAACGTCAGTAGGTACTGTAAGTAGCGATGAAAAGCAATGTTATCATATAACATACTCGATCAAATGAAAAACCGCACATTTTCTCACTTTTAATGAACAGTACTACCGTTAAAAGGAGAACAATAAAACTTTGATTACCACCTGTTCAATACGGAAAAAATGAGATGGTCTCTTGCAGTACTACGTTGCCGATCTAACAGTCCAAAGTTCCAGAGCTGGAATGACCAAGCCGCAGACTGCCGTGAACACTCCTCTGCCATAATTCCCTTAAATATGCACACTACTCATTTCAAGCAGTGCCTCAGAGTAGGGACTGAAAAGCTCGAATGCTATGATGAAGCAGTGTGTTACGTACCAGTAGTATCAGAAAATTTATGAACCAGAGGAATGGCATCCTTAAGAAGAAAGTTATCTAACTCCCCAGTTACTTCCTACCAATATTCAAGTAGGCTGTTACACTCGGTACAACCGGGCGAGTTGGCCGTGTGGTTAGGGGCGCGCAGCTGTGAGCTTGCACCCGGTGGATTTGAACACCACTGTCGGCAGACCTGAAAATGGTATTCCGTGGTTTCCCATTTTCACATCAGGCAAATTCTTGGACTGCAATTAAGGCCAAGCCCTTTCCTATCCCATCGTCTCCATAAGACCTATCTGTGTCGGTGTGACGTAAGGTAAATTAAAAAGATACTCGGTACACAGCAGTAATCCTATATCGTAGATGAGTGGCGACAGAAGACACAAAGTCCACCACAACAAACAATGGTCAATGTAATGTTATTGTTGATCAGTTTTATGAGCTATATTGTAGGCCATAACATCTAGTTTTGTTTCAACTCTGTAATATTAGGACGTCTTATAAATTATTATTATAAAGTAGACTGTAGTTCCTTATTCTCCTACTTCACATACTGATTGTCATTAAATTCTGTTTACCCATGTTCTCTTGACTTGGCGCTGATACGGACTTAATAATAAAAATCCAAATTCATGAATATCTCTATGATCATAGCCGGTACGCTAACAATGCATAAGATAAAAGTGATCGGATATTTAAAACTGTATAACTTTAGTTATGTTGTATTTATCAAAAGACCCTTAAAAGCATAATATTTGAGAATTACATTTTAGGCCTTCCCCTAAACTACCATTTCATTCAGCGTGAATAAAATTAATTATGGCGTAGATTATAGCAACTTATTTCCCGACTTTTCATACCGGTTTTCATTAAGATAGGACCACTAATAACGAATAGTTGAGAATTTAATTTTAGGTTTTCCCCTAAACTACCCTTTTTCCCAATGGCCTAGATTGTAGCGACTTATTCCTCAACTTCCCGTACCAATTTTCGTTAAGGTACGATTATTAATAACAAATATTTGAGGATTAAATTTTAGGCCTTCCCCTAAACTATCATTTCACTCAGTGTGAGTAAACTTGTTTATGGCCCAGATTATAGCGAGTTATTCCCCAACTTTGTACACTGACTGACAGAGCAAATGCAACACCAAGAAGGAGTGGTCAGAACTTTATGCCAATTGCAGGGTAGAATGACGTCACTGAGGTATGCTCATGATGTGAAATGCGCCGCTGTGCTGCGCACGTAGCGAACGATAAATGGGACACGGCGTTGGCGAATGGCCCAATTCGTACCGTGATTTCTCAGCCGACAGTCATTGTAGAACGTGTTGTCGTGTGCCACAGGATACGTGTATAGCTAAGAATGCCAGGCCGCCGTCAACGGAGGCATTTCCAGCAGACAGACGACTTTACGAGGGGTATGGTGATCGGGCTGAGAAGGGCAGGTTGGTCGCTTCGTCAAATCGCAGCCGATACCCATAGGGATGTGTCCACGGTGCAGCGCCTGTGGCGAAGATGGTTGGCGCAGGGACATGTGGCACGTGCGAGGGGTCCAGGCGCAGCCCGAGTGACGTCAGCACGCGAGGATCGGCGCATCCGCCGCCAAGCGGTGGCAGCCCCGCACGCCACGTCAACCGCCATTCTTCAGCATGTGCAAGACACCCTGGCTGTTCCAATATCGACCAGAACAATTTCCCGTCGATTGGTTGAAGGAGGCCTGCACTCCCGGCGTCCGCTCAGAAGACTACCATTGACTCCACAGCATAGACGTGCACGCCTGGCATGATGCCGGGCTAGAGCGACTTGGATGAGGGAATGGCGGAACGTCGTGTTCTCCGATGAGTCACGCTTCTGTTCTGTCAGTGATAGTCACCGCAGACGAGTGTGGCGTCGGCGTGGAGAAAGGTCAAATCCGGCAGTAACTGTGGAGCGCCCTACCGCTAGACAACGCGGCATCATGGTTTGGGGCGCTATTGCGTATTGCGTATGATTCCACGTCACCTCTAGTGCGTATTCAAGGCACGTTAAATGCCCACCGCTACGTGCAGCATGTGCTGCGGCCGGTGGCACTCCCGAACCTTCAGGGGCTGCTCAATGCTCTGTTTCAGCAGGATAATGCCCGCCCACACACTGCTCGCATCTCCCAACAGGCTCTACGAGGTGTACAGATGCTTCCGTGGCCAGCGTACTCTCCGGATCTCTCACCAATCGAACACGTGTGGGATCTCATTGGACGCCGTTTGCAAACTCTGCCCCAGCCTCGTACGGACGACCAACTGTGACAAATGGTTGACAGAGAATGGAGAACCATCCCTCAGGATACCATCCGCACTCTTATTGACTCTGTACCTCGACGTGTTTCTGCGTCCATCGCCGCTCGCGGTGGTCCTACATCCTACTGAGTCGATGCCGTGCGCATTGTGTAACCTGCATATCGGTTTGAAATAAACATCAATTATTCGTCCGTGCCGTCTCTGTATTTTCCCCAACTTTCATCCCTTTCGAGCCACTCCTTCTTGGTGTTGCATTTGCTCTGTCAGTCAGTGTATACCGATTTTCATTAAGATATGGACACTAATAATTTAAATATTTGAGAATTAAATTTTAGGCCTTCCCCTAAGCTACCATGTCAGTCAGGGTGAATAAAATTACTTATGGCCTAGATTATAGCGACTTATTACCTGACTTTGTATATCGATTTTCATTAAATTCTCTTCAGCCGTTTTCTCGTGATGCGTGTACATACATACAGACAGACAGAAATTACGGAAAAGTAAACAGCGCATTTTCTCGTTACTGTGGGCACGACTGATACAGAAATACCATCCTTTTTAAATTTTGAGCAATGTACAGACAAAACTCTTATTTTATATATATATAGATTTCATGTTTGCCATGTTTAACTTTTTCGTAGTTTACAAATTCTTCTTTCCCCAGAATGAATACTCCTCTCCTACCATTCCTATCTCTACGATACACCCTCCAGTTCCGTGAGAAAATTTCTGCATCCATTAAATTATTTCTCTGCGATGATGCAACTCTTAATACAATATCTTGTAAGTATATACAGTATCTATTAAATTACATAATTCTATTCCTTTTGTTACAATATTACTACAGTTGAGCACTAACATCTGTATGTCATACCTGCTGGATTTCCTGTTCCCTGTTCCCTTATCAACGTTCCCTAGACCACCCCGTTTCCCTGAATGTACCTCCCTATAACCCTTCCAAAGAAATTTCCTAATTTTATCAGTGTCGAAGCTATTAGTTATTGAATGGGTAGACAGGAAATCTTACCTTGAAGTTTTTTGTAGGGTGGTTCCAAACGTCGGCCGGCCCCGCGGCGAAGGGGTACGTGCCTGCCTCTTACTCGGAGGCCCCGGGTTCGTTGCCCGGCCGGGTCAGGCATGTTTACCTGGATCTGAGGGCTGGTTCGAGGTCCACTCAGCCTACGTGATTAGAATTGAAGAGCCATTTGACGGTGAGATGGAGGCCCCGATCTAGAAAACCAAGAATACCTGCCGAAAGGATTCGTCGTGGTGACCACATGACACCTCATAATCTGCAGTCCTTCGGGCTGAGCAGCGGTCGCTTGGTAGGCCAAGGCCCTTCGGGGCTCTTGCGCCATGGGGTTTGGTTTTTAGTTCCAAAGTCGAGTTTTCTTGGTTGCAAAATGGTCAATCACACGGTCCTTCAATACTTGATCACTCATCAATTCCTTCGCAAGCTTTTTCTCGACAGAAAAGGTACTAAGACTGCTGAGTCTTTCATTGTTCTTGTATTACGCAAGTATGTCTTTATCCTCTTTAGAGTGCCCATACTCCTTTCCAGAAGATGAGCTCTTTTTGAGGATCTGCTAAAAAAATTAATGAAACGCTGTCAGATTATGAATGAAGAGCCTGACTGATTTTATTGTTTTGGAGCAATGGATTAGAACGAGGTTTAACTTGTGGGCATAACAGTGTAGAAATATTGTCCTTGGGCAAACTTGTTTAACGTAATGCTCAGCACCCCCATGCTTTCCTGCCATTGAAATACGACTTTATCAATCACTCCCCATTTTCGCAGAATGTCGACAATTAATTTTGATAGCCTGAAGCGGTCTTATCAATTGAAACATCATAAAAGCCTATTAATCATTCTGTGGGACCCTGTTTTGAGCAGAACCGGAATATTACACTAACTTGATCTGTTTTGATACATCTAAGGTCTCATCTGCCTGAATACCAATGAAATCACAAGAATCTAAATCTGCTTTGATTGTCTCCTGAATTATAGTAGTTTCAGACTCAATAAATTCATTCTGTTTTCACTTGATCTGCCTTTAAAGCCCGATGTGGACTGGAGTTGATTTCGAATGTACTGTTCCTGTTTCGAAAGAAGATCTAACAACTCTAGGTAATTGCCCCTGTTAATCGAGTCTTCCCCTTCAAAATGACCTCGAAATCCAAGCTCCTGTTTCCCAAGAAACATACAATGTCAACAAGTCTCTCAACAACAAGCCAATTGTGTTTCACGACTTCGTTATTTTTAACGGCTTGAATTCTTGCACCTTCAGATAAAGAATGTTCTACGCTCCCGCGCCCCAGTAAACGGAATTTCTCTTCATTCCGAATATGTTTATTTGAATGTTGACGCTTCTCTGCTTTTCTAAGAAAGGTTTTTGTAACTATTACCCTATTTAAAGTCCATTCTTTTTCACCACCAAACAAAACACTCTTATAATATAAAAGCTTCTTCCTTTCGGAATAGGCTGTTAACCATGAATATCGTGTATATAAAGAAAACTGAAATGTTCTCGCTACTTTACAGTCAAAATACTTAATGTTCAAATTAGGCATACATCTTTTGTTTTTGGCCTCCAAGATGATAACGGTTTTTCGGGTTAAAGAGTTCAAAAGACTCGTAAGTTCCCGAAGGGCCTACTTCACTCTAATGAGTTTCAACTGGATGATGTCAGTCTTGTTCTGCACAACTAACAGTCCATGTCTGAATTATCACAAATACAGCCAATAATGCATTGATTGCCTACTAATTAAGAATAACACACAATTAACAATACGGTATTTCATTGTCACCTTCGCGGGGGAGTTTCTGCACTCTCAAATAACAGACGAGGCATGCCTCTCTGGGGAGAGAGGAGCGCGGGCGGTAACCTATCTTTCGTCCGCCACCCCGCTCCAGTCGCCAAGCTGAAGGAAGGGAACAACACAAAAAGTCCTGGGTGAGACAAGTTACAGACCGCCTGCCGGTCAGAACAAGTAATCTGCTGTCGCCATCTACCGGGGCGATCAGCGAAGCACATCATCTGCTGTCATCATGTAGCACATATCAAATAGAGATTATTGTTGATTTAACGCAATAACAACAGCAGAAAAATTTGTTACGATATTTATTTTTAATCGTATTTCCTAGGGTAGGCGTTGCTTCAAATGACTCCAAGTATTTTCACCACTGAATTTTATGTACCACTGCGGTTGAAGTGAAGGCCAACTGAGCGCAGGTCCCTATCTCTTATCCACCCATTATTATCTAGAAATCTCACTCCCAGTTTCCCACATAGCCCACTCCATAGTCTCATTTCAATCCCCAATCACCTTCCAGTCAGTATCCCTCCTACACAGTATTCCACTGATAACAATCTCCGCTTCCTTAAATTTCACCCATGCTGCATTTAACAGGTTCCACACGTCCCCAACTATGTTGGTACTTATACCTGTTTGTCTTTCGTTTTAGTTTCAACGTGAAACACTACCACATTCTCCTTTCCCTCCTCCTACACTTCTACTTTCCTCGACGTCTCCCTTAAACTAATTCCTGATATATATATTCTCAAAATTTACTTCTAAGCCTAAAGCACCACCCAAAATGTATAGACGTTTTCAAGTATTATGTGACTGCCAGAAAAAATAGGCCTAAAAATATATACTATTGAAAAACTATTATAACAGTATAACTCACCTAAATGCCCATATAACGTTTTTATGGGCAAATTGAGCTCATCCAAGGCATTCTGTTTCATAATTAAATTTTGAAGTACAACATCACCTAAAAAAATTGACAATAGGTTTAAAAGTACATATTCTTTGCAGCAATTGTACAAATTCACGATAAAAATTATGTTGAGGTTTCGAGCAATATATGTTAACGTATAAAATACCGTATTATATTTATCGAAATTGTGAAGTTAACCCCAACTATCATTTGAAGCATTGCTTACCTCCCCATATGCCAATCTTGAGTTGTGACGGATCTAAATTTTCTACATAATCACCTAGAAATCTATTTAATAACGACACAAGAATATCTTCGAAAACCATATTGAAATATATTCGATTGCCAGATATACGCAGTGTATAAAAACTAAATTTATAAATATAAAAACAACAACCCACTTCTCTCCATCAAGAGAGGGTGTACCCTGTAGCAAGGAGTTACTGAGCTGAGACATTCTAGCATGGCCAGGTGGAATACCTTAACATGATTAGTTATTTAGTAGGCTATATCGTTGCCTACGAGATTTACAAGGCCGGGAAGTGGACCGATAGAAATGCGGGTCGCAAGTAGTTTTACGAACGTCCGCTAGAGGTCTCGACATCTTGCTATGCTGCTCGCGCGAAATACATTCAATTAATAGTACATGTTGGTTTCTAAAGACGTAAAAATCTACAAATAATGAAGTTAGGACCACCTAAATGTGATTTCGAGTGGTTGGATGTAAAGTAAGGCACATTTAAGTGGTATTTAGAATTACTTTAGGCGAAGTCAAGTGTGATAATTAATAAAAGTAATACATTGAAAATGACTTACCGTGATCACTGCTCGTATCACTCACATTTTTAAGATCTTCCAACTTAAAGGCTTTGTCCTGAAGTTCTTTTCCAAGTCATGAGCATCTGTAATTAATTGTATGAGCTTCATTGTCGAGTATTGGTTCTAAAAGTTTTGTAATAAGGGCTGCAGTCAGTAGGCCTACTCTCTGATCACACTCGTCACATTTGAATGCCTCAATGAACTTTGGAACAACAAAAACGTGAAGATTTTAAACTAAATTCGTATTTCCCAGATAACGTAATGAGTGACGCGCAAAATTCAACATATTTTGCAGGAAGTAAACAAAACTCTTTTGAGGGGTAGCGTAATACTCCACGATCTTTCGTCCTAATGAGGCACATTAATGGACTGTCAGTAGTGGCCGAGGATATCTGTCCCAAACGTGATTGTCAGTTGGAATTTTCTTCCGCAACTCGAACGAGATAACCACATATCATGGCCAAGGAAGAGACCTCCAGAGTGACAGGTTTTTCTGAAAAGGCATGGTGTCATTCTTAATATCAATAGCATCTAAGATAATATAAAACTACCGGGAGAGTTGGCCGTGCGGTTAGGAGCACGCAGCTGTGAGCTTGCATTGGAGAGATAGTGGGCTCGAATCCTACTGTCGGCAGCCCTAAAGATCGTTTTCCGTGGTTTTCCATTTTCACACCACGAAAATGCTGTGGCTGTACCTTAATTAAGGCCACGGCCGATTCCTTCACACTCCTAGCCCTTTCCTATCCCATCGTCGCCATAAGACTTATCTGTGTCAGTGCGACGTAAAACCAATAGCAAAAAACTTCCAGATATTTTAGGCCTATTAAAAATAGTACATCTGAAAGAATATAGAATAATCGCGAATTGATTAGTTAGCTTACCTTCGAGCGTCTCATCAAGTAGGCCTATTTCCAGAACTGTTGCTGATCAGGATTACGATCATAATGTACTCTGGGCTTGATAGCCATTTCATCTATGATAAGGGATCCTAACGTTTCCTCCACGCATGTCAAATTCATGGCTTCGTAATGGAGGTTTCCTTCAATGAGGTGGTAGTGGTGGTGTTGGTGGTGGTGGTGATTATTGTTTTAAAGGGAAGTACAACTGGGCAACCGTCCTCTATATAACACTAATCTGAGGGAGAAAATGAACGGATCCGACACTTCAAACAGTGAAGATATCGGCCAAAGGAAGACAAGGACCACGTGAAAATAAAAGGATCCCAAGGCCTGGGGAACCTAATACCGTGGGGGTTGAAAAAAACAAGAGTTGACCAAGAGTCGGATAGGATAGATGAAAGTGAGGAGCCTAGCACAAGTAAGTGGAAGCAATGCCAGGATTCAGCTAAGGGTCCCGTGGTCGCTAACCCACGCTCCAAAGTTTTGAGCCCCTGGGGCCCCTTTTAGTCGCCTCTTACGATAGGCTGGGGATAGCGTGGGTGTTATTCTACCGCCCCCACCCACAGGGGCATCTTTAATAAGGAGTGTTATTCTAGTTTTCTTCGATTCGAAAAGCCAACATAGGCCTAATTCGTGTCTTTTGATGCGGTAGACGGAAGCAGTGAAGTGATCTAATGAATCTGTAACCCTTAATCTGAAGTCTCAATATTTAAAATGTAAATTACAGACTCTGGATGACGTCCCAGGCGACCAAAGCGAACCTAATTTGCCCCCTTACCCCCGTCCGGATGTAGCAATTATCCACTTCTCCTTTAAAACTGGAGCGGCTGTAAATGATTGAAAACTCCAATTATTCTCCTTCTTTTTACGAATTGGACTTACAGTACGATATACCATATTTTATAGAGTATATGAAATTTACTTCGAGTTCATTTGAACACTATCAACAAGTGAAATCTATAAATAAACGTATTAAAAACACTTTTCTCCATATGTTAATACACTACAGCACATGAAAACTATAGCACGATGTCGAGACATCTGGCGGCGGTACTACGAACCTGGTTGGGGACGGTTTTTATGCTCAGAATAGCGCACACTTCCCGGCCTTGTATATCTCGTAGGCAACGGCTATATTCATGTACATAGAAGAAATAATTTATATTCCATGCTGTGAAATGAATTGATGTGAAATGTGTTCCTTTCAGTGATGCAAACAAATTAGTGGCATACATTTTGTGACTGGGCGACAACACATGAGTTCAACCCACCGCCGTCTCAATCTCTATGTACTGCCTGCTCTGTGCTGCGAGATTTGCGTTTACAGCGACATTGCAGATGGCAGCACTTACCGCACCCAGAACATACGTTAGGTGAATGAGAGTTCGTCCATAAGACCTATATAAAACGAGAAATAATCCTTAACATGCTACTAATTGAGAAGATAATGCACATACATAAACTAACATTTCACTTTTGATCCTGATTTAAGATAAATAAACGTAAAATATATAAAATATCTTACCAGTTACAGTAGGTATATAAGGATCACTCCACTGTGGTGCTTCACAATTTCAGAATTTTTCTCGACAAGGGCTTGGAGTGACACGAGTAACGGGGCACCTTTTGAGTCCTTTTCTTACTGATATTTACTAGCAGTTAACGTACATATTTTCTATCACTATTTCGCTGACCATTTTCTCGTGACCTCGAACATCATATTTCAGCAAAGCGCACTGTGACAGAGATGGTATCACAATGTCATGTATTGTTTTCACAACAGGACTTGCTTTTTAAAATACGGAATAGCAGCTTCAACAACGTCTTGCAAACACTTCGCAAGTCCCACAAAACACTGTTTAGGATATCGAAGGCCTCCCCTGTCTTGATTTCTAATGACCTGCATTAGCGCTGACGATGTGACGGGCGTGGATATCTTGCTTACGCACATGTCACATCCTAGCCTTTCTTCAACCACACGCACTCAATACTCACAAACCAAAGCTTGAGAGAACTTGTTTGTCGTGAGATTGATTGAAGTATTCAGTCGGCAAGGTGTCACCGCAGGCACTAACATCTACACTAGCAACATTCTCACTACGAGAAGGTATCAGAAGCCCAGATTTCAGGATACGTTTTATTATAGCACATACTGCAGTGCGTGCGTCCGTCATGTCATTAGATCCACCACCTAATCTTACTGCACTAAGCAGAGCTTCTACTGCATCCCCAGAAAGTCTTCTAGTTAAAACATAAAAGAAACAATTGTGTAACAGGTAACTTGCACATTCCACTGTAGATTTCCCAGTTAGAAAGAGAGCATCTGTCGTCTAATTAGTTAGACCTTTCAGCTTTGCACGTTTTGATCCCAGCTAAAATTGTTTTAATGTACTCGATGAAATCATTCTTTCTTTCTTTCTTTCTTTCTTTCTTTCTTTCTTTCTTTCTTTATTCGAATCAGAAGTACAATAGAATAATACTACATTTAAAAGAAACGAACTATATACACAAATATATACAAGTAAAAGGTCTACAACAATACATGTCATGCAGATTCGGCCCAAAATTTGGCCACTTCAAGGGCATTTGGATTAGCCAGCACCAAATCTTCCATTGTGCAGTTTGATGGACACAAGGGACAACATAGCAGGTGTTCAGTTGTCTGAAGTTCACCACAGTCACAAAAGCCCGTATCGATGGGGAAGTTCCATTTCTGTAGAGTCGCTCTGGTTCTACCGACTCCAGATCTAAGTCCGTTTAAGGACCTCCATGTCAACCAGTTCTCGGTGTGACCGGAAGGCAACACTTCCCGTGGTGATGAAATCATTATTCAGCCATTGTAGTCTTTTATTTGCTGGTGAATAGAAATGCACGCAGTCTGGATTATTTTTCCGAATGTGCTGAGTTCCACACTGTCGATTCCGCTTCTGAAAAGTCTGAACTTGTATTTAAACGAGCATTGTTGTCTTTCATGAAGCGAATAGTAGCAGTAACCGCTGGGGAAAATATTTGTACAGCACAAAGAACATTCATCTTTTCCAAATTACTCGGTTCTATGTGTTCTTGTCGAGGCTTGACAGTCAAGTCTCTCTGGAGGCGATAAACTTCCTTCACGCATTTGGAGGTGATGATGCCATTGCCGTCTGTCATTTCTCTCTCTAGAAACAGAGATCTCACTTTTTTATCAAAACTGAAAAAAAGTTTAAGACTGGGATCACAAGAATGAGTCACACAGGTTCTCCGTTTTCCCCCTCCAAAACGTTTAAACATAGAAACATTGGATCTGTGATTTTCAGTCACTAATCTAAGCACATAAAACCCCGTACATACAACTGCATTAATCACTTTCTGGACCAAACGGAATAGATCGGAGCCTTGTAAGCCTTTAACAATGAAGTAAGCAGCAGGAATAGTGAACTTTTTAGGAAGTCCGTTTACAAAAAAACACAACAAATTATTCGCGAGAGTTGGATGTTTTCCAATATCTGTGCCGTATACACCATCAGCACTGACCACGCCTTCCAACTTGTCACTGGTTCGGTCGTAGAGGAGCCGTTCCTTAATAGTAATTTAATCGGCAATCACTGTTACGATCCTCTCTGTTGGTTGGTTGGAGAGTTTCACATTCGGTTTTCCTTCACTAACTGGGAAATCCCGACACCACACTCAACATTTCCCATGTACCTATTCAGAGTACTTCGCGATGGAGCTGACACTAGACTAGAAGTCCTCCCATATTCGTAAACCTTTGGGGCTAATACTCTCCACGCCACACAGTACCTTATGGTTTGTTCTGACCACGAAGGTTTTGTCTTGCGGAAATTATTGATTTGATCTAAAAGAAAAACGGCATTTTCATCATTATCTTTAGCGGCTTCCTTTATTCTCTTCAGATTATCAATTTCTAGGTTGTCTCCTTTTTTCTTTTGTAGCCGTTTAAGTTCATTATCCTTCTTCATCATTTTTTCTCGCAATTTCAGAATTCTCGATCGGAGCCTCTGATTTATGATATTCTGATGAGTGCTGTCCCATGTCCTCAAAATATTTCTGCGAATTATGCACACCCGGATTTGCAAGAAATGTGAATCTTATATGGATCAGACCCAGTTTGGCTTCCGAAATGGGGTCGGCACACGTGAAGCACTCTTCTCCTTAAATGTACTAGTACAGAGGTGCAGGGACATGAATGTCGATGTATATACTTGTTTTATTGACTACAAAAAAGCCTTCGACTGTGTGAAACATGAAAAGATGGCAGAGATATCAAGATCGACTGGTATTGTCCAATGCGATTTACGCATTATCAGCGCACTGTACTGGAATCAAACCGCAGATGTCAAAATCGACCAAAGAACATCAGAAGCGACTACAGTAAGAAAAGGTGTTCGTCAGGGTTGTGTGCTGTCAGCTCTCTTATTCAACATTTATTCTGAGGCAATATTTAGGGAGGTGTTGTTGGAGGAAAACAGCGGGATAGTTATAAATGGACAGGCAATTAACAATATCAGGTACGCAGATGATATTGTTATCATAGCAAATGAATTACCTGTGCTCCAACGCATGATAGACAAATTAGTCCAGCGCAGTGAAGAGTTTGGCCTGTTTGTCAACACTTCCAAAACCAAAGTTGTAGTCTTCTCTAAAAGAAAAATTCCAGCAGCCCTGTCAATAAACGGCAGTAAGATTGAACAAGTATCCTCCTTCAAATACTTGGGTACTGTGCTAGATGAGGAATGTGATTCCCAGAGAGAGATAAAATCTAGAATAGAACAGGCCAGGAGGCAATTTTTAGCATGAAACAGCTATTTACAAAATCGGATCTAAGTGTGCAATTAAGAATGCGAATGATTCGGTTCTATGTTTTCTCCATTTTTCTCTTTGGATGTGAAAGCTGGACCCTTGACCAAAATCTAGAAAAAAGAATTGATGCTTTTGAAATGTATCTATATCGCCGCCTACTCCGAATACCTTGGGTGCTGAAAATTTCAAATGACGAAGTCCTTTATCGCATGAAGAAACAAAAAGAACTATTACTGACTGTTAAAAAAAGAAAAACCCAATATCTAGGGCACATTATGTGAGGCGAGAAATACCAGCTATTACAACTCATCATTGAAGGTAAAATATAGGGGAAAGGTCTGTTGGTATGAGGAGGAATTCATGGCTGAAGGACATCCGAAGATGGCACAACTGCACTTCAGAAGATGCTTTCCATGCTGCAACATCACGTCCAGAGCTGGCTATGTGGACCGCCAACCTCCGCTAGGAGAAGGCGCCTCAAAAAGAAGAAGATGAGTGCTGTCCTTATTACTCGTTGGGATATCGACTTGGATTGAGACATCATTGTTCACCTGAATTTCGTGTTCGGTATCCAAGGTATTTCCGGCGGTTGAAAAAGCTTTTTCTGACGGATTATTTCCGAAGAAATATCTTGTCGCTGCCTGATCTTTCGTGGAGCTATTTTTCTCGTTTGAAGGTAATGGGGATAATTCGGAAACTGGCTAGGCACAGCATTTGGCTTCAGTATATTTCTCTTACTGTTTTCACGGTAATCCCCATCACTAAAATGCAGACTCCAAACACGAGAACAATCGGATGGAATCCATTTACTGCCCTTGTTTGATCTTTGCCTTGATATAGCGTTAAGGCGCTTTCTCCGAAGTTCTTTACTTGAGGGAATTTCATGAAAACTCACACCTGAAGAATTTGGATTCCCTTGCTTTGATTTACAGAGAGGAACACACTTCACCATTCTACAGCCAATAACACACACATAAATACTCGAAGTAAACGCGCGCGAACTCAACAACGTGGGTACGGAGATAAGCTGGGTGCGGTAGCTGGCGCTCCTAGCGGAGGTTTCTGATACTGAGAGCTCACGCTAAGCTGCATGTTAACTGCATAGCATAGCGCAGGCAGTATATAGAGATTGAGACGGTGGTGGTCCAATCACACCTTTCTAGAAGAAGTAGAATTAGTGGCATACATATTAATAAATGTTCATAACAGACTCTTAAGCTCCATTCACAATGCAAACCTAACCGTAAACTTAACGAGCTAACGCAACTGTAAAATTAACCTAAAACTTTTGGTATCCACGATGGAGGAACGCAACATGAACGCTAAAAGTATACAGCAGCCAATGAAAACACTGCCGTGTTATTAGCAGGTTATCTCGCAGTGCTATATATTTTTTAAATATCAGGATCGATTAAATCAACGTGCTAGCGGAATTCATTTTGGGTATAGTGCGCATTCGTATCCCTGAAATATCACTATAAAATTTGTCACAAACGGAACATAATAATTGCTTTTACACATATCAAGTGAAACATCTGCAGCAAATTAAGAAATATTTGATTTTTGGAGAATATTATGTATACGTACTTTACCACTTTACAAGTACATTTGGTGTTACGCTCACAGTGGCACACGTATATCTTTTGTCTTACACTTTCAAAAATTTCGTGTGTGATGTCTGTGTACAATGAAGTTCTTTGCTTTCGTTTCATTGCCTCAGTTGTCAATGACATCATTTCCTGAATTGTATCGCGATATGCAATATTTAATAGGCGACAAAATGGTATGGCCAATGTACATAAGAAGGATCCTGTGGACTAGTGATTTATTGGTCCAGGGATCGAGCTACTTTCGTTCGAACAAAAATAGAAATATTTATTGGTCCAGGGATAATGCTATTTTTCTGTTGACCTCCATTTTGCTGTTTGAACTGGCCGCTCTAGTTATATGGACAAAGATAATGAGAATCCACAGACGTAGCACACCCATTTCACGGTGCTAGCCCTGGACAAGACCAACTACAATATTATCAGACCTGAATGCATATATCGATACGTGACAAAATGGCTACCACATTGGGCTACGTGTTAGCCGGCGTGTGGGCCAATGTTTGCATTCAGTTTGGTTTAAACCGCGCACATGTGTGGTTGGTTGAGGTTACCTTGCTACTGGAATTAGTGATTTAATTATCCACCGAATATTTGTATGTGTTAAATAGTGTTGCAGTGTCCTTTTATCGGTGCTTTTATAGGTTATCTAGATATTTTTAATGTGTTAGTGATGTTTTAGGACTTATAGGTTATTTCAGTAAGTGGTATGAAAGTGACAAACTTACAGACATTACCTCATTCAACTGTGAAGTTCAGAAGAAATTCGTTAAACAATTCACTGTAATAGTGAAGGAAGATTGTGTCGTTTGTTAAGGTGGATGATGAGTCATTTTTAACGTTCCATCAGTGAGTTTTAAAGTTTCAAGTTCATTTGCAGTTCAAGTGTTTCACAAAAATGTGTGTTTGCCTACAAAGCATTTTAGGTTTACATTGGAATGTAATGATTGTGAAGACCTGAAATGTGACAGATCGACGAAGTTTGATAATTTGGTAAGTCATCTCACAAGTTATGCTGATGATAATATTGGTCTCACTGATAAAATTTCTATTTTAATGAAACTTTTTAAAAAATGCATTTGAGTTAGACTGGGACTTTAATGCAGAGGGAACTAGTAAAATAAAACTTGTTCTGGAACAGTTAGAGCTCTCTATAACTAATCAAATAAGATACCTACTCTCTAGAACTACTGGTATGGACTGTGGCATTCTCTTATTAGACCAAACGCTGATAAGACATTTGCTGTTTTAAGTAAAGTGGTCAAGCTTGATGTTGGTACAGAGTCAGTCTGTAAATTTAATACTACTAAGGCCAAATTTTCAGACCTTGTTTCATTCAGAGAAGAGATTGTTGCTAAAAAGTGGCTTGATATTTATCTAGGAAGGTTCATGTTGCTGGTTTGGAATTTCTTAAAAGTCAAGGTATGGATATTTCTGATGGCACAATTCAGAAGGTAGGGAGAGTAGAGAAAGTAGAAAACAGCTAATGAGGGAACTGAATAGAGTGAAAAAGGAAGCAAAAGAGAATTATATGAATGGCATACTTCAAGAGGGTAATGACCACAAAGGGAAATGGAAAAAGCTGTATTCATATATCAGGAATCAAAAAGGAAAAGGAATCCAAATTCCTACAATGGTGGGAGAAGGGGGTGGACACTATTTAACAGATACTGAGAAAGCAAACCTCTTTAGTAGGGAATTTAGAGATTCAGTAGATGATTGTCAGCAGTTGGAAACCGAAACAGAAGTTACAGAGGGACAGAGACAGACGGAAACAAGAAGCTTCTCATTCACAAATGAAGATATTTTCAGAGAAATCCAACTGCTTCAGCAAGGAAAAGCAGCAGGAAGTGATCAAATTACTGGGGAGGTGATAAAGACAATGGGGTGGTACATAGTGCCTTATTTAAGATTTCTCTTTGACCATGTCATAAATAATAGTGTAATACCAAAGGAATGGAAGGAATCTATAATAATACCAATTTATAAAGGAAAGGGTGATAAAAGAAAACCAGAGAACTACAGACCAATCAGCCTGACCAGTATAGTTTGTAAAATACTGGAGAGTTTAATATCAAAGTACATCAGAGGGATATGTGATGATAAAAATTGGTTCATGAGGAGCCAGTATGGATTTAGAAAGAAATTTTCTTGTGAGGCACAACTGGTGGGGTTTCAGCAGGACATATCAGATCAATTGTATTCAGGAGGCTAGTTAGATTGCATAGCCATAGATCTTTCCAAAGCTTTTGATAGAGTGGAACATGGAATATTATTAAAGATATTGGAGGGAATAGGATTGGACATAAGGGTTACACGTTGGGTAAAAAAATTTCTAAATTCAAGGGTTCAGAAAGTCAAAGTAGGAATTAACGTATCGCAGGAAGAGAAAGTTTGGAAGGGAATTGCACAGGGTAGTATAATCGGTCCGTTACTTTTCTTAATATACGCAAATGATTTAGGGAACAATATAACATCAAAAATAAGATTGTATGCAGATGACATAATTGTTTATAGGGAAAAAATACCATTGAGGATTGTTCAGAATTACAAAGGGACCTCGAGAGTATCCAACAATGGGTTGAAGAGAATAACATGAAGGTTAATGGAGGCAAATCAACTGTTACAACATTTACAAACAGGAGTTTTAAAACTGAATTTGAATATACTTTGGATGGGGTAGTTATCCCAAAAGATGGCAAGTGCAAATACTTAGGTGTCAGATTTGAAAGTAATTTGCACTGGAAGGGTCATGTGGATGACATTGTTGGGAAAGCATACAGATCGTTACATGTCATAATGAGGCTACTTAAAGGATGCAACAAAGAATTAAAAGAGAAAAGTTACTTAAGTATGGTTCGTCCATTATTGGAATATGCAAACAGTGTTTGGGATCCTCACCAAGAATACCTAATAAAATAAGTAGATAGTGTGCAGAGGAAAGCAGCAAGATTTGTAACAGGGGATTTCAGGAGAAAGAGTAGTGTGTCAGAAATGTTAAAGAAACTAGGGTGGCAAACTTTAAGTAAGAGAAGGGAGAAAACTAGTCTTATAGGTTTATATAGAGCCTATACAGGAGAAGCAGCATGGGGAGATATCCGTGAGAGGCTTCAGTTGGAAAATAATTATATCGGCAGGACTGACCACAAATATAAAATTAGAAGGAATTTTAGCAGAAGCGATTGGGGTAAATTTTCTTTCTTTGGGAAGGGTGTGAAGGAGTGGAACAGTTTACCAGGGGTAGTGTTTGATCCTTTTCCAAAATCTGTACAGATATTCAAGAAGAGAATAAACAGCAACAGAGAAAATAAATGAAATGTTAGAGGGCATTCGACCAGTGCAGGTTAATGTAAATAAAAAATGTGTGTGAATAAATTAATTCCATCCCCTGGTCTAAGGAGTTTGGACAGCCAAAGTAGGGGACTGCCTGTAGGGGTGAAGTACAGTGGGGACTTCGAGGGCACTGGGACCGCTACGGTAGCTATGAAGGCTCTTCAGGAACTCTGAAAAGTGGTGGTAAAAGGGGCTCTGGTTAAGACGCAGCTGGTCGTTATGCTACTTAGGTTCCAGAATGGGTAAAGAAAAGAAAAAGTAAATAAATGCAATGTAAATTTTAATCTTATACCAGTTGTACAGTATCATTTGAAGTAATTCCACATACTGTATATCAGATGACTATATTTGTAAGTAGTACAGGAGATATTATAAGTAGAATTTTGTAAACAATATAAATTTATTAAGGATGAGCTGTGTATTTAATAGAAAAAATTGTTTGCGTAAATTATATAATATTGTATTATAGGAAAATTTTATTCTCTTGTTAATTTAATATTTAGTGCTTGACAATAATGTATTTTAGTGTACCATTTGCCACCAAGGTAAACACCTCATTTGCAAATAAAGAGATTTTGATTTTGAGTTTCTAAAATTAATTCTAAAGTGGTGTAATGTACAGCGTCCAATGAAAAGTGCATATACCATAAATTAAGATGCTCGTCCAGTTACTGGCGCTGATGACATGAAACTTTCATTCCTTATATGTTTAGAAACATACATATACTTATGACACATGTTATAAACAGAAGGAAGATTGACACACACACTTACCACAGTGGTAGAACTGTGTAAATATATTTTCAATAAGTACCATTGGTCTTATGGGCTTACTGCCAAATTGCATACAGATAGTTCAGAGGGAAGATTTGGTGTCTACAGGAGATTGAGTGGTTGTACTTATAATGCTTCTGTGGAACAAATAATTGAGTCTGAAAGAAAGCTCAAAGGGTTAGGTGTATTGAAGATGAGGTCCGTGAATAACGTGGTGAATTTTCTTCGAAAGTCTTTGCGCGTGATGATTATAACAATAGACATGATGGAATAATTATAATTTAAATGCGTTACAGCCTGCATTAGAAGTAGTAGTTCACATCACAGTTCCCCTTGAAACACTGTGGCTTTTACAAGTGATTGAAATATTATGTAAAAAGTGGGATGTCTGCGTTGAAGTGATGCAGACTGAAAATTAATTGTTTGTGGATAGTGACAGGGAAATGGTGTATTTTAATCTAGTGAAGAGAGGTGGTTTGAAGTGTCCATCATTAATGGTCATGTCCTTGTGTTGTACCGGTAACGTGTTCAGAATTTTCCAGGTGTTAATTAGTGACAGTTACAAACCAGAATTTCTTAAGTTACAGAATCAGAGAGAGACACTGTCGTTTTAAACCGTTTGGTGTTCTCTAACTATGAAAACATGATTTATATTCCATATACTAATTCTTCTTTACGAATATTATAACGTTATCGCGTTAGTTATATTAGTTATATTAGTTATATTATTAGGGATTGATGCTTAGCTGCGTCCCACAGCAGACAGTGAGCCCAATGTTGGATTCTGCATTAAGGTCTGATAGGTTGTAGTTGGTCTTGCCCTGGAGCTGAAGAATGTAACAAAAGACGGCACCAGCAGCGAATGGACAAAGATGATGAGAATCCACAGACATAGCAATCCCATTCCACGGTGCTAGCCCTGGACCTGAAGAAAGTAACAAAAGACGGCACCAGCAGCGAAGTACGACATAAACCAGTCCTGTCTACAAGCCTTAAGTATGTTTTCATATTTCTCAAATAACGACGATATTTCTTAATTTGCCGCATATTTTTCACTTGATATGTGTAAAAGCAATTATTATGTTCCATTTGTGACAAATTTTATAGTGATATTTCAGGGATACGAATGCGCATCGTACCCCTGTACTTCCAAACTATTCGTGTTCCTCGAAAACCATAAATTTAGATAGAATATAATTGATAATGTGTTATTCCGTCAGTGTCTATGTGCATCAAAGTGTTGAGTTATTTAGATGCAAGTTTATTTTTAAATAACCTGTGTTTTGCCTGCGTAAATATTTGGCTGGATCTTGGAGTATAACAAAACTTATAAGTGTGACAGTTGGAGCAATCTGTATGCTGTTAGAAGAAATAGTGACTTAGAGGGATTAGCTGGGTTTGTAACGTGGGGTTTTACACTACCAACAAATTCCGATTTATGCTGTGGTTATCTGTTATCAAGCAGACTGCGCCGAACTGAAGCTCGCGCATGTGGTTAAATATCAATGTTTAGTCAATAGAGTTTTGCAATCATGTTCTTTAATTAGTAAAAACCTATTATATCTTTAGTGTCTGAACGTTTTCGAATACTGTAAAATGGCGCCTGCCGGTCGTGTTGCTCCTCAAGCTGTTGAGAATTTTCAGAAATGTAATAGTTTAATGGAAAGTAGTGAGTGCAAAAAATCTAACGACGGGAAGAAGAAGGTGTCAAATACCAGTGGAAGTGTGGATCAGGTCATAGTCCAAAGGGAAAATAATTCGCGAAATGTTTGTGTATGTGACGCACGCATCGTGCATGCGGAAGCGGGAAAGTGTGTTGACTGTGTTAATTTATTATCCGAATTGGCCTCAAGGGATGAAAATATTCGAATGTTAAGGGAAGACATTGAAAGTATTAAACGTAATAGACTTAGTTTAAATGGTGTGACTGAAGTGCAAACTGAGACATGGTCGGAAGTAAGTACGAGGAGTAGCAACAGTAGGCCTAAAACTACTCATGATCGGGGCGTAGGTTAAGTATTGAATTAAGGAATAAGTTCCAGGTCCTTGAATCAATTACCTCTAGTGAAGAAGAATGTGTAAAGATTAATAACGTTCCAGCCATTACAAGGAAGCCTGCACTGGGGTTGTAGAAGAAAGAATGTAAGGTAGTTGTGTACGGGGATAGCCATGGTCGGGGTATTGCTGTTGAACTTGGTGATATGCTACCGGAGACTGAAGTTGCAGGTTTTGTCAAGCCAGGTGCTCTGTTCAAAGAGGTTCTTCAGTCAGATATGGAAGAGATGGGAATACTTAATGAGAATGACTAAGTGGTTATTATGGCAGGGACGAATGATATTGCTAGAAATGAAGCATCAAATGTGATTTCTGGGGTGAAGAATGCACTTTGCAAATTAAAGACCACCAATGTAATATTATGTAATATTCCACATCGACATGATTTAATTGAATGGTCTTGTGTAAATAAGTTAGTTGATGATACAAACAGGCGGCTACAGAAAATTGTCAAATGCTTTCAAAATACAGAAATAATTGATATGAGCAATATGGATGGAGGATATTACACAAATCATGGCATGCATCTTAGCAGAAGAGGGAAAAAGCAGCTATGTAATATGATAAGAAAGAAAATACAACAGACTCCAGGAACAACTATCATGAATAATGCCATACCACTGCTGTTTGATAAAGATGAGGAAGTTGCACAACATTTGCAGGTAATAAAAGTAAGAAGAGTAGAGGAAGTAGTTGAGGTGAGTGCTACCACTAAAGAAGGATGCCTAGGAGAAGAAAATCAGCTGAAAGGGATTAATGTGATTCTACCACAATCATCAGAGAGAGCAATACAAGAAAGCACCGAGTACTTTGGGAAAAATTGTGAGGAAACCATTGAGATCGTCAGTAGCAGTCAGTTGGACGAACGAGAAGAGGAGTTACCGGAGAAGTTGGATGTTGGAGCACCATCAGGACGAACTGAAGGAGGGCAAGCTAAACAACCAGAAATAAGAACGTCAAGTAGGACAAGGAAACGACCAGTATTACTAGAGCAGGATTTTTAAGGTAAAAGATAGCAATAGTTATAATCTAAAGGGAGAGCAAAATTTGTTCCACCAGAATGTTCAATCTTTAAGAAATAAAATTCTAAGTATGGAGGTTCTGTTGGCAGATAACCTACAAGGGTATGATGTTTTATGCTTAACTGAACATTGGTTGATAGAGGATGAGATTTCAAACTTTGTATTAGAAGGTTATGCTCTTGCAAGTAAGTTTTGTAGAAAGAAAATGATGTGTGGAGGTTCATGTATATATGTGAATAATAATATCTAATGTAAGCAGTTGGATAAATTTGAATATCTGAATGTAGAGGAGCATTTCGAGGCTAGCATTGTTGAACTAGTGGATTATAAGTTATTACTTATATGCATTTATAGAAATCCTTCTAGTAATGTTGAAACTTTTTATAATAATATTGAAATTATTTTAGATTATCTACAGAATAAGAACAAAAATGTAATAATCATGGGCGACTTCAATGTAGATTTTTTAGGGAATAATGGTGGACGAGATAAGCAAAGGCTAGAAATGTTGTTTTCCTTGTACGGTCTAAAGGCAGTTGTAAATCAACCAACTAGAATATCTGGGGATACAAAGTCAGCAGTAGATCAAGTTGTATTGAATGAGGAAATGTGGAACTATGAAATAGAAGTTTATGATACAGGTTTTTCAGATCATTTTGCTCAAATTGTGCATCTAAATTTTAGGGTAATAGGAAACCATTATTTAAAAAATAACAATGCATTACAGGGAAATTAGAATGTGTAACAAGGAAAATATTTCATATTTTAACCATTTATTGGCCAAGGAAACTTGGGAGAGTGTATATAGAAATAACTCAACTAATGAGGCCTTCAGTGAGTTTTTGGGTTTGTTCGATTATTATTATCAAGTGGCAATACCAGTCAAAAGGGTAATTGTAAAGAATTATAGGAATGGTTTGATTACAACAGGAATTAGAAATTCAAGTAGACGATTAAGGTTTTTAAGCAAATGTGTGAAAGGGAGTAACACCTCATCTGAATTGAAGGATTATTATAAGAATTATAAGAACATATATCAAGAAGTTTTGAAGGCTGCCAAAAGATTTTATAATGAGAATGAGCTAAAAATTTATAAAAACAGGTCTAAATGTATGTGGAACATTATAAAAAGGGAGAAAGGTACTCTAGTTCCATTAAAAAATAATCTTACAAATGCAGGGAAAGAAGTCAGTGATCCAGAAGAAGTTGCAGAAATATTTAGTAACTATTTTCTAGAAGCACTTTTGAGGTTAACGGAAAATTTTCAAACATCAGTGACAAGAACAAACTTGAATACAGTTCACAGGAATGTGTCATCCATGTTTCTTACTCCTGTGACTGAGCAAGAGATAGATAAGGTAATAAAACAGATGGGTAAAAAGAAGTCTTCTGGTTTAGATGGTTATTCCAACTACCTTATTAATGCTGTTACCAATACATAATCAAGCCTCTCTGCTATTTGATAAATTTGTCACTAACCACTGGTATATTTCCAGACAAATTCAAGGTAACCAAAGTTGTTCCGATACATAAAAAGGGTAGTGAAGAAGATGCTGGTAACTATAGGGCTGTCTGCCTCCCCTCTGTATTCTCCAAAATACTGGAAAAAATTATGTACGATAGACTGTTATCATTCTTAGAGAAGCATAATATATTAGCTGGTTGCCAGAACGGCTTTCGTAAAAATAGATCAACTACCACAGCATTCATTAACTTTATTGAACGGATATATGACACACTAGATGGGAAGGGTGCATGTTTAGGTATTTTCTTGGACTTAACAAAAGCTTTTGATATAATTGACCACAGCTTGCTTTTAGAAAAGTTATACATGTATGGAGTTCTGGGAATGGCCTATGACTGGTTCAAATCATTTTTAGGGGATAGAAGACAGATTGTTGAAATATCATATACCGGTACTGATTTGAGCAAAAATGTAATTAAGAATGTGTATTCCTGTGCCAGAAACATAGATCATGGTGTTCCACAGGAGTCAGTTTTAGGACCATTATTATTTTTTAGTATTTATTAATGATATCGTCCAAATTGTCGATGATATTCAAGGAGTGCAATTAACTTTGTTTGCAGATTATATTACTGTTTTTGTAGCTGATGAAAGTTCTGAAGGGTTAGAATTGACGGCAGGCAATGTAGTGAGTAATATCCTGAGCTGGCTTGAAGATAATAAATTAATTTTAAGTAAACAGAAAACTTCTGTGATTAGATTTCACCATAAGATTAATTTAAATATGGAAATTAGTCCAATATCATTTGGAGAGACCATGATTGAGTACTCATCATCAACAAAGTTTCTTGGCTTGTGGATGGATGAATCATTAACCTGGGAAAAACATAATGTATAGGGAAAAAGCTTAGTAGAATTTATTTCATGATAATATCTTTGGAAAAATAGTTTTAATTTAAAGGCTTGCCAAATTATGTATTTTTCATATATCCATCCCATACAAACCTATGGAATCATTTACTGGGGGAATTCACGATATAGCAAAGTCGTCTTTAAGTTACAAAAGAAAATAATTAGAGGAATGGCTGTTGTCGGCAGGAGGACAAGCTGCAAGAAATACATAAACTTTATTTTATTTTACCATTGCCTAGCCTTTATATCTTCCATACACTTGTATATATGAAGGAGAATGTAAACAGCTGCACCACTTTAACTCTGCTGTACATAGGTATAATACTAGAAATAGACACAGTCTGCACATAGAACCACACAAAACTATGCTATATGAATCAAGTTTGAGTTATGCAGGAGTACATTTATTTAATAAATTACCAGACTACATTAAGCAGATAAAACCATGTTCAAAATTTAAGAAAGAATTATTCAATTTTGTTTCTAACCATTTTTTTATTCTACTGAAGAATACTTAGCTCTTGAAAATTAACGTATGTATCACTTTCTTTTCTTTTTTAAATCTGTGCCTCTTTACCATATTGTATATTTCTCTTTATTTATCATGGCATGTATATTACTGTTTTATCCTTTGTTACTGTAAATATGATTATTGACGTGTCCCATATCACTGTATGATCAGTTGGACGAAATAAAATACAATACAATACAATACAATACTAAGGTTACTACCAATGTGTGAAATGTTTTTGTGCCATATGTCAATATTATGTTAACATTACCAGGGCTATGTATTGGGTTAAAATAATAATTTCGGGTGTACTTGAGCTAAGTGACTCAGACGGTTAAGACGCCGGCCTTCTGTCCCCAACTTAGAAGATTCGATCCTGGCTCAGTCCGGTGGTATTTGAAGGTGCTCAAATACGTCAGACTCGTGTTGGTATATCAAATCAAAATCTCTTTATTTGCAAATGAGGTGTCTATCTCGGTGGCAAATGGTACACTAAAATACATTATTGTCAAGCACTAAATATTAAATTAACAAGAGAAGAAAATTTTTCCTATAATACAATATTATACAATTTACGCTAACAATGTTTTCTATTAAACACACAGCTCGTCCTTAATAAATTTATATTGTTTACAAAATTCTACTTATAATATCTCCTGTACTACTTACAAATATAGTCAACTGATATACAGTATGTGGAATTACTTCAAATGATACTATACAACTGGTATAAGATTAATATTTACATTGCATTTATTTATTTACTTTTTTTTTACCCGTTCTGGATCCTAAGTAGCATAACGACCAGCTGCGTCTTAACCAGAGCCCCTTTTGCCACCACTTTTCAGAGTTCCTGAAGGGCCTTCACAGCTACCGTAGCGGTCCCAGGGCCCTCGAAGTCCCCACTGTACTTCACCCCTACAGGCAGTCCCCTACTTTGGCTGTCCAAACTCCTTAGACCAGGGGATGGAATTAAATTATTCGCACACATTTTTTTTATTTACAATAACCTGCACTGGTCGAATGCCCTCTAACACTTCATTTATTTTCTCTGTTGCTGTTTATTCTCTTCTTGAATATCTGTACAGATTTTGGAAAAGGATTAAACACTACCCCCATGGCATGTAAAAGAACTACTGTAGGACTAAGTTTCGGTACTTCGACGTCTCCGAAAACCGTAACAAATGTAGTTAGTGGGACGTAAAGCTAATACATTATTATTTCGGGTGTACTTCCTATTCGTTGTGTGCTGAATTTAAGAAATTGTCCACCACTTCAAAACTAAGGCAACGAATTGTGTTTCACAGTTCTCATGAGAGCGAATAAATCGAGGAATTTCGTACCTTAATTTATTTTCAAACATTCAAAATTATGTTAGAAGTATCATTTTAACAGTTTTATCATGTATTTTCATCTATCCAGCGAAGTGCAATCTAAGAAAAAGCGTTATTTGACTAATTGAAATTTCTAAATAATCAGGTTGTTGGTCTCTTTTCTAGTGTGATTCTTGTTGGCGAAGCGTTTTCATACATGTAAAAGTGATTTTCCCTATGATGTTACATTTATCACGTTAATTTACCGCCGTTGATATGACATGTACGTGATATTTTCGTGTTAGCCAATACCAGCAATCCGGCTACTTCGGCGGCCATGTTTTTTAATATTACGTTCTGGGGATTGGAGTCGGTCTTGCTACAGTCTTCTTTCTATGGAGCATCCCGAGTTAAGAAAAGACTACAGGCCTCATGGGCTTGCTGGCTTCCACTGTTGACATATTTGCTCACTCACCGCAGCTCGGTCACTGCTTGTGAAATACAGTGATGACATAATATTATACATCGCTTGGTTCAGTTGTTTCAAGACTGTGTAGTAGATATAATAATAATAATAATAATAATAATAATAATAATAATAATAATAATAATAATAATAATAATATAAATGTCCTATTGTCTCAATCTCCATTATCTCTATTAATGAAATAACAGTTATTAAATTTCGTTATGCCATAACGTTTCCAAGGATATCAGCCCACTGACTGTATCATTCGAAATAGAGTAAGAGTTTGAACATGTAGGGATGCGAACTAAATAATAATAAAAGCAAAGTCATCTCCGTACAGGCCATGAAGGCCCTTGGAGGGGTGGAAGGTAAAGGCTTCCACTATCCGCAACCTCGGCACTTGATGTGGTAGAGTGGTTAGCTCTACGCCCGGCCACTTTTGCCCCCAGGAATTAACCTGGTACTCAATTTTGTTGTAGGTTGAGTGAACCTCAGGGGCATGTGCACCTCCGGAAGTGAAAATGTCGTTTCTTAAATTTTTACGACTTCCTGACGGGGATTAGAACCCACGTCCTTCCGGGCGAACCAAGCACGTCTTTACCGCCTCGGCCAGACTAAATAATAGTACCGGTAACATAAATGATGACATGCGTGTCCAGAACCGGATATGATTATGTTTTGCTTCTTATATCTGAGGAAAGTTTCATTATCGTTGCTTTGCTTTAAGGGAGCTCAGGGCTGAGTTTATTAGCCCCCAGAATCATTTCACTACTAAGGCAAATACTGTGTGGTTACAACACAGGAAGCTCCGTTGAGGATTGATGACGGCGAGATATCTCTATCTCGGTGATGTATCCTACAGCTCATTTCAGATAAATTTACTTGTAACTGACAACAGATGCAAGGGCTTCGGCTTTATCACAAAATACGATAACTCAAATATTCTTCCGCAACGTACCATACAGAATGCCGAATGACCTATTCGTATGAGAACGTGAAAACACACAAGCACGGATATAAAAACACAGTAAAATAAAAATATACGGTAATTTAAAAATAAATCCATCTACTGTTCTTACTTTGTCAGCAAAGTACAGATTTCAAGGCAGAGGTGGAATGTTCATTTCTTCCATTTACACACTGATTGAGGAAGCTTCTTTCTCTCAAATCTTCCCAACCCAAACATTGCAACATTTTTGTTACTCTGTGCGGATGATATAATCATATACACATCAGAGAGAGATATTGATTGTGCCCATAATACTATTACAAAAGTAATGCTCGAAGTACAGAACTGGCTGAGTGCCCATAGTTTATCACTATCTCCATCTAAGTGTTCAACACTCATTTTTACGCAGAAATGAATCTACAACACTGAACCACTAACAGTGGCTTCCTATGAGATACCGATAAATACATATCATAAATATCTGGGCATCATCCTAGATAACAAACTAAATTTTGATAGACATGTCCACTACCTCAGAAATACGGCGGCTAATTATACAAAACTCCTCACAGCTATAACGAGACAATCATGGGGGGCAGACCCTACAACAGCCAAGGCAGTGCACTACGCTACAATTCGTTACAAATCGCTACAATTATTGCGCACATATCATTGATATTGCTAATCTCGCAACACTGAATAAGCTAAATACTATCCAACACCAAGCATTACGTATTTGTTTTGGTGCATTAAAATCTACACCAACGAATGCTTTTCAAGTGGAAACGGGAGAAACACAACTTTATATTCGCCGGCAGTACCTTGCTTCCAAGTACGGTACCAACTACGACATTTAATAACATTTTCTAATCCTATTGTACCGAAACTCCAACTACTGTATGAAAGATACAATTCATATAATATAAGAGATAAAAGAACCCCTGCTCTAATAAGCGTATTCCAACATGTACCGACATTAAAAACCAATATCATAAGGAGCACAACCCTTCCCCATTGTACGGTATCGTATGAAGTAGTCCAATACTACCCAGATACTATAAAAGCTACAACTACTAGTTTTACACTCCTGCAGTATAAAACCTCTACGTTTTCATCAACCGCGAAAAAAGTTCGTTTATCATACTTTAATATTGGTCATAATTTCTATACCGATGGATCTAAGAATCCCTGTGGAGTAGGCGCAGCGTTTTATTATGAAAGAATACAACACATTGAACTATATAGAATTCACCCGGATTTCTCTATATTCACAGCAGAACTTATAGCGATCAGACAAACACTCCTGTATATAAAAAACGAAGCAATTCCGTATGCCAATATCTTCACAGATTCTCTATCAGCATTACAATCGATCCAGTCCTCTAAATTCACGCTGAACTGGTATGTTTATAATGTTAAGCAGCTACTATACGACCTTCATAATACTGGTACACAGATTACAAATATATGGATTCCGGCGTATAAAAATATTCCCGGTAATGAAAAAGCGGATAAAGCTGCCAAAAAAGCATCACTGCTCAACACCCCTCCTATGACATTTATGACTCCAGTAACAGATCTAATTCCCATACTAAAGAACCTTCAAAAATCAACATGGCAACAGTTCTGGAATGAAACTGCAAGAATAAAAGGGAAATTCTATCACAGAATCCAACCCTATCTGCCTCTCCAACACTGGTATCAACGAACAACATACACACGGCGACATATCATAAATATTATTAGGCTACGTTTCAACCATGCGCTTACGCCAATGTATAAGTATCGATAAAACATTGTCAACCAACCGACATGTCAGCGGACGCAAATCACCTCATTCTACAGTGTCCGTTATATATTCAGTCTCGAATACGGTTACTTACAAGTCCAATACGTTTACGACTACCGCTTCCAACAAATGTTGATTGTCTTGTTTACAACCCAACACCGGAGGTAATATACATAGTAAACAGATTTTTAGATGATACGAAAATCATAATATAAGAAATTCCATCCGGTTAGCGTTTTCATTAATAGTTGTGTCATTTAAAAATTCGTACTTCACACTGCCGAATATGCCTAGTTACGATGTGAGAAGTATTTCCAGAAGGGTACACAGTCTATCGTAGAGACCGAGGAGATAAAAAGGGAGGGAGGGTGTTTATTCTGGTGAAGGAAACTTATTGTCCACATGAATGGTTTACCAAAGAAAGGGATGACATATTAGGGATGAAATTAATTTGTGATAATATGAAGGAGGTGGGAATTATAGAAACGTACAGGCCTGGAAGAGAGGAAAGATACATGGAAATATTTGAAAAAATAATAGATTATACTCATAAAAACAATAGTAATGATGTTGTAATAATTGGGGGAGATCTAAACTTGCCTGAGGTTGAATGGAATGGAGCTGCAAGTGAAGCCCATGAACAGAAACTGGCAAATAAGTTAATTTGGGAGGGAGGATTTACACAAGTATTACAAGAACCGACTCGTCTCAATAATTTACTAGATGTATTCTTGGTTAAACCATGGGAAATTGTTGATAAAACTGAGGTAATTGAAGGAATAGGTGACCATAAGGCTGTAATAATGAATGTAGGACTGGTACCAAAAAGGCTTAATAAGAGGGTCACACAAGACAAGAAATTGTACAGAAAATCTAAAGTTGATGAATTTGGGACTTACCATAAATCACAATTCAGTTGTTGGATAATTGAAGGGAGTAATGTGGATACACTTTGGACTAAATTTAAAGAAAACATTTGGGATGGAGAGAAGAGATTTGTACCTGTTAAGAAGGGTAAAATGACCTCAGACCCTGTTTATTATACAAGGGAAATAAGAAAATAAAAAGAAAATGTAGAATAGTAAACAGGAAAATCAAAGAGGGTAGGGAGAGTAGAGAAATTAGAAAACAGTTAATGAGGGAACTGAATAGTGTGAAAAAGGAAGCAAAAGAGAATTATATGCATGGCATACTTCAAGAGGGTAATGGCCACAAAGGGAAATGGAAAATGTTGTATTCATGTATCAGGAATCAAAAAGGAAAAGTAATCCAAATTCCTACAATGGTGGGAGAAGGGGGTGAACACTATTTAACAGATACTGAGAAAGCAAACCTATTTAGTAGGGAATTCAGTGATTCAGTAGAAGATTGTCAGGAGTTGGAAACCAAAACAGAAGATAGAGAGGTTGAGACACAGAGGGAAACAAGAAGCTTCTCATTCACAAATGAAGATATTCTCAGAGAAATCCAACTGCTTCAGCAAGGAAAAGCAGCAGGAAGTGATCAAATTACTAGGGAGGTGTTAGGTGGTGGTGGTGATTATTGTTTTAAGAGGAAGTACAACTAGGCAACCATCCTCTATATAACACTAATCAGAGAGAAAATATGGAAGGGGTCCGACAGTTCGAAAAATGAAAATGTCGGCCAAAGGAAGACAAGGGCCACGAAGGGTGTGAAAATGAAAGACTCCCTAGCCCTCGCAAACCTAATAGCGTCGGGGTCAGAAAAGAACAAGAGTTGACCAAGACAGGTCGGATAGGATAGATGAAAGTGAGGAGCCTGGCACAAGTAAGTGGAAGCAATGCCAGGACTCAACTAAGGGCCCCGTGGTCGCCAACCCACGCTCCAAAGTTCAGAGCCCATGGGGCCCCTTTTAGTCGCCTCTTACGACAGGCAGGGACACCGTGGGTGTTATTCTACCGCCCCCACCCACAGGGGGAGGGGAGGTGTTAAAGACAATGGGGTGGTATACAGTGCCTTATTTAAAATTTCTCTTTGGCTATGACATAAATAGTAGTGTAATACAAAAGGAATGGTAGGAATCTATAATAATACCAATTTATAAAGGAAAGGGTGATAAAAGGAAACCAGTGAGCTACAGACCAATCAGCCTGACCAGTATAGTTTGTAAAATACTGGAGAGTTTAATATCAAAGTACATCAGAGGAATATGTGATGATAAAAATTGGTTCATGAGGAGCCAGTATCAATTTAGAAAGAAATTTTCTGGTGAGACACAACTGGTGGGATTTCAGCAGGACATACCAGATCAATTGGATTCAGGAGGCCAGTTAGATTGCATAGCCATAGATCTTTCCAAAGCCTTTGATAGAGTGGAACATGGAATATTATTAAAGAAATTGGAGGGAATAGAATTAGACATAAGGGTTACACGTTGGATAAAAAAATTTCTAAATTCAATGGTTCAGAAAGTCAAAGTAGGAAATAATGTATCGCAGGAAGAGAAAGTTTGGAAGGGAATTGCACAGGGTAGTATAATCGGTCCGTTACTTTTTTTAATATACGTAAATGATTTAGGGAATAATATAACATCAAAAATGCAGATGACATAATTGTTTATAGGGTAATAAATAACATTGAGGATTGTTCAGAATTACAAAGAGACCTTGAGAGTATCCAACAATGTGTTGAAGAGAATAATATGAAGGTTAATGGAGACAAATCAACTGTTACAACATTTACAAACAGGAGTTTTAAAACAGAATTTGAATATACTTTGGATGTAGTAGTTATCCCAAAAAATGGCAAGTGTAAATATTTAGGTGTGAGATTTGAAAGTAATTTGCACCGGAAGGGTCATGCGGAGGACATTGTTGAGAAAGCATACAGATCATTACATGTCATAATGAGGCTACTTAAAGGATGCAACAAAGAATTGAAAGAGAAAAGTTACTTAAGTATGGTTCGTCCATTATTGGAATATGCAAACAGTGTTTGGGATCCTCACCAAGAATACCTAATAAAAGAAATAGATAGTGTGCAGAGGAAAGCAGCAAGATTTGTAACAGAGGATTTCAGGAGAAAGAGTAGTGTATCAGAAATGTTAAAGGAACTTGGGTTGGAAATTTTAAGTAAGAGAAGGTATAAAACTAGACTTATAGGATTATATAGAGCCTATACAGGAGAAGAAACATGGGGAGATATCCTTGAGAGGCTTCAGTTGGAAAATAAATATATCGGCAGAAGTGACCACAAATATAAAATTAGAAGGAATTTAACAGAAGTGATAAGGGTAAATTTTCATTCATTGAGAAGGGTGTGAAGGAGTGGAACAGTTTACCAGGGGTAGTGTTTGATCCTTTTCCAAAATCTGTACAGATATTCAAAAAGAGAATAAACAGCAACAGAGAAAGTAAATGAAATATTAGAGGGCACTCGACCAGTGCAGGATATTGTAAATAAAAAATGTGTGTGATTAAATTAATTCTATCCCCTGGTCTATGGCGTTTTGACAGCCGAAGTAGGGAACTGCCTGTAGGGGTGAAGTACAGTGGGGACTTCGAGGACTGCTACGGTAGCTGTGAAGGCCCTTCAGGAACTCTGAAAAGTGGTGGCAAAAGGGGCTCTCGTTAAGACGTAGCAGGTCGTTATGCTACTTAGGTTCCAAAATGGGTAAAAAAGTAAATAAATGCAATGTAAATTTTAATCTAATACCAGTTGTATAGTATTATTTGAAGTAATTCCACATACTGTATGTGAGTTGACTATGTTTGTAAGTACAGGAGATATTATAAGTAGATTTTTGTAAACAATATTGTACCGGGCGGTACACCTCCACGTCGCTAATTCAAACCTTGCTCCAATTGAAACTCCCCTACTGGAGGAAGTCTGAACTTGATCTAATGTGCTAATTTTCAAGTTTCTCAGAAGATGTCACTACTTGGAAATTTTGAAGTTTCTGAACTGGGTCGTTTTCGATGTATTTTTGTTTTACCTGTAGTAAGAAGTGTGAACTTTCTCTTCTAGAGGACACTACTGAAGAACTACAATAGTGCACCCTAGTGCGAAGTGAAAGAACTGTTTTTTTGGAGAAAAGTTAATTTCAAAATTTGTTCTTTGCTAAATTTCTTTCAGTCATTGTTTAAGTTGGCTGTATACCCCTTTCTTTCCCCTTGTTTTGAATTTAGCCAATCCCGAATTTCTTTAATTAATTTATAACCAATCAGGTGTATCTTCCCCAAAAGGGATATATTGCTTAACCCTAGCCAATAAAGTTTTTGTGGGAGGGTGTTCTCATTCCTCAAACGCCTCTAACTTTCCGCGAGAGTATATAAACTGCTGATTTTAGGGTCTCCGGGCCACTTCAGTACCATCTTTCAGTGTGTAAAGTACATAGCAGGGGGCGGGAAGCGCCTCTTTCTTCGGGCAGCAGTTCAACAACAAGGTAATGGCCGTTTAATAACTTCTTTTCTTGCTAGCTCAGCAGTTTAACTCTCGGGGCGGGTCCGAAGCTTTTCCACCATGTAACTTTTCCCTAAAATGTAAAGACTCTTAGTATCTATTCTCTTTTAAGCTACATATTGGGATAGAGAGTGCTTAAACCTCTCAAGCTCCCACTCATATTGTTTTGATGTTTTGAGGTGAACTTATTCTTCACAACCGATTCTTCCTTAACGTAATGTAAATTGTTTCTTTCTAAAGTCACCCCTTTAGTATGGGATTAGCCCTTGCATTAGCGGCCTAGAGCCAGATTAGGTTTTAAACAAAATGTATTAGGAGTGCAGATCTCCTCCTCTCAAATTGGTATTTTAGAGGCCATGTAATTAACCTTTTCTCACTTAATAGGCCTCAGTAGGTTGGGCATTTTACCCCTGTGTTTATGTCCTTAGAGGACAACTTGAAGGTTGAGTTTGGTGTGGCCTTTTATAGGCTTGAATTTTGAGAGCGAGTGGCTCTTTCTTGAAAATTGAGTGTTGTATGCCTCGAGGAGGATTTTCTGTGTAATTTGGAGCAAGTGCTCCTGGGCATGAATGGGTTTTCTGTTCCTCTGTTAAAACTTGTTTTGGGGTAAAGTTGGGCTAATTGCTCAAGAATTGCGAGTTCGGGGCTCGAAGCCCAAATCCTGTAAATACTGTAATTGTACTTTGGTTGCCTTGCTACTCTGTACCTGCCATGCTTGTTATTTCTTGATTTTGCAAAGAAAATATAACCTTGTTAAATTTTAAATTAACTTTAATTTCGTAGCCTGAGACCTGTTCACCCCCGCACGTTCTTTCACCTCTGCTGTTCCACAGATACCTCGGAACAAATATAATTGTATTAAGGATGAGCTCTGTGTTTAATAGAAAAAATTGTTAGCGTAAATTGTATAATATTGTATTATAGGAAAATTTTCTTCTTGTTAATTTAATATTTAGTGCTTGACCATAATGTATTTTAGTGTACCATTTGCCACCGAGGTAGACACCTCATTTGCAAACAAAGAGATTTTTATTTGATTTGATTTTTTTATTCGATTTTGCTTAATATACAACTCCAACAGGTACTGAGACCCTTGTTCGCACTGCTACTGTCATTTGTCAACTATATCACATCTGTCATGGTGCGTTGTTCGTTGTTCTTTTGTTGGAAAGATCCTCTTTGATCAGTAGGTAAGGTTTAGGGTAACACGTCGTTAGTCATAACACAGGTTCTTTGTAATTTTCACATACACATTGAGCAATATCTCCATTAAACCCTCTGATTTGTGTTATCCCATCCTCAATAATAGAACCTTTAGGAGTTGAGTTATATTCTATGTCCATCCCAATTGTAGACCCGTTCTGTATGTCAAAGTAGCAAGACGCCAAGATGGGTCACTTCGGCGTGAAGATATATCACCTTGTGTCCACGTCTTACTCCTAAGTCTATTCCACTTATACCCAAATGAAATAGATTTTCACTCCTACTAGTGATCACTGTCCTAAAGTAATTTCTGAATAGTTGCATTATTTCCTCATACCAAAGTACGATCCCTAGATGGTAATAACCAAGAAGTTTACGGTTTTAACGGCTTTAAAAACTATGAGATAAAGTGTTTATTAGTCATCATAAATAAGTGGTTTTGAGTGTTGTGATGTGTTTCATACATACAGTATTGGAACTGGGTGTTAGTTAAATACACCGCGCTCTCGATCCTCCTATACTGCCTGCTCTATGCGAGCCTTTTTGCGAGTACGCTGCGACAAACTTTCTCCGCTAGATGGCAAACTTAGACGCACAATGTTCTAAACTTATTCTAATGACGACAGCTTACAAAACACTGTGCAGTATGGTCATATATGTTCACTGAAGCTCGTAAATTACATCAGTAATATGAAATATCGACATTATTGCTTATATGAAGTCGCAGTTCGCCTCTTCATGCACAATTTAAAGATTTTCCTGAACGAAGACTTGGAGTGGTACCGTACTTTTTGTGTTCTGTCAACGCAATATCAAATAATAGAGGTTTTACGAACTTGGTTAGGATAATATCACTAACAGTTTGCTGATGTTCTTTGACCTCACACTGTAACAAAACACATTCTGAAAGGGTTTTTTCTATTTGTTTTACGTCCCACCGACACAGATAGGTCTTATGGCGACGATGAGATAGGAAAAGCCAAGGAATGGGAAGAAAGCGGCCGAGGCCTTAATTAAGGTACAACCCCAGGTGTGAAAATGGGAAACCACGGAAAACGATCTTCAGGGCTACCGACAATGGGGTTCGAACCTACTATCTCCCGGATGACAGCTGCACGCTCCTAAACACACGGCCAACTCGCCCGGTATTCTAAAAAGGGAAGACGTCGCAAATCCTCGTTTTATACTCGTACGTTTGAAGGACTTCGACAATAGGACACAGCAGCTTAAATGAACTCCTGCAGATGCTTCACCAGAGCAACAAAACAAGGTTTTGGGTATCGAACTCCTCCTCTGTCCTGATGCATAATCAGTTCCATTTAGCGGTGTCGAATCTCTAGGCAGTGAGATGTTGCTGACACAAATGTCACACTCCTTCCTCTCTTTAACAACAAGAACCTAGTACCCGCAAATTAGGATTTGATTTCCTGTTTCTAGTTTGATTGGAATATTATCGTCTGGATATCTGAGGTTTTCCAAAATGTCTAACATGAAGACGTTTGTTGTGTGATTGTCCGTCACAATTCCTAGCACAAGGAATCCACTATCCTCCACGGCTTTAATCACCTTCTGGAAAAAAATCCGCAGCCTGTTTCCAGTCATTCGACCGGGTCAGGAATGGAATGAATGAAGCCCCATCTAGCAGCGAGGATAGGAATTGTGCCGGCTGCCGAAGCCTGTCGCACTCCTCCGAGGCAATGATTAATGAATGACAGATGAAATGAAATGATATTCGAGAGTGTTGCTGGAATGAAATATGACAGGAAAACCGGAATATCTGGAGAAAAACCTGTCCCGCCTCCGCTTTGTCCAGCACAAATCTCACATGGAGTGACCGGGATTTGAACCACAGAACCCAGCGGTGAGAGGCCGGCGCTCTGCCGTGGAGGCTTCATCACCTTCTGAAAAAAGGTGTAAAGGCACAGATGCGAGAGTAATCTGAGGTCCTTGTCTAGATAAAGCCGACAGCCGGTTTTCTCTTAATTCCCTTCTAGACGGTATTTCATGGAGTCGTATCTTTTCTGGCTGCGAACCATCTTGCCGAGATTGGCAAAATGGTACACAACAGGGGAAAGAATCTGAAGTTTCAGTTCTACGAAAAATATACCTTGCACGAACGGAAATAAACAAGTATCCACACCATAAAATCACTTTTGAAATATCTATAAGCATAACATGATTAATTCATTTAACAGTTCTATACAAAATATCTCTTGTACGAACGGAAGTGACCAGACACGTTTATTCATTGTACGAAATAACTCAGGTTTTCACACACATTCATGCACCAATAACACAGTGCTACACCCACACTGACAGCGAAGATTGTGCGTCTACTGCTTCACTCTTACGGCGACTTGGAGAAATATTGGTAGTCGCGACTTCCTGTGTTAAACTAGTGGCATAGAGCAGGCAGTATAAGAAGATCGAGACGGCGGTGGTTAAATACTGAGCCTAATCGTTGCCTACGCTATAGTAGAAGGCCTGGACAAGCCGACACATTTCTGAGCGAACAAAGTAGTTCAGGAAATGGCCGCTTGGATCGCGTTTATGTTCTGTCGTTCTCATGTTCTGCCTATATCCTTATAATGAAGATTCATACAATAACACGAAATAATACATTTTATCATAATTATGCCCGGTGTGAATCAGATATAAATATATAAAACAACTTAGAATACACTACACTTCATATAGCGTATTTCTTTCATTTAGCACTTGATTATCACACAAGAATAAAGAATAGGAAAATAGGCCTAAATAGAAGTACTCACAGGATTTATCCCTATTTCTATAATTTTAACACTTTTCTGCTCAGAGGCTTGCTCTTGAATTTGTTTAATAAATCACCGTCTTTAGTCACTTTCTTTGCATTAGTACGAAGAAGAGGCCTGAAAAATTTTGTAAGTATAACGCATGTGATGTGTGCTTGATCACAGTCGCGGCACTGAAACGTCTCTTTAAACTTTGGAGCGGTAAGGAATTTCAGCGTTTGGACAAGGTTACATTTTCCTAGATGTCCTAACGCCCGCGTTGTAAATATTAATACATTTTTAAGAAGAAGACGAATTTGCGCCGGCACTTTGTCGGGGAGCAGAATTCTCCTCACAGTACCTACTGATCTGACAAAGTGCAAGCTACATATTCTGGAGTTATTATTAGGAGCCCAAAGAGATCCTTTTCTGCAGCCCTGTCGAGAAATAGCAATTCTCCATTTGTCCCCTAATCTCGGATCTTTAGGAAAAAGATGAAAATTTATATTTGTGTATATTTCTTCGCTGTGTCAGATGTGCAGTTAGGCACGCAACAATAAACCACCTTAACCTACAGAATGGAAAGAGAAACTTGACGGCAATTGGACCCAGGGGATCTGAAATTTTGAGCGTGGGTTGGCGACCACGGGGCCCTTAGCTGAGTCCTGGTATTTCTTCCACTTACTTGTGCCAGGCTCCTCACTTTCATCTATCCTATCCGACCTTCCTTGGTCAACTCTGGTTCTTTGCCGACTCCGACGCTATTAGGTTCCGAGGGCTAGGGAGTCTTTCATTTTCACGCCCTTTGTGGCCCTTGTCTTCCTCTGGCCGATACTTTCATTTTTCGAAGTGTCTAGTCCCTTCCAGTTACTCTCTCTGATTAGTGTTATATAGAGGATGGTTGCCTAGTTGTACTTCCTCTTAAAACAATAATCACAACCACCACCTTCACGGTAATTTGGAAGCACATAACTAAACAAATGTTAAGTGCATCTCAACAACCATCCAAATATTGCAAATCGTGAGACCAAATAAATTAAAAAACGACAAAACTCTTCATATTTCATGTTAGATAAGGCCTTTTCTTATAAAACGATGTTTAATTTGTTATTTCTTCTCATAAAGCATGTTTCTGTAACACAAGTAATCATAGAATTCGCGCCAAACAACAGAACATAAACGCGAACCTAGCAGTGGAAAAGAGAAAAACTATTATCCCGCTTTTAATGCAAGAAAATTGGCTCTATGTCCAGGCCTTCTAGTATCTAGTAGTGTTTGGCCTAATCAAGTATCAAGAAGATTAAAACTTCAGTCCATCTCACGCAACATTAGTACCATGGTAGTACCATGGTAGTACTATGGTTACCGCTTGCATCGGCAATATCTACGCGCGGTATGACTGTCCTATGTTTATTTCTCGCAGAGGACTCGCACAACTCGCCGATGCTGCCAACCACTGTACTTAGGAACTAGTCCACCTGTTAGCAAAGGGGGTCTGGGGGCGTAAGCCCCCAGTCTGAAGTCGCGAACAGCATGCAAAGGGGGTCTGGAGGGCATGGATAAGACCATTCGTCTGGATTGGTTATGGTACTGAGCCCTGGACCACAATTACATTTGTTTTCACATGTTAGGGCAGTTAGCCCTGGACCACAATTACCTTTCTTTTCACATGTTACGGTAATTAGCCCTGGACCACAATTACCTTCATTTTCAGATATTAGGATACTTAGCCCTGGACCACAATTACGTTTCTTTTCACATGTTACGGCACTTAGCCCTGGACCACAATCACGTTTCACTTCACATTAATACACCACGGCATTCTATGTCGGTTACTGGTCAGGAAGTGATACGATAGAGGTGGTGGTGATTATTGTTTTAAGAGGAAGTACAACTAGGCAACCATCCTCTATATAACACTAATCAGAGTGAAAATATGGAAGGGGTCCGACACTTCGAAAAATGAAGATATCGGCCAAAGGAAGACAAGGGCCACGAAGGGCATGAAAATGAAAGACTCCCTAGCCCTCGCAAACCTAATAGCGTCGGGGTCTGAAAAGAACAAGAGTTGACCAAGAGAGATCGGATAGGATAGATGAAAGTGAGGAGCCTGGCACAAGTAAGTGGAAGCAATGCCAGGACTCAGCTAAGGGTCCCGTGGTCGCCAACCCACGCTCCAAAGTTCAGAGCCCCTGGGGCCCCTTTTAGTCGCCTCTTACGACAGGCAGGGGATACCGTGGGTGTTATTCTACCGCCCCCACCCACAGGGGGAGGGGAGGTGTTAAAGATAGCAGCAAAGCCTACTACGTCTTTCTTCGTACATAGCGCCTCCACATCTAGGCAGCAGTGCATCTGTCCATTGTTGATACAAAAAAACATATCTAATTCTACTGACATAGAGGCGGCAAACTATCGATAGTAATCGCCATCGATATTTTCCGATATTATGAGCTCTACTATCGATACTTTGTCCGGCCCCGCGGTGTAGGGGGAAACGCGTCCGCCTGTCTCCCGGTGGCCCGGATTCGATTCCCGGCTGGGCCAGGGGTGTTTAATTGTAAATTATTAATATCCCTGGCCTGGGGACTGGGTGTTTGTGTCATCCTTGACGTTCCTTTCCTCACATTCAACACTCTACACTTCCTCCATTCCAATTACACGCAGGTTCATACCATATGGTGCAAGTAGGGGCAAAAGATAGGTCGACGCCCCGAACAAACAGCATTTTTAAAAATCGATAATTTTTCAAAAAGTGGAACGAATCATACCATTATGCCTGAAAATAGAACATTTATTGAACACAATCGACAAAAAATCATTACAAAGCACAACAATTTCATGCTATGTAACTTCTGAAATTCAAATCGGAATCACTCATAAATCTCTTCAGTGGCACGTCCGAGACATTCTCGGGCTGCACACGCTTGCCCATAACGTGACCGCCCGAGAAATTATTGTTCAGCTGCAGTGTTCATTTTGCGATCGCCCGACATTTTCTTGGGTATTGTAATATATTTGGAAAAATGTTTTACAGCATTCTCAACAGCTGGCAGGAGAGTTTTCAGTTGTTTTCATTAAGTCTTTGACCTTAAATGTGCCTTATCTTTTCTCGTCAACATACAATCTCTGACAACTTATAAATCTCATTTTTTGTCCCGTATTGGTACCAACTCAACTAAGGTTAGATCGAATCGTGAATCCTACCTTCCAAAATGCTAAATAGTCTTTCTGCCGGCACTGAAGTCGCAGGTACACAGAGATACTTAAATGCACACCTTTGAATTGGAACAAACTCCTCACCAGTTAACTGCAAACAGCGGTACAATTTCTGTTAGGGTATGAAATAAGCCAATGAGGGAAAAAACCTATCGTTGACTATCGATAGTAGGCAACTGACTATCGATATCAGACGATAGTGGTCGCTATCGATAACTATCGATAGCACTATCGATAGTTTTCCGCCTCTATACTGACATGGCATCGAGCGATGGATGCGTTATAAATGTTACAAAACAGCTACTCGGTACCAGTGTGCGGCAGGAGAAGGCATCATTTCGTTGGATACCTCACCGAATTCCTGTTCAAAACAAATTTTCCCTTGGATATGAGGGTGCATGAATTCTTCAAGGCTGCCAGTGTACTGTACCCTCCACTACATTAAGGTTAGTTCCATTTACAAACATTCTTCTTGTCTATTACACATTGTTTAATATTCACGTTATGTTTCCTTGTGTATTTTATTTTACTTCGGCGGTCGGCAACGCTACGTGCTACTAATAATCAGGCCACTGTTCCTTATTAATATTCAATCATAACTCGCGCGGATTTAAGCCTCTATTTCATATTCATATTTAAGCATAACTAGCGCAATCTATGGTTTCTAGTGTTTAGAATCGTAATTACTGCATCGAAACGCCTCAACTATTTCATCGCGTTCTTATATAATCGTGGCTGGCGTTGGCACGAATGGACTCTGCCATCGCCTGAAGATTTGCCCTATGAAATGTCACTACCGTACTTCAACCAAATACAGTAGAGATAATACGCGACACTTACGGATTTCGCCTTGCTTAAATGGGAGACATTTCGACGGTGGCGCTCCTAGTGACTTGACGTGAACAAATCGCGCTAAATTCAAATATCAATGGAAATTTATATACGGAAATGGATAAATAAATTACGTCTAGAAAGAAAGTGTTATTGAGATATTAACTTCGAAGTTGCTAAAGCAATTCTGGATAAATGAATGAAGAATTATTTAAAAGGTTATTATTCAAAGACTGAAATTAGACATATAAACAAGAAGTGAAATTGACTGGTGTGAAATGGCTTGATCTTTCATTTATGCATTACTTTTTTAGCTTCAACATTCCTGCCTGAACTCTTACGGTTGGATTTGTATTTTTTCTCATTTAAAAACATTGTATCATCACATTAAGACACTTGTCAATAAAAATATCGGCACATTCCTTACACATATGATGCAATGAATTAATATTTAATATTAATAATAATGTTTTTTACGTCCCACTAACTACACTTTTACGGTTTTCGGAGACGCTGAGGTGCCGGAATTTATTCCCGCAGGAGTTCTTTTACGTGCCAATAAATCTACCGACACGAGGCTGACGTATTTGAACACCTTCAAATACCACCGGACTGAGCCAGGATCGAACCTGCCAAATTGGGGTCACTCAGCCCGGTGAATTAACATTTAATAGCTGGACAATTTTCCTCCTAACATGAAGCCTACTAACAGAAAGATAACTTATACAATCCCGGCTTTAATCTGAGAAGAGGGATAAAAAAGAAAAGTATGAAAATGTCGATAGTGATGCTTTAAGGAACGTTTACATACAATTAGAGCAAAAATGTAACATACCCTTGGCTGTATTGTCGAGGATTTCTAAAGTCGCTGGCCTGGAAATGATCTGAACAGATCTTATAATCCTTATATAAGCGTAACGTCCCTTCTTTCTTTCACACCTTATCCAAATCGCTTCTGTGACATTTCAAAACCTACAGATCACACCTACAACAATACATCGGTATTGAAGGTTAACTGCTGCACTATAGAATAAAATATGCGTATTACATTGTATGCCAGTTAAAATATTGGTCCAGAAGATTATGAAGTACTATAAAAATCTCTGTCACTGGAAGAATATATATGCAAACACAATATTACTTACATGTTCTTGTCACGAGGGAACCTGAAGAACGACCGTGCACTTTTCTCTACTTCGTAATTACTGCAGCCAAACACAGCACATACCTTCCCCCTTATGTTGAGAGGAGATATCAAGGAATGACACACACTACTATTTATTTATGTCAACTCACTGAAAACGCATAAATAACACCAAAAACTTCACACAAAAATACACGTGCTCTTATGAGAGAATCAGTACTGTTCAGGTCTATCCGCTAGAGTGAGGTCCAGTAGCTGTCCCTCGATATCTCCCTCGGTGTCGCGTATTATCTCTACTGTATTTGGAGTTTCTCTGAAATTTAGTGATATGTATTCTTTGATTTATTTGTTTGTTGAGTTTCTATGGCAAATCAGAACTCGGGAGGATCTATCTTAAATTTCTAGACTATTCTACGTCATTGTGCAATGCTGAGCAATGTTAGTGTGAAGGTGAAGCACAAGTGTTGTGTTGATAACTTTGGCGTAACCTTATAGACTGCTGTTGAATTTAGCTGTACGTTTTGGACGCTTTTTATTTTAATTTTAAGTTTATGAGGTTATGTTACATTTTATACTTACAAAGGGATGATTTGATCTTTAATTATCTGAATGTTTTACCTTGTACGTTGGAAGGGGATTTTTTTTCCTTTCGGAGTACTGATGGAACCTTTTGCAGGGGATTTCTGACTTAAATATTTCTGCAGCTTCGTTCGCTGTGTGGACGAGCTACTGTTGCTTATTGTACACTACAGGACCCACAGTACCACATAGTCTTGGCACAGCACTATTCTGAGATCCAGGCACTGAACCGGTAATTTCTCCTCGACAAGAGAAGACTCGATTCTTCATAGGTGGCATTGGTTCTTTGTTCGCAAGTGTGTTTTGAGTGGTTATCTTAGCAAGCTGTTACAGTATACTGATGGGTTTCATATATGTACAGCGTTAGGAGATGAATTGTTTTATTTATCCATGTTTTTTCAATCTTGGCGAGGATACACACCATCCGTATTTCTTCTCTTTGCGACCTGTTTTAGAGTGAAGCGAGGTATTTTTGAAACATTGTTTTTATAAAGTGGGAAGGTAGATTTCCTGGGGGAGTATAATCCAGTCTCGTCTCTTTGAACTTCACACTCTGGAAATTACACTTGTTGTTACTTTTCCCCTTCATATATTATCACCCTAAAATATACCGATTTGTTTTCCTGAACTAAATGTTATTTTATTGAGTCTTGCCAGTCTACCTCGTCAATCTATGTAGAAAAAATTCCTATAGAATTATCTTCAATCTGTTTTGCACTGTATTAAATCTATTAACTACTTTGCAATTGTGATGTTGTGTTTATTGTGAATTGACAGTTTTCTGGATTATTCCTCTTGTATTGTGCTGTCATACTGATGTATCTGAATGAAGGTTTTAACAATACCAAGTTGCCAACTCTTCTCGTGTGTTGCTTGCCTGTAATTCAATGAGGTTTTTGGACATGCTTTGTACGTAACTTTACGGTGTTCAAAATGTACTCGTGTTATCGGAAATTGTTTGCCTTCATGAAGCAACTCTCTTAGTGTTTCCTTTTATAGTCTTCTCCTTTAATCTTGGCAAAATGTATATATTTTCTTATTGATACTGTTGGGTCTCTTTTTTTAAAGTATGTGAGAAAACTTTTACTGGGAACAAACTAGTGGGGTCCACCTATTCAATTCAATTCAATTCAATACAATACAATGTTATAAGATGAATTATAACATTTTATTATTAATGGGACTGGTTTTGATGCTGGTGTGCTTTATTAGGATCGAAACCAGTCCCATTAATAATAAAATGTTAAAAATTAATCTTATAACATTGTATTGTATTGAATAGGTGGAGCCCACTATTTTGTTCCCATTAGATTCTCAGTTCAATACAGATTTAATATGAAGTTTTTAAACTTGAAAGAAAACTTTTAAACGTACATCCGGATGCAATGGATTCTTTTCAGTGCTTGATTCTGGATTTGATTACAATGCATCCACATACATTTTTTATCTTTTCATTTGCTTCTAATAGGATGAAGTTTGTGTGTGTTTACATCGCTGAGGATGGTAGTCCAGTGGTTCTACCTTTAAGCAATAATCACTACTGGTGCTTCAGGTTAGGCTCCTTACATGCAGAACTTTGCAGCAATTCTACCCAATTTTTTAATTCTTCCTGTTTTCCCTTCATTGGAATGCGAAACTTTGCGACATGCAAGTGCATGCTCTGTTTAAAAACAAAAATGATATGCATACATATGTATATATATTACTTTAAACTGTTGGACAAGGACTTTTTTCCCCTGGTGGTTTAATGTCTATCAAAAGTTTTAGGCGATAGAAGGATGGAATATTATAAGGATTTGGGAAGGTAACAGCTGTGGCCTTAAGGGACAGCCCAAGCATTTGCCTGGCATAAAGATGGGAATCCCTGGAAAACCATCTTGAAGGCTCCCAACAGTGGGATTCGAATCTACCATCTCCCAAATGCAAGCTCACAGCGATCCAACCCTAATTGCATGGCCAACTCCGTGATTCTGGTTCTGACAAACAGCATAGAACCTATTATATACTGAATCCAAAAATGTTTCAGGTTTGTTGCCATCACATGTGGGTTAGTAGAATCATAAAATTACTTCATTAAATGTTAAGGGCTTCATGATTAGCAGCTTTTTGCTCAATCAGTTCATAAGTGTATACGTCAACCTTTGTTATACTCGCAAGTTGTCGGCAGTGTACTATTTAACTGGTGTTAACGTGTGGAAGCAACTCTGTGCTGACTCCTTAGTTGTCTCACACTAATGTGAGCTGTGTATTGTGTTACTGATGACTCTCCTTCAATTTGTTCAGTGGCACTTCCGCACTCTGTATGCATATTTAGCATAGAAAATCATAGGGAAATGATGTATACTGGTACGATAAGTAGCTGGAAAGAGAGATTCTTCCTTTATGCTTGCCAGGGACCCACCATCCTAATGAAGCAGATAACTGCAGGTGCAACCATATCGGTTGGGTATCTGTTGAGAGACCAGACTAACGAATGGTTCATCGAGAGGGGGGTAGCAGCCTTTCGGAAGTTGTAAGGGCGGTAGTCTAGATGATTGACTGATATGGCCTTGTAATAAACATGGCTTAGCTGTGTTGATACTGCTACACTGCTGAATACAACGGGAAACTACAGCCTTAACTAACCCCCAGGACATACAGCTCTCTCTGTATGAATGCTGTACTGATGATGGCTTCCTCCCGGGTAAAATATTCCGGAGGTGAATTAGTCCCCGATTCGGATCTCCGGGTAGGGACTACACAAGAGGGGGCGATGGATAGACTAAAGTTAGATGTAGTTAGTATAAGTAAAGTACGTTGACAGGAAGAACAGGATTGGGTCCGGTACACAATCCCGCTATCTCCAGTTCGGGTCTCAGAAATATTTTAACCTAAAGGGCGAATTCTGCCATGTCCAAAAAAGGAAATTAGATGCAAAAATTAAGAGTTTTTGCAATTTGTACATAATTATTAAATGCCAATACTTGCCAAGCGCTGTATTTGCTTCAACATACCAGATATTGTTACTCTCATTTATTTCATATGGTTATTCTTTGACATTGCCTCACTCTTAGGTCTTTTCAGCGCGTAAGTTGGTGATAACTTCTGTCTGTATTGAATTATGGGAACGACATTTCATTGGACTAGCCTTCAACCAATGGCAGTGTCCATTCGCCCACCGTCACCCATGATTACTATAATACAAACTTGCGTAAGTAAGACCACTACCTGCTCGATCTGCATCCGATGGCTGCTTATACTGCCTGCTCATTCCATATTCAAACGTGTAACACGACTTACAAACAATCTGCCGCTAGATCGCAGCATCAGACGTACCCAGTTATCGCGTGAATATAGCTAGATAAGCATACAAGCAAAATCCTAAATCTGAGATTAACAGAAAAATTAAATAATTGTACGCATAAAGTGGTGCTCTAGAGAGTGATAGCTTCAGGACTTTTAGAGAAAGAGGTTTCGACGAACAAGAAAACCTGGAAACTTTCTTTGTATGGTACTTCCCTACATTACTAAGTAGAGGTTTCACGAATCTGGCCACCACAGTTACCGACACAAGTTCCTGGTGCTTATTGTTACTAAAACGCTTTAAAATCTTACACTGGCACAAAGAGGGTAGAACATAGTTTTTATAGTCTGGAGCAGACTTGTAGATTTCTTGCAGTACGGTAGAGCCGCCTCAACAAATTTCTGTAGCCTCATAATTAGGCCAATAAAGCGTCGCTGGGGTTAGTGGAGTTCATCAATGGGTATGCATTAACTGAGGTGGAAACGTTATTCAAGCACGTACTGCGTTCTGTTTTTTCTTCGATTACACGCACTAAATAACCACACACTAATGCCTGGGAAGCAGTTTCTAAAGTGACACACACCGAGTTCGATGGCTGCAGTCGCTTAAGTGCGGCCAGTATCCAGTAATCGGGAGATAGTGGGTTCGAGCCGCACTGTCGGCAGCCCTGAAGATGGTTTTCCTGGTTTCCCATTTTCACACCAGGCAAATGCCGGGGCTGTACCTTAATTAAGGCCACGGCCGATTCCTTCCGATTCTTAGGCCTTTCCTATCACATCGTCGCCGTAAGACATATCTGTGTCGGTGCGACGTAAAGCAAATAGCAAAAAAAGACATACACTGGCTTAGTTGGCTCATGAACATCTTCCCGTAAATCAAGTACATACTCAGCGGCATCACTGGTTCTGTTTCGTCAAGTCCGGGAGAGGATACTGAGGCAGAAAATTTTGAATTTGTTTGTGGATAACGTTAGCACCATCGGTGAACATTAAAATACCGGATTTCAGAATTCTCTTTATGGAATCCTGAGCAGCCCGGGAGTCAGTCATGTCATTGCACCCTCCTCCCATTCTTATAGAACTAAACATGGCTTCAACTCGATCTCCTGAAGAGGCCCGCGTCCTGGAATGAAATACCACGGCATTCTGGTTTCCCTTTCTTTGATTTGCAGAAAGGCACACAGAAGTACACCATGTTCACTGGAAACAAATACAGTACTACCCTATTTCCCGCTATTTCATTCCGACAAGTCTGGAGCCGGTTGGTTCTGCCACCTGCTGTGGGTATTTGTAAACGGAGTTTTTCATTTAGTGTCGTGTTAAAATGTTGTAATGAGCAGGCAGTATAAGCAGCCATCGGATGCAGATCGAGCAGGCAGTGGTAAGACTGAAGTGTTACCTCAAGAACAAGAAGAAAAAGAATCCTCTTAGCAGTGATAGAGGTACCGTGGACGTCCTTGAAGTGTGATAGTACGAGTGTAAGTCGTAGGCTATGGCGGCGAGCAGTGGGGGTGAGGAGGCTCCTGGCCCCTCAAAGTTAATAGTCGAGCGTGAAGAAACTTCAAATGGAGCAAGATACGGAAGATAAGTGAAAATAGGGGAAAAGTGAATAATGCTGATAGGAAAGATAAGTGTGCGGATAAAGAACTTGGTGATCAGGTTCCGAAGGCTGAGCCACAGGAATTTTACCCTAGTACACATTATGGCCCATTTATTATTTTCGTGGAATCAACCGCATCAAAAAATGTTGGTTATATGCATCCCATGACCTTGGGTAGAACTTTTTATGAGCATAATATCCCGGGGGGGGGGCAGTCACGAGCGAGACATCGGGAAGTGCGGACGTGTGAGTGAGCTGAGGTGCGCAATATGGGAATAACGATACAGCAATACAGGCTAAGAATTGGAAGATGGCATGGTGCAAGGCAGTGTTGGAAGGAAGGTGGAGTTGAGAGAGGAAGAGAAATTAGTGGTTATAAAGGACTGTTGGAGATTATGTTGTGTGCGACGGTTATTGCGACGCTGCTGGTGGTAGGAGGTATAGAAAAGAATCCGGGTCCAAACCAGGGACCGTTCGGCTGGGAGGAGCTTGAAGAGATCAAGAAAGTGGTGAAGGAAGCAAGCAAAGGAGAAGAAATTAAGGAAATGATGCAGGAACACCAGGCAACCCAAATGAAGGAGATGAAGGACTCAAAAAGTTTTATAAAAGAAGAAATTGGAGTTGTAAATGACAAGTTAGCGGAGATAGAAGATGAGGTAGGGAGCTTGAAAAAGAAGGTGGTGGTACTGGAAGAGGAATTAACAGCAATGAAGAGAGAAGTGAGGTTAGTGAGGAACGAATCAGCAAGAAAAAATGTGTTTGTGTATGGTGTACCTGAGGAAGGAACAGAATCAAAAGTGGAATTAATATTGAAAGTGGTGGACATAGTTTCGAACAAAATGAAGATAAACTTTTCTGAAGTTGATATAGATGATATATAGAGAGAGAGAGTGGGAAGGAACAAGGGACATAGGCCGGTGAAGTTAAGATTAATATCAACCCTGATGGCTGATATACTTCTGAGGAATGCTGGAAATTTGAAAGGATCGAACATTTCTTTGAAGGCTGAGATAGAGAAAGAAGACAGGATGCGGTTGGACGTCTATAAGCGGCATATGTGGCGTGCTAGAGCGCAGGGATTGCGAGTCAAGATAGTGGGGAGGTGTCTGGTTACTTCAGGCAGAAATTGGTCGCGATCGTGGACATAGGGACATAGGAGGAACTGCTGAGGATGGAAAAATGTGAGGAGGAAATGAGTTGCAGAAATCGAGAGCAGGGCGACATCAGTTCGGAGAAGGAAGAGAGAAGAGGGGACTGCGGTGTCAGCGGGCAGGTAGCGAAGACAGCAGAGTCCTTGGTGAGTCAGAACAGCCCAGGAAGGAGTGAATCAACAAGTAGGACACTAGACCGAAGTGAAATGGATACAGGTAGTGAAGAGGTGACGGAAAGGGAAAGGAGTCAGGGTAGTGACTCAACCTCCCCGAATAGGAATAATGCAGAAATAAACCTGGAGAGAAAGCAGGCGTTAAATAAGGCGAGATCCTTAAGTTTAAAAGATCTATGGGGTGGGAAAAAAGGCTCTGGCACAGAAAAGGGGAAGGATGGGTGTGAGAAGAAAGAGAGGGATGGGGTGGAGCCAAAAGGAAGAATCACGAGAAGTAAGGGGGGGAAGTGGTGAAATGCAGAAGTATAGGGAGGGAGGGGGAGGAAATAAATAACTAGATATGGTGATAGGGATGCTGAATATTGAGGGGTTGATGGGGAAGTTAGGGAATAAGGAAATTGTGGATTTAGTGAAAGATTTTGAGATTATTGCTCTAGTAGAGACGTGGTTAGGGAAGGGGGTTGAAATTACATGGGACGGTTATAGAGTAGTTAACGTGTTAAGGAAAAAAATAGGGAAGAGGGGCCGAAACCCAGGGGGCATAGTAGTTTTAATAAGAAATGAGATAGCTGAATGGGTGGAGACGTTACAGACTAGGGTAGAAGGGGTAGTGTGGTTGAGAGTAAAAATGGGGAAGGGGGCAGCGGAAGCAATTTGTCTGGCACTGCTTTATAACCATCCGAGCGATCCAGTGTATGCAAATAAACATTTTTTGACGAACTGATTGAAGAAATAAAAACAATTAAAGGAATGTATGTAGAAGATGGGATGATTTTATTGGGGGATTGGAATGCGAGAGTGAGCAATAGAGTACCGGTATACGGGAAAGAAGTAAAAGTAGACGGGGTACTGCAAAGGAAGAGTAAGGATAATGTTGTAAATAGTTATGGAGAAAGGTTATTAGAGTTATGTGCTCTAGAAAATTTTATTTATTTTAAATGGGTGGATGAAGGGGGATAGTGTGGGAGATTTGACGTATATTACAACAAATGGAGGGAGTGTGGTGGACATAGGAATAAGCTCAGAGGTAGCGTTAAGGAGAATAATAAGTTTTGAGGTGTTAGAATATGGGTTGACAGAAAATATGCCTATCAAAATAAAATTGAGAACTTTGGTTGCTGATAAGAAGGGAAAGATGGAGGAAAGTAAGGAAAGGTATAGGAATGGAGGATGGAAGTATGTATGGGATGATAATACTAAACAGAAATTAAGACGGCATTTGAAAGAGGAGGGAGATATATTAATGGTAGGAATTGAAAGGGCGGTAGAAGGGAATGATATGGATAACGTGCTAAAATTAATTGAACTCCCTGTATGGAGGGTGGGGAAGAAAGTAAGGAGAAGGGTAGAGGGAAAAAAGAATAAAATGAATGGATGGTTTGATGAAGACTGTAGGAGAAAACGTGAGGTTGTAATGAGAGCCCTAGCGGAGTTTAGGAAGGAGGGTGTGCAAGAAAAAAGGAAGGAATATTGTAAATTGAGAAGGGAATATAAGGAGGTATTGAATGAGAAGAAAAGAGGATGGAAGGAGGCGGAAGCTGAAAAAATAAATATATATTGTAGAGAGAAGAAATTTGAGAGGATTTGGGAGTCAATAAACAAGATCAGAAGAACGAAACCGGAGGGGAAGGGGGATAAAATAGGATAAAACGAGTGGGTTAGGCACTTTAAAAGGCTTTTAGAAGGGGAGAGGAAATTGGGTAGAGAAATAGACAAGTCACAAATTGGAAGGGAACTGGAAGTAGGCATTACAATATTGGATGGGGAGATAACAAGGCAGGAGGTAATTCCAGTATTAAAAAAATGCTAGATCCAAGGCTGCAGGAGGTGTGAATGGTTTTTCCAATAGTGTATGGAAAGAGGTAGGGGCAAATGAACCGATGTTGAGAGGGATTGTGAAATTCTTTAATAGGTTGCTGGAAACGGGGATATTTCCTAGAGAATGGAGGAAGGGGGTAATATGCCCTATTTATAAAAATAAAGGAGCTAGTAGTGATCCAAACAACTATAGAGGAATTACACTCCTAGACTCGCTGTCAAAGGTGTATACAGGGGTTTTGGCGAATAGGATAACAAATTGGGCGGAACAGTACGGTAGGATATCTGAGTTCCAAAATGGATTTAGGAAAGGATGTAATACAGTTGATAATGTTTGGATTCTGGACACTTTGAGTACAAAGTATGTGAGGATAACAGGGCGTAAATTATTTATAGCAGCGATTGACTTAGAAAAAGCCTTTGATGCGGTCAGTAGGGAGGCGCTATTTTGAGATTAGGGGAGGTTGGAATGTCGAAAAAAATGAGGGTGGCAATTGAAACTATTTATGAGGAAGTGTTTGTGATGATTAAATTGCAGGATGGAAGGTTGAGTAAGTGTTTTGAATCGAAAAGCGGGGTGAGACAGGGATGTAAGCTATCCCCGATATTATTTATATTATTTATAAATAATATTTTAGATGGTCATGGTGGAAACGCATGGCAATGCCCTTGGGTAGGGAAAATGGAGGTTCCGGGGTTGCTATTCGCGGATGACCTATTAATTTTGGCTTTGACGGCAAATGGGTTGCAAAAAGGGTTGGACAAGGTAGTTGAATATACTAGGAAATGGTCTCTCAGAGTAAATGTAAGAAAGACTCAGATAATGGTGTGTAGGAAAAGGGGTGGGAGAAAAAATAAGGAAGTCTGGAGGCTGGAGCAGGAAGAAATTAAACCAGGGGGAAAAATTGAGTACCTAGGTGTAATAATTAGTAAGAATGCTTCTTGTAAAAATCAGTGTAAGAAGGCAAAACTTAAAGGAAGAGGAGCGCTTGCGGTAGTAGGAGTATTAGGAAAGAAATTTCCAGACGTGAAATACAAAATTCAGAAAACGGTGTTTAAATCACTGGTAATGGGCAAAATGCTATTTGGGGTTGAAGTATGGGGAATGGAGGAAGACAGGAGTGAACTAAACCAGGTGGTGGCGAAATTTAGCAAGATCATGATGGACCTACCGAATTGTACAGCCAATGCCGGGGCCAGATTAGTCTGTAAAGAATCGATAGAGGTTGAAATAGCTAAAAGGGTGTTCAAGTACTGGATTAGATTGGAGGAAGGGAAGGGTCGGGCGTTAGTACAAGAAACGTTTAATTTTCAGAAAGGTATGACGAATGAAGGTTACTGGGTGAATAAGTGCAAAAAATGGTTACAAAAGATTGGATTGGGGGTATATGGAGAGGTCTGGGGGGATAGTAGGAATAAATGGGTATGGGAAAGTATAAAGGGAAGACTACTAGATATTGAAAGACAGAGCTTAATAGGGGAATGTAGAGAGAGAGACTCTTTATCAGTATTAAATAAATTGGTGGAAGTAATAAACCCGAAAACGGAGTTTGAGGGTAGAAGGGATAAGAGAGGTTTGTATTGGTGGATATTGGGTGTTCCGAGGAATAGGGGATGGGTAGGTAGTGAGAATAGGGATAGATGTGTGTTATGTGGAGAGAAGTGGGAGGACCTGCATATTTTAATCAATGCCGACCTTTGGCGGAGATAAAGATCAAACTACTAAGTAAGAAGGAGCTGCATATGGTAGGGGAAAGCTATAAGATAACATCTTGGTTATGTAGAGAGTGGGAGAAAGGAACGAATATAGCGAAATTCTTAAATGTGGCCAGAGCTATATTTATAAAGAAATTGAGGGAGTAACAGGGGTTGTGCAGATAATGTGGTTGGTGCTGAGGGAAAAAGAGGGAAGGCATTCTGCTCAGAGGAATGGATATCCGCCGTGAGCAAATGCGGGAAGGGTATCATGGTAATCATGATATCAGAAGAGGGGGCTGTAGTTTTAGGGGAAAGGGGAGAGCACCTTGCCCTGTGGAAAGGTGATCCGCCTGGGGCAAAGGGAAATCCTGAGAAAATTAGGTAAGCGTTGAGAAAAGGGGAGGTTGAGTAGGTTTGAGGGTAGTGTAAAGCTTAGGTGGAAGTAAAAAAAAAAATAATAATAATAAATAAAACCAAAAAAAGCGAGTTGACTGAGTGAACTAATGGACTTGGATTGGAGTACTGTCTGTTGGTGTGTAAATGAGGAATGAAAAAAATGGATTGTTTAGGTGTATTTGTGTGAGGAGGGAGTATAAAGAAGGTATATGTGATAGAATTGTGATAGATTAAGTGGGAATGTAGTTAAGGAGAAAATGTTGGCAGTATGGAAATTATGAAAGTAGGTCATAAAAAAATTTTAAAAAAAATTTAAATGGTGTAGATGCCTTGATGAGGGGTGTAAAATTGAGGGATTCTTGATGTTTATGTATTAAGTTTAATAGGATGGAAGAAATGGGATCTAACAGTTTGATGTAATTGAGGTGTTGTAGACTGAGAAGACGGAGTGAACTAATGGATTTGGAATGGAAACTGTTTGTTTGTTTGTGTGTAAGTGAAATGTTAAAAAAAGTCAAATTGTTTTAAGTGCGATGTAAAATGATTGTTAGTTGATGTTTAAGTCTGAAGCTTAATAAGGTGAGTCGGTTTGATATGTGAAGTGTGGTGCGGTAGGTGGAGAAGACTGAGTGAACTAATGAACTTCGAATGAAAAAAGTTTGTCTGTGTAAAAAAAGTGTTAATTGTTTTAGGTGCGTTGATGAGGGATTTTAAATGGTTGTTAGCTGATGTTTAAGTCTTAAGTTTTATAAGGTGAGATGTAGATAGCGGGAGTAGTGCGTGAGAGGTGAGGGTGACGTATCAAGGGAAGAGGGAGGGGTGGGGGACTTGACCCCACTCCAAAGAAGTTACACTTGAGCATGTCTGCACGGAAAGGAAAAGGATAGGGAAGGTAGTGTGCTGACAATGGACAAGAGTATGTGTGACGTACATAGCGGAAGTGTGTTGCAGGCCACCTGTTGGGTCTGGTTTCAGCCAGGGTGGCTTGTAACACATGATAAGGAAAGGAACACAGTGTTTGTCAGCGAGGGTCAGTGAGATACAATACCAGTTCTCACGTGGCAAGGCTGGTGGCTGCTGTAGACGGGTTGGTGGGCGTGTGTTCTATGCCAGGGCTGTTGCAGCGACCAGTCTAATTAATTTTTTAAATTTTTTTTTAGGTGGTAGTCAGGGGTTGGGCTTTGGGTAGTTAGTAGTGCGGTATCGTCCTGCATGTGTGCTGGCTATCCGCGTACGTGTGGGATGATACTGAGTAGATTTAGAGGTAGTAAATGTAGTTACGTAGTTTTAAGAGAGATGTAGTTGCTATTATTGCTTGTTTTCCTTTGTTTCGCTCTGTCTGTCTTTATTGCCTGTAAGCCGATGGTGTACACTAGGGTGGGCAATAAAGATATGTATGTATGTATGTATGTATAATATCCCTGGAATCAAATCTGTGGCACGAAAGGGTAGAAACCGAGTACAACTTGAATTTGTATATGCCGTCCAAGCGAATTCGTTCCTGAAGCATCCCTTATTAGCTGAAATCAAACTCCGGGCGTACATACCCAGCTCCAATGTATTACGCGTAGGTGTTATAATGGGAGTAGAAAAAACCCTAACAGATGCCACTATATTACAACATTTAAAGTCTACGGCAACTATAAAATCAGTTCAACGTTTGAATCGTAGGATTGTTAGCCAAGAGGGAAACCAGTATGTCGCAACGGGATCTATTAAAGTTGTCTTTAAGGCACAGAAACTTCCTCAGTATGTGTCACAGTATCAGGTACATTTAGAAGTTGAACCATATGTTTTTGCCCCTATCATTTGTAAAAAATGCCAAAGATATGGGCACGTGGATAAACATTGTAGGGCGACAAGTCCAAGGTGTGGGCGTTGCGCCCTGCACCACAGCACGGCGAATTGTACAGAAACATTCCTTCAATGCGTTCATTGTCAGGGAACCCATTTAACCGGGGTACCTGAATGCCCAGCACACCAGCAGCAAGTACGTATTAAAAAGATCATGAGCACTAAGAACGTATCGTTCAAGGACGCTGTGAAGAATGTCCAGCCTGTTGAATACAATACTGATGACAATTCCCAAAATTTCCCCCATTAACCACGGAGGCGCCGACTCCTGCATTGGAGAATCCATGAAAGAGAAAATTTACGCAAGTAATTTTGCAGTCACCTTGACCTGTGCCCGCCCCGGGATATTATCGGCATGATTATTATAATTTGATTCGAGGTACCCCTAGTATGGAGATGGATACTTCACGAGTGGCAACTTTTTCTAATAGTCCTAGCCAGAGGATGGCGACTTCCACAGACGTGCCTGCCTCCACTAGTAGCGCCTCTATGACGTAACCGATTTCTTCGTTTCAAAAACAAAGAGAACACCTACAAAGTGGCATTTACCAATCTATCAAGCAATTGGTGCAATAGCTCATAATATATATATCAGTTAAGGGACAAGGTTTACAATTTCATACAGTTCTATGATCAGAATCACGCAATGGAACTCTAGGAGTCTCATGAATAAACGTCATGAGCTCTTTACATTGATTCAGGAAACCGTACCGCATTTTTAGCAATACAAGAAACTTGGTTTGACTCTGCGTATCGCATCGCGTATCCTAATTATAATGTTGTTCGTAACGACGGACCAGGATATGGAGCAGTCGCCTTTTTGGTTCACTCTTGCCTGACATATAGACTTAATTTGAATATTCAGGCAATACCCTCTATGTATGTTATAGGAATATATTATAAGCACATCCTGCTTGTGAAATTTATTGTCCACCAGACGTTTCCATTACTGAAAGGCAATGGGATCACTTTTTTCAGCAATTTACCACAGAACCATTTTTTTTATTTTGGGGGACTATAATATTTACCATACGGTGTGGGGAGGAAATATGGACACGCCTCAAGGTAAATATTTCCTCAATGCAGTAAACAAGCATTCTATTGCAATTTTGAATGATGGTTCCCCTACGCGTCTTACTGCGCCTTCCGCTCCTCCCAGCGCAGTGGATCTAACTTTATGTAAGCGAAGTATGTTGTCTATCACCACATGGCACGCTTTAGGTGACACTTACTCAAGTGACCATTTTCCCATTGTTATTTCATATGGTGTAGGCCGACCTATTTCCGCACCTGCGCATTCATTTGACAATAAAGCTGTTCGTTCGTTACGGAGATTTAAACCGCAATTATATACCGCATATCTTGAGGATAATTTACGACGAATACCTGACAACTTTTTCTCTTATCAATCATTACTTCAGATTCTAAAAGATTATATTAATCTCCATCACCCCGTAATAGCAACCCCCACTCCAACTTATAGGCGCCCTCCGAAAGTTAAATGGTGGGACAAGGAATGCCATTTTCTGATACAAACACGTAAGCGTTTGTTCCACCAATATAGGCAACACTCCACACCTGAAAATAATTTCCGGCTCAAGCATCATATAGCACACACTCGAAAGGTTTTGCACACAAAACGTCGTTTAGCTTGGCGAGAGTTTATATCTTCCCTTACTCGTCAAGTTTCTATCACAACTTTGTGGAATGCTATCCGGGCGCTAACAAGAGTTACGCAACATTCCCTGCCATGACAATACCACGCAAGGTGTTATCAGATTTTCTTGTCCGTGAGACTCCAGATTATGTAGTATCTCAGTATGTCCACTCACAAGACTCGCACGATACACGTTTTTCTATGATATTACAGCCGTGCGACCACCAGGAATTAGAAGCAGTTTTCCAATCTTGTTCGACTTCATCTCCCGGTCCTGATAATGTTTCGTATCAGATGCTTAAATTATTACCACTTATAGCTAAGAAAGTATTTTACAGATGTATAATGACATATTTCGGAATTTTATTACGCCACCAACCTGGAATGAATTTTTTCTTATTCCTATTATTAAAAATAGACAACTACCCACTGAACCGAACAATTACCGCGGTATAGTGTTAGGTTCGTGTATCCGCAAAGTCTTTTTAAAGATTTTACTTCGGAGGATTATATGGGCATTGGAATATTATAGTCTAACGCAGCAATATCAATATGCCTTTTTCAAGGGACGTAGTTCATATGATGCGTTTAATATATTCGTTATCGACTTGTTATTAGCTCGTCACAGGAAACACAGCACGATTGCGGTTTTTCTAGATATCCAGAGAGCCTATGATTCTGTACCACTGAATATCCTATGGGACAAACTTGCATCTCTTAAAATACCCGAGGGGTTTATTATCATTCTTAGACAACTGCTTATATATCGAACATTGTACTTTAAAACAGCACAATATGCAATACAACCACGTCAGGTGAGTACAGGTTTGTCTCAGGGAGATATACTGAGCGGCATTCTTTTTTGCTATATTTATGAAGGATTTCGAAACAGTCATTCTTAGTCATGCTCGTATACAGGCGTACCGGTACGCAGATGATTTTTTGATTTATTATACGCATGAGAATTTACAGGTCTGTAGACAGCATATCATATATAAGCTTAGAGAAGCCATAACATGGTTGTATGCTCATGGATTACATCTTTCTATCGCTAAATGTCGAGCGATGATCTTCACACACCATCGAACCTATGATCCATCACCGATTTCTTTTGATCATTATGAAATCCCCATAGTTAGTCAACATAAATATCTAGGATTATTTATAGATCATAAGCTTATATGGAAGCAGCATTTTCTGTACTTATGTTCGAAAAGTGAACAATATATACAGATAATAAAAGCTGTCACCCGTAGACGCTGGGGAGCGGACCCGTGTGTGGCAATATCATTGTACAAGTCCACTGTAAGATCGATCCTGGACTATGGAGCACATATCTTTGACTTAGCAGCGAGTACGAATTTGAATACTCTTAATATATGTCAATATCAAGCACTACGCACATGTATAGGAGCTCTGAAATCAACGCCTACAAATGCACTGTTAGTGGAATCTTGCGAACCTCCCTTACATGTGCGTAGAAAAATGCTTGCTATGCAATATTTACTTTAAAAATTTTCTCTGACGAGGCATCCTTTAATTCCGAAATTGCAGCTACTCTATGAGTATTATTCCATACGGCGTCAAGGTTTGCGAAGACTGCGTGCTCTATATCATGGCTTTCATACGTTAAAATCAATCCAAGGTACAGTACTGCAAAGTGTAACTTTAATGCCCTATACTTTACCGTATTCTTTTCCCCCATTACAGGCCTCAGATAATCTGGCCTACCCGCAGTAGCTATACTGACGTCAGTCGTGCACAGGAGCCAGATCATTTGCCCGCTAAAAGATTGAAACTTCCCTGTATCTCTCCAAGCATAGACATAATTATATACAGATGGGGCCAAGAATACCACTGGAGTTGGAGCCGCTTTCTGTATACCTTCAATAAATGTCAAGAAACAATATGGTTTACCTAGTGATTGTTCGATTTTTACTGCGGAATTATTTGCTATCCAACAAGCTTTACTCTTTGTTCAGCGGCATGACTATAAGCGAGTTACGATATATACAGTTGCGCTGAGCGCGTTGCAGTCCCTGATCTATGCGCTATCTTATAACTGGTATGTATATAATGTTAAAAGTCTTCTCTATATGCTTGATAATTCCGGTATTTATATAACATTAGTCTGGGTACCCGGACATGTGGGTATTTTGGGTAATGAACAAGCAGATTTCCTTGCAAAACAAGCTTCTCGCCTCCTTGTTCCGAATTCTAATAATATTGTTCCTTCTTCCGATTATGTAGTTGTAATTAGACAATCAGAGTGTAATGAATGGCAAGATGAATGGAGACAGACTGCACAAGTCAAAGGTACCTTTTATTATCATCTACAAACATCTATACCAGTAAAACCATGGTTTATGAGAGGATTATATTCCAGAAGACATATTACTAACATCATTACGTTGCTTTTTAACCATGCCCTTACACCCCAATATAAATTTCGGTTCCATTTAACGCAGGATTCAAACTGTTCGTGCGGTACAAGTAATGGGCACGCGGATCATCTACTATTTCAGTGTCCTCTATATGCCATTGCTATATGCCAATCCGCGTAGGAAATTTATTAGTAGTCTCATGCGACTCAAGCAGGTTTTTCCAACCAGTGTTTTTGGATGAAGCAAATATTGTGTTATAAATTTCTATGTAGTTTATGGCGAATCGTATTCATACGCTTCTGGTTCCATTGTGGTGATTCATCATATTTGTGGAGTATTCAGTGAGAGTGATAAAGTGGAATACAGTCGAGTGTGTCTCTTTCAAAGAAGCGGTTTTTCATGAATTGAAGTGTTCAGTTGTATCAGCAAGTAAGGGATTATAGACTGGGTGAAATATCTTCGATAAAAGCCCAAAAAGCATCACCACCACCAACAACAACAAGAAGAAGAGGGGATCAGCTGGGAGTTCGCTTCGAACAGTGGTAGTGTGCGGTTCTACGTTTCTACTTAGTTCGTGTGCGACAAGTGCACTATTCTATAGTGTAAGCATTACAGTATATGTATGGCTCGCTTCGACAGTGGGGGTGGCGGTACTAACCGTTCACCGGACATGGACATTTCTAGTGATATTGATCATGAAGAAACAGTGCGGTCAACCACTAATAGTGTCATCACACCTGCCCTCGGTGGTGAAAACTCTTCATCCAATAAACAGTCTGATAAGAATGATACAACTAATCCGATTTACTACTATTCAGGTCACCGCGGGCCGTACGTAATCTATGTTGAGTCAGCTGATGAGAAAAACACTGGAAATATTCATCCCATGGCGCTTGGTTGGCTCTTCTATGATAGTAAAATTGTCGGTATAAAATCTATCAAACCGAAAGGTGCAAAGCATATTCAGATTCTATTTGACTCAGCTAACAATGCCAACAATTTTCTCAAACACCCCCATTTTGAGCTCTCATAAACTTAAAGCTTTCATTCCGGAATCCAACTTGTATCGCATTGGATTAATTCGGGGAGTTGATAAGAAATTAACTGAGGAGGACATTATCAAGTACATTGAATCCCCCCTCCCCATAGTCAAAGCTCAACGTCTCAACCGACGTGTGACAGTTGATTGAGAAGCTAACTTTGTTCCTACGGGAACGATAAAATTAACCTTCAAATGCCAAGCTTTACCTGAATTTGTTACTATTTTTCACGTAATACTAGAGGTTCAGGCATTCATTTTTCGCCCTATTATCTGCGGGAAGTGTCAACGATATGGGCATACAGCCAAAAACTGCAGAACAAAATACTCGAGATGCGGTAATTGCTCTAAGAATCATGAAACTCAAACATGTTCTGATGTATTACGTAAATGTCTACATTGTGGGCTAAATCACAGTGTCGGATCCGAACGATGTGAAGTTCATCAGCAACAAATCGCAATCAAGCGCATGATGTGTGTGGACAAAATTTCCTTCCAGGAAGCACAAGAAAAGCTCCGACAGGATTTTCCCCCTTTAGTGTTCCACACCTATTCCCGCAGCTTAGTACAAGCAATTCGACGTCTCCACGTGAGACTCCTCGTAAACGGAAATTCACTGAAGTAATTCAAAGGCCAATTCGACCAGACCCCCTGCCGGGCTTTGATAGAGCAGGCTATCACGCGATCTTACGCAATCCTACTTTGGACCATGCTCCACGGGCATCTATTTCACAGTCTCAACCGTCAAATGTGCAAGTGGAACAGTCAAATAGCACGGCTCCCCCTTCAGAAGGTCCTCAGACATCATCTGATCGACCATACTCCCGCGATTAACAAAGAACGTTCAAGCAGACATACTGAAAGACTTCAAGCGATTAGCAGACGTTCTGGGTGAACAGCCTCAATGGGCTCATTTATTAAAAATCCTCTTTAACAAGGTTAATCAGTTTTTAGTAGAGGAGGATGCGCATACTGCAATGGAACTGTATAAGTATTATTCCAAAAAAGCATGAATTAATACTTCTCGTCCAAGAATATCATTCCATATTATTATATTACAAGAGTCATGGTTAAAACCTGACTCTACCTTTTCTATCCAGGGTTATAATGTTGAACGACTCGATGATTGTGGCTATGGTGGGGTACTCACTTTAATTGCGTCGCAAATACCATATACTAACGTCTTGCTACCTTACACGATTCGTAATACATACTCCTTGGCTGTGAGAGTACAACATTTCCTTATCGTGAACCTCTACTGCCCGCCCTCCATACAAGGCAATGCCTTTCAATGGCATCACTATTTTTCACAGTTTTCAGCACAAGACAGTGTACTAATAGCAGGTGATCTCAATGGACATCACACTGACTGGGGATGTGTCGATATCACAACAAAAGGACGTCATATTCTTAATGCAGTCTTAAATAACCATTTGTTTATTTTAAATGATGGCTCTCCTACGCGGCTATCTCCACCCGGACACCCTAAAAGTGCAGTAAATCTATCAATTTGTTCCGAAAATATCGTCCATAAATCAATGTGGTGTACGCACAAAGACACTCATCTAAGTGATCACTTTCCTATAATTATTGACATTATAACACAGCTCCATTCGCAGAACATAGTTTCAAACCTTCAGCGTAGAACACGGAATCTGCACGATTTTGATTTTGGTCTCTTTCATGATTATATTTTAAATCGCATTAAATTTGCCTCACAAACAGCTTCTGCCTATACCTCCTTATATCAACATATTCAAAACTACCTAGACATATATCACCCTTTTCATTATCGCAAATATAACAATACTACTAGACGAATTAATATTCACTGGTGGAATAAGCAATGCGCTGCTATGGTGAAACGAAGACGCAGCCTGTTCAGAATTTTAAATCAAAATTTCACACCTGCTAATTATTTGCAATATAAAAAGTACACTGCCCATCTGAGAAAAGTATTCAACGAAAGACGAAGAGAATCTTGGAAATGTTTTATTAACTCCCTCCATAGAAACACCTGTTTGAAGAATATTTGGGCTGCTATAAAAAAAAACTAGCTCATACGGGGTGCAATAAAATCGACCAACCACACTTCGAAAGCATCTCCCAATTTTACGATACATTAACTCCGGATTTCGTTGTTCAAGAATTTCAGCAGTATACTACAATGTCTCTTTCAGATAAATTTATCACACTCTTCCAACCTATATCTTATCCAGAATTTTTTAACATACTCCAAAAGAAACCTACTTCTGCTCCTGGACCGGACTATATTACCTATAAAATGCTCTCCCATCTTCCTTATCATGCACATGCTATAATCGTAGCGTATTACAATAAAATACTAAACTCAGATGCTCCTCCTTCTGCATGGAATACATTTACGCTTGTACCCATACCGAAACCCAAACTCTCAACTACCAATCTCATCGAATATAGAGGAATCGTTTTAGGATCATGTTTAAGGAAGGTCTTCCTCAGTATTCTTTTGGAAAGGCTTTTATGGTGTTTAGCTTATCACAATTTGCTACCGGTCTATCAATATGCCTTTATAAAAGGGAGAAGCACAGCGGATCCCATTAATATATTATTAACGGATTTGCTACTAGCAAAACAACGCAAACATGGAACAATTGCTGCTTTCCTTGACATCAAAGCTGCCTATGATAACGTGCCCATACACATGTTACTGTCGAAACTTCATAACTTACACCTCCCTGCTAATTTTATTAAAATACTCCAACATCTTTTATATTTTCGGCGAATGGAAATCACCTGCCAGACCTCTACGTCTAATGTACGATACGCGTCTAATGGGTTGCCTCAGGGCGACATTTTAAGTGGCATATTATTTGCTCTATACTTAAAGGATTTAGAAGGTGTCGTGCTTCGCGATGCAAGAATATTACTTTATGCGGACGATATAGCCATTTATTCTTCTCATGAAAGTCTGGAAGTCTGCAGAACTCATATCACTCGAGCATTAACTGCTGCTAAAGCATGGTTAAACGGGCATGGTTTGGAACTTTCCTCTACTAAAAATGTGGCCATGATTTTCACGCATACACGCAAGTATAATATAGACTCTTTCAGAATTGCAGATGTTACAATTCCGATCATCTGGGTGCACAAGTATCTTGGTATATTTTTAGATAATAAACTGTCCTGGAAACGCCATTTTTAATACCTTTCAACAAAGACTCAAAAATTTACTAATATTTTGAAATTAACAATTCGACGAAACTGGGGTGCTGATCTCGTAACGGCTTTATTACTTTATCGGCATACAATACGCTCGCACTTAGATTATGGATCCTTTTATTTTGATATACCATCCTCCACTCTTATTCACAAGCTCAACGTAATTCATCATCGAGAACTCCGATTTTGTATAGGCGCTTTACCCTCTACCCCCAACTAATGCGTTACTTGTTGAAACATGTGACATGCCTCTCCACTATCGCCGTTTGTATTTAGCTTCTAAATTTTTATTGCCCCGAATGGCGCTAGCTAGACATCCTATTCTACCCAAACTACAATTAATGGAGAAATATCGTCAACGTTCTCGACAGCAATTACGAACTCCAGCTTTGTTAGACTCATTCAACTTGACGCGACAATATCATACTGGCATTCAACAAAATGCTTCGCTTCCATACAATACAATATTATGCACTACAAACCAAATATTGTAGTGTCTCAGCACATTTTCTTTAATAACAGCACAATGCAACTTTCTGAAATACCTCAACTAACACTTAAAATGCAATAAACGATCTAAATCCTGCTCTCACAATATATACAGACGGATCCAAACAACATGTAGGCACGGGAGCTGCATATTACATTCCGCAGTTACACGTCCGCGAGCAATACACACTTCCAAACTATGCCTCAATTTTTACTGCTGAGGCTTTCGCTATACGACAAGCTTTGATATACATAAAAAATAATCATATCTCCAAAGCGATCATTTTTACCGACTCCTTAAGTGTACTTCAAAGTTTAATGCCACACAAGTCCTATACAAATTGGTATATCTGCAATATTCGACGCCTTTTATTTGAACTCGATGAAAATGGTGCTGATATAACTCTAACATGGATAAAAGGTCATTCGAACAACGCAAGTAATGACCAGACTGATAAAATGGCAAAACAAGCTGCATACGGAACCGGAATCAATGCTTCCATAGCCCTTCCCTACACAGATTTCACGCAGATTATTAAACTTGCTGTTCAACAAAAATGGCAGCACAATTGGACACAATCGGCAAACTCAAAGGAAAATATTACTATCAGTTGCAACCAAGTATTGCTAGTCGCCCATGGTTTTCAATAACAAAATATTCACGCAGACATATTACAACACTTATCAGATTACGCTTTAATCACGCTCTGACTCCGGCTTATAAATTCAAATTAAAGTTAGTGGATTCACCCATGTGCCCATGTAATTATAGTATGGCCGACATTAATCACATATTCTTTCAATGTTCCCATTTCGCCCTACATAGAAAACGTTTTCTCCACACTTTACGCTCGCAAAACCTACAAATACCCACAACAGTCACTCGCCTCGTTCAACAGCCTGTACCTTCACTTGTTCTTGCTATTCAAGAATTTTTGGATAATTGTAACATTAAACTCTAACTTCTTTTGACTAGAGAGTCTTATGAGCTTCTTAACTGGCATCCTCCTCTACATAACTGTAACTCAATCTCTATGCTGTAACCTATGAAGACGTTACGTTCTCGATCTATAACCCTAGTGTTTCTTGAGTGTTTCTATAAGTGTTGATCAACTCTATCAGTCGTAAGTAAAACTCAGTATATACACTGACTGACAGAGCAAATGCAACACCAAGAAGGAGTGGTTCGAAAGGGATGAAAGTTGGGGAAAAAACAGAGACGGCACGGACGAATAATTGATGTTTATTTCAAACCGATATGCAGGTTACACAATGCGCACGGCTTCGACTCAGTAGGATGTAGGACCACCGCGAGCGGCGATGCACGCAGAAACACGTCGAGGTACAGAGTCAATAAGAGTGCGGATGGTGTCCTGAGGGATGGTTCTCCATTCTCTGTCAACCATTTGTCACAGTTGGTCGTCCGTACGAGGCTGGGGCAGAGTTTGCAAACGGCATCCAATGAGATCCCACACGTGTTCGATTGGTGAGAGATCCGGAGAGTACGCTGGCCACGGAAGCATCTGTACACCTCGTAGAGCCTGTTGGGAGATGCGAGCAGTGTGTGGGCGGGCATTATCCTGCTGAAACAGAGCATTGGGCAGCCCCTGAAGGTACGGGAGTGCCACCGGCCGCAGCACATGCTGCACGTAGCGGTGGGCATTTAACGTGCCTTGAATACGCACTAGAGGTGACGTGGAATCATACGCAATAGCGCCCCAAACCATGATGCCGCGTTGTCTAGCGGTAGGGCGCTCCTCAGTTACTGCCGGATTTGACCTTTCTCCACGCCGACGCCACACTCGTCTGCGGTGACTATCACTGACAGAACAGACGCGTGACTCATCGGAGAACACGACGTTCCGCCATTCACTCATCCAAGTCGCTCTAGCCCGGCACCATGCCAGGCGTGCACGTCTATGCTGTGGAGTCAATGGTAGTCTTCTGAGCGGACGCCGGGAGTGCAGGCCTCCTTCAACCAATCGACGGGAAATTGTTCTGGTCGATATTGGAACAGCCAGGGTGTCTTGCACATGCTGAAGAATGGCGGTTGACGTGGCGTGCGGGGCTGCCACCGCTTGGCGGCGGATGCGCCGATCCTCGCGTCCTGACGTCACTCGGGCTGCGCCTGGACCCCTCGCATGTGCCACATGTCCCTGCACCAACCATCTTCGCCACAGGCGCTGCACCGTGGACACATCCCTATGGGTATCGGCTGCGATTTGACGAAGCGACCAACCTGCCCTTCTCAGCCCGATCACCATACCCCTCGTTAAGTCGTCTGTCTGCTGGAAATGCCTCCGTTGACGGCGGCCTGGCATTCTTAGCTATACACGTGTCCTGTGGCACACGACAACACGTTCTACAATGACTGTCGGCTGAGAAATCACGGTACGAAGTGGGCCATTCGCCAACGCCGTGTCCCATTTATCGTTCGCTACGTGCGCAGCACAGCGGCGCATTTCACATCATGAACATACCTCAGTGACGTCAGTCTACCCTGCAATTGGCATGAAGTTCTGACCACTCCTTCTTGGTGTTGCATTTGCTCTGTCAGTCAGTGTATTTCTATTGAAGATTTGTGATAAAATAAGTGTTGTAACTGGGTAATGGCTTTTTAGCAGCGCCCAAGAAAATCCCAAGCAGAAGAAGAAGAAGAAGGAGGAGAGGAAGAGGAAGAAGAAGAAGAAGAAGAAGAAGGGATCAGCTGTTCCCGGCTTGGCTGTTGTTGACAGCTGCTATCAGAATTGTTGTATTTTGTCAACGGTTTTCGAATTCTATGTATAGCTAGATTCGTACGTTTGCCCTGAAGCCAATAATAAAAGCGCATGTTTTTAAGTATAGAATATGGCATCAGCAGAAGAAGGTCCTAAAAGAAATGATAATGCTACGAAAAATATGCCAGTAAGTTAAGACCCATCTGTGGTGTTCCGAAAATGTTGTGTGAGAATTGTTTATGGCGTGCTGCTTGCTGAGAAACTGGATTAATTACTTGTGTGGCGAAAACAAATATAAGTAATTTTGTGGGGGAGTAATGTTGTTTAATACAAATTTATGTATGTATACTTACACTCTATTGAAAATATCAGCTATTAGTTATATAAGGAAATACAACATACCAAACACAAATGCTGTGTACAAATACAATTACTGATATTCATTCTGCATAGAGTAATTTTCATTAAGCTATATTTTGTTTAGTTAATTATATTAAATGAACTCTTCTGTAAAGTAGTTTAGTTCACCCTGTGTTTCATGTGAACTTTATTAATGACTTTGTAGTTTTTTATCAGTCACATCTGATCTCATTTAGGGCTGCCGCCAGGTTGTTTACATAGTCTTTTCTTAAATGATTTCAAAGAAGTTAGAAATTTATCAAAATCTCCCATGATGACTTCTTCTAATCCCTAATTCCTCTTCCTGTAAAAGAATATTTACCCCAATTTGTCGTCTTGTACTCCAACTTTATCTTGAAATTCAACTTTATCTTTCTTCATATTTTAAATACTTTTAAAAACTCCATTACCGAGCAAGTGGCCGCATGGTTCGAGCCACATAGCTATCAGCTTGCATTTGGGAATTAGTGGATTCAAATTCCACTGTCAGCAGCCCTAAAGAAGGTTTTCCGTGGTGTCCCGTTTCCACACCATGGTTGCTTCCTCTCCACTCTTAGGCCTTTCCTATCCCATCATTGCCACACGACCTATAGGCCTAGGTCAGTCACTACTGATCTGCATTAAAAAAATTCCCAGGTGGCATATTCCCTATCTGTTGTTTTCCTAGCCTTTTCTTAAATGATTTCAAAGAAATTCGAAATTTATTGAATATCTCCCTTGGTGTGTTATTCCAATCCCTAACTCCCCTTCCTCTAAATGAATATTTGCCCCAATTTTTTTTCTTGATTCCAGCTTTATCTTCATTTATATATTGTGATACTAGCTGATGTACCCGCGCTTCGCTACGGGATTCTCAGAAAGACTGACCTTATGGTTTTCCTAACTGAAGTAAACAAAGGCCATTCCTTTTGCTAGTTGCTTTACGTCGCACCGACACAGATACGTATAAGGCGACGATGGCACAGGAAATGGCTAGGAGTGGGAAGGAAGCGGCCGTGGCCTTAATTAAGGTACAGCCCCAGCATTTGCCTGGTGTGAAAATGGGAAACCACGGAAAACCATTTTCAGGGCTGCCGACAGTAGGGTTCGAACCTATTATCTCCCGAATACTGGATACTGGCTGCACTTAAGCGACTGCAGCTATCGAGCTCAGTAAAGCCCATTACAAAAACGTTAGTAGGAAAGTAGCGATGTTATAATAGTAATAATAATAATAATAATAATAATAATTTAAACGTAATTTCGTGTTGCTATTTCTAGCCGGGTGCAGCCCTTGTAAGGCAGACCCTCCGAAGAGAGTGGGCGGCATCTGCCATGTGTAGGTAACTGCGTGTTATTGTGGTGGAGGATAGTGTTATGTGTAGTGTGTGAGTTGCAGGGATGTTGGGGACAGCACGGACACCCAGTCCCCGAGCCAAGGGAATTAGCCATTTAAGTTTAAAATCACCGACCCGGCCGGGAATCGAACCCGGGACATCTGGACCAAAGACCAGCACGCTAATCATTTAGCCATGTAGCCGGACAATGTTATCGTATAAAATACTCGATCAAATGAAAAACCGCACATTTTCTCACTTTTAACAAACAGTACTTGGGTGCCGATCTAACAGTCCAAAGTTCCAGAGCTGGATGACCAGGCCACAGACATCCGTCATCACTCCTCTGTCATAATTCTCTTAAATATGCAAACTGCTCATTCCAATCAGTGCCTCAGAGTACGGATTGAACAGCTCGAATGCTATGATGAACCAGTGTGTTATGTACCAGTAGTATCAGAAAATTTATGAACCAGAGGAATAGCATGCTAAAGAAGAAAGTTATCCAACTTCCCAGCTACTTCCCGCTAATATTCAGGCAGGCTGTTATACTCGGTACGACCGGGCGAGTTGGCCGTGTGGTTAGGGGCGCGCAGTTGTGAGCTTGCATCCGGTGGATTCGAACCCCTCTGTCAGCAACCCTGAAGAAGGTATTCCGTGGCTTCCCGTTTTCACACCAGGCAAATGCTGGGGCTGTATCATAATTACGGTCAAGGCCGCTTCCTTCATACTCCTAGCCCTTTCCTATCCCATCGTCGCCATAAGACCTATCTGTGTCGGTGCGACGTAAGGCAATTTTCATCCTAACTATCTTAGATGTGTGGCAACAGAAGACACAATGCCCACCACAACAAACAATGGTCAATGTATTGTTATTGTTGATCAATGTTACGCGCTCTCAATATTGTAGGCCTTCACATTTAGTTTTCTTCCGACTCTGGAATACCACTCTTATCATAGTCGGTACGATAAAATTGAATAAAACATAAATGGTCGGAAATTGTATTCTCTATAACTTTTGTTATGTAGTACTTTTCGATAGGACCAATAACATCGGTATTTAAAAATTAAATGTTAGGCGTCTTCCCCTAAACTACAATTTCATACAGGGCGCATAAAAATGTTTATAGGTTAGACTGTAGTTTCTTATTCCTCGACTCTACATACCAACTTTCATTAAATTCTGTTAACCCATTTTCTCGTGGCTCGGCGTTGATATGGACTTGCCAAAAAAAATACAAATTCATGAATATCTGTGTTATCAAAGCCGGTGCAGTAACAATGTATGACATAAATGATCGGAAATTTAATTCTGTAAAACTTTAGTTATGAAGTATTTATCGATAGGACCACTAATAATATAAATATTTGATGGTTAAATTTTAGGCCTTCCCCTAAACTACCATTTCACTCAGCGTGAGTAAAATGATTTATAGCCTAGATTGTAGGGGCTCATCCCCCGACTTCACATACCGATTTTCATTAAATTCTCTTCAGCCGTTTTCTTGTGATGCGTGTACATACATACAGACAGACAGACAGAAATTACGGAAAAGTAAAAAGTGCATTTCCTTGTTGCTATGGACATGACCGATACAGAAATACAATTCTTTTCAAATTCTGAGCAATGTACAGACAAAACTCTTATTTTATATATATAGATTTCCTACTTCTAAAGACACCACTGAAACTTATTCGTCTACTGATGTCATTCTATGCCATCTCTCCACTGACAGCTCAGAACATACCACTTACACGTTACAATTCTCATTTTGGTCTGTATTGAAATGTACGTTAAGATAAAGAATGTTACAAGTGTTTATTAATTTCCACCTATTCAATACAAAGCGAGTTCTTGTGATTAAGATTTATATATGTTGTCATATTAATTCTTTAAACTCATCCCTTCTTTAATGTTATTAAGTATTTTACTCTCCTCTCATTACAGACAATACACCACACATTCCTCAGTAGTAAAAGTCAACATCCAAGCTCTAATCTATATCAAACCTGAGTGTTACCTTTCGACTATCAATATAAGAAGCCGCAGTCACATCTTCAAGCTAAGATAATACGGCTAAACACAGTCAAGAAACCTTCCTCGCTTCTATAACAAACATTAAGAAGACTGTTGATTCACCTTACCATACGAGATTGACAACCTTAACAACTTCAACAGTCTAACAGCTTTACATTCTACCTTAACGTCCACTAGGAGTGATCTAAAACACATTTCAACATCATTATCTGAAGATTAAGCTGTTCATGTTAATTAGAACAGTAGCCTTTATCATTTCCACACTGATTTCATCCATCCCTGTTACTTGTTTCATCTTCATCTTTTGTACTGCTAACTCCACCTCCCACATTGTTATATCATCCTCTGTTGTTGAGTCCTCACACTGTATTGCTTCTATCTCCCCTGTACAGTTGTTCACTTCAATAGCTTATCAAAATACTTGTTCCATCTTCTCTTTTCCTCTTCTGGGTGTGTTAACAGTTCTCCATCTTCCTTGTTCACTAGTTTTGTGGTAACTCTTTCTGTTCTCTTCTTATAAATCCATACAGCATCCTTTTACTGCCACTTACATCCGCTTCCTTTTTTTGTGTAAATTCTTCCCAATTCTTATTTTCTTCTCCTACCACTTTCTTACATCTCTGTTTGCTGTTGAGATACTTCCTTTTGCTTTCTTCTGTTTGATTTCGGTTCAATTCTCGCCATGCTGTCTTCTCTTCTATTACCACTTTCCTCACTTCCTCATTCCACCAACGGTGTCTCATTTTCTTTCACTCTCGTAGATGTCCTGCCACAAGCACTCTCTGCTGCACTAACAAATGCCTTTTTAAAATTGGCCCACTCCTCTTCTACATTTTCCACTTTAGTAACTGGGATTTGTTGCTTCAATCTCTCCTGAAAATCTTCCTGTACATTTTTGTCTTTCAACTTCCATACTTTTATTTTGCTTTCACTTATCTCTTTTAGTTTTTCCAGTTTGCCCAACCGTAGTTTTGCCACCACAACTCTGTGGTCCCCATCAAATGCTTCTCCTGGTAAAGCTGTCACATCCATCAACTTACTGCGATTTGTCGTTTCCACCAAAAAGTACTCAATTACTGATTTTGTTCTTCTGTCACCCCACCCATATCTCGTAATTTTCCTGCTGTTTTTCTTTCAAAACCATGTATTCCCCACTATAAGTCTGCTAGTTCCTCTCCTTCACGATTCTTTTTCCTGTATCCATATGGTCCAATGACGTCTTCCTTTCCTTGTCTCTTGTTTCCGACCTGTGCATTCAGATCTCCCATAATAACCACTTTCACACCTGAAATTTCTCTTTCTACTTTCTCCAAGAATCCTTCAATATCGTCTTCCTTGTTTCCTGTCTGTGGTGCATACACTTGTATGAAGTCCATCACTTCATTCTTCATCTTTAGTCTAATCATTATTCTGTCACTCACACATTCTACCACTTCAACATACTCCTCCAATTGCTTCGAAATGATAAGTCCCATTCTGTTTATTACCTCTTGGTCACCACTCCAGTATAATGTGTATCCTTTCCTCATTTTCTTCCTTCCATTACCTTTCCATTTCACTTCACTCAGCCCCATCATTTCCACCTCCTCCTCCATGAAATCTACTACTTCCTCCGCCTTTTCTGTCAGGGTCATAAGATTTACTATTGCTATTTTAATATTGGTTACTAGTCGCATATTTCTCACAGTTCCCCCAGTACCCTGAGAACTGCAAGGCACTTTAAGCAGGGGACGCCCTAACCTTTCCCGAGGTTGATTTCCTTGTACCATGCCATATATAGGCTATTATTATCATGGGGTCGCCACTCCCAAAGACATGTTATACCTACTGCCAGGTGTTATTCTAGGCCGTTCCACTGGATTACAGACGCCTTCTGTAGCCACTCCTCTGGAGTACAGACGCTACGAGTTTCCCTCTTCCACCACTGATGTCGTACCGAAGTCCACGTTCTCCGCCACTGATACCGTTGGGGTCTTCATCCATACCCTAAGCTTGGGCCCTCCATATTTGTGACCCCTGGAGAGAGGGTGTCCCAGTATTTTAAAGCATTCCAAATAAGATTTAAATTTTCCATGACCAGTTAAAAATTGAGTTAAAACAAAGTTTGGCACTAATTCTTTACACAATAGTCGATTTTGAACTTCCGGGAAAAAAATATTTCTTGCATAACAGATCCTTTCAAACTACATGTCCATAAAATATTCCAGTGATGTAAAATATGTTGCCTGATTTGTCTGTGAACATAGCATATTGGAGATTCATGGTGTGCAATATCCAAGAGACATAGCAGCTGATTTAGCTAATGAGTTTGCTTTTCCATTTCCAGTAAACCCAGTGTGACCTCTAATCCAAGATGTACAGATGTGGGAACACTCTTGAGCTATTGCTCCAATATTGACAGCTATTGGATTTAAGTCATATTTATCATTTACTGAGTTCATTGCAGCTTGTGAATCACAGAAGATTCATACTCTTTTGTTGGTAGTTTTACACCATTGTAATGCACACTTTAAGGCCCAAAGTTCTGCCTGAAAAATTGAGCAGTTGGGAAAAAGTTTATACTGAGCTGCAAATACGAAGGCTTTTTTTTTTTTCAACCTCCGATCGCACAGGTAAAGAACCACACAAGCTGTGGGAACTGTTCGCGCATGGAAGGTAACTGCTCAAGTCCTCCCCTCTAGCCGTGGCCACAGCCAACTTCCTGACACCAGTGTGAGCCGAGGTATTGGCACGGAGACATGGCCGCTACTATTGACGCTCCCGCCAAATGTAAGGTGCGTAGTGTGATAAGTTTCCTTCAAGCAGAAGGGAATAGTGCAGCTGACATTCTTCGACGAATGAGTCGAGTATACGGTCCAAACGTTATGAGTGATGGTGTTGTGCGTGAATGGTGCAGGAAGTTCAAAGAAGGCCGGACCGATGTTCACGATGAAGGGGGGCAAGGACGCAAGTCTGTTGCTACAGATGACATTGTTCACGAAATTGACCAAGAAGTCCGCAAGAACCGAAGGTTTACCGTAAGTGAGTTGTGTGGGAAATTTCCTGCAGTTTCAAGGTCATCTGTTTACAAGATCCTAACAGAACACCTGCGCTATAGGAAATTGTACGCCCGATGGGTTCCAAAGATGTTGTCTGATGACCACAAAGTCACCGGATGGCAGCAGCGTTGACGTTTCTTACCCGTTATGAGGCTGAAGGTGGCGATTTGTTGAAGAAAATTGTGACTGGCGATGAGACTTGGGTTTCGTACGTCACCACCGAAACAAAACAACAATCGCATCAATGGATGCACACGCACTCACCAAACAAACCGAAGAAGTTTAAGCGAACCTTCAACGACAGGAAGATGATGGCTACAGTCTTTTGGGACCAAAAAGGTGTGTTGCTTGTTGAGTTTATGGAACGGGGGTCTACGATCAATGCAGCTGTTTATTGCCAGACTTTACGACGACTGCGGAGGGCCATACAGAACAAACAACGAGGCATGCTGACGTCTGGAATCCTCTTCATTCATGACAACGCATGCCCTCACAGTGCTCGTGTCACCCAACAACTTCTGCAGGAGGAATTCCGGTGGGACGTTTTTGACCACCCACCGTACAGTCCCGATATAGCGCCGAGTGACTTCCACCTCTTCCCACGACCTGAAAAAGTGGCTGGGAGGGCAGAGGTTCCAGGAGGATGAAGATCTTCAAACCAACGTTCGGGCCTATCTGAACTCACTGGCGGCAACATACTGTGCAAAGGGGATCGAAAAGCTTGTCCACAAGTATGACAAATGCCTCAACCTTCATGGTGATTATGTTGAAAAGTAACCACATTTGTACCTAACATTTGGTAATAAATTCATTTGGATACGTACACTTGTCTTTCATTTATGAGCCTCCGGAGGTTGAAAAAAAAAACCGCCCTCGTATTTCAACATCATTCTCATAGACTACAAATGCACAGCCAACACTGTCAATTCCATCAGAACTTGGTATGCTGGAGCCATCAATGTATATGATACGGTCATGGGTGTTTAAGCAATTTTTACTCATAAGTTTCTTGAACTGACTTAGATGAGCAGATTCCAAAAAATGGCACTTAAGCTCTATAAAAATGTTGAAAATTGGCAAAGGTGATACTTTTTTTTTTCTTTAGTAACAGCAGCTTGGCTTTGCCAATTCCTGTTGAAAACTGGTTCTATTCCAGCAATTACAACAGCTGCATCAGTGGATGTAGTATGATATGCACAAGAAATTCTTAGAAACCCTCTTTGGATTTACAACAGCTTATACTGAGCCGATTTCTTTTCCAGTGTAGTACAGAAAGTAGATACACAGTGCAGTATTAAAGGTACAAAAGCTGTATGATATATTATTCATAGAACCTGTGAGTTAACTTCCCAAAAAAGGTCTACTAGCAATTGCGAGTCCTTGTAAAAGTTTTTTTGATTTCAGTTTTAATCCATTTAGATGTGCCCTGAGAGTCAACTGTTTATCAAGCACAACACCTAAATATAGTTGATCATGTAGTCTTATTCTGTGATTATTCTTAACAAATTTTATTTTTGTATTTTTTCAAAAAAAAAAAATTATTTTTTTTACTTGTGACAAACATGGCTTTAGTTTTTGAAGGAATTAATTGAAGTTTATTTACAGAGCCCCACTTAGGTAAGGTGCTTAAAGCTGGTGCATAAGGAACTACTGTGTAAGTATATCTTTATACCAAGAGATGTAACATTCTGTCCAACTATGAACTAGGACAGCTATACTTACACATTTACTCTTGGAGACAATCTTGGTTTTTGCATTTCTGTTAGGAGTGTTTGGTACCTATGAGAATATTTTCAAAAGCTGGCAATTCACCAGTAATCCTAGATGGGATTGATCTGTATTTGGAAAGAAAGAATTTGAGGGGAGCTGTCTTAATTTATTGCCACACCTGAGAACTAATGCTTGGGTACCAAATATGGCTTAAACCATTCTTTCAGCAAAGTTTTTTTCCTTCCTCTTTTTTTTTGGGGGGGGGGGGTCGTGAGGAGTCTATTTTAGAAGTACACTTATGAATACGAAATCATAAAAATTTGCTAAGTCAAATGGTTACCTGTTATCAGATACAATTATGACTGGATTCATACAAGCAGTGAATATATCTAAGTGAGATATTATATTGACTGAGCGATTTGGCCGTACAGTACGGGCACGCAGCTGCAAGCTTGCATTTAGGAGATAGTGAGTTCGAACTGCACTGTGGGCAGCCTTGAAGAGGGTTTTCTGTGGTTTCCCCATTTTCACACCAGGCAAATGCTGGGGCTGTACCTTATTTAAGGACATGATTACTTCCTTCCCACTCCTAGCCCTTTCCTATCCCGTCATTGCCATAAGATCTATCTGTGTCAGTGCAACATAAAGCAAATTGTAAGAAGAAATGTAAATAAATAACTACTAATGAAAATAATGAAATGTTTATCCTAGAATATGTAGTGTATTATTGTATTACACCTAAGACAAAAATGAAAAAAAGGGTGATAATTTGTGGAATGGATATATTAACTATTAGATTTAAATATAATATTTAATGTAGTAATAGACAAATACAGCAGTTGTAATGAGGATAATTTAATTCATGTATTAAATAAATGAATGTTCTCTCAGTTGAAGGGGTTGGGAGTATTCTATTCTATCATTTCACCGCAGGGTTCCTTCACAGTGGAAGGTGTTTCTGTCATGGTGAACTCCCTTAGCCTATAACAGTACCCTACTTTATTTACAAGGCAGCAGGAGGAACTTATAACTACTACCAGATGTTGAATAAGACTGCTCCTCTAGAATTACAAACACCTTTTGCAATCACTTCATGGTTCTTCCACTTTGTCTATAAGGAACGCATTTCATTGTTAGTGTCTGTATTGATAGATATGACTTCTTTCTTAATAAAGGTTCTTTTTATTAACCACCTAATAAATACAATATTTGTAACAACTAAGACTAGGACTATTTTTGACCAATAAGTACGGTCATCTTCAGCTGTTCTCAGTAAGATAGTCTACATAGAACATAGCATCTAAAATATTGAATTGTAAGCCAACTAGGACCATAATCTTAAAACTATGACAAATGAATTGGTCAGAAGAAAACATATATCTATATATTAAGAGCAGGGGTAGAAGAAAATAGAAAAAAATCAGTAGCCAGCCCCTTTTTACCAGGAACTAGCACGTTTTTCGCAAATATACATTACTAGCAAATGTACCCGTGTTTTGCTACGGCATTCTACATTGTATTCGAATATCGAAGTATATACTGTACATACAGTAAATAAGATTGTTTTAAAATGGCATGTCTCTTAGCGTTATCTGAGAAACAGCATAGGGAGGTTCCCAATACGGTGTTTCCAATGTAAAGTGCTTGTTACGGATTTGTGATGATAACGGCAGGCTCACTTGCCTACTGCCATTCACAATCGAGTTGGGAAGTTTTCATTATAACTGCAGGCCCCATCGCCTACTGCGCGGTCACAATCGATTTGGGAGTTTTCGTTACAATGGCAGGCCCCCTTTCCTACTTCCAGACAGATTACAGTTTTCATTAGAATGTTTGGCAACTTCACTACTACCAGTCGAAATTGAGTTGTGCAGTTATAATTATAATGACAGGCCCCTTTTCCTACAGCCAGCCAGCTTACTACCAGTCACACCAAGTTGGTGAGTTCCATCAAAATAACAGGCTACTATGCCTAATACCAGTCACATTTTAGATGGATACATTTGTTTATAAGGGCGGGTACCCTTGCCTACAACCAAACACAATCGGATAGGGGACTTTTAAACAACAATGCATGCTCCCTTGCCTTCTGCAAGTCAAATCGAGAAGTGAATTATTCACTTCAGTGGTAGGCCTTCCTTACTAATGCCAGTTACACGTGTGTTGGAGAAGGACCCCATTCCTACTGCCAGTCAAAGTCGGTGTGGAGAGTACTGATTACAATAGCAGACACGCCCTTTCTCAATCGCTACAAGACGACATCAGTGAATATATATAGATCGACATGCGATGTGTTACGATATGTCCACATGAAAGGATACTTGTTTGATGGTTACAACGATATCTCCCATGACCGCTAGGCAGCTCCCGTGCAGAACTGAAACATCCAGTTCCAAGGTACGAAGAGCAATTACAGAATTCAAGACTCTGCCAAAAGCACAGAAAATGTTTATTGCATATATTAGTATATATGAGCTACAGAAAAAAAAACGTGAAACACCACACGACTTGTTACTTTGTAAAGCAATGGGAAAGAACGTGTAAGGGAACTCCGGATTTCAAAAAAAAAAATTTCAAAACCGAATTTGAAAATTCAGGCACCAGGTAAAAATTTTCAGGCGCCATGGCGACTGGGCGCCCGGCATTTTTCGACCTCTGATTAAGAGAGTTTACTACAAACAGCTTTGGCAAATCCATCCATACTACTGGAGCGATTTGTTCACTTTTGTTTTATTTTCTCCGGAATTACCTGCCGGTGAATCGTGGGACATTGATAGGTCTCTTCAGCCAACTTTGAGTAATCATAAAATCAAATCACTAAATGATCACTCCAGTAATTGCAGGCGAAGGCTTATCCTAGCCCGCAATACATTCTGTACTAGCAGGTTGCTAAGTGACCAACACTTTCATTAATATTTGGATATATGTGATTTTTATCCTTAGTAATGTCATTGCATGCAATCATGTTTGATTACTACCTGTCAAGCCACAGAGTATACACTTTGTCTGATCACAGAAGAATACGACAGTATTCCCTGCTAGATACTCTTTGATTTTCTATCCCTTCCCAGCCTCCAGATATATTCAACAGATGGTAGAGCATTCCTGGTAACTTACATGCTGCTAAGAGAAAAAAAAATCTATGAAACACTCCTTTGAGACTAACCTATGAATTCACAAGACTACCATTCTATATAGAAGAACTGCGATAAAGAAAAACCATTGCCTTCTTTACTAACCTATGAATTCACAAGACTACCATTCTATATAGAAGAACTGCGATAAAGAAAAACCATTGCCTTCTATGACACAAGACCAGGCCTTACATCAAGAACTGCAGGATAAAAGAGCAAATATATGGATATATTTTTTACCAAGCAGACAGTATGATGACGTCAGAATGGATGAATTCTGACTACGAACTGTGCCATACCATAACGTACTTCTTATTAAATGTTCATAAAACTATTTTAAAGGGCAGGAAAAATATGACTATGACAGGCATATCGAGATAAGTTATCTGACCTGTTTATAACAAATACTGCGGAGCAGCCTGGGTGCTCTAGTACACAATTAAGATCATTCAGTGTAGTCCATATATACATATTTGGTCTAGCTGAAAATGACCATTCTTATCGATCCAAACTAGTCCTAATCTTAGTTTTAAATATTGTATTGGTTATGTGGTTAATTAAAAAAACTTCCTTAAGAAAGAAGTTCGCTTTGTATGCCATTGGAGCAGTAATTCCTCTTCTGCCGTTCAAACCATTGATGATTTTTTCCTCTAACCCTGGAAAGGGGCCCTTACAAGTTACTATGAGCAAGCTAGTTTAACGAACAGAGCATGGCTACCTACACATTGGGCCCAGGTTTATATCAAATGAAATTCAGGTCACCAGTAGTAGTATGAAAGTTCAAGGGGTTGTCTTCCCGTGTCACGCTCCCTTGTTTCTCTCCATGGCCGCCTTCTGCGTGACATCATGTGATATGAGGACAGCACTCGCCCATCCTGCTGACACGTATTCCCACTACAGTCTAAAATGATCATAACTTCTGAACCATTCATGCAAATAATATCCTGACAAGGTTATTGTAGTAAATATTTACTGTTACTAAGTCAATACGGATCCAATCGCGACCATCATGGTCAAGATTATAAAGGTTATTGTAATCGTTATAAAATACTGGAGGAGGTAAAACAATTTATTTCGATGAGGAATTTGAGGATAATATCGAAATATTTATGTTATATTAAGGAGTTATATATTTTTTACCGCTGACCATAGCATAAAGTCGCTTCTAGAGGGCAACCAGTTGAAAATAGGTATATACCATCTCAAACGTTTTTGTAGAGGTTTCTATGCTCTACAATTTGTATGCTTACACTTGGGTCTATCGTAGATGGTTCCACAGCATAAGCCAAGAAAGCAAGTGACCGACATTTTTGTCTCTTTCTACATATTTACTGTGTATCAGATCACGGATACTGTATTATTTCACGAGCCACGAAATATATTCAGAAATATATTATTGTGGAACTGAGCTATGAAAAATTAATCATATTTCAGTACATTTGTTACGGGAATAGTATGAGGATTTGACCTCGTATGATAGTTACTATCTTCACTGATCAAGATGGCATTCAAACACAAATATCTTTTAACGTATGAAATATCATACGCTGGGCATTCGCAAGATGAAATTTTTCAATTTCAGATAAAATACAATAACAGATGGGGAGGCCACTCGGATCATTCTGAACAGCTTAGAAAATGGTGATTGTGATGATGACCCATTTTCAGAAGCAGATGAAATATGATTAGTGCTTACGGGAGCTGTTGATGGCAATGACAGTGTTTAAGACGATGGGCCTAGTGATGATTATGATTGTGCTACAGCTTGGGATGTAGGGAAGGGTGTACTTAGACAGGAAATCGAGGTCAGAGGGTAAAGAAAACTCTGCGTGGCTTAGAAGAGTGACTCGATCTATGCATTTTTAAAAATTCAGAGAGAGTATTTACTGCAGCTGATGAGAATCAGGTACCACTACAGAAGGCTCTTACAATTACAGAATCCATTGATGTATCTTCCGAATGGAATAAATCCAAGAATCCACAAAAGAAAGTAAGGAAAGAAAGGAATTGGGTAAACAAGGAGCTTAAGAAGTCAGTGAAGTTTACAGATAGAGATGTGCCAGAACCATCATGCATTCAAGAGTGGAGTGTCAGTAAGTTCACTCCAGTGCTTTGTTCAGTTCCATATGATGAAGTGATTACTAAATGGTGGTGGAGAGAATCATGAAAACAAACAATACGATGTTTTCTGTGGTTACTGTTACTAATAAGTTTCTGTTGTATTAAAAAAACAACAGTAGGCTTCAAAATTCGCTTCAGGTCATGCTAACACATTATATGATAGGTGGGAAGTAGGGACTTTCCCCACGAGTATTCCTTACCCCAGAGGGTTCTGAATTATTTAAATTCCATCTATAAGATCAGTATTCTGTTTTTAGTTCTAATTTATGTTGCAATAAATTATTTTTGTTCTTAGTAAATCACAACTATATTTGGTGTAATATGTTACCCCCTACTGCCCAGCGTATGAATATCATACGCCAAAAAAATGGTCCTTAAAATTGAAATATTCAGATTTTTTAAGTATTCTTGCTTCAAGGATCGGTTATAGATGTAATGTTGAAAAAAGTAAACTCGAAAAAAATATTTTCTGGGCATTAATGGGTTATGTCAAAATTTCCAGTATTCCATGACAAAGTAATTTGTTTCTACGTAAGGACCAGGACATTTATAAGGATACAGCATTTAAATGCAAAGAGTAAGGAGCTAGCACTGAGAAATATGCCAATAAGAAGGCTAAGCTTTGGGCTGGTTCATCAACTAATTAAGTCTCCTGACACGTACGTTTTAATACTTTAATATAATTCCATAAATATGCCGATATGATGCATATTTTCCTATGCCATTTGATCTAAATATTTACTTCATCAGGAAATAAATTGATTATTTTGAGTTGCATACCAATATTTTATTTCTTATCGTGTTATATGTCATGCATTTGATAGTTGATGTTCTACCTGTTCAGCATATGATGGAATTTAACGCATTTTCACGCTTTTAAATTTATTGGAAGTACCGTTACTTAAATTAGACTAAACCAGGCTATTATTTGATGAAAGATTGGGAGGACGTTTCACAGGTGCGAGAACTGACAGACTCGCTGTACTGCGACTGTGTACCTTACTCGCTATCGTTCATATTGTGTGACATCATAGTGCTCCAACCACTGGGAGCTTCAACTGCCGGAGTAGCCTACCTAATAGTCTAATTACCTTGATGAAATTTATTGTTCACACACAGCTTTTCACCTTTAGTATTTCAAGGTACTTTCCATTCACTTGTAAAAGACATACTACCGAGTTCGATAGTTGCAGTCGCTTAAGTGCGGCCAGTATTCGGTAAGTAAAACACTTTCAAGATTAAAATTCTGCATGAATTAAATTCATGTAGAATTTAATCACTAAAAATATATATTTGTATTGAAAAGGTGAACACAATAATTTTAATCTTGAAAGTGTTTTACTTATTTTATCTTCAATACGGACCAAAATGAGATTAGTTACTTGTAACAGTATTCGGGAGTAGTGGCTTTGAACCCCACTGTCGGCAGCTCTGAAGATGGTTTTCCGTGGTTTCCTATTTTCACACCAGGCAAATGCTGGGGCTGTACCTTAATTAAGGCCACGGCCACTTCCTTCCCACTCCTAGCCCCTTCCTGTCCCATCGTCGCCATAAGACCTATCTGTCATAGGTTAAGATTTTCATTTCCGTGTTGACGTATAACTAAAATTATAGAGTTTTGAGAGAGAAGTTTCACCATTCGACATAATGTAAAATATTTGAAATTTATTAAGTGAAGAGTGGTTTTGACTCCCTTGGAGTCATCATCAGTTCTTGTAGATAATTAAATCAATGGGAATCTGATAACAATCATCATAGGGATTGCCTACATACATCTCTATAGGTTGACAAAAAATCATGACAAAATTATACACACAATGGCAATTGCCTAAAATACTTATCAATAGGACCTATTGATAAGTACTTTAGGGGTAGTTCCTGCTTGTAAGTTTCACAGCGAAGTATCGTGGTGAGCTATATATTCTTAAAATGGAATCTCTTTTTTTTTTTTTTTTTTAATTATACTGAAAATCTGAAAAAGAAATTAGATGATTTTTCTCAGTTGTCCAAATTTATAATAATCATCCCTCTGAAGGAGCTTCTTCTTACAGCAGATAATCCCATCTTGATTTCAAGAACTGCTGGGATTTGTTAACAACAAGTATGAACAAATGCTAACTCAAAATTTGGCTGTTTAAGAAATACAAAATCTGTATTTCATTTTGATAGAGATATTTGATCAGAAATTATTGCTATATGTATTATATTCTGTCATTTCAAAACCAGGATTACTTGACTCAAGAACTAGAAGAGATCCAAAGGAAAGCAGTAAGATTTGTTCTGAGTGATTTCCAGCAAAACAGTAGTGTTACTAAAATGTTGCAAACTTTGAGCTGGGAAAACTTGGGAGTAAGAAGATGAGCTCATTGACTCAGTGGTATGTTCCAGGCTGTCCTTGGAAAGGTGGTGGGGAACTATACTAGTTGACAAATAAGCTTGAATGGAGTTTTTAAAAGTAGGAATGATTATAATATGAAGATAAAGCTGGAATTCAAGAGGACAAATTGGGTAAATAATCATTTATTGGAAGAGGAGTTAGGGATAGGAGTTATTTACTCTAAGAGAAATGTTCAGAAGATTCCAACTTCGAGATTGTTTAAAAAAAAGAGTAGGTAAACATAACTGATAGGGAATCTGCCATCTGGGCAACAGCTTGCAGACCAATGGTGATGGATCATGGATCCAATGGACCATGGGAGACTACTGGCAAAAATGAGTGCAATTGGACTAGAAAAAAGAGTGACTGAATGGGTGGCTCTGTTTCTAGAAAATAGAACTCAGAGAATTAGAGTAGGTGAAGCTTTCTGTCCCTGTAAAAATTAAGATGGGAATTCCTCAAGGCAGTATTATTTGACCTTTATGTTTTCTTATATATAAATATATATCAATGATATGTGTAAAGAAGTGAAATCAGAGATAAAGCTTTTGCAGTTGATGTTATTCTGTACAGAGTAATAAATAAGTTACAAGATTGTGAGCAGCTGCAGGGTGACCTCAAGTAGTGTTGTGAGATGGGCTGTGGGCAATGGTATGATGATAAACGGTGATAAAAGTCAGGTTGTGAGTTTCACAAATAGGAACAAAAATGTTGCAAAGTTTGGGCTGGGAAGACTTGGGAGAAAGGAGACGAGCTGCTCGACTAAGTGGTATGTATTAAATAACACTTGTATGTTTTAATATTCATCCACCTATTCAATACAATACAATTTTTAAAAAATTAAGACATTGTATTGTATTGAATAGGTGGATGAATTTTAAAACATACAAGTGTTATTTAATACAAATATTTTCAATACGGACCCAAAAATGAATTTTATCACGTGTAATAAGTGGTATGTTCCGGGCTGTCAGTGGAGAGATGGCGTGGGAGGACATCATTAGGTGAATAAGTTTGGATGGTGTCTTTAAAAGTAGGAAAGATCACAATATGAAGATAAAATTGGATTTCAAGAGGACAAATTGGGGCAAATATTCGTTTATAGGAAGGGGAGTTAGGGATTGGAATAACTTACCAAGGGAGATGTTCAATAAATTTCCAGTTTCTTTGCAATCATTTAAGAGAGGGCTAGGAAAACAACAGATAGGGAATCTGCCACCTGGGCGACTGCCCTAAATGCAGATCAGAAGTGATTGATTGATTGACTGTTTGAAAAACACATACTTAAAACAAGACCATTACAAGCACTGTGCCTCAAACGGTAAGTAGAAAATGGATTTTAAAAACATGTATCACACACACACACTCTTTGAAAAGTTAGACAATTTTAAATTTGCATAACTTCAAAAATTAATCAAAGATCTGAGAATTTTTCATACTCATTGCAGCATTCAGTATACCAAATTTTATTACAGTCTGAGAAAGTGAGAGTGAAACTTTTTGTTGATTTTTAATTTTTGATTTCATAGCTGTTCAGAAATATTCTCTACTTCTTCTCTCTCAGCCCCTGTGGGTGAGGGCCGCAGACAATGAATACGCCCATGGGGTCCCTTGCCTATCGTAAGAGGTGACCTAATTATGGAAATGGATTATGGCATTGGAATCATGAATTGGACCCCCTGGCGATGGGAGGGTTTGAATAAATCCACAGGTAATCCTTGTGTGTCGTAGAAGGTGACAAAAATGGTCAAGTAGCCATTGGTCCCCTCTCAAGAGTTATTTCTAGACCGATCAAAATTTATGTCATGCTGCTTAGGAAAGGGCATCTTATGGATGCAATTATGCTCAAAAGCCCGAACGGTATTCACAACCCATTGGGTGGAGGCACCATGTATCCTGCAGTAGAATCCACCTGACAACATATGACAAAACCAAATGCCAGAACATTTTATAATTATCAACTTATTTTTATTTATTTTACTATTGTTACCAGTTCTGTATATGCTATGGGGAACATGCCTATGTGGATGATCTGAAGAAAGGAGCTCTGGTGCTCATTGCCTCAGTCAGCCCATCCTAGGCATCACTCAGCATCGGCCCAGGACAATAACTGCTATAACTAGGTATTGCCTTGGCTGTTTTGTTTGGCTACAGAGGCTCCTGATCTGAGTAGGTAGCATTCAGGGAGAATATTTTCGGACATGGCTTCCACTACATGTCAAAAGCCTGTTCAGGGTGGTGCTCCACCCAAGTCTTTAACTCTTGATTCCCTGTGGGGTACAACCCTATGGGAACATGCGCAGCATGAAATGATGAAATCCAGCTTTCCTAGATTTCTGGTTGCTACCAGAAGTTATGGGCATGATTTCAAGTTGGTTAAATCTATCCTTTTCAGTCAACACTTGGACTTGATGAATTGAAGAAAATGTGTATTGATAGTTTGCTCCTCAAGATATACACTGCAGTCCAGGTTGATCGGTTGCTCAAGTGTGACCACTTTGACAATATCCCTGTCATACTGAAAAAGCACAAGTCCTTGCCATGGAGTAATCTTCCACCACAACATGATCTTGAACACTGACGATGAGCTAATGAAAGACTTCAAGAATCGTGGTGTGACACGTCTAGCGCATTATACGCAAAGTCGACGGTGAAGACGTTGCCACCGGTGCTTTCATTGTCTCCTTCGCATTGTCAGTGTTACCAGAGAAAGTCAAGGTAACAACCTGTCGTTGCGATGTGAGGCCTTCCTATGCAGTGGTTCAGGCATATGGTATCACATTCAAATAAGTCTGTGTGTGGTACTTGTGGGAAAAGAAGCTCATGGCACGGAATAGTGCACACCTATAAACAGGTGCACTAATTGCCCTGGTCTTCATTCTCCTCGAGATAGAAACTGTCCTGTTTCTTTCAGTAAGAAGATCCAGGAGATCAAGACACTGGATGGTCTTTCATACCCGGAAGTGTGTCCTAAGTTTAATTCCTTGAATGTACCTACCAAGCATTATAGCATAGAGTCTACCAGGTTCGCCGTTTGTTCCAGCAACACCTTTGAAGACAGCTGTGCCGAAGGTGGCAGCAACACCGCAATGAGTAAAAGCTGGAAGGTGAGGAAAACCGAGCCTTTTACAACAGAGAAGCCTGTGACAGCACAGCAGGGGAGGAAGACAGTAGCGATGGGCAGTCTGAGATGAGGTCTCGAGATTTCTCGAGACTGGTGCAGGCATTATTTCTTGCGAGAAATTTAGAGAGATCTCGAGATCGTTGTCCCTCCATTGTGTGGCGAGCAATGTGTCATAGGCCTACAGCTAAATGGAGCTGAATGTTGTTTGTGACGAGGAAGCGAGTAGTCAGCTACAGGCCTTCCCCATTCTGTAAATACGTGTCAATAAGTGACTAGGGCGTTCATTTCTTTCATTTCTACCAAGATCTATTTCAACACAGTATAAAATGATTATAAAGGATACACATACTGACATTGTATGCAGCAGTATGTACACAAATGAGCAGGCTAAGTACAGAACCTAATGGCTACTGTAGGTGTACATCAATATACCCCACAATCAATATCCATATGACCAGTGCTTGTGTTTATGGATGTTTTGGTGACGAAGGAAATAATTCCTTACAATGTTATAGAGTATTCGTGTCATAATTAGGCACTTCATTACATGATGGTTCAATGTGTAATTGTATCTAATTGTACGCCATAACTTCAAGACGATGTCCGAAATGCTACCGTACATAAGTCGAGGATGTAGGTTATTTTGAAGAAATGCCACATAGCACAGCTCGCTGTGTTGTTTATTCAAAAGGAGTAAAATACGACAGCAGAAATACTTCTGGGATGATCTGGTACTTAAAAACACATAATATCCCTAAAGAGGAATTGTCACAGTGAACACCTCCGGCCTGGCCTGTATCACAAGAAGCTATCCTGTCAACAACAGTTGTGAGGTATCAAGGTAGATGTACATACTATCTACAGTAATTCACAAATTATGCAGGGTTATTCAGCTAAGATGTCCACCTCAAATAACTCGTGAACCGTTTAAGATACTGACATTGTTTTCACTTTTGTTAATGGTATTAAGGGGATCGTAGTTGAACGTGTAGTACTTTTCTAGGCTTTTGACAAAATTAGTCGGCACACATATTTCCATATGAGAAATGCTGACTATATACTATCAAGCTTACACTTGTAGTTACTGGGGCATTGCACAGATTGCAGCGCAGGATAATCGGTCTTGAGAGCATTGCCCATCACTACCCTGTCAAAAGAATTGGAGCAAACTCAGACATTTTAGATTACACATTCCACTCACGTGTAATGGTTGTTGCATATGCAACAAGGCACATCTTGCCCCATCTCAAGTTTAATTAATAATACACGCCTCTAGTATCCAGGTAGGTGCACTTCTTATCTACAGTTATTCACAAATTATGCAGGGTTATTCAGCCAAGATGTCCACCTCAGATACTCGTGAACCATTTTAGATACTGACTTTTGTTTTCACTTTCGTTGATGATATTAAGGGGCTTATAGTTGAACATGCAGTACTTTTCCAGGCTTTTGACATAATTTATCAGCACACATATTTCCATATGAGAATGTTATTTCACGCAGTAACTGGTTATGGTATACTATCAAGCTTACACTTGTACTTACTGGGACATTACCCAGCACAGGAGAATTGGTCTCGAGATCTGTGATGTCAGTTTCGAGAGAGTAGAAGTCAGGTCTTCCTGAGAGGAAGCAAAGGTGCATGGTATTTGAATTTTGCTTCCCATAATGGAGCATACTGGTACAGGAATATTTCCTTAATATTTGGTATTAGGCAGTCGACAACTGGAAAATTCTGCTGTATTTGCTCAGCAGCTGATAAGGAAGATACATTAAATGGATCATTTTTGGATAGAATAAACATAAGCATCGGTTCTAACAATAAGATTAATTCTTGCTTAACCTCACCATTCCACAAAATCTTAATGGCATTGCCAAAAAGTACTGCTGTTGTAGAATTGTTAGCAGCATCTAGAATATCTGAATGAAGTAAAAATACATTGCCTGAACGATCCATGAATAGCACGCCAATTACAACATTTGCAACATACCTCCCACAAACATCCGAATTCTCATTAATGGATACCCAGATGCTCTTGTTGCCTACATTAATTCTAATCTTCTGAAGTGCATCTTCATAACAAAAGGGCAAAAGTCTTTATCACAGGTTCGCCTCGTCCAGGATTGATTGTATTTTATATGTAGTTAGGAATTTTCTGAAGGGCTCGTTCACTTAATTATGTCGAAATTGGCAGATACCAACGTTTTGCACAGGTCTATTGAAAAATCTGAAAGTTTGGTAGACTATGATCTCCCTGTATCAAACAAAAGATCATGCCTACTCTGTTTTAAAGACTTTCAATTCAGGCAGCTTTTACGAAGGTCAATCAAATATAAATGGGATTTTTGTTCCTGAATGTCAACAGTTCGTAGAACTGGCTCCGCACTTCTGCGTTGCTTTGGCGGGACCGTTAAGAGTGGGGAGTGTGTGCTGTTAGATATTTCCCGCCGTTTTGTCAGTAACACTCACGATGTCGGAGCAACAGGTGCACCCCTCCACTGCACAGCGCATAATTATAAAATTTCTTGCTCGTGAAGGAGTTACAGCACCAGAAATTTTCCAGAGATTGACTGCACAGTTTGGTGATCAAACATTGTCAAGGACGCGTGTGTGTAAGGAGTGGCGGAGGAAAGGCCTCAGCACCAGTGAAAGTCAAAACTCGACTGTCAGCTGGCAAGGTTCTTGCAACAGTTTTTTTTTTTTTTCTTTTCCGATCAGTGAGGCATTTTGCTGATTGATTTTTTGCATGTGCGATGAACAATCAATGCTGCTTACTACTGCGAGCTGTTGAACAAGGCAAGGGTTGCACATCGCCGCAAAAGACGAGACAAACCGATTCAACAATATGTGGCCCCATACTGCAGCTCTAACTGTCTCCAAGCTACAGGAAATGCACTGGACTACACATGATCATCCTCTTTACAGCCCGGACTTATCGCCCTGCGATTTCCATTTGTTCGGAATGCTTAAAGAAGCTCTAGGAGGGCAACGATTTGAAGATGACGAGAGTGTGGAGAACTTCGTGCGTAACTGGCTGCTGACACGTCCCTGTTATTTTTACGACGAGGGCATCAAAAAGCTGCCCATACGCTGGGACAAAGGCATTTCCAAAGCAGAAAACTATGTGGGAAAATAAATTGTAATTTCCTTGTGTTTTTCAATAAATGAATTTAAATAGAAAATAAAATCCCATTTATATTTGATCCCCCCTGTATGTTCAGCCATAGCACAGTGCTGTTGCACATTAAATTGCTTTTACTGCCACTATCTTAACTTCACATGCTTTATAAAAGATTGTTCCATCAGTACTGAAGATCTCTTCATCAAACTTTCACATAATTTTACACCATCACTGCATATAATTTTAGACATGATGGGATTCATTGCAGTATTACAGGTGTGACCAATCTGTTGAAATTGGTGGTGAAAGGGAAAGGGGCTGTAACTGAATCTGTCCAAGATGGCAGGGTTGAGAAAGAATGTGGAATTTTCTTGTGTGCTGATTGCTTCAGAGCTTAATATATCTACTTGAATGACATCCTATTCAATGAGACATCTGTGCAGCAGCGCTTTCTTGGAATCAAGTCTTCTAAATCTGCTACCTGTCTGTTCCTGGAAAAGAAAGAAAAAAGTATATATTGAACTGTATCATATGACAGTCCTAAGGCCAATATTTAATGCCCAAAACATACAGGAAGCTAGCGCCGAGGAATGAACGGGGGGGGGGGCAGTGTCAGTGAGCCACATTCCATGTTGCTAGGCAGGCCAAACAGAGAGTGCTAGGGTATGTCAACTGTATGAGAGAGAACAGTGCTTGGAGCGAGCAGGTTAGAATGTTTGAATCTTGTTTGGGGATCCACCAGATACCACAGCGGGCCAGCAAAATACGAGAGAAGACAGGCCTGGTATCATCTGTATATGAGTCTTTAATTACAACAGGGAGCCGACTTCTGCAAAGATGAAATGGTGATAAATTATTACTTAATTTATCGAGTGTCATTTAAATTTCATAACTGTGCCTTATTTATAACATCCACGTTTTGAATGTCCGTTAGGGTGAAAGTCAGGATTCTTCACAAAAAACTAGTGTTTGTTTCTTGGTACTTCCCTGCAAGCGGCATGGGTTGTTGTGACTATAAAAGAAGGCAGCCCCAAGTGATACTATTGACATTTGGATGGCATAGTGTGCATATCACAAAAGCACAGGTTTAGAAACAAAGCAGTGAAGAGAAATTATTCCAGTTGAATTTAGGAAGTGCATTAACAGGCTCATCCTGAGCAAGTAGTAATATTAACTAGTGTCCTTAACATATCCACAAAGACGCACACGAGATGCTGTCAGTTGGTACAATTATTTTATTCACATCTATGTACAAATTAAACACACATATAACCTTGATCACTGCTCCCACAACAAAACACTCCCATCACAAATCGCCATTTTAACAGTTGACTGTCACTGCACATGGAGATTGCAACCTTAACACACAGTTGAAACAGATGACTGCGTAAAAGCATGTCACAAGTATAATCTTGCTACACCATAACTCAATAATTCATCGTAACCAATGACTCCAACCAATAACTCTCTCGTCACCATCAAAATCGTCTCCTTATATATGTGCCTGACCAGGCTTCCAGAAAGATATGACAATTCTAGAGTGCCTAATACATAGATTATAATGTACAGAATATTCTCAGTCGTTCTAGTGCCTATTACCATTCTGAAAGTTACAGTGTGTTTCACAATTATGGATTACAAATTATATATACACGTAAGAATGAAGTATATACAGGATCTCACATTAATTGAACTGATATAAATGTCTATGTACAGCACGTTTCATGACATAACCTCGCACATAATACGATCATTCGACTACGTAAATAATAATACTAATACTAAATGGATGTACATCACTTCATAGCCATACATACAAGTAATAATAATCCAAGCTCGATATTTGCATTAGTTACCCATGGGTGAGAGAATATTGTTTTCAAGTTATATCTGTTTATCACACTTGCATCATCCTAATAGACATGTGTTATATTTTGGGGCTGATGACCTAGATGTTAGGCCCCTTTAAACAACAAGCATCATCATCAGTTATATTTCAGTTAAACGGTGTGCGCAAAGTGAAGAGGCAAACCGCTGAGCAGACTCGAACGTGACAGGGTTTTCAACCCTTAATCAGGAGCTATTAAGGTCAGACTAATACCTGTGTAGCGGATATAGCAAATTGATGTCCACTTCCTAGGTCACGTCACAGTAAGCGCAAGTGTGGTAAATACAGAGTCAGAGATGATCTGTGTAATTGTCTACACAAGTTCCAGAGGTCATCTGGAATCCAGTAGTACTGTAGTACTGTACAATGGTGTGCTAAACTATCACAATAGCCTGGATGGGGAGCTGAGGCAACAGAGGAACCCAGATAAGTTGGAACTAATTTTATGCATGAAGTGAAAGTAGGTCGCACTCAAGTCAAGGTTTCTTTCTAAATAATATATTTAATTAAGCCCATGGGGGCCTTAAGATTCTTGAGAAAATCGGAGAGCAGATTGCAAGTCATCTTAGACCCACAATTTAAAGAGGAACAGTATGGCTTCAGGCCTAACAGTTCCATGACAGACCTAATCTTGAGTGTCTGTATGTTAATGGAAAAATATTAGGAAAAGGGCAAAGATCTGTTTATGGTTTTCCTTGACATTGAGAAGGCATATGACAGCATTGCAAGAGAGCAGATATGGGAATGCCTGAGAAAAAGGAATGTGCCAGAGGAACTAGTGAGGAAAGTTCAGATGCTGTATGAGAACTGTACCAGGTGTGTGCGATTGGGTGACAGACATTCATCCTGGTTCAAGACCGAAAGTCGAGTCCAGCAAGGCAGTGCACTATCCCCATTATTGTTTATCACCATCATGGATGACATAATGACGAACATCAAGAAAACCTCTGATGAACTAAATGCAATGGACTTTGCTGATGATGTTATGATCTGGGAAGAAACTGAGGAACAAGTACCGGTACAGTCGAGACTCAATGAATGGAAGGTTAAGTTCCAGGAGTTCAATCTCCAGATAAGCGAACTCAAAACAATAGTGATGGCAATAAACAGAGAGGGACGACCAGTGAACATCATGTTAGGAGACCATCCACTAGAAAGTGTGGAAAGCTTTACATACCTCGGCGGTGTAATATCTTGAGATACACTAGGCCACAAAGGAGGTGGCAAATAGGGTGCAGAAGAGCTCTCATTTTTACCAACAAGTACAAACACTCCTCCGGGATCCCAAAATACCAATAAAATCAAAGCTGGTGATGTTCAATCAGTACTTCATACCAATCTTAACTTATGGTATTGAGACCTGAACCCTTACTAAGAAAGACTCAGCAAGGTTGCAGGCATCTGAGATGAAGTTCCTTAGATCTACAATTCAAAAAACCAAACTGGACAAGTTGAGGAATGATGTGGTTAGGGAGGAAGCAGGGATTGTTACATCATTGTTAGATCGGATCAGGTTGTTTGGGCATGTAATGAGAATGGAGCCAACAAGGACATCATATGTTAACTTGGTGCAACATGCGGCAGGGAAACGGATGGTGGGAAGACCAAGAACCCACTGGATGGACATTGCAGATCGAGTAAGGACACTGGAGGACATAATTAACAACAGAACGTATCTCAATAAGACAGAATGGAAGAGGCTCGCCAACAGCACCTGGGAAACTGGAACTGTAAAATGATGATGATGAAGAACCCCATGGGGCAATTTTCAATATCTATAAATATGTTCAGGACCGAAAGAATGATTTGATAGTGTATTAGTTTTGTTTGATTTTAGTTTGGATATGAGGGTAACCTGTTATTTAGTTGGTTCTGTACGATTTATATAGGTCTCCTAGTGTCTCAATGCGAGACATGGTAGTTCGGGAAGTAAAGGTTTTTTTGTTTGATGGAGGATGGAGTGCCACACAAGCTTTCAAATTAGGAGTCTAGTGTATAGGAATATTTAATGAACCTAAGAGTACCGGTAGTGTGTTCATGCATCTTTAGAATTAAGGCATGTTTTACATCTGGCTAGTCAATAGCAGAGGGATGTGTTTATCTCCACCATTGTATTCAAAAGGATCTTCCAAGTAAAGTTGCAGGCTAACTTTAACTATGCTCATGAACTGAACCAGGGTCTGTGGTATATGAGGCTGAGATGCGCGGAGAATATTTTGGGTAGCCCGATATTGAAAGAAAGAAAGCATAGAGTTTACCTGCCGAGGTTTATATAGTCTCTGTGTGTGTGCTCCTGGCAATAATGTGTATTAAGTGATTTCAAACGACCACAGCACCGAGTTTTGTTCCGTTATGCAGGAAGAACCTGTCATAATGCGAGAGGGTGAATGTAAGAGTCTCAAGTGTGGGACAAGGCCTTGAAATGTAAAGCACACCCAGTACCATTATTTGGAGAATGAGAATGAGAGGGAGAACTAGTAGGGGATGCTTGGCCCACATATACAAAGATAGTATGTTTTACTCTGTAGTCAGCTGATTCATGTTTTTAACACGTTGAGTGCCAAGCGACCCCATATGGGTACGTGAGAGTAGTCAGGTTTTTGAACTTCACGTCCCCATATGGGGTCGTACGTTCGTTCTTAATCGAGAACTGTGCGAACCCATTTGGGTGCGCAGTAAGTATGTGATTCGAAGCTGTATAAGTTTTCTTCCTGCCATCTGCTGGTCGTCTATTTAAGTACGTGCATAGTCCACCTTCTATTCCTCAATTCCTGTTTTGGTGTGACCCCATACGGGTACGTCAAGAGTGCTTTGTAGGGTGACACAGTCATTGTCTATCTCGCGCACGGATTGTTTATGTAAGTGTACAGTGGTGTGAGTTTCTTTTTCTTTTTTAAGTCGTTATGAGTAAATCGAGCAGTAAAATACTTAGTGGAGATAGTCTGGACGATATATCGAACAAGTCGGACAATGATGTAAACGAAGTATATAGTTAGGCTACAGTGATTTTGAACCCAGTACAGAGCAAATAGCGATCTAGCACGTTCGTCCATATTGATAAATTACAGTCTTCAGCATACACATCGCCGCTGTATTTCGGGTTTCCAAGCCAGCTGTTGCAACAATTATGACCGTCTTCAACGATATAGTCACTGGTTCCCACGTTGCACAATCATCACTGCTAGGTTCTCTTACTCAAATTAAATGTTATACAAACAGAATGATATACTTATTCAATATTCCGTAACTACTAATTCTTCTTATAATAATATTCTGTTACATCCTAATTAACCAAATTTACATGATTTTCACTACTTTATATAACAACATTTTATAGGAAAATTTCCTAACCTAAAATCAGAAGATCGCCGTGTACAAACATTTCCTGATCTAAAATCGGGGATCGTACTTTTTGCGGCTCCAGTATGAACAGGCTAACACGTCTTTCATAATCAAGAGCATATAACGCGTCCCTGCAAAGGAAAAGGTAAGTATGACCTAGCGTCGGGACAGTAACTACTGTATAAGTGCGACCCCATATGGGTGCGCGTGTTCGCGTACAATTCGTAATGACCAATACGACCCCATATGGGGTCGCAATATTTTACCTAATATACATAATAAGTTGACTTAATATATCATAAATACATCCTCATTTCAGCGATTATTTGCTTGGTTAAGCCTGTGAACATTTTGGCACCAGGGAGTAACTCGATGTTATTAGCTCACGGCACTAGACGGCAGTCCTATGAAATTCGGTCTGGCACTCAACGTGTTAAATTTGGAAGCTGGAAGGAATGCTTGCGCTCTCAAGTGCAGGCCATTGACCGGGAGGACGTGATAGCAAAACTCGATCCTATCATCAAGACCAGTGTACATATTTTTGTAGACTTATTTGCTTTACAGGTTCAGTGTATTATTTTGTGATGTTATATTTGTTTTTGATATTCTTGTGTCTTGATCTTATTGTGTCATAATGTTATCATTGATTAAGGGATATTAGCCCATGTGCTATTCTGGGGCGAGAGGTTCTGCCTTCATTCTATTGATCATGAATTGGATCACATGTTAGAATCTGTGTCTTTTTGGGGGAATATAGGGCCGGTCCTAAACCAGTGTTATTTGTGTATTTACTTGTGTCCCTGCTTACTGGGAGTTACTTAACTTGAGTTGTACGAAGTATAAGCCTTTATTTTTTCCTCCTATTCAGTACCTTATTTAACCTGCCTGAGGGGGTTACAAGTTCATGTCAAATTTCCTTAAAAAACAGCCCTTATTTACGGGCCATCTTCAGTGGACATTTTTAAGGTATTAGCTTGTGTTGTACTCGGTACAAGATTGTACAGTTCAGCACTGTTGATACGGATCATGAAGTTTATACTATGCAATTACTGAGTGTGAATCTTTCTGATTTTAGTTTCATGTACTGTATCTGGAATATTTAGATAGGGACCCATGGCCAATCGAGCTCCAATTATTCTGCTAGTATAATGTTGTGACCAGGATACTCGGCTCATTTTCTATATTAACATTTTGCTTGTAATCCGGTTTGTTACCCGAAGTCACAGTGTGACTATTTTTTAATATTCCATGCAAATTTGTATGTGTTGATTTTCATTGGAGATTTTTCATTTGATACTTATGTTTTGGTCCATTAAATTCATTCTACCCCATATCTGTTGAGTTCTCATTCACTATTATGTTTAGATCCCTATCCTATTGATAATTTATACTTATTTGTGTAGATAATTTTCATGACCCGTTTAGAACGCTCCACGTTCTCTACTCACTAGTTGACCAGGCAAAATTAGGACGGGTGATAAGGTACAATATCTACTGCAGTATGTAGAAATTCTGTGTTTAACATGTGACACAGATAAACAGCTACAACAAAAATACTCAAAATATAATCAAATATGAACTTATATCACTAAACTGAGCTTAATATGACCAAAACATTAAAAATTGCCAAATTATGCATTTTATGCAACATAAAATTGCCTTAAACAAGGTCAAGGACTAATCATTCACACTCATTTTTCAGATTTCGGGTAAAATTAGCTTGGGGAAAGAAATATTACTTTTCATTAACATCTGAACCTTATCCATTATACTCCCCCCTCCATTTGTAGCATAGACAAAAGTGAATTTGAGCATGAAATGTGATCAAAACAGACTCTATCTTTTATTGTTTGATTGCATTGACACCATACACTATAATGAACACACAGTTAGCATGGGCAGAACTATATTTCTCAAACTATTTCTTGTGCTTCAGGAACTGACAAGAATGTTTGCTCCAGTAGTTTCTAAAAGATTATATGGAGTTGACATTATTGTTACTACCACAAAAGTAGGAAAAAGAGAGTGTTGAAACAATGGTTTACAGAAGCCTTCTTTCCTTTTTCAGAAGTAGTTTTAGATTTCTGAACTACAAACAGTGATGTGACTTGTCTTGAAAATATTCCTTCAGGCAAGACCATAGAGTTGCTCCAGTTTCCTCCTGGTACTACAGAAAAAACTTAACCTCTGGATAAGTTTCCTTTCTGGCAGTGGAAAGCTCTTTATCACCACTTAACAGAAATGATGATGTTGGTCAGATGAGAACATTCGTGAAGAGGTTTTCCACAGAGGCAGCATCAGTCAATGAAACATACAAATCAACAGCCCCTTAGATGGGAAAATACTGGAGAGAATAAGACCCATCTTCACACAGATCAACAGTTATGTCTCTGGGGAAGAAACCTAAGAGGATTGAAAGTCAGATTGCAAATAAAAAACTGCAACAGGTTGGTCATTTTAATTACTTAGGTTGTATAATCTCCCAGGATGGTGGTATAGAAAGTGAAATTTGTATGTAGAAAATCTAATGCTGTGAGCTCATATTTGAGGATTGAGGGTCCTTGATCATCGATTAATCCAGAGGTGTTCATACTTTTCATCCTGTGAGCACACAGCGTATGAGCGGGCAGGCGAGCGGGAAGCGATCATTGTGTGAATTTCAGCTACAGCAATGTTGTGGCTGTGTCACAGGCCGTCAAGCTTAATGAACCAAACAGAGTGGGCTTTGGCTCTACATTGGCTAGTTTTACTAGATTTACAGCACAGTATTCGGGAGGCAGAGAGGCTGATCTTCACCGTCAGCTGTCCTGAGGATGGTATTCCATGGTTTTCCATTCTCCTGTACTAAGGCAGATAATCATCATCATCCTAAACCATCTCCAGTTTCCCAGATGTGGTATATGAGCCTCCTCCATCTCATCCTGTCCTTGTACCATTCCTCCTCCACCAACTTGTCCCAATCATGACCTCTCAGCAGTACATCATTCTTAACTAAATCTATCCATTTCCTTCGTGGCCTTCCCACAGGTCGTCTTCCTTCTACTTTTCTGTCAAATTCCTTCCTTGCAGTTCTGTTAACTGGCATCCTCTTCATGCGACTAAACCACTTCAGTATTGATATCTGAATCTTATTGAGGAGAGAATCATCTATTCCTACTTCTTCTCTAATTTTCTCATTCCTAAACTTGTCTTTCCTGGTTTTCTGGATCATAGTGCGTAGGAACTTCATTTCAGCTGCCTGGAGTTTGGAATTATCTCTATTGGTCAGTGTTGTGGTTTCGAGACTGTATGTAAGAATTGATGTATATTAGGACTTGTACAATGTCATTTTTGTTTTCATAGGTATTTGCTCATCCCACAGCAGGGTCTTACCTGGTGGTAAAATTGTGTTGCCTTATTGATTCGATTTTTCACCTCATGTTTTGTTAGGTTGTCATTTGATAGAACGCTACCCAAGTATTTGAAAACTGGAATGCTGTCCAGTTGGGCTCCATTTAACATGCCTATTGGTTCTGCTCCTTCCCCATACACTTCCATCACCACTGTCTTGGTCTTACTGATGTTTGAACCATATTTCTTAAACTCCTCATTCCAGCTTTGCATTCTCTCTCCCAATTTCTCTTCTGACTCACTCCATATCGCAACATCATCTGCAAATGTGAAGGCTTTGATATCTCCATGTTCTTTCCTTTTAATAGATTTCATTACTGCATCCATCACAATAATAAATAGAAGTTGTGACAATGAGCTGCCCTGATGCACTCCTCTCTTTGTTTCAAACCAGTCCGACAAACCACGTCCTACTTGAATACAACTTCTATTCCCACTATACAACATTTTCACTCTGTCTATGAGGCTGTCTCGCAGTTGCAGTTCTTTCATGCATTACCAAATTCTTTCCCTTGGTACACTGTCACAGGCTTTCTCAATGTCCAAAAATATTAGAAACAAAGGCTTGTTCTTGTCCCAGTATTTTTCCATTAGCATCCTAATTGCAAATATAAGGTCTGTAGTTGACCTTCTTGGTCTGAAACCATACTGCTCTTCTTCCAAAATTGGTTCAACAATATCTCTGATTCTGGTCTCTGTTATTTTTTCCAATATTTTCCGGACATGAGATAGTAGTGTAATACCATGATAATTAGTATATTTTCGTTGGTTTCCTTTCTTGAACAGAGGTACAATGATGCCCATCTTCCAGTCCTCAGGAATAGTACTTTCCTCCCACACCTTGTTGAGCAGTCTGTAGAAACATTGGATTCCTGGAATTCCCTCCACTTTCAGCATATCTGCACTTAGTTCGTCTATGCCCACTGCCTTTCCTTTCTTCATGCTCTTGAGCGCATTTTCAACCTCAAGCCATGTAATTGGTGGTTCAGTTGTGGTTCCTCGACTTGGCTCTCCTCTATTCGTTGTTATGTTTTCTGTATTTCCATTCAGCAACTTTTTGAAATAGATCTTGAGTTCCTGTTTAATTTCTCCCTCTTCTTGTGCCAGAGTTCCATCATCACGTTCTATTGCTTTTATGGTATCTTGATCCCTTTGCTTGTTTTTCACTACTCTGTATAGCAATTTCGTATTTCCTCTACTGTCCTCTTAAAATTTGTCTTGTTTCTTGTTCCTTGTTCCTGTATACTCCTTGGAGTCTTTGTATTTCTTGTTCATTTCATTCTTGTCCCTGTTTTTGTTTTTCCTTGTCCAGTGCCTTCTTTATTTGGTTTCTTTCTTTCACCGCTGTTTTCACTCTGTCATTCCACCATGGTATCTCCTTTTTTCTTTTGATGGAACTTGTAACTCTACATAGGCTTTTGGCTTCTCCCACAAAGGTGTCTTTAAAAGCTTTCCACTCTTCATTAACGTTGGTTAATTCACCCTTTGACAGACTCTGTTGAATCCTTAGTTTGTATTCTTCATTAATTTGGACTTCTTTCAACTTCCAAGTTTTAACCCTTGGTTTTTTCATAATAATTTTCTGCATTTCATTAGTCTTATCTTTGGAGTCTACTACCAGCAATCTGTGGTCACTGTCCATGCTTTCACTAGGGATGACCTTTACATCTGTGATGTATCTACCACCATCTTTGTTTGTGATTATGTAGTCAATCATTGTTCTATACTGGTCATCCCAACTGTACCTTGTTACTCTGTGACTGTTTCTTTTTTTTTTTTTTTTTTTTTTTTTTTTTGAAGAATGCATTTTTGATTATAAGATAATTTCTTCTGCACAGATCTAATACTTGTTCTCCTTCTGGGTTCCTTTGTCCAAATCCATGTGAACAAATGATGTTCTCATACCCCAGTCTGTTTACCCCAACTTGCACATTTAGATCTCCAATAATAATAATAATAATAATAATAATAATAATAATAATAATAATAATAATAATAATAATAATAATAATAATGTTTTCCTCATTAACTGTATCTTCCAGTCCTTGCGGAAATTTCTCTTTGTCTTCCTCACTGCAGCCCGTTTGTGGGGCATACACTTGTATGATGGTGTACTTAGTGTTCTTCAGTTTCATAAACATTTTAATGATTCTATCACTTTTGAAGATAACTTCAGCTGTAGCATCAGTCCCTTCGTTAATTAAGAATCCAACACCATTTTTCGCTACCTTCTCCTGTCCACTCCAGTATAATTTGTATCCTCCATGAAGTTTCTTACTTCCAATCCCTTTCCATTTGGTCTCACTTAATCCCAATATTGATATTTTTCTTCTATCCATCTTGTCCAGGAGTTCTTCTACCTTTCCAGTTAATGACAGAATGTTCATAGTTCCAATTCGGTATTTGAATCTCTTATTTATTTTGGGTTTCCTTTCAGAACATTGTATATCATCAGCCTTACAGTCATCATACTTCACAATTGTCTGAGAGGACATGTCAGTCTGGTCTATAATCTTCTTTCCAAGGCTCTTTTTCTTATTGAAAGCGACTGTACTCAATATTCTCCTGCTGACTTGCTAGGCTTAATGCATAAGAGGATTTTCTTTCAGGGTTTACTCCCTTAGCCTTTGAGGATGCCTTCCTCATCCTATAAGGCAGTAGGTTCCATCTGTACACCCCCAGAAGGAAGGGTTGCCTCTTCTGCCATCTCCACCGTACCAAAGTTCATCTTCTCCACCGTAGATGCCGTTTAGGTCTTTACCCTTAAGCCAGGGCAAGAGCCCTCCATATTTATGTCCCCTGGGGAGAGGGTGTCTCAGTATTCTAAAGCCCCCAGGAATTGGGCTACCTGTTGGTCCGTGGGTTATTTTGGTTATTTCAAACCAGCCCTACATACTGTAGGGGGCCCCTGTCCGCCACCTGGGGATGCGCTCTGTAGGGATCAGGTTCCCCTGGTTACTTATTGGAAGTTAACCCCACCCACAAGGAGTGAGGACAAATCCTTTTATAGGCCACGGCCATCATCCCCTCATTTCTGCACCTCAAATTACCGCTTCAAATCTCCTTGGCCTGTTACTTATTTCTATTCTATTTGCGTATATTTATTGGAAGAAGCAGAATATATATGGGAAAAGAAGCTTTCAGAAAGGTGACAGGACTTTTGATGTTTTTTTTTGTTTTTTGTTTTTTTGCTAGGGGCTTTACGTCGCGCCGACACAGATAGGTCTTATGGCAACAATGGGATAGGAAAGGCCTAGGAGTTGGAAGGAAGCGGCCATGGCCTTAATTAAGGTACAGCCCCAGCATTTGCCTGGTGTGAAAATGGGAAACCACGGAAAACCATTTTCAGGGCTGCCGATAGTGGGATTCGAACCTACTATCTCCTGGATGCAAGCGACTTTTGATGTCCTAGGCAATGTCTATTAATTTAAGAAAGAGGTTCACAAATTGTTTTGTTTGGATCGTGCTGTCATATTGAGCTAAAACATGGATGATAAGAAAGAAAGATACAAATTGTTTGGAAAATTTTGAAATATGGTTGTGGAGAAGAATGGAAAAAGTGAAATAGAGTGGTAAAATTAGAAATGATGAAGTGCTAAGAAGAGTAGGAGAGAATAGACACCTGACAAATATGATAAGGAAGAGGAAAATATCCTGGTTGGGTCACAAACTATGTAGAAATTATCTTCAGCAGAGGGCAATGTAGGGAAAAATAGATGGAAGAAGAAGGTTTGAAATGTTAACAGATGTCAAGCAAGGTAGAAGCTATGAAAAACTGATATAAGATGCCCAGGACAGAAAAATCATGGAGGATGTCCAGTTGATTCCTGTCACAAGACAGATTCACAGAACAAGAAGATGCTTTTAGGCCTGTATAATATTATATATACTAGCTGATGTACCCGTGCTTCGCTTCGGAAAGACTGACTTGGTGGTTTTCCTAACTGAATTCAACATAGGTCATTACAAAAATGTCAGTAGGAATGTAGGGATTGAAAGCAGCGTTATCATATAAAATACTCTATCAAATGAAAAACCGCACACTTTTTCACTTTCAACGAACAGTACTACAGTGCCGATCTAAGAGTCCAAAGTTCCAGAGCTGGAATAACCAGGTCGCAGACTGCCGTGAACACTCCTCTGTCATTATTCCGTTAAATATGCACACTACTCATTCCAATCGGTGCCTCAGAGTAGGGATTGAATAGCTCGAATACTATGATGAACCAGTGTGTTACGTACCAGAAATATCAGAAAATGTATGAACCAGAGGAATGGCATGCTAAAGAAGAAAGTTATCTTACTCCCCAGCTACTTCCCGCCAATATACAGACAGGCTGTTACAGTCGGTACGACCGGGCGAGTTGCCCGTGTGGTTAGGGGCGCTAGCTTGCATCCGGGAGATAGTGGATTCGAACCCCACTGCCGGCAACCCTGAAGATGGTATTCCGTGGTTTCCCATTTTCACACCAGTCACACCAGGCTGCACCTTAAAGCCAAGGCCGCTTCCTTCACACCACTATTCATTTCCTATCCCATCGTCGCCATAAGACCTACCTGTGTTGGTGCGACGTCAAGCAAATTAAGAAAATCTCGGTACGCTGCAGTAATCCTATCTATCGGGGATGAGAGAAAACAGAAGACAAAAAGCACATCACAACAAACAGTGGTCAATGTAATGTTATTGTTGATAAAGTTTATGAGCTTTCTATATTGCAGGCCTTCACATTAGTTTTCTTTCGACTCTGTGATATTAGGGTGTCTTACAAAATTATTGATATCGTAGACTGTAGTTCCTTATTCTCAGACTTTACATATCGATTTACGCTAAATTCTGTTTACCCATTTTCTCGTGACTCGGCGCTGATATGGACTTAGTAACAAAAATCCAAATTCATGAATATCTCTGATTATATGCGGTACGGTAACAATGTATAAGACATAAGTGATGGGAAATTTAATAACTTCTTACATAACTACTACTAACTTACGACATAACTAAAGTTATCTTAGTTATGTAGTATTTATCGATACGACCACTAATAACATAAATAACTTCGCCTAAATTACGTTTTCACTCAACGTGAAGAAAATAATTTTTAGTCTAGATTGCAGTGGTTCATCACCCGACATCACATACCGAGTTTTATTAAATTCTCTTCAGCCGTTTTCTATTGATGCGAGTACAGACAGACAGACAGAAATTACGGAAAAGTAAAAAAATGCATTTTCTTGTTACTGTGGTCATGACCGATACAGAAATACCATTCTTTTCAAATTCTGAGCAATGTACAGACAAAACTCTTATTTTATATATATAGATTACATTTCAGGCCTTCCCCTAAACTACCATTTCACTCAGTGCGAATAACATTATTGATAGTCTAGATTATAGCGACCTATTCCCCGACTTTGCATACCAATTTTCGTGAAGATACGACCACTAATAAAATAAATATTTGACAGTTAAATTTTAGGCCTTCCCCTAAACTACCATTTTTCTCAGCGTGTATAGCCTATATTGTAGCGACTTATTTCTCATCTTTGTCTAGCGATTTTCATTAAGACACGACCACTAATAACATAAATATTTGAGAATAAAATTTCAGGCCTTCCCCTAAACTACCATTTCACTCAGCGTGATTAAAATAATTTATAGCCTAGATTGTAGCGGTTCATCACCCGACTTTACATTTCGATTTTCATTAAATTCTCTTCAGCCGTTTTCTTGTGATGTGTGTACATACATACATACAGACAGACAGAAATTACGGAAAAGTAAAAAATGCATTTTCTTGTTACTGTGGTCATGACCGATACAGAAATACCATTCTTTTCAAATTCTGAGCAATGTACAGACAAAACTCTTATTTTATATATATAGATGAAAACTTTTGGACTCGTGAACTTTTGAAAATTATTAATATAGGAAAATCTTGATATGTTGTTTTCACTACTTAATATTTCTGGACTAGTGAAGAAAATTATTTATTTATTATTTGGAACTAAATGAACATTGCAAGAATTATGTTCAAAGAAATCTTGGTATTTAAAATTTATGTATTGTGTAAGTGTGGTTTAAAACTTATGAGGCAGTTTCCAGTCGTTTCCTGTAGTTTGCTGGTTCATCAGAAAGAATTTTCTCGAAAAGCTTTCTGATAGGCCAGAATAACAAGGTTTCCTGTTGGTGAATCTAATGTCTGGAGTAGTATTCAGGCTTACCTGATTGGCTATTCGCGAGTTTCTCAATTTCCGGCCCTTTGCTTCTCTGCGGGAGTGGAAGTCTTGTCTGTGTCTTTGATTCCTGACTGTTTTAGGAGGCGGATGCACGTCTGCTTTCGTCCCGCTTGGGATGCCAGTCCTGTAGGTAAGCTCTATGTTCTTGTTCTTAACTTGATTTAATTTCTGTGTCACCTTTTCCCTTTTAGGAGTTTACTGCAGACATGGGCATTCGCCAACATGTTCGTCAAAATGATTTAGCTCTACAGTTATATATATCATTATTTTGTTTTGGAGGCAATTCCCTTTTCTTGTTTTGAATGTTCTAATTAAATATAATGTTGGTTTAAGGTCTTATAAGTAATAATTTTCCATGGGGTAGCCTCCGGTATTTCCATTTCAATTTAATGTGTATCAATTGACGATATGCACCTTTTACTGAAGTGTTTTAGGAAAGGCAGCAACTCAATTGGCCTCTGCATTAATTTTTTAAAACTTCTTTCAACTATCTGTCTCTTAGTAAATGTTTCAACATGCCCCTTCCTTAATTTCATCTGTTATAGGGGATTAGCCCTCGGTAAACTGTATCACGTTGATTTAATTTTCTTTAATATAATCTCAAATGGCCATCGTCTGTAATTCTGATAACTGACTGTCACGATTTATCGTACACTATTGTAACGAGATATGCATGTATTTAGGTTAAATTTTCCTTCAAGAAGAAAGCAAGGCCTTTAGTAAGAGATGTGCGGCAGCACATACATTTGTAATATATAATTGTCTTTGATCAAAATGTTATTGATATGAACCTCGTGGTTTTTTAGGAACAATTTTATCTGATTTTGATTCGCTATGTTATTTTGGTTGTTTTGCTAATTAATTTGTTCTGTACCTTAACCTTCTTTTGTTAATTCAGTAAAACAGTGTTCAGAAAGGGATAACCGTTGATTTCTTTTTCACCACAACGCGAAACTTTCTCATGGACCTTGTAGGGTTTGCAGCAGTCACCCCATTTCCTTTCTTATAGTTGTCATGTTGTTCAACCTGATATTTATTTTTCTATGCTGTTTCTGGAGTATTAATCTGGTGTGTGTTTTATTTAATTTAAAGTGTTCAATTCTCATGAAGTCTAAAATTTTTAATTATTATTATTCTTGTTCTTGTGTTATGTAATCCCGTAGCGGTTACAAAGATATTGAGCGGATACAATAAAGAGAATACCAGTACCTCAAAATATGTTTGTACTTTATGCAAAAAATTGCAATTTTCACTATTATATTTTAAGAGGGGTATGCTTTAGAAACATTCTTAGCTAGCTGATTTACCCGTGCTTTGCTACAGAATTCTACATTGTATACAGAATTGTAGGGTAGGTAGAGTACACATTGTGAGCAAAACTGTATTCAAATGCACATTACCCTGGAAATGGGACAGAGAAATCACCAAACGTATTTTCTCATATGAAGACTGCGTTAGGAAATTTTCATTGTAATGGTAGGCCCGCTTGCCTACCATCAGTCACAATCAGGTTGGGGAATTGCATTATAATGGCA